>NC_057862.1:494870668-496070668 GCF_019393635.1 Dromiciops gliroides
AATTAACTTATCTCAGGGTAAATTGTTTTTGCTTATTAAGAACTCATGTAGAAGCTTTGGAAAAATTGGAACACTAATACATTGTTGGTGGAGCTGTGAACTGATCCAAGCATTCTGTTTTCTTGGAAACTTTGGATGTAGGAGCTTTGACTGTTATCTTCTTCTGAGGGTGTATCCCTGTCACCAAAGAAACTTTCTAGTGTCCAAATTTTTTTTTCTGTCTGCTCATTTTGCCAGCCTATTTCTTGACTTTTTTGTTGTTCTTGTTGTTTTTTGGTGAGGCAATTGGGGTTAAGTGACTTGCCCAGGGTCACACAGCTAGTAAGTGTTAAATGTCTGAGCACAGATTTGAACTCAGGTGCTCCTAACTTCAGGGCCAGTGCTTTATCCACTGTGCCACCTAGCTTCCCCTCTATTTCTTGACTTTTAACTCCTTCTTAAAATGGGGCACTGCTACCAGGGCACACTGTCCCAAGCTTCAGGGGGTCCCAGGTGGTACAATTTAAGAAGAGGCATGTTCTACACTCCCCTGGCCTGTGCTCTGGTCTGTACACAACCACAAGCCTTCTTGCTCTTTATCTTGGGAACAGGATTCTGCTTCACTGTGGTTGCAAGCTCTGGCATGCCTGCACCCCTCCCCTACCTAGGCTGCCACTCAATACTGCTTCCTCATTCCAAGCATGAGCAACACAAGAGAGTTCTGTCTCAGCATCAGGAGAGATCCCTGCCATCCCTTCCCTAAAAACAACTCAACCCTCTCACTGATCTGTGATCTGATTTCCAGAAGTAGCCACTGCCTCAGCTGATTCTAAGGCCCCAGGGGCCTGATTCTCTGGAGCTGGGGCTGGGTGTGCATGGTGCAGCCATGATCTGCATTCCTCTCTCACCATGGTACAACAGACCTTTCCTGCCAACCTTCTAAGCTGGCTGGAAAATGATCTCACCCCATCCTTTGTGGGTTCTTGCTGCTCCAGGAATTGTCTTAGGGTATTATTTGATGGGATTTGGGGGAGAGCTCCAAGAAGTCACTGCCTGTCCTCTGCTATATTGATTCAACCAATTTGGAACTATGCCCAAAGAGCTATAAAACTGTACATATCTTTTGACCCAGAAATACCACTATTAGGTCTTTTTGTTTTTGTTTTATTTAGAATTTTGTTTTTCCAAATTATATGTAAAAACAAATTTTGATGTCAATATTTTAAAAAGTTGTGTTCCAACTTCTCTTCCTCCCTCCCTCCCAACCCCACACCCCAAGAACTCAAGCAATTCAATATAAGTTATTCATGATTGTCCATGCAAACCATCTCCACATTAATCAGGTTGTGAAAGAAAATAGACAAAAAACAAAACTTCAGATTAAGGACCAAGAAATTATGCTTCATTCTGTTTTCAGATATGATCAGTTCTTTCTCTATAGATGGATTGCAATTTTCATAAGTCCACTAGAGTTATATTGGATCATTGCATTGCTGAAAATAAGCAAGTCATTCACAACAGATAATCTTACAGTGTTGCTGGTATTTTGTATACAGTACATTACATTCTGCATCAGTTCATGTAGGTCTTTTGAGGTTTTTCCCTAAGAGATCATAAAAAAGGGAAAAGGACCCAAATGTACAAAAATATTTATAGCTGCTCTTTTTGTGGTAGCAAAGTATCGGAACCTGAGGGGATGCTCATCACTTGGGGAATGTCTAAACAAGTTGTGGTATATGAACATAATATAATACTACTGTGCTATAAGAAACAATATGCAGAAAGATTTCAGAAAAACCTGGAAAGACTAACAGGAACTGATACTGAGTGAGATAAGCAGAAGAAGGAGAACATTGTACACAGTATCAATAACATTGTGTGATAACCAACTATGATAGCCTTGACTCTTCTCAGCAATACAATGATCCAAGATAATTCCAAAGGATTCATGATAGAAAATGCTCTCCACATTCAGAAAAAACGAACTGTGGAATCTGGATGCAGATTGAACCATACTGTTTCTACTTTTTTTGTTGTTTTTGGTTTTGAGCTTTCTTTTTCCCTTTTGTTCTGATTCTTTTTTCACAACATGACTAAGTTTAATGTGATTATACATATGTAACCATTATCAGATTGCTTGCTGTCTTGGGGAGGGGGAAGGAAAGGGAGGGAGAAAAATTTAGAACTAGAAATCTTATAAAAAATCTTATAAAAAATCTTATAAAAACAAATGTGGAGGGGCAGCTAGGTGGCACAGTGGATAAAGCATCAGCCCTGCATTCAAGAGGACCTGAGTTCAATTCGGCGTCAGATACTTGACACTTACTAGCTGTGTGACCCTGGGCAAGTCACTTAATTGTCATTGCCCTACACAAAAAAATTTTGAAAATGATCTCTACATGTAATTAGAAAATAATAAAATACTTTTATGATAAAAAATAAAAGCAACAACAACAAAAAGAACTCATGTAATTTCCAGTGTTGTTCCTGTTATAGTCTATTCATTTTATATTTTTTCTATATTTCTAATTTCAAATTCTAAACCTGTCATTCCCTCTCTAGAATATCTATTATTTTAAAGATAGTTTCTATCATATGTTGTAAAATCTCTATTCTGTTTGTCTTACTGATTTCTTTTTGAGAACTCTAATTTCTGCCCTAATTTCTATTTTTAGTTCCTAATTGTATTGTATCAAATCTCATAAAGCTTATGTTTTTTGTTCTGAACTCTTTTGGAATTCTTTGCTCCTTTTTTCCTTTTTTTGTGAATTGTCAATTGTACTGAATTGATTCCTTTTCAATGGAATTTATGGCTTACTTGCTTTTACTTCAAAATATTTATTAATTTTACAATTTCCTCTTATAGATTATTTGCTCAATTAATTTCCAACTCTTTTTTTATCTTGCTACTGGATTTTCTGCTTTGACCTAGAATCATGCCCAGACTTTCTCTTTAGACTTTATTACCCTTTACATCATCATTTTGTATGATTTGCTCTTTTAGGTCCCTTTCCATTTTCTACTTTTCTATTAAACTCTAAAGCTGTCTTCATCTAACACCATTTTATGAAATAATTTGAAAGCTTAAAAAATCATATTTTTAAAAACTGCTACTCAATTGCAGACAGATCCAAATACAAAGTGCATATACATTTATGATCATAGGATCAAATATTTCCAGGTAGAAGTTACTTTATGGGTACACTAATTAATTTTACCTATTAGGAAAGATCCAGAATAGTTCAGTAACTTGATGAAGATTTTACAATTACTAAATAACTAAGCCCAGCTCAAAACTGACTTTACAATCAGTAAGTCAACACCTATTTATTAAGTACATTAATAAATACTGAGGATACAAATAAAAGTGAAAAAAGCCCTAAAGGAGCTTACATCCTAATGGGAGAGGAGAATAAATAAGATTAATACAGATAAGATGAAGGGTAATTTGAGCTGGGAAGGCATTATCAGCAGGAGAACCAGGAAAGGCACCTGAAGATGTTTGAACTTGAGCTAAATACTGAAGGAAGCCAGCAAAAGTACAAGGTGGAGGTGATGGTGAAAAAGAACAGAGGCACAAGGGACAGCTTTTACATAGGCATAGCTATGCTAGATACAGTGTATTGTTTGAGGAAGAGCAAGAAGACCCATGTACCTGGATCAGAGACAAGAGGGATTGGAGTAATGTATAAGTATACTGGAAAAGGAGGAAGAGATCTGATTATGAAGAGTTTAAAATGCGAGCAGAGAATAATATATTTGATCCTGGGGACTAGTAGACAGCCACTGGAGCCCATTAAATGGGGTCTGGTAGAATCAGACTGATATTTTAGGAAAAAAAGCTATCACAGCTGAATGCAAGATAGATTGGCTTGGAGAGAGAAACTTGAGGCAAGGGTACACCCCAGAGACGTATGATGCAGGTTTAAATTAAGGTCGTGACTGGAGAGCCACATGTCTTATTGAGTATGATAAGATCAAAGAAGTGAAAAAGAAAGGTGTCTAAGGTGAAAGGAACTTTATTAATTATGAAACAGGCATTCAAGTTAGGAAAGTGGAAAAGGTAGGAAGATCTGGGGTGGGACATTTTTGGATTAGGATTGCAGGGGATAAGTGTGTTCTAGTGGCAGGAGAATGCTGGTAAATGATCAACAACTGCCTCCTGGGGGGGGGGGGAAGAAATCTACTCATGTAACACTTTTAAGTTTGATTTGAATTATTAACATTTTCTTCATCAGTTTCTTAAGTCTAGATAACCCACAAAACAATAGAGCAATCCTTACTTGGTAATATCTCCCAGTATAAAATATGTAAATGCTCACACTGAAAATGTAACAATTGGCTTTCTTAAAACAGTACTAGCAATGTTCTCCACACCAATGGGTAGTGGTGAGTTGAAAATGAGGGACAAGGTTTGTACACTGACAACCAGGGTTTCAGTATCCATGGAATGGACTAGTAAGGCAATTAGACTTTGCTAACCGTTGGTCAGTTGAATATAGATAGAGGCATGATTGGTTGAAGAAAGGTCCATTGCAGGAAAACACACAGATTATTCAAAGATGCCCCCCACCTTGATGATCAGTCTAGAAACAGGTGCTGATGTTGTATCCTATGAATTTCCAAGGCTGCTTCATACCAGGCAGGAGGTAGAGGTATGCCAGTCTGGATAAGAGGAGGATGCTTTTTTTGGCCTAGAGATGGCCCTTAAGATCAGAAGATAAAATATTTCTTTCCAGACATTTCATCTTGCACTTCATTTAAATATACACTATCTTCCCATAAGAAAAAAACAAAATTTTGCATCAAAATCAATATTAATGGTCAATAATGTCATTCTTCATCTCAAACCTATGTTATACTTGTAAAGAACTATAGGATTTTAAACTGGAAACAACCTTATAACTTCTCATTTCAGCCTCTTATCATTTTAAAAGTTAAGAAAATTAAACTTATAGAGGCCAAGTGACTTAAATAGCACCATATAGCTAATTAGTGGCAGAGCTTAAATTTGAATTCAGATCTGCTTACAAATTAAGTTCCTTTAAATCACTATATGTCTAAGGGATAATATTTTAAAATTAAATATATAATTGAACGTGCTTCTTTTGCTGGGAGGAAGCAGGAAGCAGAAATGGAAAAATCTTCACCTACCTAAGATCAAGTATATATTTTTTTAAATTTGTGAGACAATGGGGGTTAAGTGACTTGCCCAGGGTCACACAGCTAGTAAGCGTCAAGTGTCTGAGGCTGAATTTGAACTCAGGTACTCCTGAATCCAGGGCCAATGCTCTATCCACTGTGCCGCCTAGCCGCCCCCGATCAAGTACATTTTAAGAGATCTCAGAAGTACTGGAACTTTTCATTGCAGTGCATGGTATATCCCTTTGTCTCAGTCATTTCAAGACACATTTGCCTCTTATCCCCCTAGTAGGCATTCCAGCATCCATTTCCATGCCTTTTCACAGGTTGTCTCTCCCTTCAATTTAGAATCCACACACTTCTCACCTCTACTTCTTAAATTCTCTAGCTTTCATCATTAGTCATCAAAAAAGCCACATCCTGACAAAAACTTCTCTTGATCATAATTGTTAGCATTTTCTCCTCTCTCAAACTGTCTTTGACTTGTATATTTTATGCATATGGTTTATCCCCAGGAGAATAAAAATTACTTGAGGGTAGGGGATATTTTTCATTTTTTTTCTCTTTGTATGTCTAACACCTAGCACAAAACCTTGCACATAGTAGGAACTATAGATTTCTGCTGAATTTAATAAAATCTACTCCAAATTAAAGACATTTCCCATCATATCACCCTATTTATTTAGAGATATCAAGAAATTCACTTTCACTAATGAGTAGTACGTAGTAATGTCATGAAATTACTTTGTAGCAGGAAAAATTGAAACATGGAAAATCAGTCAGTATTTGAAGCAAAAGTAGAGTACTATGAAAGTCCATTCAGATTTTCGTATTTCATATTCATGCAGTCAACTGTTATTCATAGACCTCTGGATTTAGAGGTGTTGGATTTGAGTTCAGGTTCTAATACTCATTATCTGTGTGTCCTTAGCCAAGTGACTTCTTTTACTCAACTTCTTCATGCATAAAATGTGGAATTTGGTCTGAATAAACTCTACATAATGTAGATTAGTTGGAAAGCTAGATCATGCAGTGGATAGAATGCAGGCCCTGGATCAGCAAGACTCATCTTCCAGAGTTCAAATCTGACCTTAGACACATACTAGCTGTGTGATTCTAGGAACATAACTTAAGCCTGTTTGCCTCAGTTTCGTCATCTGTAAAATTAGGTGGAAAAGGAAACGGCATACTACTCACTCTCGTATCTTTAACAAGAAGACCCCAAATGGGACCATGAATAGTCATACATAGCTGAAAAATGACTGAACAACAGATGTAGGTTGTTTTCCATTTCTGCTTTTGATCCTATTTGCTGGTTACGGAAAATAATTTTCCGGTCCCCGCATTGTAGAAGGCACATTGGACGAAAAACTTGGACTTAACAGTGTATAACCCTCTTCAAAAATCTTCAGGGATTCATAAAAATGTTTTCATCTTGTCAGTTTATTTATATTCTTGACCATAATGTGGAAAAGAAGAGAGTTGTTGGAGAATAGTCATCTCTGGGGGTATGGGGCTGAACTGCCATATGGTATCTTATGATTTAATATTCAACCACCCTACTGAAACCCAAAAAGCAGAATATGTGCAGTATGAGTAAGGCATGGAAGAGTCGGGAACTGTCCTGCTTCATTTCCTTGATGATATTTGGGGACATGGTAAAATCCAAACCTCCATTTGAATGGAAACTGCTCAAGGGCAGAGACTGTTTTCCCATTTTTCTTTGATTCTTTGTATCTTCATTATTTAACATGGTGCCTGTCATAAGGTAAGAAGTTAGTAAATTCTTAGTGACTGATTGATTGACATGAAGTATAATGAATGCTCTTCTATATGAAGAATTCCTGATAAAGTATAATTTGAGGATCAAAGATCAAAAGTTGGAAGTCACTTAGAAGACTAGTCTAGCCCTCTCATTTTAGATATGAAAATACAGAGGCAAAGGTGAATTCAATCATTAAATCAAGATCACACAAGAAGTATGTCAAAGTCAGGACTTGAACACAGGTCATCTGACTCCAAAGCTGCCTCCCTTGGGGTCCTATATTCTGAATCCCTTTTCTGCTACTGATTTGCTGTTTGATCTTAGGATAATGATATCACCTTTCTACAGTCCTTAGCTTCCTGCTTAATCAAATTTGTCTGTGGGAAAGGGAGGGGGAAGGGGTGGTTAGATTAGTTGATTGCTAAGGTACTCACAAGCTTTAAAATTCTGCAACTCCACATGAACTCATCTTAGTTCTGACAATTCCTAACTATAGGTAAGGATTCCCACTCACTGTGACCATCAATGCCCCAGTGCTTCTCAGACACAAAGACAGAGTACTTGAAGGTAGTGAACATTAATCAACAGAATCTTCATCAAGCTTGCTGACACTGAACTTCTGACACCCACAGATGACACAGAAGTGAGTGGAGGGCCCAGCTTGATGGCACAACCCAAAATGACGGCTGTTGCAATTGGCCCTGTCAAGCAGAAATGCCAGCTCTGATTTGATGAGAGTGATGATTTTAAAAGAACCTTGTTTACTGAGAAACAGAGGGCATTTAACAGTCTGCTTTCTGGTCCCAATCTGTTGCAAAGAAAGCACATTATAAAAACATTAGCTCTCAAGCAAAGCTAAAGCAACCTAGGAAGGGCCTGGGAGGGCAAAGCTGGTGAATCAGAGCCTGGGAAGGCAGCCCCTGTGGTGCAACAGAGTAAGGCTCCAAAGCCCTGGAGGGGGGTCCCCAACCTCACTCAAACAAAGGCCAGAAGCCTGCCCTCCATCTGTGCACACAAAGCCTACTGATGTCAGGACAAGTTACTCGCCTGGATCAATAGCAGAGTGTGAGCTTCAGATTGTGCCTCCAAAGGAGCCAGATGGTGCAGACAGTCTTAGGTGCAAGGAAGAGATGGCACAGAGATAACATGAACATTTGGACAAAGGGAGGAGTTAAGCACTGATCTGTCCTGACTTGCCAAGGGCATGCAACTGGACCCTCCTAACAGCAAAAAGAAGGTCTCCCACTGGCTTGGATGGAGAAGACCTTCTCACACACTTTCTGAAAGGTCAAATGGAGAACTTTAGTCTTGTTTTTTGTAAAGGTGCCCTAAGTTTATCAGCATTTGTATAAATAAATGGGACTCTGAGTTTCTTCCATAATTTCTAATGGTGTTAATATTAAATGACATGAACCAATCTTTCCTTTAGAGAAGGTTGTTCCTCCATATCAAAGAGATGTAGAACACAAATATTCAAAGAATTAACAATAAATAGAGGACATTCAACAGCACACAATGAGTGTGAGCAGGCTGAACCCTATCATTGATTAGGAATTTTGAAGAAACAAGAGTAAATGATATAATCACTATGTTAGATAGGAAGAGAAGGTGGGCTGGTCATGGGGATGACAGCTAATGCCTTTCTTTGGTATCTTTGATACATCTGGAAAGAGTGAAAGGCCTCTAAAATGTTGAGTGGTGACATGCACAATACTTGCACATGACATGCAGGCATGGATGGTTTCTATCTGCTTTCCTGAAGACAACATCCAAATAGATGAGATCCTTCTCTTCCTCCTCCTCTCCCTCCTCCTCTTCCTCCTCCTCTCTGATTCCACAGATTCACTTGGGTCTTATGGAAAACAGAGTGGTACATTGAATGAAATATTAACACCGTTTGTTAAAAGGTTGCTTTTACATATAAAGAAAAACATCCTAATAATTATGCTTTCCAAAGTTAGAATGGGCTGCCTCATAAAGTAGTGAAGTCCCCATTCTAGAAATCCAAGTGAAGGCTAGATAAGCACTTGTCAGGAATGTTGTTGTTGAGGGGGGGTGCCTTGGGAGTTGTTCAGGGAATGAGTTGGACTAGAGGGCCTCTGAGGTACCTTCTAATACTGAGATTTGGGTCATAATTCAAATGGTCTTTACTTCTTGAGTTTCAGTGTTACTAGTTGTGAAAATTACTATATTCAAATGAATAACTGTCCTACCCAATACAGAGACCTGGTCTGAGAATAAAATTATAAATAATTAGAGGTTCAATTTATTAATAACAACCTTGTGATGTAGATACTGCAAATATCTATATTGTTACTTTACAGTTGAGGAAACTGAGACTGAGAATATTTAAATTATTTTTAGTGGTAAGAAAACTAGTAAGTATAAAGGATAGGAATTGAATTAAGTTCTTACTGATTCCAAGTCGATCAATCTACATACAATAGTATGGTGCCTTTACTAGGACATTGTACACATTGTGGACATTAAATAGATATTTTTGAATAAACTATTTGTCATTAGCATGAAGGTCAATGTAGATGTTGAACACTGTTGTCTCATGAAAATAGGAATGGCATTGAAATGGTTGTGTTCTAATATTATTCCTGTCTCTCCTTTTTTTGTTTGTTTGTTTTTTTTTTTTTAATTCAGGAGGTTTATTCAATCTCTCTCCATATCTATTACTTGATCTATCAAGTGAAGGTGTTAGAATGCATGATCTAGCTCTCCAATCAGTATAAACAAACAAATGAATGAATCAACAAGTAAATAGGTGGGGAAACAAAGAAATAAAATGAAAACAAATTGACAGATTCAGTATGTAATGACTTGCAGTAAGGAGAAAAAGAGTGGCTAGCCTATTCTTACTACTGTTGTAATTTACTAGTTGATTGATAGCCAGCACTCAATCCTGGGAGCTGTTAGTGATAGTGCTTAATTTGTACAGTTTTGCAAAGAACTTTGACAGATTTAGATTAACACTCAAAGTTGTGTCCTACGGATTAGGATTAAAAAAAAAAAAGACCCATTCACTTTTTTTCTAAATGCAGGTCTCGCCATACTAGTACCCTTCACAATAAACTCCAGTGGTTCCCTATCAAATAAAAACTCATTTAGGGGTATCTAAACATTCTTTTAGTTGTTTTTGATTAAATTTTGAATTTCAAATTATGTGCCTCTCTCTACTCCTTCCCTTATCAATTTTTTCTCTGGAGATGGATATTATTTTTCATCATGAGTCCTTTGGATTGACTTTGATCATTGTATTGCTCAGACTAGCTTAGTTTTTCACAGTTGATCATCATTGCAATATTGATGTTATTGACTATAATGTTCTCCTGTTTCTGCCTACTTCATTTTGCATCAGTTCTTGTAATTTTTCTTTGGAGCATTTTAAGCACTTCACAACCTGGCCATTCAAACATTACTATTCATTCTTCCCTCTTCATGCATACTTGTTGGCCAGCCCAGCTGGCCTTCCCTCTATTTCTTATGCACGGCACCCTATCTCCTGTCTTATAGACATTAGGCACAGTGATAGATAATGGATGATAAAGGCAGAAAGGAAAGGATCTCGTGCTTCAAAGACTTTACATTCTATCAGACATGACTGAAAGAAAACATTTCTGAGTCAGGCATTATCTTTCTCCCAAAGCAATCACAAATATCACCCTATCTCTTTATCCCTCCTTGGATCCAACTCATAATCTTTATTTTTCTTCGAATCTCAGCTTAAGTGTTACCTTTTATCTAAAGCCATTCATGATCCCTACCCCAGCTACTGGTGTCTTTCCTCTGAAATGATCTTGTTTATATTTTCTATAAATATGTATATGCTGTCTATCTTGAAGAGATGTGAACTCTTTGAGGGTTTTCCTTTTGTCTTTGTATTCTTAGCACCAAGAACAGTACTTGGCACATAGTGAGTGCTTTATAAATGTTCAATTGATTGATTGATCAATGTGCATCACTATAAAGAGAGGAAATAAGAAACATGAAAATACTTTTAAAATTAGCAAACACATATAACATACTTATGCTGTTAACATTTGAATTTGGAAAATGCCTTTCACTCATTAACCTTTTCATTAAACTATGGTATCAGAATCATATACATGGAAAAGGACTTTATAGGTGCCAGGTTCCTACCTTTTATGACTTGGAGGAATGGTGAAGTAGCTTACTTACTACAGGACACACAACTAGAAAGTAATAGACTCAGAATTCAAACTCAAGTCCCCTGATTAATGTTTTTTTTCCAGTCTATTGATGGTCACTTTCAGGGATTGGGATTCCTAAGCTACGGTTTTATTTTTTCTAGTTGTACTTCAGAATCTGAAAAAATAGTCCCATCAGTAGTAGCAGTATTTTCTCTTACCACATATGAACTATAGTCTATCTTTGATTGCTTTAAAACAAAGTCAATGTCTGCCTCATAAATATTCCCTCCTAGTCATGACCAATAGAATGGAAGCTCCTTCAAGGCAGTAATTGTTTTCCTTTCTGACCTTGTAGCTCTAGTGACTAACACTGTGCTTAACACATATTGCTATTTAATAGAAGCTTATTGAATTGAATTGAATGGTTAGTTGGTCCATTAAGAATTTTGTTTGTATATATTTGTGTGTATATGTACATATATATATATACACATGTATATATAAATATACATATATATATATGTACATACACACACACATATATGAATGCTATTGTGTCACAATGAATGACCAAAGGGTAAATTTCAGAGAAAACTAGAAAAATTTACATTAACTGATATGGAGTTGAGTGAGCTGAACTAATAGAATAATTTATAAAATAATATTATAAGCATGATTTTCAAAGACTTAAAACTCTGATCAATGAAATGACCAATCATGATTCTAGAGTACAAAAATGAAAAATGTCGAACAAATCCAAACAGAGATAGATGATGGACTCAATATACTGAATGAGGCATGAGATTTTTAGATATGATCACATGGCCAATGTGGGAATCTGTTTTGCTTGACAATACTTAGTTGTTACAAGAGTTTAATTTTTCTTTTTTTTATTTCAGGAAGATGGAGGAGTGAAAGAGAGAGAAAATGAATAATAACTGAAAATATAACCAAAAAATGCTTGTAAAGCATTTTAGTAAATAATGTTAAAATGTTACATTTGTTAATGCCATGGTTTTGGTGGGGTGCTTTTTGTTTGTTTTTGTTTTTATTTTTAGTGAAAAAGAAACCACTGTGTATGTCTCTGTGAAACTTGCCTTAGGGCAATATATTTTCTTTGCTTTCTCTGCACAAAGAATCCAGGGATGAGGAAGCACTACAAAATCCTACATTTGTTTCACAATTGCTAAGTCAACCATCTTTATTTTTCCAAAGAAAATGTGGGCTCTTGGCAATAGTTAATCACTGTGAGCCTTCACAGCTTTACCCATTATTGGTTTCCTGCTGTACCTTTCAGCAGATTGGACACACAAGGTGTCACTCTATTTATAAGTTCATGCTGAACATTTTGCTCAGTTGGAGAAGATTAAGAGCCATGAACGGCACAGTGTTTTGAGCATCTGTTCAGGTAAAACGGTGATATGAGTGCCCCCTCTAATGGGCACCCTGCTGCTGAAAGACAATTCAGGCATTTCTCTGTCCACTTCATGGGAAACATTTAAAAATGAACAATGTTACATCTCTGCATTGCAATTTCTCTACATTGTATTGTTTCATTACAATGGCCCAAGCTGCCTACACAAAAGAAACAGGAACCTCTCATCTACTCCTGGAAGGGGAAATTCTCCTGCTTGCTAAATAATAGACCACCTGAGTTGGGTTAACAATACTTGTGTCTATGCAACACACACATGCACACACTCAAGCTTTAAAAGCATTTTTAAAAAGGATCAATGCATGATTACATATGCATAATGCAGAATAAACAATTTGATTAATTTTTCAACGAATTGAATACAGTGCATTGTTTCCAGGTTGACTCAGTATGAGGGGTTCTTATTTCTTCCCTCTTACCTTTATACTTCTTTAGAAGTGGAGACTTGGGAATACTATTTCAGGTACAAGCTTAATTAGCATAGTATTCAGCCATAAAGTATCCTTGGTTGCCTCAGAGCTATCTGATCACCTAAGGACAATGCTGCAGTTATTTCCCTTTACCCACAACTAAGTACAGACCATCAGATTGTTCCACCTGCAATCCCTACTCCCCCAAGATCAGACATAGGGCTGTCTCTCTTTTTTCTCCAGATAAAACCAATAGGGGAGATCCCATGGGAATGTTATGAATGATTATATTGCATTGTAGAAGAATGAGCAGAAACCCCATTCTATGATAGTCTATGATTTCCCCAGAGGCATCAGTCTGGGAAATGCCATCATCAACAAATTCACAGAGTTTATCTGGGCCTAGCCCTACGTGATTAATATGATGATTATTAGAGATAATGATAGTTAACATTGATAGAATTGTAACTTGATTTGCATCCACAAGAAAGATATATAAAATAGGAAATGTATTAATAATAATTCTGAACTCATAGAAGTAGTTATAAAATGGCTTTTGCTTAAGACCCAGCCCACATCAGAAGAAAATACTTTACAATAGTGTGTTGGGAGGTGAGTTCTTAAACTCTAAATTCCTCTAGGCAAGCTTATTTCACTCCATGCTCCTGGTACTAGGATGAAATCCCATGATAACACACACAGTCACGCATTCCTCCTAGTTTGTCAATATATTTAGAGGTCATCTCTCATGGTTTAAAGAACGGAGCTGCATATGGGTCAGAAACAGGCTGCTGCAAGTTGGTTGAATCCAACCTCATATACTAACTTGCTCTCTGACCATGTGACCACCAAATCTTTTTTTGATACTTGTCCTTCTTGATTTTTTTGCTGCCCTCTATTCTATCAATCACCTTTTTCTCCTCAACTCTCATTTAACTTCTAATTGTCTCAGTTTCCTCAAATGTAAAATATGGATAATAGTGCTTACTTCAAAGGGTTGTTTTGTCCATCAAATTAAAATATATTTCTATAATATTTACAATATTATAACAAAATAAAAATATTATATCATATAATTTGTATATTATAGAATGTATAATATTATAATACATAATATAGCATTATACATAATATTACAACATATAACATAATTGTGTTATAGCATAATGCAGAATATTATAATATAAAATGTAATATTCTATAATACTCTTCTCAATACTCTCACTCTTCTGATTGTCTCAATTTCCTCAAGTGTAAAATAGGAATAATAACCTAAATCAAATGAGATATTTCTATAATGCTTAGCACAGTGTTAGGCACATAAGCACTAAATAAATTATTGTTGCCTTCCCCTTCCCTGCCTCAGTCCAGCTGTTGCCATGGGATAATTACCAGGCAAGCACTTCCTCTCCTGTCTTCTTTTTTTCCTAGAGAATCCTAAAACTCTGACCTTCTCTGTGTATTAAAAAAAAAGTTTAATTACCACTACTCCATCACCTTTAAGAGATGATCTCTTAGTTCTCTCTCTTCCCAAACTAAAAATAAATACAAATCCCAAAGGAGCTTGTAGTCAGTCAATACTCCTCCAGGGATTATACGTCATTATTTTACCATTTACTTTCTCTTTTTCTTTCTTTTCTTTTCTCTTCTTTTCTTTTCTTTTCTTTTCTTTTCTTTTCTTTTCTTTTCTTTTCTTTTCTTTTCTTTTCTTTTCTTTTCTTTTCTTTTCTTTTCTTTTCTTTTCTCTTCTCTTCTCTTCTCTTCTCTTCTCTTCTCTTCTCTTCTCTTCTCTTCTCTTCTCTTCTCTTCTCTTCTTTTCTTTTCTTTTTTTCTTTCTTTTTTGGTGGAGCAATGAGGGTTAAGTGATTTGCCCAGCATCACACAGCTAGTAAGTGCCAAGTGTTTGAGGCCACATTTGAACTCAGGTCCTCCTGAATCCAGGGCCTGTGCTTTATTCACTGTACCACCTAGCTGCCCCCACTATAATTTATTTCTTTGTTTGTTTGTTTGTGGGGCAATGAGGGTAAAGTGACTTGCCTAGGGTCACACAGCTAGTAAGTGTCAAGTGTCTGAGGCCGGATTTGAGCTCAGGTCCTCCTGAATCCAGGGCTGGTGCTGCATCCACTGTGCCCTCTATCTGCCCTTACCATGCACTTCCAATATTGTTTATCCACTGCCCAACATCTGCATTTCTATAATCATTTTATCTTTGCCAGTTAAGTATAACTACCTTTATGCAAAAGATAGTGAGTTAAATGAGATCCCTTTCCTTAATCAGTTTCCAGAAGGAGAAGAAAAAAAATTCCTTTTGTCCATATGAAACTCCAACATTATTAATGAAAATATAACTTCAAAACATCAAAGATTTGTTATTTCATTGCTGTTGGTATTCTTTCGAATGATGCAATTTCTACCCCATTCTCCTACTTCATGAGTTGAAATAATAACTAGAATGTATATAAGGCTTAAAGGTTTGCAAAGCACTTTAATAATGTTTTCTAATACTATCTTAACAACAATCCTACAAGGTAAGTACTATTATTATCCTCATTTTACAAATGTGGAAACTGAGATAAAAGTTGAGTGGATTACTCTGAGTCACAAATCTAGGAAGCTTCTATCACCGAATCTCAATGCAGATCTTCCTGACTCCAGGTCCAGCACTGTAGCTGGTAGATAAAATGGTCATTATCTTGACCCCTTGACAAACCATTTCAATGCTATACTGTCCCCTTATATTGCTTGTCCTTTATCCTGTTTCTGATTTTGCCCCTCCAAGGCATGGCCTTGGATTATTCCCTCTTTGTGTTATCTTTAATTCTATTCACATAATGTTGAATGAGTCTAGAGAAAAATATGAAACTCTTCTGATCCACTATCAATTTAGGCTTCATATTCTCAACTGAGTCCTTAATGTAAAAAGGCAAGTCTTTTCACCTTCCTAATTTACTATCCCATTTGCTGCTGCAGCTTTTCCAAACCATTATATTCCGCTTCAGACTCTCTTTGGCTCCCCTGCCCCTAACCCTCTCAGATGAGAACCTTGCCTCATATTTTACTGAAAAAAATGAGATTGTTAGCTGAGAGTTTCCTTTTCTCTCTTGTTCTTCTTCTCACATCATTCAGAGGCCTTACACCTCGATCTCATATGAATAATTGATCTTTTTTTCCCAAGAAAAGCCCTCTACAGGAACAAGTGATCCTATTACATATTTTTTTCTCCAGCATCTCTTTCCCTCTATTTTCCCTACTCTTTCACAAATCATCTATTTTTCCCTGTCTACTCATTGCTTCATTACTGCCTACAAGAATGCTGCTCATATCTCCTTCATCCTCAAACAAAAAAAAAAGAAAAACAAAAAACCACACTTCACTTGATCTATCCATCCCTGTTATCTATCATCCTCTATCTTTCCTCATTTTTATGCCTAATCTGTTGAGAAAGCTATCTAAAAGAGATGCCTCTATTTCCTTTCTTTTTATTCTCTTGTTTTTCTGCAATCTGGTTTTTTACCTCATCATGAAACAGCTCTCTCCAAAATTTCCACTGATCTTTCAATCATCAAACCTTTTTTTCAATTCTCATCCTACCTTGAATTTTTTTTTTGGTTGCCTTTGACCCTATCAACTGTCCTCTTTTCCTTGACACTTTATCTTTTCTAGATTCTCATAATACTCCATTCCTGTTTTTTTCCACCTTGTAAGCACTCCTTTTCAGTCTCTACTATTAGAACTTTGTCCAGGTTGTAACTACTAACTATGGGTATCCCTCCCTCTCCCTGCAAGAATCTGTTCTGGGCCTCTTCTCTTCTCTCTATATAATCTAACTTAGCGATATCATCAGCTCCCATGGATTCATTAACATCTCTTTGCTAGTGATTCTCAGATCTGTTTACCTAGCCTTAATTTCTCACCCAACCTACAGACTCACATCTCCAGCTGCCTCCAGCATACCAAACTGGATTTCTCATGAACACTTCAAACTCAGTATATCCAAACTTGATCTCATTATATTTCCTCCAATTCCTCCTCCTATCCTAGGTTCCCCATTGTTTTCAAGAGCACTACTATTCTCCCAATCACCCAGATTCACAGTTTAGGTATTCTCAATTCTCACTATTTCTCATACCCCACATCCAATCATTTATCAAGTCCTATAACTTACACCTTCATAAGATTTCTCCTATATGCCCCCTTCTCTTTTCTAACTGTGCCACCACCCTAGTCAGGTACTCATCACCTTATGACTGGACTACTGGACAATAGCCTTCTCATTGATCTTCGTACATCACGTCTTCCTTCTTTAGTCTGTCCTCCAGTCAGCTATCCAAGTGATGTTCCTGTAGTGTTATAAAGTACCATGTTATGCTCCCAAACATTAACTTTATAAACTCTGGAAATTCCCTATGACTCTCAGAATCAAATGTATAATAAACTGATTGTCTTTCAAAGCCCTTTGAAATCTGGTCCCTTCCTGTGTTTCCAGCCTTCTAATCCCTTTTTCTTCTCCACATAACTTGAACAAGACATTCAGTCTCTCAAGTCAGTGCATTTTCACTGGCTGTCCTCCATATCAGAAGTTTCCTCCCTTCTCATCTCTATCTCTTGTCTTGCCTGCCCTTTAGGTCTTTAGACCTTAAGTTCTAGGGTTGAGCTGCCTTATTCATTGGCAAGATAATACAAATTTACATAGTCTATACCTATCAGGTCCCAGACTATAGTCTGCTTCTCAAAGTATCCAGTAATCCACCCTGGCCATCTTGCCATATGATCTAACCTTACCTTCCCCATACCATATATTTTGTGCTTCAAATACCCTACTCTAGATGCAGTTATCAAATCAATACTGACATTACTTTTATTGTTTTTTGTTGTGGTTTTTTTTTGTTTTTTGGGGTTTGTTTTTTTCATGAGGCAATTGGGTTAAGTGACTCGCCCAGGGTCACACAGCTAGTAAGTGTCAAGTGTCTGAGATTGGATTTGAAATCAGGTCCTCCTGAATCCAGGGCCAGTGCTTTATCCACTGTGCAGCCTAGCTGCCCCAGATGAATTGGTTTTTTTTTTTGTTATTTGGGGGTTTTTTTGGGGGGAGGGGTAACATTACTTTTAGAAATGGAATATCAATTGGTTGTCTTATGCCCCAAATCTCACTCCCTATAATTCTCCAGACTAAAACATTATTCCCTGGCAACCACTATCCTAAATGTCAGGTATCTCTCTACTGATAGGCTTTTTGGAAGGTATCCCAAAGAACAGAGACTGTTTCACTGTTATTTGGGTTCTCAGTGATTAGCATAGTGCCTAGAATGTTTAAAAATTGTTTTTATCTTCATTCTTCATTAAATCCTAATCTATCCTTATGAAGCTCTTTCTTTCACAAAACCTATCACACTAATATGCACACTTTGTACTTAATCAATTCATGGGTTTTGACTGAGTCCTAAAATAACATTTGCAAAATTTTGTTGACTGGTTTTGAGCTCATGCCTACAATTTCCCATGGCTGGGATAAAGGTTAGTTGAAAATCTAATGAACCAGTTGAACAAGTAGTATGATTAGGGGGAAGGAAACATTGGCTATCAAATATTGTTGTTGTTGTTGATCAATTGTTTCGGTCATATCTGACTCTTTGCGATTATATTTGGGGTATTCTTGACAAAGAAACTGAAGTAGTTTGCCATTTCCTTCTTCAACTCATTTTACAGATAAGGAAACTGAAACAAACAGGGTTAAGTGACTTTCCCAGGGTCACACAGCTAGTAAGTGTCTGATGACAAATTTGAACTCAGGAAGATGAGTCTTCCTGACTTCAATCCCAGCACTCTATCTATTGAACCATGTAGTTTCCATTGTCTATCAAAACTTAACATTAAAAAATATATAATGGGCCAAAAGGGGTAGGACATCCACCTTTCATCCTTTTTCACTCGGGGTACCTTCTGCTTATGTATTCCAGACAAAATTAAATCTTGGGGTATATTAATGATTTAGAAGAGGTGACAGACTCTTTTTTTTTACACTGTTTAGCTCATTAACTGGGCAGCTAGGTGGAGCAATGGATAGAATAGTGGGCCTGGAGTCAGCATCTTTATGAATTCAAAATCTGGCCTCAGATATCTATTAGCAGTGTGATTTGGGACAAGTCAGTTAACCCTGTTTGCCTCAGTCTCCCCATCTGTAAAATTATGTGGAGAAGGAAATGGTATCTCTGCCAAGAAAACTTAAACGGGGTGACAAAGAGTTGGACATGACTGAAAAATAACTCAACAATTTAGCTTAATAAGTCCATAACTCAGTATCCTGGGAAGAAATTTTGAACTCTTAGGTTTTTGTTTGTTTGTTTGTTTGGTTATATTTTTTTCAGGTCTAGGGTCTCCCCACAAGGGAGGGGGGAAATACTCAGGGAAAAGAGTAAATCAAGTATGTGATAGGCATTTGTTTCCTACACTCAAAAGTAATGATCAATTCAAAATATAAGTGCACAATGATAGAAAGATAAAACAGAATTCAGTCTTTTAATTTATAACTACTATGATATTCTACAGGGAAATTGACACTTAATCCTATCAGGACAAAAATCAATTTGTGGGATGGTTGAATAGGAACACTTACATTTTACTTCATGACCTACAGTTATCCCCCAACAAAGTCTATGACCTCTGCTAAAGAAAAGCCAAGACTACGCTCTCTATATTGGGTTTTTTCTCTCTTTTTTGATGTAGGAAACCTGCCTCCCCCCCCCTCCCCCCCAGCACTACTGAGTGTTACCTGGTCAGCCCAGGACTTTTGGACCACAAACTTAACAAATTGCCTCCAGGGGGCAGCTAGGTGGTGCAGTGCATAAAGCACCAGCCCTGGATTCAGGAGGACCTGAGTTCAAATCTGGACTCAGACACTTGAAACTTACTAGCTGTGCAACCCTGGCAAGTCACTTAACCCTCTATGCCCTGCAAAAGTTGCCTCCAAGTCAGGACATATCCATATCTAGATTAATATTCAGTCCCCATTTGAGGAAAGAAAAAAACAAAGAATGAAGCAGAAAAGGAAGCCAGTGGCTCAAGATTAAGCTGGGTCCCCTAGCTAGTTCCTAGCTGGAAACAGGGAGTGGTCAACACACTGAAGACAAGAGTCTGAGTAACTGTTAGGGTCAAAGAGAGAGCCAGAGACAGAATTATTTCCTTTTTTAACAATACAGTGAGTCACTGGACCTCCCTGTTCATCAGCCAGACCTCCACAAAGAACATAATTCCTAATCACATATGGCCAGCAAGAAGCAACCTGGGCATTCATCATCCCCAAAATGCCCAGCCCAGTTATAGCACAAATAATTTGTTGGAATCAGGAAGGGTAGTTTGGCACATGCCCTGTGCAACCACTGCTTACAAAACCATTGAATCATAGGATGATAGTTCTGGATCTCACAGGGACCTGAGAGTTCAACTAATCCAACTGTCTTATATTTCAGATAAGGAAACAAACCCAGGGAGACTAGATAAATTGATGTTGGGGTTTTTAATTAACTTGTCCATGGTCACATAGGTAATAAAGCTTTGAACTTGGATCCTCTGACTCCAGAGCCAGTACTCTCTTCTCAGTGAAACAAAGAGAAGTAACTTGTTCCTTAAGATTGTAAATCTAGTTTGTAAAACTAACAGAGGAAGTTTTCTGGGAGCACACACATTAGTGCTGCTCTTTACAAAGTTTTAAGCAATACAATAAATGCTCAAACAAGCCATTACTGTTCTTTTCAAGATACATTTAATATCATAAGAAAAAAATGTCTTTTTCAAATTTCACAAAAATTCTAGGACATTAATGTCTTGGGTTTCTAATTTCACAAGACTTCTCCATTTTTTAACATAAACCATTGTTTTGAAAAGGAAATTTAATTTAAAAAGTGTGTATTCTAAATGAGGACTAGGCAAGCAATGAAAGAAAAGTGCTCTCACTCAAAGATTGAAGACGTGGTAAACCTTAATTCTACTGAAGCTCAAAGTTCAGATAATTGGAGTTCTCTTTCACAATCTCAACGTGTAGTTTGAGGTAGTTCCTATTCCAAACAAGAAGAACCAAAGCACTCTCTCAATTATGTAGTAGGGTGGGAAGAATACTGGTTTGGGAACCAGAAGCCCTATGTTCAAATGCTGTCTCTGTCATTTACTATATGTGAATTTGGGAAAGTCACTTAATCACTCTAGAGTCTCCATTTCTTCATTACTTTGAGAAAATTAGACTAGGTGATGTCTAAATTCACTTCCAGCTCTAAATCTATGATCCCAAGCCATAGGTTTCCAATTATTTTTTTTTCAGGCCAACTGGAAGTTAGCTAATAAGAAGGCTTCATTATGCTGAAGAGCAGATTCTCAAATTAGGTTGAACATATTTTTTAAAAACATTGAATTTCACATTTGACAATCATTATCACATTATTTACATATTTTATCATACTGTTTACAATATAATACATGTGTACACGCATTATATATATGCATGTGTATACATGTACATGCATACATATTTGGAATCTGGTTAAGCTTACAGTCCCCTTATCAGAAATGCATAAAATAAAATCCATAGAGTTGCAAGGGAAAGCAATTATATTGAAATAGTTATCAATTTTTTTAAAAGTCAAGGCCAGAAACCCCACTTTAGGAATTATTTGCAAACCACACTAAGAAGGGGAGGAGCAGAAGGAGGAGGGGAGGAAAATAGCAGTAGTAGTAGCAGTTGCAGCAACAGAAGCAGCAGCAGCAGTAGTAGTAGTAGTAGTGCTAATAGTGGTAGCAGTAGTAGCGGTAGTGGTAGTAGTTGTTGTTATTGTCTTAGCAGTCATGTAGTCATCTTACTTTTAGGTTCTATATCCAAAATACCACTTTTTTCTCATTCCTACTATTCCCATTCATTAACACCAATCTCTGGGATCCCCCAAAAGCAGTAGCAATGCTTCTGTGGACAATGATCACCAATCATAACTCTTAGGTATGGTGGATAGAGGGTAAGGCCTACAGTCGGGAAGACAAGAATTTAAACCAGCCTCCAATATTTAGTAGCTATGCAACCTAAGCAAGTTATTTAATCTGTTTACCTCAATTTCCTCATCTGTGCAAGGGGGATAAGAACAGAACCTCCCTCCCAGTGTTATTGTGAGAATCAAATGAGACAACAATTGTAAAATGTTTACTTAGCACATTGCCTGGTACGCAGTAAGTGCTATATAAATGTTAGTTGTTGTTATTGTTGTTGAGGTTGTTGTTGCAATTAATAATAATCTCTGTCATGTGTGTTTATAGGGGTGAGTCTTTAAGTGTCCAAACATATTCCTAATGCTTGGTTGGGGTGAGGTTTATCCTAGAGCTGCAGTATTTGGATAGGGAGTTGAAGAATCATTTCTAATTGAGAAGGGATGTGGAGAGGGTGGTTAAAAGGCTTTAATCAATTCCAATTTAAATCTTGACCTTTAAGTAGTTCTTTATCTGGATCCTGAACATTAGCTAGACCCTAATTAGGATCTTGATTATTGAACCATAACCATTTGTTGAACCTTTATTTAGGTCATTTTAATGATCCTAGTTTTAGTTATTGAAAGTTGAAAATTCACTTCATAAGTGACTGCCTGGGGACAGTTAGGTGGCACAGTGGATAAAGCACTGGCCCTGGATTGAAGAGGACATGAGTTCAAATCCAGCCTCAGACACTTGACACTAGTTGTGTGACCCTGGACAAGTTACAACCCTCATTTCTCAGCAAAAACTAAAAATAAAATAAGTGACTCTCCCTACCACATTTGGGGCCTTCTTTTTGTCTGGGAGAAACAAGGTTGCTCAAGTGAATAGAATGCCAGGCCTGCAGTCAGGAAAACTCATCTCCCTGAGTTTAAATCCAATTTCATATTAGCTGTGTGACCCTGGGCAGCTCACTTGAAGTTTGGCTCAGTTTCCTCATCTGTAAAATTAGCTAGAAAAGAAAACAGCAAGACACTTCCATATCTTTGCCAAAAAAAACCCTCAAATGGAGTCATGAAGAGTCAGACATGACAGAAATGACTGCGCCACAACAAACAACAACAAAACTTTTTAAGCTCATCATTAGCTTCTCACCTGTATATTGTATCAAGATACGTGTATTCTTTTCACTTAAAAGTGATTCAAAGCCTGGAACTTTGGGGCTTCCAAAATGTAAGTGATTTTTCCTCTTTCCTCATTCCTAGATGACTGTTTATACTATCTCCCCATGTGCAACCACACATATAACCACAGATATATAGCTTAGAGCAGGAGAAATCTCTCTGATCTGTACCTTGAGTCCTTTTTTGTCTCTGCTACAAATTCATAGAGTAACTGTGGAGGGTTACTTTCTCCTCTGAGTCTCACCTCCCTCCCTGGTGCTCCCTCCTCTTTGGAGCTTTGAGATCCAAGACCTTTTTCAGCTCTAAAATGCTATGACACTTTAAACAGCAGGAAATTTCCTGCTAATACAGAAGAAGAAAAGTTAGTCCTTGCTTCTGCAGATTTTTTTTCTTAATTTGAAACATACATTCTGGCTTTGAGAACTAGGTGCAATACCCATCTGTTTAGTCAATCATGTGCCAGATGGATGTGGGAGGACCAGGAAGTGTATGACCACAGTCTTAGATAATAATAAATATTTAAAACTGTATTTGTTCTTACTAATGGATTCAGAAACTCACTGAACATACTTTATTAATGTCAATAATAACAGTAATGTACATGAACAGTGAATTTCTATGCTGGGCAGAACATATTGGTATTCATCCACCTTGCCAGGATTCTTTCAGAAGAGAAAGCTGAACCTGAGATTTCACACCCATCTGAGGAACTCTTATGTACTTATCCTCATTTTGTGTGATGCTATGACATGTTGCTCATCATTTCAAATTTTGGCCTTTCTCTTTTCAAGTGTTTACAGAAATGGAGTTCAATGTGATGGAAAATGCAGAGGGCTTGGGCATTAGAAGACTGAGGCTCTAGGCCCAGCTCCAAAGCTCATTGTGTGTCTGTGGACAAGTCACTTTATCCTCTGTGAACCACTATCTCTTCACATGGAAAATGGAGATAGGAAAAAACACAATGCCTAGCTCACTGGGCTGTTGTAAGTTTACTGTCCTGTGAAGTATAAATTATTACATAAATATAAGTTCTGTTAGCTTCACATAATTTAATTCATGATAAGAAAATTCTTTCTTCCCATGAAGCTCAAACCAGCGTTACATAGTTTATAATACAGATGTAAGATGATAGAGGTAGATGTGGAAAGAATGTTAGAGGCCATCTAGTCCAACCAGCTCCATTTACAAAAGAAGAAATTGGGGTCCAGGGAGGACTTGGTCAAGATTGCAGAGATGATGTGTCTGAGGTATGTTTTCTCCAAACTTCTAAATTTAGAAAATAGATGAGCAGAAAGATGTTAAAAGAAAACTTGCCCAGCAATTGCAAAGCCAATAACTGTCAGAAGTAGGACCTGAACCCTGAACCCTGTACCCATTTCTTCTTATCTCTGGGCTGGTTTTATATATGTGTGTATATGTATGCATATATATATATATGTATGTGTGTATGTCTGTGCTTGTCTATTAGTGTATTCTGAGTTTATGTCCACTCATCCCACTGTAATTGTATTTAATTATGGGAAAATATAACCCAAATTTTTGAGGGAGACGGTTTTGTAACTAAGATGCTTTTGTTGATATATACATACATACATATACATATACATATATACATACATACATACATACATATATATACATATATACATATATACATACACATATACATATATACATATATATACATACATACATACATATATATATATATATGGAGAGAGAGAATTTGAAATTTTTCTTTGTTTTCCAAAGCATACAAGTAGAAAAACCTTTGTGCAAAGGTGACTGGGAATTAATATAAGAGCTGAGTAGCTGAGTGAATTGAGAAAACATAATTGGGGTTAAGTCCATTGTGTCAACTACATAACACAAGTTTATCTAATCCATTTGCTTAGTATTTTTTTTTTTTTGGAATGGGGATTTTTGTTGTTGCTGTTTTTTTGGTGAGGCAATTGGGGTTAAGTGACTTGCCCAGGATCACACAGCTAGTAAGTGTCAATTGTCTGAGGCTGGATTTGAACTCAAGTACTCCTGAATCCAGGGTCAGTGCTTTATCTACTGCACCACCTAGCTGCCCCTTTGCTTAGTATTTTTTAATGGGAGAGTTCCTTTAAAACCTTGTTTCTGCAAAAAGAATTACATCATTACTATAAAGCATGTATAGTATGGGGGAAGTTGTTGTTGATCAGTATATTTTTATCAATTAATTTCCTCTCACATGAATAAGGGGCAAATAATGAAGTATTAAAGGGAGCTTTAAAAAGGAATTTCTACCCTCACCCCTTTTTGTGGCTATTATTCTCCAATCAGAATCAATGAAATCAGAAAGCAGCTAGCCAAGACTCAAATATAAATCTGTTGATTCTTTAAAAACAGGGTACCATCTCTCTGGAATTATTCAGAATTGTAGATAGATGTAAGGGTTGTGAGTTCCGGCACAAGAAAATCAGTTATGAAAAAGTAATCCAGTCCTTGAGAGGAAATAATTCCTTGTCTAGGGGATAAGAGGTTTCTCAACCTCTTCACTCTTCATGGAGTCTTGCAGTGGAGACTTTAGGAGATACTATATACAATAAGTAAGGAGTAGGCCCAATAAGTCAAGGTATGAGATAGGAAGTGCTTTGTCAGTCAAGGAAAGGAGGAAATGACTCTGAGGAATGTGGATTTGGGGAGTTGAAAAGAGACCAATTCATGAGTTGAACTGTGAAAAAGAACAAATCCAGAAAGTCCAGTTGAGTGACATGTCTTTCAGAGACTGAGACAAAGAGGAGCAGCATGAGCATATCATGGGAAGGAAAGGACAGGGGGCAGAGCCAAGATGGTGGAGAGAAGCCAGGAAGTTGCCTGAGCTCTCCCAAGTTTCCTTCAAAAACAACATGAAATCAAGCCACTAAACATATTCTGAAATTGTAGAACCTACAAAAAGACAGAGGAAAACAATCTTCCAACTCGAGATAATTTAGAAGACTTCAGGAAAGGTTTGTCTCACTTGCGTAAAAGGGGAGCGCAGCGCAGCTCAGACAGCACAGTACAGCATGGAGGGGGTCTAGGCAAATAAGCAGGAAGCTCTTGGCCACAGCAGAGCAACTGAGGCCCCTTGATCTTGGCTCAGCAAACTGGTCACACAGCAGGCCAGTGGTGAGATCCACCAGAACTAGCTGAGAGGGCCGGTTGCCAGATGGAGGGCCACCCACAGGACAAGCATGACTGGGCCTGGCCATCCCAGTGCCTAGAGCAAGCAGAGGGAGCAAGCCCAGGGCAGTGAGAAATCCACAAGTCATAGAGGCGTCAGAATAGAAAGCCAGTGACACAGCCCCTAAGCCCCACCATGAGAAGCTTAAAAAAGTGACCCTTGTGCCCCAGGAGCAGAGCTCTATTTAAAAAAAAAAAATAAGCTGCCTTATGAGTAAGAAACAAGAAAGAGGTCTTACCATTGAGAGCTTCTGTGTCAACAGGGAAGAACTAAACACAAACTCAGGTGAGGACAATACTCTCAAATTGCCTACATATGAAGCCTCTTCCCTCAAGAGGGAAGATTAATTAGTCTTAAGACCAGAAAGCCTTTGTGGAAGAACTCAAAAAGCATTTTAAAAATCAAGTGAGAGAGGCAGAAAAAGAAATGGGGAAAGAAAGGAAAGCAACACAAGAAAATTATGAAAAAAGAATCAACAACTTGGAAAAGGAAGCACAAAGATTGACTGAAGAAAAAATTTCCTTAAAAAATGCATTTGAGGGGCAGCTAGGTGGCGCAGTGGATAGAGCACCGGCCCTGGAGTCAGGAGTACCTGAGTTCAAATCCATCATCAGACACTTAACACTTACTAGCTGTGTGACTCTGGGCAAGTCACTTAACCCCAATTGCCTCACTAAAAACAAACAAACAAACAAACAAACAAATAAATAAATAAATGCATTTGGCCAAATGGAAAAGGAGGCACAAAAGCTTACTGAAGAAAACAATGCCTTAAAAATTCAAATTGGACAGTTGGAAGCTAATGACTCCATGAGACACCAGTAATCAGTCAAACTGAATCAAAAGAATGAAAAAATAGAAGAAAATGTGAAATACTTCATTGGAAAGACAACTGACCTGGAAAACAGATCCAGGAGAGACACTTTGAGAATTATTGGACTGCCTGAAAGCCATGATCAGAAAAAGAGTCTAGACACTATATTCCAAGAGATTATCAAGGAGAACTGCCCTGATATTATAGAATCAGAGGATAAAATCATCATTGAAAGAATCCACTGATCACCTCCTGAAAGAGACCCCAAAAGGAAAACTCCAAGGAATATTGTAGCCAAATTCCAGAATTATCAGGTGAAGGAAAAAATATTCCAAGCAGCCAGAAAGAAGCAATTTAAATATCATGGAGCAACAGTCAGGATTGCTTAAGACCTGGCAGCTTCAACATTAAAGAATCGCAAGGCTTGGAATATGATATTCCAGAAGGCAAAGGATCTTGGATTGCAACCAAGAATCTATTACCCCCCCAAAATAGCATTCCCTTAAGGGGAAAAAATGGACATTCAATAAAATGGGGGACTTTCAAGGTTCCCTAATAAAAAGACCAAAACTGAAGAAAGAACATCAGGTGACTTCTAGGGCCAGATGAGTGACAGTTGTGTGTGTGTGTGTGTGTGTGTGTGTGTGTGTGTGTGTGTGTATGTTGCTTTGGATACTTGTATCCCCAAGTTGATGCTTGTCTATTAGTAGATTCTAAATTTATGCCCATTCTTTCCACTATAATTGTACTTAATTATGGAAGAACATAACCCAAGTTTATGAGGGAAAGTTTTGTTAACAACATGTTTATATTATCATTTCAGTAAAACTCATTATTTTGAGATTATTACAGGTAAATGTATAGGTGGGAGCTCATGAATGAAAAAAAACCACACCATTTATTAAGTGCTTATTATATGCGGTCTCTATGCTAAGCATTAAACATACAAAAAGAAACAAAGAGGCTCTGCCTTCAGAGATTGTTTATTCTAATATAAAGCAATACATATAAGAAGAGGTCGAGTGGGTAATGAGGGGGGACAGAACTAGGAAGCACATTCAGCAGCATGGTTTAGAGATGGACAAGGTGTGGTATATTTCTTTAGCAAATAAGGGGAAAGCTCACTGCTCAGAGCTCAGTGTCTCAGGAACCGAAGACAGAGTTCTATGGCGAGGAGAAAGAGGGTCAGAGTGCAAGAAACATGGCTTAGTTATGGTTAGGAAGTAGTATGATGTACCAAGCAAGGTGAGGTAAAATCTTAACTATCAGAGGATGATTTGCAGTTTTTGGAACGCAGACCCACAGAGCACCTTAAAGTAGGTGGTAGTAGGCATTCCTGGGGACCTAATTGCCAAATATCAATGAAGGTATGTAGAGGTTATATTGTACATGTTTTCAGCATATTAATTAAACCCTACTCTGATAACGTTCTCCACTGCACAGCTGAAACTCAGCCTCCCAGTTACAGTCAAGAACATTTCATATCTGACTCACTATAGGATTCATGGCTAAATTGCTAAGGCCAATAACTGCCAAGGACAAAAAGCTTCCTTGAAGCCTATAGGAGTTTAGAGTTGAGGAGACTTTATTCACACACCAAGGCAGGGATGGAATAGGAGGATGAAAAACAAAACCTTTGTTCACAGAGGGATTGTAGATTTAGAGCTGGAAAGAACCACAGAGATTCCTTTGTTGAGTTCCTTGATTTTGCACCTATGTATTTGGGTGCACTTTATTTCTTGTATGAAAGAGGTTATGAAAACAGTAAATGAGAGAATCAAGATTTGAACCCGAGACCTCTGACTCCAAATTCAGCACACTGTCTATTATTTCAGAACCCCTTTTGAATCCTTTGCCTCCTTAAAATTATGCCCTGGCAGCAGGGAACTGTGAATCTTTGGATAACCCACACCTGATTTCCATGCCAACTTTACCCACAGAACCGAGTGACTCATTAGTGCCTTCCTTCCAATGAATCAGGCTAGTTACTAACAAAGGACTGGTAATGCCATCTTGGGGTCTAGCTTTTCACTCCCAGAGAATGAAGACTGAGAGGAAGAAACTAAAAATGGTGTGTGTATGTCTGTGTGCGTGTGTGTATGTATTTTCCTGAGCATGAAGACATTTGTTGTTGTTGTTGAGTACTTTTAGTCATGTCTGTCTCTCCATAATCCCATTTGGGGTTTTCTTGGCAAAGATACTGAGATGGTTTGTCATTTCCTTCTCCAGTTCATTTTACAGATGAGGAACTCATGCAAATCGAGTTAAGTGACTTACCTGCCTTGACTAGTAAAGGTCTGAAGCCAGATTTGAACTCAGAAGGATGAGTCTTTCTGATGTATTTTAATCCCCTGAACTAACAAACTTGCTTGAAAGCTTAAATAAAATAACTAAGTATTATATACATGTCAGTTTTCTTTTATGCTTTGCATCTCTCTCCCAACCCTGCCACCCCCAAGCACCTCAAGCATTTCAGAAAACTTTGTATCTCTCTTTCAATTTCCATGTAGTTATTGACCTTTTGCCATAGCATTTGTCCTTCATGATGAAAGAAGAAATTCAGTCAGTAGCTTCCATTATGAACTTAGAGATTGATTTTATGTCAGTCAGCTGAAGACTCATCTAGGTGGGTGGAGAACAATTTCTAATTCCTGAAGGTTTGGTCACCAAGTAATGATTCATCCAGTCATAGAAACTTACAGGGCCTGTCAACTAAGCCATGTAGGGATGTTTTTTTTTTTTGGGGGGGGGGTGTAGGTAGAAGGAATCAGGACAAAGTTGAGAACACACATCCTTGGAATATTGAATTAAGCAATTAGATGTCAATACATAAGGATAGACTTCCAGGTGTTTCTAGGATGGTATTATATAACTGCCAACTCTTGCTATTTTTTTAAACTTGGATAGCATTCTAATGAATACTAGTGACATTAGAATCCATATTCTATTGGGTGGACCTGGGAACTAAAGTACTTCCTGTATACACCATTTCTGAGAGACAACATGGTGTAAAAGGAAAATATTTTGCACCATAAAAAATCCTTAGAGAGCTGACTGAAGCACTGAGGAGTTAAGTGACTTGCCCTAGCTCCTAAAGCTACTATATACTGAGGACTGATTTAATCCCAGGTATTTCAGACTAAAACCAGCCGTCTCTCCACTCTGCTACAGCACTTCTCAAGCATTTATACATCACAGACACTACATAAAAAGTTGCTGAATTAAATTGACATGGAATGCCAGAACCAGTGAATTCATTCATGTGGAATATAACATGGCTCTTAAGTATAACCTAATTCCTGTCTTCCTAATCATGTCCATCTACATCTAATAAAACCCTAGTATAAGTTGGAATTTAAAATATTAGTCCTAATCCAACACCAGGGTTGTAAAGGGCTCCATCACACACACACACACACACACACAAGGGTATATGTATATATACTATGTATACATATGTGTATATATGCATACATACATGTGATATAGTCTCCCTTTTTATATATGAGACAGCTGAGGATAGAAAGATTAAATAAGTTGGGCATACGCACTTAATAAGTTTATGGCAGTGCAAAGACTAAAACCCATAATTTATTATTTCTGGTGGAGTATTCTCAACATACCATAATGCCTTTCTACAATGATTCAACATTAATTCAATAAAATAAGTCACATAATCTGATATATGCTATTGTGTGACAGAACATGATGCATCCTTGATGCTAACTAATATTTTTTTGGGGGGGGGGGCAATGAGGGTTAAGTGACTTGTCCACGGTCACATAGCTAGTAAGTGTCAAGTGTCTGAGGCCCGATTTGAACTCAGGTCCTCCTGCATCCAGGGTCAGTGTTTTATCCACTACACCACCTAGCTGCTCCCTCCAGCTAATATTTTTAATAATAATAAGCCACATAATATCTAGATAATAAGAACAAGCATTTGTATAGTTTAAGCTTTACAAAAGCACATACATATTATCTCATTTTATTCTCACAAGAACCCTGATAGGGAGGTGTTATTACTATCTCCATTTTACAGATGAGGAAATTGAGGCTGAAAGAGGTGAGGTCACTTGCCCTGGGAAACAGAGCTAAGTGTTTAAATTTAGTTTTGAACTTAGGTCTTGCTGACTCCAAGTCCAATATGCTGTCCACTGTGCCAACTGGAAGCCTTCCTGATAATGTCTTAAGGTTTTCAAAGTTCTCTCTCTATAATAGCCCCATGAAATAGGTAAATTATTATGCCCATTTTAGAGATGAAGAAAATGACACTGTGAGAGACTACCCAATATGTTCATAATTGCATACAGCTAAGAAACAGTGAAAGCCTAGGTTCCAATCTAGATATCCTGACTACAAGTCCAATGATCTAGTCACTAAAACATGCTGCTTTGAAAGAGCTACTAAGTGTGATAACATTGTAATGGGGTAAAAACACCATGGTTTTGTCAGGCATTACTTGCTTCTTTTTTTAAGGGAGAAATTAAAATGGTAAAATTGTGTCAGATTTGTGAGCAGCAGATCTATATAAATGAGGATGGATATGTGATTCTAAAATGGAATTAATAACACATATGCCCATTTTAAGTTTTCCAGTTAAGGATCAGGCATGTCATTGTCGATCAACTATTTTCAGTCTTTTCCAACTCTTTGTGCCTCCATTTTTGGTTTTCTTGGGAAATACACTAGAGTGGTTTGCCATTTCTTTATTTGGCTCATTTTATAGTTGAGGAAACTGAGGCAAACAGGGGTAAGTGACTTGCCCAGGGTCACACAGGTGGTAAGTGTCTGACACCAGATTTGAACTCAGGAAGATGACTCTTCCTAATTCCAGGCTTGTCACTCTATCCATTCCACCACCTCAGCACCCTTAAGGCAGAAGTTACCTAGTTAAAAAATTGATTAGAAGGTGAGTAAGATGGTGATTGAGTACAGAGCCATATACATGTTTTCATATTTGGTAGTCCTCAGATTGAATCACAGAATCATAGTATATATGCGCCAATATAAGCTCATTCAGTCCAACCTCCTCATTTTACAGATGAGGAAATTGAGGCACTGAGAATTGAATTACCTTGCTTAAAAATCACACGGCTTTGTCAGTAGAAGTATCCAGACATTCTGACTCCAAGTCCAAGTTTTTTTTTTCCTTATGGCAAATGCTTTGGATATTTACATCCTTAAACTATTGCAATAATCTATTGTCATGGGGCAGCTAGGTGGCGCAGTGGATAGAGCACTGGCCTTGGATTCAGGAGTACCTGAGTTCAAATCCGGCCTCAGACACTTAACACATACTAGCTGTGTGACCCTGGGCAAGTCACTTAACCCCAATTGCCTCACTAAAAAAAAAAAAAAAGAAAGAAAGAATAATCTATTGTCATAATTGTGATATGTGACCTTGAGCATTCACTTAACTTCTAAGGACTTCAGTTTCCTTCTTTATAAAATTATTGGGTTGAACTAGATGGCCTATGGTTCTATCAATCAAGTATCTACTGTATTCCAAGCACTATGATCTGGGATTATGAACAAATCTCTTTTCTCATCTGCACATTAGGGGGATTGGAAGAGATGGCCCCTTCCAGTTTTTGTTTAGTTTAGTTTAGTTTCTTCTAATATTGAGTCTATCTCACCCAGGCTAGAACTGTAGGGGACTAACCTCAATTATGATCACAGAATCCTTCATTTGTTCCATTTTCCAGCCTCTCTATGTTTACTCCTCCTTAGAGAAACTGATGACTCTATGTCCCTAGGACTTCACTGAATTGGATACAGATTTAATATAGACATTGGATCAGCTTTAGACCTACCAAAGACTTGGACTCAAGCAATCTGTCAGTCTCATCATCCCCAGCAGCAGGAATGTCAAGGCCAGTACTACTATGTATGTCATCATTCCTAATTGTAACATTCCATGATTCTATGCAATACATTGGTCACAGGGAAAAAGGAAGAGAGAGAAGAGTAGAAATATTTATCGGGGGCAGCTAGATGGCACAGTGGTTAAAACGCTGGCCCTGGATTCAGGAGTACCTGAGTTCAAATCCGGCCTCAGACACTTGACACTTACTAGCTGTGTGACCCTGGGCAAGTCACTTCACCCCCATTGCCCCGCCAAAAAAAAAGAAATATTTATCAAGTATCTATTATGTTCCAGGCACTGTGATAAACACTTTAAATATTATCTCTTTTGATCATAGAAGCATGCCTGTATTGCCTCATTATGTCTTCTGGATATTTTATCCTTGAAAACATGGCAATTGCTGAGAATGGATGTTGGCAACTTAGAGGTAGGTATAGCATCTTGCCATTTCCCTATATGCCATAGACCACCCACAGTGATAAGGTAAACTGGGATAATGAATTTCCAATTTGATTGTGGTACCACAGAATAGTGTGAGCAAAGAACATTAGCTGAAGCCAAATCTTTCTCCATCTTCCATCAGAGTCTATTGGAGGTGACCAAACATATGTCTATCCACCCCCAGAGTAGCACTCAGTAATGTCACAGCTGTGTTCCTTGATGTGTGAGACAGCTCCAGGGTATCAAAGGGGAAAGGAGAAAAGACTGCTCAAACCCAATTGCCATAGCAACATCAGCCTTGGTTTTGCTCTACTCTGTGTTTCCTTTCTCCCTTGATGCCATCCCCCTCATATCAATAGGATGATATTATAGACCTAGGAGTTAGCAGAATCTAGTGTTAGCTTGAAGACTTTTACTTATTAGTTGTGTGTCTTATGTCACTGAAACCTCTCAGAGCCTCAGTTTCTTCATCTGTCTAGTGAGAGGTTTGGACTGGGTCATCTTAGAGTTCTAAATTTCTTTGACTTTATATGTCTGTACCAGAGATTCACTTGAGTGTGCTTACCCAGAGAGCTTTGGAACTGAGAAGAAGCTCAGTCCCTCACATCCTAAAGAGAGAACAGTAGCTATCAAGGTTTGAGAGAGACAGAGAGAGGCAGAGAGAGAGAGAGAAGAGAGAGAGAGAATGCTGACACTCGCAATTCTTTTTTTTCTCTTCATGTTCCTTCAGCTCTTTATGTGTCAAATAGTGCTTTGGTGATCGGTGAAGGAGGGCATTTCTTTCCCTTTACCAAGCAGAAATATATTACTGACAGTATATGGCAGGCAAAGCACGTGGCTTACCAAGGTAAGCAAGCCTGATCCTACCTAGGTTTTAGGTTCTGTCTTCAATGTTTCCTTTATACTGAATAAAAGAACAAAATAGGGGACATCATTATTATTCTCAATAAAAAAGCAGCTATAGTCTCTCTTGCATGGTCTTAGGTGGCTCCTGAATGGTATAGGCACTACTCCACCACTACCACTGCTCTTCCGTTGTTTTCCCCTTTCCCTGACTCTATCAGAGTAACACAATGGTAGTGGAGGCTGGAATCTCTCTCCATTGCTTCAGGAATGTGCTAGGTGGTTTTCACAGAGTTTAGCCTTCTGATAGTGGAAGCAATGGTGGCAGCACATGAGTGTGGTAGCAGCTAGAACTTTTCTAAGATAGAAAAGTCCACCTCAGGCTCTTCGTCACTCTCATGCCATTGGATTTCTCTCTAAGGAGACTTGTCCTTTTCTTTCCCTCCCTCTTAAAGACAAAAGGAGTTAGGCTTCAAGTCTCAGTTCCAGAACTCTCCAAGCAAAAACAAAAAACATACAAAATGAGCTTACATGTATCTGAATAGGCAAGAAACATACAGGCAGAATGTTTATGTGCCTAATTATGTTTGGAGTTATGGAGAAGAGGTATAAAGAAGGAATATCTTTCTGCCTGTGTTTATACTGATCTCTTGCCATGCCCTTCACCCCAGTTGAGAATCTTTTGACTCTAGGATCAAATATTTCTTCTTTTTCTCAACCTGCTTAAACTTCTATTTTTGTTTGTGTTTTATAATTATTATGACAATAGCACATGTATATACTTTCTAAATATTAAAGGATTATGATAAATTACTTTGTTAACAGAGGAACATGATCAGAAACTATGGAGTCTAGACTGGACTAGACTGGCTGGCACCTAAACAAAAATCCCACTGACCAAATATCCAATAGTATCTTAAATCTTGTAAACAATATATTGTTGGATTCTGGTTTCTAATTCATTCTGTTATCTCCTTCTATTTTATGGATGAGCTCATCCCATTCATGTTCACTGTTATGATTACTAACTGTATTTTCCTCCATCCCTTTCTCTCTGTCTCTGTCTCTCTGTCTTTCTCTGTCTGACTCTCTCTGTGTCTCTCATTCTCTGTCTCTATCTCTCTGTCTCTCTCTTCTGTCTCTTTATCTTTCTCTCTCTGTCTCTCTCTCTCTCTGTCTCTCTGTCTTTCTCTCTCTCCCCCCCCCCCACCACTCTGTCCCTCCTCAAAGGTCTATTTTGTTTCTAACTTAACTACTGCCTTTCTTAATCCACCCTGCCTTCTATTACCCTGCACCTTTCTCTTATCCCCTTTCCTTCCTATTGCCATCTGGGGTAAGTAACATTTCTATACAAAACCAAATGTGTACATATATTCTTCCCTCTGAACTAATTCTGACGAGAGGGAGATTCAAACATTGCCCACCAACCCATCCCACATTTTCCCCTCCATTTTAAGAGCTATTACATGCTTCTTTAATGTGAGAAAATTTTTCACATTCTACCTTTCCCTTCCTCCTTACTCCTTCCTCCTTCTCCCAGTGAATCCCTTTTTCTCACCCCTTCATTTTTTTTGAGATTATTCCAATGTAATTCACTTACACCCATGCCCTTTGTGTAAATCCCTTCTAACTTCCCTAATAAAGTTCTTAGAAGTTACATTAACATCTTCCCACATAAGAGTCCCTTATGAGTACTCTTTCATGTTTACCTTATATTTTTCTTGAGTCTTCTTTTAGAATATCAAATTTTCTATTCAGTTCTTGCTTGTAAGTCCTCTATTTCATTAAATATCCATTTTTTTCCACTGAAGGATTATACTTAGGTTTGCTGTGTAGGTTATTCTTGGTCACAATCCTACCTCCTTTGTCCTCCAGAATATTATATTCTAAGCCCTTTACTGCTTTGATATGGAAACCACTAAAACTTCTATGAGCCTGACTGTGCTTCCAAAATATTTGAATTGTTTCTTTCTGGCTGTTTGAAGTATTTTCTTTTTGATCCAGGAGCTCTGGAATTTGACTATAATATTCCTGTGAGTTTTCATTTGGGGATCTCTTTTAGGAAGTGATTGATAGATTTTTTCAATTTCTATTTTACCCTCTGGATCACAGATATCAGGGCAGTTTTCCTTCATAATGTCTTGAAATATGATGTTTTGGTGCTTTTTTATTATTATGGCTTTCATGAGTCTGATAATTCTTGAATGATATCTCCTAGATGTATTTTCCATTTTAGTTGCTTTAGTGATGAGATATTTCACATTGTCTTCTATGTTTTCATTTTTTTAAACTTTGTTTTTTTTTTTCTTGAAGTCTCATGTAGTCATCAGCTTCCACTTATTCAATTCTAATGTTTAAAAAAATGTTTTCTTTGGTGGATTTTTGTACCTCTTTTTTTTCCTTTTGACCAGTTTTATATTTTGAGTTCTTCTCTCTATTTAATTTTTTTCTTTTTTGGTGAGTCAGCTGGGGTTAAGTGACTTGCCCAGAGTCGCACAGCTAGTAAGTGTTAAGTGTCTGAGGCCAGATTTGAACTCAGGTCCTCCTGAATCCAAGGCCGGTGCTGTATCCACTGCGCCACCTAGCTGCCCCATCTATTTAATTATTTAAGATATTATTTTCTTCAGTATTTTTTTATGCCTTTTTAACAATCTGTTAATTTTCTTTTCATAATTTTCTTGTATCACTCTCATTTCTTCTCCAAATTTTACCTCTACCACTAATCTCTTTAACTTTGCCAGGAATTCTTGTTGGTTTTTTGTTCTAATAAGCATTTTTCTTTGAGATTGTTATTGTTTGGTTTTGTAGCTGCTTTTCCATTGCTGTTTTCTTCTGAGTTTATGTTTTGGTGTTCCCTTCTGCTATTACAACTTTTTATAGTCTATTTCTTTTTGTTTACTATTTTTTGTAGCCCATTTCTTAATTTTGAAATTTATGTTAAGGTTGTGCTCTGCTTACCTGCAAGTGGGGAAGCACTGTCCCAAGCTTCAAGCTTTATTGTGCTGCTGTTTTCAGAGACAGTTCCAGAAATCTAAAAGTTTTTAGTGTTTCCAAGTTGGTGTAATCCTGGGAAAGGTATGGTCATTGCTCTCCTGGTCCATTCCATGGTCTTTATCCATGAAAGATCCCTGGTCCCCTGCTATCTTGAATGCTAATACTCTTTGCTTTGGAACTGTAACCAAGGTACTTTTTCCCCCTGTGGCCAAACACCAGTATTCCTTTCTTCCCTGGAACTGAGTCACAACTGTGTGTATAGACAATCAGTGCCAGTCTTACTCATTGCCAGCAAAAGGTCCCCTGTAATCTCTTTCTGGCCAGTTGTTTGACCCCCTTAAAAGTTCTGGGCTGAGAGTACATATATAGACACAAACAATGAAAGAATTTCTACTTTTGAATAATTTAATTTCTAATGAGGAAATAAGTGTATTTATATACATGCATAAATCCATATATCCTATATACATACATACATATACATATACATACACACACACACACACACACACACACATATATATATATATATATATACAAATGCGAAGTAGGAAACTATCTCTGATTTTGAAGAATTAACATCTTAATGGGGAGACAAGAGCTATATACACAGAGGGATATACTACAAATAGTCATATGAATATACATATGCATTTGTATATGTGTGCACATATGCATATTTGTATATATATGCATTGCAAACATAGATGCATAAGAATGGGAATGGGATACATATATGTGTATATACATAGACAAATATGAATGTGTGCATGCATATAATCATATAAGTGCATTTTTGCAGGATTGTGTCATTTATTATGTTTGCATCCTTAGTATCTAGAACAATTCCTGGCACATATTAGATATTTAATAAATGGTTGTTGGTTGGATGATTAATTGATTGGTTGCTCTTCTCTAGCTTAATCATCTCTAAATCAACCTTGCACATCATTATACAGCATGCTCTTGAGGACCCTCACCATCCTAGTTTCCCTAGTAAACTAGCTGCCCAATTATTATGGTTTTTTATAATTCTGTTCTGCATTCTACCTTATTATTAAAGGGTTGGGTTTTGGGGGGAGGGAGGCATTGTTTGTTTTTAGCGGTGAATTTAAAGACCACCCAGTAAAACTATTGAAGTTTTTAGGCTTTTTGAGAATAAATTTAAATTATTAGTTGGACTGATTTCATTTTTAATAAAAATGAAGGTGGAAAAAAACCAGAAGGAATGATTTTCAATCAAAGACCATCTTAGCTTTCAGTAAATGAAAACTGACAACAAGAGAAAACTCTATCCAGAGGCTGTCTGTGGTGCACTTCCTCCCAACCACCCCTTGTGTTACAAAAGGCAATTTGGACCTTTGCCATTATTTTTCAAATAGAAAAGATCTTTCCTGCCAGTGGACCAGATAAAATGACCTATGAACATATCCTTTGTTGAGGACCTGATTTCTCCTGACACTATCCTTTCAAAAGCTGCCTGTTTTCTTCTTTTTTTTCTTTTCCCACCTCCAAGAAAACAAATGGACAGACTCTAGATGGTAAAGCCATATAGATATAGATCGTTCTTCCAACATTTTCATGATAGAACTTGAACCTTATTTATTTTTCATATTTTCAGCACCCAGAGCTCCCCAAGAATTACAGTAGGATAATTCAAAGTGAGTCTCTTAAAAACCTCTTTTTATCTGTTTCTATGCCCTTTTCTCATCTCTCCCTTATTTTTATTTTTAATAAACAAAAAAAAATCATTAAGGATTTACTTCCAGTTTCCCTTAACATAAATTGAATCTAACTCATTTTAAAGTAGTCTTGATTGTCACATTCTCTTTGACATCCTTTTTGGATTGAATATCACCTGAGTGTTACAGAGATCTTTGTGGTTTCTATAAATTGTTTTAGGTTTTTTTTTTTGGGGGGGGGGTCTTCAAATGTCTTCATTTTACATGCATCTAGATAGAGGTAATACAGTGGAAAGAGCACAGGATTTGAAGCTAGTCCACACCATAGGGTATTGTACCTGGAGTCCTCAAATCCAGCCTCAGGTGTTTGCTATGTGACCCCAAATTAGTCACAACCTCTTCCTGCTTTGGTTTTCTCATCTGTAAAATGGAAATAATAACAGCGCTTGCCTCCCAAAATTGTTGTGTGAATTAATTAATGAGTTAATATTGGAAAGCGCATTTAAAATTATAAAGTAATATAGAAATGCTGATAATAATTATTAGTACTCTTATTAACATCATCATCAATTTTAAACTTGAATTCAAGTACCATTTACTTGCTGAATGACATTGGAATAAGCTCCTTTCTCAATCATAGGATCACAGTTTTAGAGATGGAAAAGTATCTTCTTTTCCCCATCCTACACATTTCCAGAATCTTTTTTTCTGTATTTTCTCCCATTAGAAAGTAAGCTTCTTAAGGGCAAAGATTGCCTATCTTCCACCATATATATTTCTAACACTTAGTGCAGTGACTGGCACATATTAAAAATTTCACAGTTGCTTGCTGACTGAGAAGCCATTGAGTCCAACCCCTTTGCTTTACAGATGTGGAAAGTGAGGCATACACTTGCCCAGAGTCACACGCCTAATGAATGTCTGAGGCAGAATTTGAGTGCATTTGTGTCACTCAAAGGCTAGTCCTCTATTCATTGCATTGTTGTTCGGTCATTTCAGTCAAGTCCAATACTTTATGACCTTATTTGCAATTTTCTTGGCAAAGATACTGGGGTGGTTTGCCATTTCCTTCTCCAAGTCATTTTGCAGATGAGAAAACTTAGGGAAACAGGGTTAAATAACTTGCTTAGGGTCACACAGACTCATCTACTGCACCACCTAGCTGACCATCAACCTTCTAAACCAAAATACGCAGCCCAAACCACCACTTTACTTTATGCAGTCTTCTCCCTAATCAAATGTAAGCTACTTCAAGGAAAGACTATCTGATTTTGTATTTGTACCCCCAGTTTTCAGTATAGTATTCGGTACTTATTAAGCACTTAATACACAATAATAGCAATACTACTAATAACTGCTGACATTTATGTAGTCCTTTATGGTTTACAAAGTGCTTTACAAGTATTAACTCATTTTATCTGCTTTTAGTTAATTCATTCTGCCTCCACCATTTGCTTCCTGTGGGACCATGGGCAAGCCACTTAGTTTTTTTTTTTAATTTTCTTTAAAAAAAAATAGAGGAGTACTCTCTCTAGTATATCTTTCCTCTCTAGCATCCTATAATTTGTGGACAAATGTTTTCATTTATTTTTCCATTCTGTACACAGTGATAGAGAAATGGACAAAATGAAAATATCATCCTTATTCTCAAAGTATACTTATGCTTTTATCAAAATCTTATCATGGGTTCTAGCTGCAAATGAAGGAAAAAAGAGAAAAGTATGATATTATTGGAGCTCACAGGAAGAAAAAAAGGTTCCTGTTTTGTTGCTGTAAATCCATATTCTCTGTGCATGTCTGAAAGAAGATTAGAGGGAATAAAGTCAATAGTAAGAGCTATAGAATTTTACAAATGAAGAAACTAATGCAATGAATTCTTCTACCCATTGTATCCTCCACTGTCTAGTACCCACCTATGTTTTGAATTCTCCCATTAGAGTGTATTTATACTATGATCCTTAGTTTTTAGATAGCATTTTTTTAAATTTATGGTGGAATATGGTATAAAATGTTGGTCAATGTTTAATTTCTTCCAGACTGCTTTCCAGTTTTAACAGCAGTTTTTTATCAAACAGGGTGTCCTTAAGAAATATATGTTTTCAGGCTTATTGAACATTGGATTATTGAGTTCCATTATTTCTAATTCTCTATTGTCCAGTCTGTTCGATTCATCTTTTTTGTTGCTATTGCTATTGGTTTTCCATTCATATATTTCTTAATCTATGCCAAAAGATTAGGTGCCTGCTCCAATATAATATAATCTGAGGTCTGGAAGAGCTATACCTACTTCATTTCCACTTCTTGTATCTTACTTCTGTTAAGGGTTAAAATTCTAGCTAAACTGTCTAAAATATCTAATGAGTGGTCGCCAATCAATTACAAGCTTTAGCAAGAGTTAGACTTTTAAGCATTTATTAAGGAGAATAAGAATTTGGTAAAGAGAGAGAGAAAGGCCTAGATTCCTATCTATTAAAGGGAGAGCACATTTCTAGCTCCCTTCTCCGCCAACGTCCTCAGGAAAGAGCCCTCCGTCTCAGCGCCAGTCTCTTCCTTCCTCCTCCCACTAGTCTGCGTCACTTCCTCCCCGCCAAAGAAAAGACTCCTGGTCTTGCCCTCAAAGACCTTCGCTTCATGGGCAGAACTCTTCTACAGTAAGTATCCAGCAGGTGGCGTTATTCCAATCGTTACACTACCTTCCAAAACATCTCCTTCTCTTTGGGGGCTACTCTGTTTCCTCTACAACACCTGAAGGGTCTGATTTCTAACTTTGTTTTCTTAGACTTTTTCTTCATCTCCATTTAAATTAAAGAAATGGAATGTCCTCTCCCAATCAGTAAAATAAAAGGAATCAATTAGGAAGCATTTCTCTATGCAAAGTATTAACTGATTACTGGGCATCATTAGATAGGCAGAGCTGATATAAAATGCCTCAGAGGAACTATTTATAGTGATAACATTGTTGCTGGTAGGCAAACAAAGGAGAGTGCTTGGATCAATTCAAGAATAAGTTCCTGCAACAAGCAAGGCCTTGTGCTCAGCAAAGGACAGAAGAAAAAAGTATGACAAAGGCCCTTCTCTCAGAGCTTACAATTGAATGAATCAGACCTTTAGGGTCTATCCTCATACAAGTAAGTCTTCTACAGGAAACCTCCTGAAAATTCTCCACTAATTCAGACAGCCTGACCTGCTTGGTGGTAAAAGCATTGATTGATCAGTAGTCAGGAGAGACATGGATTTGAATCTTGGCTCTGAAACTTACTATGATGTGACCCTGGGAAGGTTGTTTCATTTTTCTGAGGCTCTATTACATTAGAGTACTAATATTTGAACTGTCAGCCTCACCGATGAGCTGTTTTGAGGATTTTTTAAAATAAATCAAGAATATAGGATTTCAAGAATTTATTATGATCAGAAAAACATCTCTCAGGACAGAGCAAAAGTTTGGGGCTGTCTGTAAGACAGCTAAGCCACTATCTAATTATAATACAAAGCTCTATTTAAAAAAAAAATTCAAAGCAAATAGCTTTAAAAGATTCCTTGTATATTGTATTATTCTGTACTTGTTTTATTATCTATGTATGCATCTGTGTTTATATATGTGTATGCCAACTGTATTGAATGTCATTGAGTGTCACAAAGTCCTTCACTGTTATTTGCAATTGATAGATGATAAAACTGGGTCAAAAGCAAAGCACACTTTTGTTTGTTTGTTTTTGTTTTTGTTTCTTTTTTGTGTGGGGCAATGGGGGTTAAGTGACTTGCCCAGGGTCACACAGCTAGTAAGTGTCAAGTGTCCAATGCCAAATTTGAACTCAGGCCCTCCTGAATCCAGGGCCAGTGCTTTATCCACTGCGCCACCTAGCTGCCCGCAAAGCACACTTTTTTTTTTTTTTTTTTTTTTTTTTTTTTTGGTGAGGCAATTGGGATTAAGTGACTTTCCCAGGCTCACACAGCTAGTGTTAAGCATCTGAGGCCAGATTTGAACTCAGGTACTCCTGACTCCAGGGCTGGTGCTCTATCCACTGTGCCATCTAGCTGCCCCCAAAGCACACTTTTTAAAAGTGCATGTATATGTAGGGAAAGAAAGGGAATAAGCATTTATTAAGCACCTAATATGTGCCAGGCACTATGCTAACAACTTTCTATTATTATATCCTATATGCATGCATGTATGTATGTATTCATGAATTCATGAGATCAAAAGATCATGTATTTAGAGCTAGAAGAGACCACTGACATCATATTTTACAACTCCCTTCCTTTTAAAATGAGGAAACTGAGGCCTCAAAAGATTCAATTCAAGGTCATTGATTGGTTGGATTAGATCCTAGGTCATTTGACTCCAGGTCCAGTGCTCGTTCTACTGTCAATAATTCCACACATACATACATACACACACACACACACACACACACACAAGTCTGTGTCTCTGTGTTTAAAATGCAAACAGATATCATCTGTATTACACTGTTGTTGAAATTCCAGTATATAGATAAGTATGTATTTAAATTTACTAATACATATAAATTTATTTATTTAAATAGAGTTAAAATTACTCACAAAAGACATGATACTGTAGCTGCCCTCAAGCTTTTTAAAGGCTTGTAATTGGTTAAAAAAAATTAGACTTCAGAATGTCCCAGAGGAAAGCACTAGGAACCTAAGAACAGCAGGTATAATCCTGGAAGCCTTGAATTTAGGCTTCATGTAAGGGAACACTCCTAAAAATGAGAGTTTTTCAAAGCTCCAATGGGTTGCCTTGGAAGCTAATGAAATGAGTTTCTCTGTCTCCATCTCTGTCTCTGTCTTTGTCTCTGTCTCTGTCTGTCTGTCCCTCTCTCTTTCTCTCTGTCTGTCTCTGTCTCTGTGTTTGTCTTTGTGTGTCTGTCTTTGTCTCTGTCTCTGTCTGTCTCTCTCTACCTCTCTCTCTCTGTCTCTCTCTGTCTCTCACTCTCTGTCTCTCTGTCTCTGTCTGTCTCTGTCTGTCTTTCTGTCTCTCTCCCTCCGTCCTTCCCCCCAATGATAGGCTTTCAATAAGTGGCTGCATGACCACTTTTTGGGAATGACACGGAGTCTTGCAATTCTGAAAATTTGAGATTCTTGGAATATGTGTAGGTGCACTTGACAGATTTTCTTTTCTCTTTTCCATTTTGGTGTCTTGTATGTTCCCTACCCCTTTCCTTCTATAAATACACTTTACTTCATTGACCATTAATGACTTTCAATCTGTTTGTTAACAACCATTTCAATTATTATGGTAGATTTTCAGAATAATCCTTCTTACAAATTGTAACTTGTTTGAATTGGCAAATTTAGAGCGCATGACTATGACCTCCCTACTTTTACCAAAGCTGATGGTAAAGAAAATAAAAATGTGTTTTATAATCAATCACTGATGCATTTTCTTTGAGTAAAGCCTTAAAGTCAGGTGTCGACACGTGAGATGGGCTACTTAAACAATATTTTAAAATTTGGAAATGTCAAGGGGGAAAGACAGTAATGTAAGGGAGAAAATTGGATTTGCTTCAGAGTTCTTTTCAATACAGTGACAGGTACAAGCATATTCATTTGAATGTACAGTCTTTTATTTCTATTTTAGGGCACATTGAGTCTCTAACTTCTAATGACCTTTTATTCTTCCCTTCTAGAGTAGGATAGATACACATTCCATCACCCCCTGTTTCCAATATAAAAATCACACTTTTAAAAAAGACTAAAATTTAATTAAATTCTTTTTCATATCAACAATAAATTTCATTTAAAATAAAACAAGCATAAGGAAAAGAAGCTTCGATATTTTAGACTTTAGCACACCAGTGGAAGGATACATACCCTAAGTCATCTACCTCGTCCCCAAGCACCACACAGAAGGTGCAGACTCAGAGAAATTGAGGGTATATCCAAAATGTCCACCTCTTACAACTAAGTAAACCTTTACTTAATTGTTAGATGGACTATGGGGGCAGCTAGGTGACACAATATATAGAGTACTGGCCCAGAGGTTGGGAGCACCTGAGTTCAAATCTCACCTCAGACATTTACTAGCTATGTGACCCTGAGTAAGTCACTTAACCCCAGTTGCATTAAACATCTGGCAACACCTCCAATGGATCTGATGCATTATCTTGACATAGGACCCAGATGACTCTGGAGGAGAGAGTGAGTTTGGTGACTTTGTACACCCCTCCCTCACTTCAATTCAGTTCAGTGCAAGTCATGACATCACCCCAATGCCATGGTCCTCTTTGAGAATGAAGGACAGACAACAACAGCAGATGGACTATTAGTGTCATTGGAAAGTTGACAGTGATTTAAAAATAAAAGATTAAAACATATTTTTTCAAAAAACAAAAAGGAAGATAGGCTACATCAAAATGGACTTAGAGACAAGAAAGTCTGTATTTAAATCCCATCTGACACTAACAGTGTGACCATGAACAAGTCATTTAAAGTCTCAGAGCCTGAGGTGTCTCAGGAAATTATCTACTACATTATAGACAATATCTATCTGTACCATTAAATGAAAATCACAGTTCCTTGATGTATTGATATGGAATATCAAAGCCAGAATTTAACTTTATTAACCATCTAGTCCAATACCCTATTATAGAGGACAAAACAAAACCTAAAGAGGAAAAGGAATCTGTTCTCAGGCTATATAAAGAGTAATAGTTGTTTGGTTGTTTTTCAATCATACCCGACCCTTCATACACCCATTTTGAGGGGGTTTCTTGGCATATATACTGGAGTGGTTTGCCATTTTCTTCTCCAGTTCACTTTATAGACAAGGAAACCAAGGCAAAGAGGAATAAATAACTTTACCAGGGTGACTCACATAATAAGACTCTGATTTGAACTCAGGTCTTCCTGACTTCAGGCCCAGCATTCTATCCACTGTGCCACCTAGCTGCCTGTTAGTAATAGATCTAGAATTAAAATACAAGTATCTTGGGGAAGTTAGGTGGCACAGTAGCTAAAGCACTGGCCTTGGATTCAGGAGAACCTGAGTTCAACTTCAGCCTCAGACACTTGACACTTACTGGGTATGTGGCCCTGGGCAAGGCACTTAACCCTCATTGCCCTGCAAAAATAAATACACAAATGGATGAATGAATGAATGAATAGATAGATAGATAGATAAACAGATAAATAAATAGTTAAATAAATAAATAAGTGAATAAATAAATAAATGAATGAATGAATAATTAAATTAGTTCATTAATTTAAAAAAATACAAGTAACTTGACTTCTTTCTACCATAGCACACTGCCTTTTTCTTGCTTGGGAGTATGTCAAGTAAAAGTATTAAAGTCTCTTTGAAGTTGCTCTCTATCATACATCCATAATTCAACTTTTACACTAATTTAATTTGGGAAAGAAATTAATATAGTCTTCATAATTCAATACCTCATCTCTATGAGTATTATCAGGATTACAATTATGATCATAAATGAATGATGTAGTGATTTTCTTCAGAGCTTTCCAAATAATAAAACCAAACTGACTGGTTTATAAGTCCTTGAATTTTCCCTTTTTGATTTCTGAAATTTAAACAGCAAATTATTACTTTCCTACTCTGTAGGAATTTCTTCTAAAATATCCATTTATATGTTTCTTTCTAGTCATGTATATTAAAAATAGCTATGGTCTCACGAATAGTTTGATTAAATTCTTTATTCACTGAAAACTGTTATATAATATTGTTTTGAAGGTCAATGTTAGGTTCTTGGATTCAGTTCTTGAAACATGGATGTCATAGGTAACATCTGCAGTCACTCAATAGGGGTCAGAGAAGATATCCCCAAAGCTAAAAGCAAGGAGCTGGCCAACACTGGGATTTGTTTTTTTTTTTCACTCTACATATCTGTTGCAAGGTTTTCATTTTCAGTGGGAGCAGGGAGAAAGGAGCTGTGGGAGAAGGAAAAATTAAAACTAAAAAGGAACATTAAAATTACATTAAAATCCAAATTGTCTAATAGGCAGCTTATTTAGATAATTATTAAACAAATAAAATAAATATATATTGAACAGGCACTATAGATAGGCAATTAATGAAATTCAGAAATAAATAGCAGGAGATAAGGTTGACTTATATTTTGGAAAGAAAACAAGAGTTTTTTATGGTCCTAAGTCACAAAAGCCTATCTTTTGAACACCAAGATTCATAGTCATACATCTTCAAAGCTGGAAGGAATAAGAGAAGACATTTAACCCAGACCTCTTATTTGACAGATCAGGAAACCGGGTCCCAAGAAAATGTGACTTGTACAAGGTCATAGAGGGAAGAAGGGTCAGAGACTCCAGTTCTCTGACTCAAAATGCATACAGCATTCTTTCCATTACACCATGCTGCTCCTTGTGTTGCTCTTTGACTGAATGCTGGACAACACTTGATTTTGATTTCAAGTTTCAGGTGATTCAGATAGCAAAGGAATGATGCATTGTTCAATGATGACATGCACATGAAAAGTTGTATAACATATGTCCCTGAGAATGTGTCTGACTAGAAATGTGGGGGAACCAGTTATCCAGTAATATAATTGAAGATGGACAGAAATACAATTTTATAAAGCTCAAACAAAATCTGAAGTGTCTTGCAACTAGCACATAGAGAGTCAATGGGAAAAAATAAAACATAACAGATTAGAATCACAAGAAAGACAAAGTTGTGGAGAGGTCTCAATCTGTGTCCGTGGGGAAAAAAAAGATTACTCATACTGATGGTTTCACAGGTTCATAGACATATCAAGGTCTTATTAAAAAAAATAGATATCCTGAAACCCACTATAATAAATTCTTTGGCAAAAGTTCTATGTAAGTGTGTGTGTGTGTATATATATATATGCGTGTGTATATATATATATGTGTGTGTGTGTGTATATGTATATAGATATATAGATATATAGATATAACCTATATCAGATTACCTGCAGTCTAGGGAAGGGGGGAGGGAGGGGAGGGAGGGAGAAAAATCTGAAATTGTAAAGCTTGTATAAACAAAAGTTGAGAACTATCTTTACATGTAACGGAAAAAATAAAATACCTAATATGTAAAAAAAAAAAAGTTCTATGTAAAACAACCTTATTCTTCTGTCTTAAGTGTTAGAATCTCTACCACATAAGGGTAGCAGGCTGTTTGGTTCAACAGCTGCTTCTCAAGTATTACACACAAAATATTTCCATCATCAATTCATATTTATCATTCAAACAGCTAACAAAATGCTTGCCTGTGTCACTACTCAAATCAAAAAACTCCAGTATCTCCACATCATATCTGAGATCAAATGTAAACTTGCCTGGTTAGCTTTTAAAACCTTTGTCAAACTGACCTTCATATATCTTTCCAACTTTATTTTATATCACTGCTCCTCCTGATTTATCATTCTAGATGAACTGATCTTCTTGCTGTTTCTCACATACAAAACTATGTATCCTATTGTTTCTGCTTTTGTTGGGATGAACTCTTTCCTCACCTCTACATCTTAGAATCTTTTATTTCCTTCAGTACTGCTGAAATGAAACTTTCTACATGAAGACTTTCTCATTTCCCCAGAGTCTGGCTGCTAGCCCTGTATATATTTCTTTATGCCTCTCTCAATAGGAATGAATTTTTTTTCAACTTTGTCTTTGTATACCCAGCCCCTAGCCCAGTGGCTAGCACATAAGAGGACTTATGAAATGTTTGTTAATTGATTAACTCTAGATTGAATTCTTCTTCTTTCCCATTCCTGGGTGTTTGAGCTTTTCTATGTTGGGAAGAAGCATAGATAGATCAATAGATAAGGTAAAATTAAGAACACACACAGGGACAAAGAGGCAGCTCAGTGAATAGAGGGTTGGGCCTAGAATCAGCACCTGAATTCAAATTTGATCTCAGACACTCACTAGATGTGTGACTTTGGTCAAGTCACTTAACCTCTTTTTGCTTCAGTTTCTTCACCAGTAAAAGGGGGATAATAACAGCACCTACTTCCCAGAGTTGTTGTGAGACTCAAATGAGATAATAGTTGTAAAACTCTCAACACAGTGTCTGGCACATAGTAAGTGCTATATAAATTTTAGCTATTATTGTTGATGCTATTATTATTAAATGAAGAATAAAAGGGCCACTTTTTATCTGTTAGGCAATCATGTTGGAGGGAAAATAATTGCGGATACTGGACAAATCTAAGGAAAGTTGAAAATAGGATGCCACTGTGTTTAAGACATTAAGGGGAACATTTCCCCTTGCCTTGATGGCATTTGAAGGAAAAAAAAATAAGTCATGCCTATGTCCTAAGGAAAGGGCATAAGTGATGGGAGCAAAGAGTTTCCTTTATTTTTTTTTCTCTCTGGACAACATTTGGATGATACATCTGCCACTGACATTTGCAGTTCCACGTTGCTTTTTGACCACCAACTGTTTCTGGAGCCCCGTACAGACCTGGTGGCCAAGAACACCTTTTGCCCTCTGAATCTAGCACAGCAGTAGCCATCTTCGTCTGATGTGCAGCTCCCGGCAACCATCCATGCCTCGAGGCCTCCAGACTGCTTCCCGGCAATGCTTTCTACCTGGGGCTACACCTGAAGCCCATATGGAGGCTTCAGCTGCTGCTCCATAGAGGGGCCTGATGACTGCAAGGTTTGGACCAGATGGAACATATGATACCGGGGCTATGCAGTCTGACTATGCTCTGTTGGGGATTTGGTCTGTGAAAAATGGCCAAATAGAAACATTTAAATAATCATAACACAACACATGTTGATTTTTTCCAAGAAAAAAAAATTTCTGTGTAAAATAAACCAGAAAAAAATGTTTAGATGAATGGGATTTTTTTTTTTAATTATAAAGATTCAAAGGATCAAAGTCGCATATAGGTAGAAATAAATAAGTTAGAAGACACCTTTTCTCTCTTCCCTCTTCCTTAATCTCCTGAACTTTGCCCTCTCTGTGTGGCAGCATATAATCTCATTCTTTATACTCTTACCAAATTAAATTGGTCCCTGTATAGCTGGAAAGCACTTTGGAAACTATGTGACCCTGACTGCTTGTCAGTCTTCTAAGATTGTGTGCTATCTTATGTTTAGCTAAATTATTGATTTTGTTTGACATACAATTTTTAAAATAACATTTGTTCTCAATAAAATAATTTTTAAAAAATGATCTTATGCACTGCTTTCATTTTTCCAATGGAGAAGCATTTTATAGATTCCAAGATAGTAGAAGTTACTTCCCCAAGGACACATAAGCTTGAAAGAACTTATTTATAATTTCCAGTCTGATCTTTTGACTGAATACAGCGTTCTTACTGTAATACATTGCCTCTTAATTCTGTTCTTTCTTAAACCTTCTATGCTTTTATTCAGTTGTTGTCATTAAAATCCATGAACCAACCTAGCTCCAATCTACCATCTTAGATAGTCAATAAACATTTATTAAGCATCTACAATGTAAGCTCTGATGATACAAAGAAAGCCAAAAGAGAGTGCCTGTGCTCAAGGAGTTCATAGTCTAATGAGAAGAGACAACATTAAAACTACAATGTAAAAATAAAATATATGCAAGAAAAATTGGAGATAATCAATAAGAGGGAAGGCATTAGCATTAAAGAGCATTAGAAAGGCTTCTTGCAGAATGTGAAATTTTCAATGAGATTTGAAGGAATTCAGGGAAGCCAGGAGGTGGAGAGGACAAAGGAAAACACTCTGGGCATGGGGCACAGGCAGTGAAAATACTCCCAGTCTCCAGGGAGATAAAATATCTTGTGTGATGAACAGCAATGAGGCCAAAAGTGGCAGTAAGTAAAGGTATAAGAAGAATGTAAGGGGGCAGCCAGGTGGCACGGTGGATGCAGCACCAGCCTTGGAATCAGGAAGACTGAGTACAAATCCGGCCTCAGATGCTTAACACTTACTAGCTCTGTGACCCTGGGCAAGTCATTTAATCCCAATTGCCTCACCAAAAATAAAAAAATTTAAATTTAAAAAAGGAGATGAAGAATGTAAAGAAAGGAAGGGGATAGGTTATGAAGGACACTGAATGCTAAGCAGAGGATTTTATATTTGATCATATAAGTGACAGAGAGCCAGGGTAGTTTACTGAATGTGGAGGGGAGAGGGATGATGATATGGTCATGCCTGTTGTTTAGCTAGATTAATTTGACAGCTTAGTGGCAAATGAGGAGAGAATAGGGGAAGATCATGCAATAGGACATTGCAATAGTTCAAATAGGAAGTGATGAGACCCTGCAGTCTAGTGATTCAGTGCCAGAAGAGAGAAGGAGATATGTACAAGACATGTTATAGAGGTCAAATTGACAATAGTTGGCAACAGATTGCATATGGTAGGGAGAGTAAGGGAGAGAAAGTGAGAAGTTGAAGATAACACCTTGGTTGTGCCTCTGGCAGTATGGTGATACCCTTGACAATATAGGGGAGTTCAGGAGGGAGAAGGTTTTAGGGGAAAAGATAGTGAGTTCAGTTTTATACATGTTGAGTTTAAGAAGACTTTGGAATGGGGCAGCTAGGTGGCACAGGAAGACCTGAGTTCAAATCCGGCCTCAGACACTTGATACTTAGTAGCTGTGTGATCTTGAGCAAGTCACTTAACCCTCATTGCCCTGCAAAAAAAAATAAATAAAAAAGAAAAGGAGAGAGAGAGAGAGAGAGAGAGAGAGAGAGAGAGAGAGAGAGAGAGAGAGAGAGAGAGAGAGAGAATGAGAGGAAAGGAAGTAAAGACACCCATTAAAAATGTCCTTTACCAGTTTAGCCAGCAAAGGGAGGAGTGATATAGGATAATATCAAGCAGAGATGGATAAGTCAAGTGAGAGATTTTGAGTATGAAAGACACATGAACTAGCTTGTAGGCATCAGGGAAGCAGATAATAGACAGAAAGAAATTGAAGATAAGTGAGCGTGGAAATGAGAGAAGGGGAAATCTGCTGGAGAAGACAGGGTAGAATGGTATCACTTATGTGTGTTGAGGCATTTGCCTTGGAAAGGAGAAGACCTGCTTCATTAGATGAGAAAGAAATGAAGTAGTGGGAAAAGACATCTGGTTCGTGTGAGATGAGGCTCAAGGGAAAAGAGGGACCTCTCAATGAATGGCTTCATTTGTTTCAGTGAAATATCAGAAAAGGAGGTGTAGGAGGGGTCATAGGACGTATGATAAGTGAGTGGGAAAAGGTTTGAAAAGCTGCTATAGTGAAAAAAAAATCCTTAATTAGAGAGGAATAAAAGTATTGCTTTTCTTCAGGAAGGGTCCAGTTGAAATTATGGAAAATGAATTCATAGTAGACCCAGTCAACACGGTTTCATAATTTTCTCCATTTTCATTCAGCAGCATGTGAGTAGGAATAAAAGCAGTAATTGATAATGTTGGCAATAGAATAATGGGGCAAAGGACTCAAGAGTTAAGGACAGTTTAGAGTTGAAATGTTTCACCAATGGGTCATGATGGGGAAGGGAAGATAATATAGGAAGTACAGGGATGAGGATCAGAGAACAAACTAAGTGATAGAGGGATTGGAGGTCACAGTAAAGATAGAAAACAAGGTTAAGAGTTACTAGGCAGGGGCAGCTAAGTGGCGCAGTGGATAGAGCACCAGCCCTGGATTCAGGAGGACCTGAGTTCAAATCCGGCCTCAGACCCTTGACACTTACTAGCTGTGTGACCCTGGGCAAGTCACTTAACCCCAATTGCCTCACCAAAAAAAAAAAAAAAAAAAGAGTTACTAGGCAGAGGAAGGGGTGGAATGACAGTGAATTTGAGAATTTCAAATTATGCAAAAATGGAAGTTAGTACATTTGTGGGTTATGGCAAGATTGAAGCCATGACCATATCTGTGTGTAGGAGGTTAGGTAAAAGAGTAAATCATAGGAAAGGAATAAGTTGATAAATATGGAGATTAGAATGTTGAAGGGAATATCAATATTTACATTGAAGAAAGACTATGAGCCAGACACTGAACTCATTGAGTAAAAGAGAATGTCCTGGATACTGGTAGACATTAGCTATCAGAATTTTTATTGGGTAGTTTATACAAATCCATAATAATAATTTGCCCAGCCCTTTTTTTATTGTAACAAAATGGAAACTCAGGGAATGCCAATTAATTGGAAATGGCTAAACATTCTCTGGTATGTGATTGTTATGGAATACTATTGTGCTGTAAAAAAAAAAATGATGAAATTAATGGTTTCAGAAAAACCTGGAAAGGCTTATATGAACAGATTCAAAGTGAAGCAAACAGAATTAGGAGAACATTGTATACAGAATAACAGCGATATTATAACAATAACCAATTGTGAAAGACTTTACTGTTCTGGTTAATACAATTATCTACAAAAATTCCAAAGGACTCATGATGAAAAATACTATCTATCTTTAGAGAGAGAACTGATAAACTATAAGTGCAGATTGAAGTGTAATTTTTTTTCACTTTATTTTTCTTGCTCCTCCTCCACACACACAAAATTACTAACATGGAAATAGGCATTGTATGACTTCATATATATAATGGTTATTATATTTCTTGCCTTCTCAATGGGTGAGGAAGGGCTAGAGGGAGGCAAATAATTTGGAATTGAAAATTAAAATTTTAAAAATAATAATAATAAAACAACTTGCCCAGAGTAACAGCTAGCAAATATCTGAGGCCAGATTTAAACTCAGGTGTTCTTGACTCCAGGCCCAACGTTCTGTCCACTGTGCCACTTAGTTGCCTTAAGTGAACTTTAGACAAAGAGAGGTTATTGAGTGATGCTAGCATACTGTGAACTGGGACATGGAAATAGGATTATTCCAATTTCCCCATGTTTTGTGAATGAAATGAGTAAAGTACAATTCATGCTGGAAAGATTGGTGAGGAAGATTGTGTCAACAGGAAAGAGCCAGGTTTCAGTGAGAGTCAGAAAATGTGAGTAGAAAAGGAAAAGAGTTAAGATGAAAGCAAGTTTGTTACTCATGAAGCAGGTTTTCTAGAGAGTACAGTGGAAGAACTGGGTAGCTTGAGAGTGGGACATGGGGAGGTGGGTGCATAAAATGAGGAGAATAGGAATAATGGAGTGGGCAATAGGGGATGAATAACAGGATTTTAATGGCAACAAATAGGAGTTCAAAATCACTGGAAGCGATCATTTCTGACTGGATTTAAATTGATTAAACAATGAGGAATATGTTCAGGTAGGTCATCAACTTAACTGGAGACCTAACCTAATGGTAGAGTCTTCTCAAGGCATAAAGCATTTTAGATAAGGGGATCAATTTGGGGAGCTAATGGAATGGCCTTTCTCATTTTCCCCTGAAGGCTGGAGACCAGTATCTCATAGAAGGGCTATTTTCTCTTCCCCTTCAAAACAGAACATTAGTATTCAATACAATGCAGCCCCAGAAAGCAGAAGAGCAGTCAGGAGGCCTCAAAGAAATGAAAATCTCTGTATGAGGATCCAATAAGGTAACCAAGTCCATTTTGAAGCTATGTTCCTTGCCACTTTCCTAAGAAGGAGGTCATTGGGCTTAAACTTGATGACACCCAGATACCACCCACAAAATCCTAGGATCAGAGTTCTAGTCCCCAGAGCATCATTACTTGCCACCCCCCCCCAGTAAAATTTTAAACAACCTTGCCTCTTACTTGATTAGTTAAAAATATCAGGGTTCTGCCTTACTGTTCTACTGAAATCTGTGGTGGAATAGCGATTTAAGTTTTAATTAACATTGGTAGACAGTATGTGCATTAGCTTTTGATAGCTATAAGAAACCAATCATCTAGCTCTCTATAATTCCTTGAGGTTATATACTGTAATAATCCATTGCACAGTGCTTATCATAAAAGGCATATTCAAGTCACTCATTGATACTTACTTTTCAGGATTAAAGAATCATTTTGAGCTAGAAAGAACCATACTAGCTACCTGCTCTAACGTGGCATCCTAAATATGAGGAAATTGCAAAGATTTTACCTTGCCCAAAATTACATAGAGAGTAAGGGTTATGTTATTCTTAATTAAAAATAAATTCATCAAATAACCTAACACCCCATCAGCAGATACAAAGGCTTTGGTACTCCAAGAAATTCCCTAAAAACGGCCCATTTGGCTAGTGTAAACAATAAACATTTTTCAGAAAAATTAATCACTCTATTTTTGTTTGTTTATTTGTTTGCTTGTTTCCACAAAAACAAAGGGGTTGAGAGATTGCTGACTAAGTGGTTTGTGGAATTCACTTAAAATACTTCATGCTTTAATTAAAATGTACATTGATGGGTTTCATTTCCCTGAGAGCAGCACTATAGTAATAAGCCCTTAACTATTATGATCTACTTTGCCATTTTATAAAGTTCTGCAATTCGATCAAACATTTTATTTCTCTAATCAGTAATCAGGATGTTCTGAGCTTTCTGTGTAGGGTGGGTAATTTGATTTCTTTCCCTTGTGGGTTGTTATACAACTTAAACGTGTAAATTAAAAATGCATATATTTAGAATCAAGGAAAGCATGGCCCTGTTTAGGTGTTACTATATGATGAATGGGGAAGGGGATAGTGAAGAAAGCAAACTTAAGGCATGGTTGTAAAAACCTCCATACCTCAAAGGGAATAACAGCAACTCTTTAGTCATAGTTGAAGAGTCAAGTATGGAATGGTAGGATAAGTTGAAGGTAAATGGAGATTCTTGCCACACATATCTTTCCCCCTGTATTAAAAGGATTCCCTATTGGCCTGGCAGCTTCCTGAAGCTTCTGGTAAACTTTCAATATTGTGGATTCCATGTCAAAAATGATCTATAATTTCATTCATGTGTTGTTAGCTAATTGGTTCTATGGGAGGGGCTGTTGCTTTTTTTATTCTGAGCTGTCACTTTAAATTTGGGTTGTGAGTATCTTTCTTAATAGAAATCACCTGTTGGGTTTACTCCTGGTTGTGTTTGCCTCACATTGTTTTCTACAGCCTCTGCCTGATTTAATTGTCATGAAGTGCTGGCTACAGTGCACCTGGGTTACTATGGTGCCAGAACATGTGGTTATTGGAAGTCAGAGACCTCGTGTCTGTCTTTGTCTGGGGGACAAAGCAGAGGAAAATTCATTGCTAAAGGGAAATTGCTATATGACTCACTTTTTTGGGGGGATACTTTGGAGAGGAAAGGAAAGATGAAACTTGACTGAAGGTGAAGTACTTGGGTTTTAAGGAATTATGGGGGTTTTTGAACATGGTGCATTGGTCAAAGCTTGGCATACCTTCTAACTAGCTGTCTGCAACAGTTAAGTCCATGACTGAATCTGGAAAATTCTGTGAACTAATTTTTTTTTTAAAGGAATGGAACAATTAGACTTGAGAGAGAAATAGTCTGTTACTAAATTAAGTTTAGGCTAGATTAAGCCCAAATCACATAGGTTGGTCTTTCATCTTTGTCTTCTGGTGTATATGTGTGGGGGAGTTGGGGGAGGTGAGTAGTTTGGATGAGATTAGGAAGTGATTGCTCAAGCAACCACAGGCAATTTACGACAGTACTCTGGTTAGCATCCATAAGCCAGTGAAGTAGAATGGAGCTTGAAGATGGGGTCAGATGTGGGAAAGGCCAGAGGTTGTACCTTGTTAAAGATCCATCCTTGAGCCTTAGTATTTCTGACCTTGGTTAAATTCCTAAATCAGCTCTTCTCTGGAACCAATATAAGACACCTACTCCTTGGCTTATGAGCTTTCACCTTTAAATATTTTTAAAAGGCCTTTCCTTATCACTTGACTACAATGTGGGGAAGCAAGTCCATGAAGCTAAGCTATTTGATGGCTTTATCAGTCACTGAATATTTATTACAAACCTATTATGTGCCAAACTTGCTGGAGATAAAAAGATTGGCAAAAATTAGCCCCTGCCCTAAAGGAGCTCACAATGGAATGGAGTAAGTAGTTGTTGTTTTTATAGTAGTGTCTGACTCTTCATGACCCCATTTGGAGTTTTCTTGGCAAAAATTCTGGAGTGGTTTGGTCATTTATCATATGAGGAAACAGAGGCAAACAGGGTTAAGTGACTTGCCCAGGGTCACATAGCTGGTAAGTATCTGAGGCCAGATTTGAACTCAGGAAGATAGTTCTTCCTGATTCCAGTCCCAACATTCTATCCATTTTGTCACCTAGCTGCCCTAATGGTGGAATACAATACATAAAAAAGAAGCTGTAAAGGAATGAGGATAAATTTTAGTCCAAACCCAACAGAGTATACCTGGTAGGAAATGATGAGATGTCTGCCCTGGTCATACTTCCTTAAATGGGAGACCTATGAGGAGCATGCTACTGTATAAACTTCACCCCTTTTAATCCAAGAAAGGGGGGACCCTAGGGACAGAGGGTCCTGACGTGTGGGTTCCATGGGTGATGTGATCCTAATAGATTTAGAATTCCTGATTGCATTTTGAGCTCTTTGAGGGCAAGGACTATCATTTTTCTCTTTTTGTATCCCCATTGCTTAGCTTAGTGTCTGGCAAATAGTGGTAGTTGGTTGGTGGATTTTTGTTCTTTGTTCTTGAAGAGGACCAAAATGACATCACTATGTTAGAGTCAAGTTACAGTATATCCTACTGGCTGATCAGACCACTATGAGCTCAGAATGCTCTACTACAGTTCAGGCACACATAATCAACGTCTGTCAGATAGCAGGCCTTTAATAAATGCTAATTGTTCATCCCTTATTCAAAGAGAACCAATGTCGGGGCAGCTAGATGGCACCGGCCCCGTATTCAGGAGGACCTGAGTTCAAATCCGGCCTCAGACACTTGACACTTACTAGCTACGGGATCCTGGGCAAGTCACTTAACCCTCATTGCCCCACCAAAAAACAAAAACAAAAACAAAAAAACAAAAAGAACTAGTGTCATCACAGAGTGATGTCTTGACTTGCACATGAATTGCATTTAAATGAGGCAGAATTGCACTATTACTGGGGTGTGGCTGCTTCACATGCTACAACTTCTTGGAGTCAAGTAAGAGATTAATATATAATAAATGCTTGTTGATTAACTGACTAACTCTATCAGCATGATGGGATACCAGAGAGCATGATGCAATACAGGTGTGAGATTTAAAATTGGATATTAGATCATAAATCTCCCCTCTTTAACCTTTCCCTTAATTTATCTCCCAGACTAGTAAATGGAAGAAGCTTCTAGTTTTCTAGTTAGAGCTTTTATTGTATGGTAGTCACAAGGTGATGTTGATTAGAAGGATAGGAAAGTAGAAATACAATACAAATCGTCTTAAGTCTAAGCTTAGTCTATATTCCGTATAAAACTCACCAAAAGCTGAAGGCCACCTTTGGGGAGAGAGAGAGACCGTGTCAAGCGTGTGCTGCTGCTAACCGCGAGCCGGGCCCAGTCAAACTCTCGTCAGCATCAGCCTGTGCAGCGCAGTCAGGAGACCAGCAGAGCAGGAAAAAAGTAGTCCCCACTTCCGTTCTCTCCTTGCCTTTAAAGCTCGCACCCCAGAAGTGGAGTGCTAGCAGGCAGTCTGACGTGCGGCGGACTGGAGTGCATAGCTCATGCCATTGGTCTCCTCCCCAAAAGGGTGGTCCGTGAAAAACTGGTGTCTTTCCATTATCTAACCGACTGTAAAACTTTTTACCACATTCCCCCCTTTTATTCCTCAAGAAACAAAATATTTCCTTGACGGAACAGTAAAAAGAATATAATAACTATTGCTAACTAATAATACGTGAACAACAATATAGAAAAGGAAGAGAGGAAAATTTTGTCCAGAGGGGCGATTTTTTTTGTCCTCATAAACCAATGCTTTGACATTAGTCTTGCAAAGGGAGAGCCTCTGCATAGAGTACATGTTACAGATGGCATATAATAACAGAAAGGAGATAGTAAAGACTAATAAAGCAAAACAGTTCATATAAAGTCTCTTGAGTTCTCGTCTTCTTGAAGTGGTAAGATGTCATCAGGAGGAAACTGGATTCTGGTCTGGAAGACTGGATTCTGGACTCTGGTCTGGAAAGCTGGATTATCTTCTTTAACTGTTTGAATTGCTGCATTTTTACTAAACCTTAGCATAGCATTGTCAATAATCAAATTAATAAATTCCATTACACAGGTGATAAATAATGAGATAGCTATCTTGGGCACCCTATTTAAATGAAAGAGCTTTCCACTGTCTGCTCTCTGTGGGTTAAGATTTCCATCACAAACAGTCCTTCATTATTCTCCTTGAATTTCTCCTGTTACTGTTATCATAATTAAATTTTCTTTTCTATTTTCTGCTGCTATATATGAAAAATAACAAAAGTTCATTTCCTGGGAAGTGCATCATCCTCTACCATCTTGAGATGAGGCAAAGGAAACTGACACTGACAATCAGATCACCAGATATTTACTTACCCAGAAGCTTCCTTGGTCTCTCTTCTTTTGTAAAGTTTAAGAAAGAACAAATGATCCTACTCTTAGTCATTTCAGTATCTTTGCAGATGGGGGGATCTTGCTAAAATGGTACATTCCACTCTATGCCTAGCAATTGTCACCTTCTTCCATATTCCCTGTGATTCAGAATCACTGAGTAGGTGACATCTTCATTAGTTCAAATATGGTCTCAGACACTTACTAGCTGTGTGACTTTGGACAAGTCATTTAACCATGTTCGTCTCAGTTCCTCATCTGTAAAATGGACTGGATAAAGAAATGGCAAACCACTCAAGTATCTTTGCCTGAAGACCCCCAAATGAGATCAACAAAGAGTCACCACAACTGAAACAACTGAACAGCAAAAGACAATGGAATTTTCCTCCCAGATCCATCTCTGTCTCTCTGTCGCTGTTTCTGTCTGTGTATAACTCTCTGTCTCTCTGTCTGTCTCTGTCTCTGCCTCTTTCTCTCTCTCATACACACAGACAAACACAAACACATAAACACATAAACACATATATACATAATATACACACACACATATACACACACAAACATACCCCATACCTGTTCCACAATGACAGATTAACTTGCAGCTTCTCAAAAAGACCCCTGTTTGTTTATGGCCTTTTAATACTGTATCTACTACATTTTTAAAACTAAATTTTGGAGGGGACAAAAATGGCAGTCTCATACATTCAGATTTGTTTTTCTCCCATTACATCAACAATAAAATAGAATACTACTCTAAAAGCATTCCAAGATAAGCTCATCCCCCATGTCCCTGAAAGTTTGTAACAAGTAGTACCTGTGTTAATTTCTACTATGGGTAGTAAGAACATTCCTAGCCATATTGAGGCCTAGCTGTCTCTGAGCCACGCCATCTCAAGCCACTATTTATGACCCAGAACTCAAGTTCCTATTCCTGAAACTGTGGGCTTCTTGTTCTGATCTTGCCCAGGACCAGACCCTCCCAGGCATCTTCATGCTTTCAAGTGTAACTCTGAGAACGATAATCAAAGTAACACTATCGGTCCTGGAAACTGTTGTCAATCTACAGCCCTGTAATTTCAATTGCCATTACCTCTGACTCAATGGTCCAAAACACACTTCCCAGAACAACTTCACTATATGTGTTGTATTCCTCTATCAGAATAAAAGTTTCCTTTGGTGTTAGGGACTGTCTTTTCCCCCCTTCTATCCCTAGCACTTAACACAGTGCCTGGGATATAGAGAGTAAGAAATATTTTCTCATTCATTCAGTCTTTGTGTCTTGAAATCTTTATATCCTCTTTCCTTCGCCAAATTAATTGGAGGCCAGTTTTCTATGTAACTAAAAGTTGTTGGGTATAATGTTTTAGGTGAATTCCAATGGATAAATAGATAATTCCATTAGAGAGAACAGAAAAGTATTTTAATAAACATTTTTAAAGTTTTGAGTTCCAAAGTCTATCTCTCCCTCCCCTCCCCCTTCCCGGAGAGGGTAAGCATACAGATAAGGGTTATACATGTACAATTATACAAAATTACTAACATGAAAATATTTTAAATATAAGACTTCAAGAAAAGGAAAAAAATGAAAGAAAGCGGGAAAAGTAGCATATTTCAATCTACATTCAATCAGTATCAATTCTTTTTCTAGACATGGATAGTATGCTTCATGATTAGACTTTTAGGATTGTCTTAGATTGTTGCATTGCTGGGAATAGCAAAGTCATTCACAGTTCTTCATCAAACAATATTGCTTTTACTATGTACAACATTTTCTTGGTTCTGTTCACTTCATTATGCATCAGTTCATGTAAGTCTTTCCAGGCTTTTCTGAAATCAGTCTGCTCATCATTTCGTACAGCACAATAGTATTCCATTACATTCATATACCACAACTTGTTCAGTCATTACCCAATTGATGGGCATTCCCTTGATTTCCAGTTCTTTGCCACTACAAAGAGAGCTGATATAAATATTTTTGTACATGTGGGTCCTTTCCCCTTTTTTATGATCTCTTTGGCATACAGACCTAATAAGGGTATTACTGGGTCTTAGGGTACGTACAGCCCTATATCCTTTTGGGTATAGTTCTAAATTGTTCTCCTATATTGTTGCATCAGTTCACAACTCCACCAATAATTCATTAGTGTTCCAATTTTCCCACATTTTCTTCAACATTTATTATTTTCCTTTTTTGTCATATCTGCCAATCTGATAGGTGTGTGGTGGCACCTCAGAGTTGTTTTAATTTGTATTTTTCTAATCAATAGTGATTTAAATCATTTTTTTCATGTGGCAATAGGCAATTTTGATTTCTTCATCTGAGAACTACCTTAAACCTAGCAGTTTTATAGCCTTTGGGGCATAGTTCCAAATTGCTCTCCAGAATGGTTGGATTAGTTCACAACTCCAACAATGGATTAGTGTCCCAGTTTTCTCACATCCCCTCCAACATCCAACATTTTACTTTTTTTGTCACATTTGCCATTCTAATAGGTGTGAAGTGGTACCTCAGACTTGTTCTAATTTGCATTTCTATAATCAACAGTGATTTAGAGTATTTTTTCATATGACTATAGATAGCTTTGATCAGAAAAAGTATTTAATAGGACCTATCAAACACTAGACTATAGAATAAATGTCTAACTCAATTACAAGAGTAAAATTCATCACTGTGTCATCTATAATTTGGAAATATGTGCTTTGATAGTAACCCTAAAGTTAGAAGCTTCACAATTCTTTGTGTAAATTGAATGGGATTAGATTACTTCTCCTGGGATCAGGTGGACCTATCTTCACACCAAGCCATGCACAATTTCCAGCTCCAGAGAGAGAGATATGAATGTTGCTGCTAGCTGTTGAACTACCCACCAGAAAAGAATGAAAACAATGTATTTTGAAGATTTATAAACACTGTTCCATGCTTCTGGTCTAGTGAATTAAAGTTTTCATGCCTTAGCACTACCTATTACTTGGCATCTCCTTTAACTTGAATTGAATGGAGGTAACTTCCCTTTTCAAAGAACAATTCAACTTTGAATCAAGTATCATGCCCTATTAGCAATAAAAAGCCAACTTTCAAATACAATAATGGTTTCCTACATTTTTGTGCCTTGTTTTAGTTGGAGTTTAATGTACAGGGGATGAGACTGTTTTTGTCCTCTTTAACCCCAATCCAAACACCTACAATGTAATAAGGTATAAGATAACACAGTATAAATTAAATAATTTTGATATAGACAAATATAGCTAAGGAAGCAAGTTCTTAACTATTGAGTACTAATGCCATGAAATGTTTAACTCATTTTCTAGTCAAGTGAAATACAAATAGAATCAAATAAGACTCTTTTTTAAAGGCCCTAAACAGTTCATTCTAATCAATTCACCAGCCTTTGGATGGATAAGATTATAGAATCTAGAACTGGAAGGGAGCTTTGAAATGAGCTTTCCTTACCTCTCATTTTATAGAGGATGACTGAAAGGCCCAGAGAGGCTAAGAACACTTGGGTAGTAAATGGACCAAAAAAGCCTTTTTTGCCAGGCCTTCTTTCTATAAACCTAGTCCTCTATTCAATCCACGGAACTGCTTCTGTGCCACCACTGATTTTATTTTTTATTTTTTTATTTTTTTTTAGTGAGGCAATTGGGGTTAAGTGACTTGCCCAGGGTCACACAGCTAGTAAGTGTTAAGTGTCTGAGACCGGATTTGAACTCAGGTACTCCTGACTCCAGGTCCGGTGCTCTATCCACTGAGCCACCTAGCTGCCCCGCCACCACTGATTTAAAAAAAAAACAACTGATCTTTAATTTTAAAGACCTCCTAAAGTGGGGAAGGACATGGGGAGATTTTTAAAAATGTAATTGCACTTATATTGGATTAATAAGACTATTACTGCCTTGCATCACATATTCATTTTCCCCCCTAATCACACAGCTTCCAACATTTTGATTTTTCTTTCTTTACTATTTTCCCCCTTTGTTTCATTCACATTCATTGTCTGTTTTCCCAAGTAATTAATAGAGGTTGTCATGCTTCTGTTCTATTTCCCGTCTCTTCCCATTTTGATTTGTAACAACGCTCCCTATCAGGGCTGTGCCCATTTCCCCATGTTCTGTCCTCAGTGGAGATCGAGAACATCTGGTTATCATCCTCTATGTAATAACAATTCATATGCTGAAAACAGTTATTGTCTCTCCTCAGCCTTGTCTTCCCCAGGCTAAATAATCCCAATCCCTTTACATTTTCCTTAAGGATTTTATTTTCTACCACTTTAATTATCTTTGTTTCTCTCCTCAAAAACATTCTACAATTCCTTCACATTACTTTAAATCCTGGTGCCCAGAACTACCCTTAATTCTCTAGAAAGTACTTGACTGAAGTATGAGCTGGGAAAAATGAATCTAGAATAAGAGAAACTAATGATAGTCCTACTACTAATAATAATTATATTTTGAAGCGATTTTAAACAAGTAAGAAACAAAAAACTTAGAAGAACAGCTAATAATACAGGTCATGAAGGGGAAGAAAACCTTTTTTGGTTGCTAATGGTTTTAACTATCTTCCTTCCTAATCTATTTTTTCCCCCTCTTTGAATCTGGGTCTCCCAATCTCACCCAGGTTAGAAATGCAGTGGCCAATGACAGGTCTAATCCCAATACCAATCTCCCTGGGGGCCCACCATATTGCTGCCAAACTTTGAGTGAACATTCAATCAGTCCTCTGCAGCTTCAGCCCTACTACAGCTCAGAACTCCTTATCTCAAGCAATCCATAAACCTTATCCAACAAACAAAAGGGATTACAGTCATGAATCACCACACCAATCTAATCTCCTTCTTAAAAGAGAGGCCTGCCATAAAGGGAGAAAGAGAGAAGGCAGGAAAAAATATTTTTAAAAACAAGTAGAATGTAGGTAGCCATCCCCAAAGCAGAGAGAAGAGGTACTAGATAGCAGAGCAGATATTGAAATGATATAATTTAATCTCCTGAACCAGAACAGTTTTTTGTACTTCCTTGTAATGTTAGATATCTTTCAATATGGTTTGTCTCCACACCTACATTGGTAACTCCTGAAAAATGATTGTGTCATATTTCTTTGTGCTCACCAAAATATACATTACAGTGCCTTACACATGGCAAGTGCTCAATAAAGTTTTACTGATTGATTTATTAATGAGTTAAGTGATTCAGCTTGATCTTGGAGTTAAACCTGAAGTCTGTTATTGTCAGTTGGACATTAGATAAGCCAAAGATTAGTTTCTATAGATTTCTAGAATCTCAGAGTTAAAAATCCTTCAAAAGTCATTTACTCTGACCTTTACCTGAATAGGAACTCTCTCTGTAACTTTTCCCAACTCCCATTCTTCCTATTACATGATAATTTATCCTCTATTTGATGAGCAGATGTTTTAATTCAGTAATATGTGTGTTTTAAATTGTACTTCTGAACCAATTCATTCAGAAATTATTAAGTGTTTCTATTTGGGCTAATGGGTAGATACTCTATTAGGGCCTGTGGGGTCGTAGCATGCTTACATACAGTTCTAATTAGGAAATTTTTTTATATTGAGTCAAAAACTTTCTTCCCATAACTTTAATTCAATGGTCTTAGTTCTGCATCCTGGAGAAGGTTATAGACAGAATTAATGAATTGAGAAATGATTGGACTCTCTTTGTATTTCCTTTTAGCTCTGAGATTGATTCTAAAATCCCTCTTCACTCATTACATACTTATCTATTATGTCCTACCCCACCTTCATGTCCCTCCCAAGTTTTCTCTTTCCCAGGTTAAATACTGCTTTCTTTATTTGATCATCGTATAGGATGGTTTCCAACCTCCTCTCCATCTTCATTTACCCCAATTGTTCAATATTCTCCTAAAATCATGATATTATAAAATGAACACAAACTCAACCTAGATCCTCATTCTTGATTTTATGCCTCTATTAATACAACTGGAGATCACACTAGTATTTTGGTTGTCTTGTCAATGAGGTCGACACGTAGGAAATACAAAATCAACTAAAATACTCAAGCTCTTTTTCTCTCATAGGAATTTTGTCAATCCATTTGTTACTCATATTGTACTGTTTAAAGATATCCAGGATGATGAAGGACATCCTGAGAAGAGTGACAAGAATGGTAAAGAACTTCATGTTCACACCCTCTAAGGATCAATTGAAGAAACATGAAATATTTACCCTGGAAAAGAGAAGATTCAGATATAATATGACTTTATCAGATGAAGAAGGATTAACCTTGTCCTGCTTGACTCCAAAAGGTAGTTATAGGGACAATGGGTAGAAACTACAAATTGGCTGGTTTAGGCTTGCTTATCTAGAAACATTTCCTAAATTGAGCATTCCAGAAATATAATGAATGCCTTCAGGAGGTAGTGGGTTTGGGGGCACCTGGGTGGCACAGTGGATAAAGCACCAGTCCTGGATTCAGGAGGACCTGAGTTGAAATCTGGCCTCAGACACTTACTAGCTATGTGACCCTGGGCAAGTCACTTAACCCCATTTGCCTCAGTGCCATATCTGTAAAATGAGCTGGAGAAGGGGAATGAAATACCACTCCAGTTCTTTGCCAAGAGGCACATAACCCCAAATGAGGCCATAAAGAGTCAGACACAATTGTAAGGACTGAACGACAATAACAAAGGCTGAATGGTCCAAACTCAGCTCAATGTCATCTAAGTTTTCTGAATTCTTTGGGTTTGTGACCTTGGCACAGTTATTGGTTTTGTTGTGTTTTGTTTATTTATCTTTGGTATTCATTTCTATCTCCTCATCAGACTTATAGGACTCTTCTGATTACTCTAAAGTTTCTTAATGACATTCTATAATTGGGCACCTAGAACATCATATTCCAGAATTGGCCTGGCCAGGCCATTAATAGGAGTACTACTATTCTAATAGAGTTTAAAAGCTTTAGGGAAGCATTCCCATCCCCCCTCCCATGGATGGTTAAGTGTCAATGGCACTGCTGCTTCTGCTTACAATGATCACATTCCCCTTGTTTGCTGGTGCTGCTGCTTCTCCCCAGCTGTTGCCACACATGCTCCCTACCTTTATTTCAGCTCCAATTCCCGCCAGTCACAGTGCATATTTTTTTTTCAACTGCTGCTGATTCTCACCACAGGCAGCACACACAATTACTTCAGTAAAGTAATTATTGTATTTTACAGTCAGGTCGGCCATTTTTCAACACAGGTGCATTTAATAAATTAGAGCTGGTTGCTCCAGAAATGAACTCAACTTGCCGTTTCAAGCTGAAAAGAGCACTTAGTGCCCTCAGTTAAGACAAACAAGCCTTGGCTTCACTGACTGTTGGACTGGATTTTAGGAAAATGGTCTGCAGTTTTTCTATAAGATACCATCTCTTTTCTTCCTTAAAGTGGTCATCAGTTAATCTAAGAAAAAGTCTTGAGTACCCACCATCAGCTCAGCACAGGGTCAAAAGTTGGAGGAGACATATAACATAATAGGGATGCAAAGGACCTCAGAAATCATGTCTTGCAACTTCCTTACTTTGGCAACAGGAAAATCAAAACCTAGCCAAAGTTATATAGGCCTTGCTCCTCTGACTAAACCTAATGCTCTTTCCAAAGTATCAGATATGGTCTTAGTTCTCAAAGATTCTAAGGGAATCATTTTAACAAAGACAGACCCTAGCAAACAGAGTGAGATAAATGAAAAGATGTCCTAAGATACTCAGTATAGACTGCATTATAGGGATTTTGAGAAAGGAAATATTAATATGGTCTTGAATATCCACAGAAGACTTCATGGAGAATTCCTCATTTGGGCCTCAATGAAGATAGAGCATCTGGAAAAAGGAGAAATATTAAGAGAAGATATTCCAGGGAACAACATGAGTGCAAGGTTAGGGTCAGAAAACTGTGTAAATAATAAAATCATACTGACTGAGGCCAAGAGTGTGTGTAGGGGGAATAGTGAGAAAGACATGGATAAGGAGACTGGGGACAATTTATAGAGGGTTTTAATTGTCTGACTGGGTTATTTAGACTTGATATAGCTAGGAACAAGGAGTCTTTGCAGGTTGCTAAAGGAAAAAAATAGGGTGAAAATTGCATTTAAAAGTATAAGATATATTAGTCTGACAGCCATGGGCCAGATGCATTGGAGAGAGACAATTGTAGGCAGGGAAGGAAGGCTGAAAAGTTAATGTAGTGATCCAGGTATAAGGTGACAAAACAATAGTTTTAATTGTAAGGTCTGCAATTAAAAATTACAAATACATAGGAAGCATAGCAGATTGGACTTCTAGATTCATTAGTGTTTGTTTGCTTGTTTGTTCATTTTGTTTTTAGGAATAAGCACTGACTTTGTTATCGAGGATCTGAGTTCAAATCTCACCTCTGATATTTACTACTGGGCAAGTGACTGGACAAACCATTTAACCTCCTTAGCACCTCAGTTTCCTCATCAACAAAATGAGAAAAACTGCATTTGATGATGATATCAATGAGGATGATGATAACTGGCATCTACATGTCTCTTACCAAATGTCAGACACCGTGCTAAACAATTTTCAAATACCTTATTTGATCCTTACAACAATCCAGGGAGGAAAGTGATAATATTATCCCAATTTTATAGTTGAAGATACTGAGGCAAACTGATGTTAAGTGACTTGTCTAAAGTCACATGAGGTAATAAGAATCTGAGGCTGTATTTGAACTCAGGTATTCCTGAGTCCAGGCTCAATTCTGACCCTGGAGGTCCTTTTAAGCAACAGCTCTAAGACCCTATAAGTATATTAAGACTGTGAGAGTGAATATTGAGTATTATTCACTCAGTACTGTATCTTGTGAGAACAATATAGCCCCCTGAGTTATGTGGGAATGTAGAATGCAAAGTTATGAGAAAAAAATCAAAATGAATAACTGATTTCACATAGGATCCCACATGGAATAAAGGAGAGCATGATGCAGGCGGAGGGAAAAAAAGATCTAAGAAAACAGCAACAATGTCTTGCGGAGTCATATGAAATCATTGAGATAGAAACAAATTCAAGAGAAATTGAAGAATAAAGAAGAAAAGAGGTAGTGCAAGGGAAAAGTATTAGATTAAAATCCAAACCTTGATGGAGATGAACTGTGCAGTCTTGATTAACTCACTTCACCTTCAGCGGCTTCAGTTTCCTCATTTATAAAATGTGTGGATTGCTAGCTATATGGTGCATAAGGTCTTTTTCATCTCTAAACTTATGATCCTATAAAAAGAAAATTCAGAGCACAACCTTAATCTGGGGAAGAATATAGGCAAAAATCCATAGTCTATTCTTGCAAAATGTCCTCTCTCTCTGGAGAGGTAGGTGGTGAAGAATACTGCTGAAACTCATCTTACTAAAGTGCCTTTCTTGAGGAGGGAGGAGAGAGAAATCAGATAATGCAATTCTGTGGAAAATAAATAACTTTTTGAAGGTTGTGTTTTTGGTTAATAGGCCAGTAAATTATTTGACTACTGAAATCTACACATATTATGTATACATGTATATATATACATATACATATACATATAAGTATATATTATGCATATACACATATATGTGCTTAACAACAGAAAACAGAAGCTAACTAAATCTTTGCAATCCAAAATCATGAATGTGTTCCTTCAAAAGAATAGAATATACACAAAAACTCCAATTTAATGTTGGTAGTAATGGAGGGGAAAAGAAAAGAGGAGAGAGTAAGGAGGGGAGAAGAGAGTAGTGAGGGGAGAAGAGAGGGGGAAGGGGAGGAGAGAATAGGAAAAGTGAAAAGAGGAGAGAAGTAAGGGATGAGCTTTTATGGAGATTTTAATCAGAATGGAGGAATTCCAGATGAAAATTAAGGATTTAACAGATTATATTAAGTGAGTTATTAGAATTATCATTTTCTACTGTGATTTCTAGATACTGATTCTGCCTGATGATAAACTCTTACTAAAGCACTTGTCTTTGGAAAGAAATGAAAATTAGATTAACTGTTATCTGAGTGGCCTTGACTAATTCACTTAGCTACTATACAATGCTGGACTGACAGCTGGCCTGGCTGAGTTCTATCATATATTAATGTGCATGGATGACAGAGTGTACAGTACAAGGATGTCACATGTGCAGTTTCGCTGAGACCAAAGGTCTGGGAGATGAAGTGTGATGGGACCATCTGTCACCTGAGGCAAAGATGTTCTTCAACCTGAGGCTTAGCAGTGCACCTAGGTTTTCACCTGATGTTAGACAGCCTGTTTCTTTATTTAAAAGAAAAATAACAGGGGCAAAGTGCCAGGGAAGGAGTTATTGGCTCCCTACCATCAACAGCAGGAAAGCTCATTATCCTAATCTTAAAGCACTCACTATTGAAAACAAGTCAGTGCCAGAGAGAATGAGGGTGAGAGCTTGCCTTCTCCAGCAACCCACAACTTAGGAGAGTACAGCTGAAAAAGATATTATAAGACTCTCTAGGAAAGTACTTTCCCCCTCTCTTGATTTGTCCTTGCCTTCCTTAGTAGCTATCATGTTGTATCTCCCCTATTCCAAGATACTTTTCCTATTTTAGAGTATCATCCTCTTCCCTTTTATCCAGGCTTGAAACATCACTGTCGTTCTGGACTCCTTATTCTCACTACTCATAACCAATCAGCAGCAAAGTCCTGTCATTTCTAGCTTTGTAATATTTCTCATATATACCTCTTTCTCTCCTTTGACACTATCGCCATCCAGGTCAGGCCTTACCATCTCACATCTATACTGTTATAATAGCCTTCTGGTTGATCACTTTGTTTAGTCTCTCCTTACTCTAGGTCATCCTATATTCAGCTGTCAAATTGACTTTCCCAAAATTCAGGTTTTACCATGGCACCTCTTCATTCAATAAACTGCAATTGATCCCCATTAACTCCAGGATTAACTAAAAGATTCCCTGTTGGCCTTTCAAAGCCCTTCATAATCTTGTTCCTTTTACTTTTACAATCTTTGCACACATTACTCCCTTCTTTAGACTTTGTGATTCAGAGGCATGGGTCTTTGTTCTGATTGCCACATATCGCCTTCCATCTCCTAATGAAAGACTCCTATGACTGGATCTCTCTGTGTCTGTCTCTGTCTCTCTGTGTTTCTCTCTGTCTCTCTGTCTCTGTCTCTGCCTCTATCTCTGTCTCTCTTTGTCTCTCCCTCTCTCTCTCTCTCTGTCTCTCTCTTCCCTCAACACTGTTTCCTTGCTTCCCTAGATTCCTTCAAGGTTCAAATAAAGTCCCACCTTCTGCAAGAAACCTTTCCCAATCAATCCTCCTTAATCTTGGTACCTTCCCTCCGAGATTATCCTCAATTTATCATCCATCATAATTATATATGTATATACATATATATCCAGATAGAGGGTGTTTTGTGTTTATATGAATACTCTGAATACACACACACACACACACACACACACACACACACAAACATTTTAAATGGTATGCAAAGCCCTTCCTAATTTAGCTGCCTCCAACTTTTCCAGTCTTCTTATATCTTACTCCATGACACGTACTTTTTGATCCAGTGACATTGGCTTCCTGTCTGTTCTAGGAACAGACACTTCATTTCTTGGCCCTGGGCATTTTTTCTGACTGTCCCTCATACCTGGAATGCTCTTCCTCCCCTGCTATGACTACTGACCTCCTCTGGCTTCCTTTAAGTACTAATTAAAATTCCATCTTTTACAGGAAGCCTTTCCCAGCCCCTCTTTTATAAAGGTGAAAGGGCAGTTAAGAGCCTAAATTAGGGTCATTCACTGAAGTCATCTGAATCAAAGCTCTTTCTGTGAGTTCTAGGGGTTAGAATATAAGAAGAAGCCTTTATCAATTTCTTCTACTCATTTTAAGTTCTACATTTGGCAGCAAGATCTTCTTCAGATGAGGAACTGGTAAATCAGCCCCCAAATACAAGACTTATATGTTGAAATGTGATTTAATGTTGTTTACGGCCAGTTGGGGAGGGGAAAAAGTGCTACAATTGTCCAAATTTCTGTCCAGGTAAATATGGTAATATTATAGCAGCCAGAGTGGCTACTTAGCTTTCTCTCTTCATAAAGATTCTAAAGCTTAGAGATTGTACTTCATGGCCTTAGTTAGATTTCTGAGAAACTCTCCCCTGCATTATTAGTCGAGAACAGACAATTATCAATGGAGCAAAATTTTGTTTGTGGCCCTAATTTCTAATTGAATTCAACTCTTCCTGCTATTCTCCAGATTCTAAAGCTTGCTATGAACACAATGGGTAGGTTTTAGGGCTCTTTGTTCAGTACTCCATGTTGTTAGGCGTCTTGCATCTATGAGATGGGACCTCAAATAATTGCCTAGGCCCTAACACAGAGCCATATTGTGCAGGTCCTTTGGTGCCAGTCAGAGGACTTTGAGCTTTATCTTTGAGGCAATAAGGAGCCACTGTAGGTTTTGAATCAGGAGAGATTTTGTGAGACCTTTGCATTAGGAAATTCTAGCTGCATTCCATCCTCTGCTATGTTGGTGTCACCCAGACCCTTTGTGATAACTCACTGCTGTCCAGAAAAATTTACAGAACTTGGTTCTTTCACCCAACCTTCCAAAAACAGATTATTAGAGTCTTCCTGTTCTGGTTTTAGGATGTGCTGATTCCCACTGCAGCATCCTGGCAAGGATTACCATAGAATATTTAGAAGCTTAGACAGATTTCACTGGAACTTTTCCTTGTTATGAGTTTGTATGGCTTGATACCCTTAGATTTTTGTTTTTATCTGAACCCATATGGCCAACTAAAACTCCAGATGAGACTGGCAAGGGTTCTTTCTTCTCTGTTCTTCTGCATAGCCTATGGGTGCAGGGAGAGGTTTTGGGTTTTTTGGAGTTTTTTTTGGTTTCTGCTGCCAGGACCACATGTTTATGCTTTCCTAAAATAGGACTCAGTGGATACTCACAGACATAGTGTTCTGACCATGGATAAATAATCCGGTGGTCTTCTGCATTTTCTTTGGCTCCCAAACCCACAAGGACTTTCTGTGCAGAAGTCTACTGTATATTCAAGTGTTCCGAAGAAACTTTTCTGAAAACATGGGTTAATTTTGGAATCTATTGCCTTGATTTGTCAGTTGTATCAGCTCTAATGAACACTAGATCATAGGGCAGCTAGGTGGTGCAGTAGATAAAGCACCAGCCATGGATTCAGGAGGAACTGAGTTCAAATTCAAACTCAGACACTTGACACTGAACTAGCTGTGTGACTCTGGGCAAGTAATTTAACCCTCATTGCCCTGCAAAAAATAAAAACAAAAACAAAACCCCACTAGATCATAAGACTTAGAAAGAGATATTAGAAATGATATAAATAGTCCACCATTTTCTTATATAATAGATGAGGAAGCCCAGAAAGAAGAGGGAATTGAACAAGTTTACATAGATGTAGAGAGGCAGAGGTAGTGATGGAGACCTAATAAATGAAATCTGAACGATATTCCTGTTACTGAAGATCCATTATACCATGCCCTATCACAATTAAGTTTGGACTTAGTGATTATAACTTGGAATCCCTGCCACCACACACACACATACACACACACTCATATAAAATATCCAGGGGTTTGACAAAAAATATAGCTAAAGTTATTTTTCTCCTGATGAATAAACTCCCAAGAGGACAAGTGGTTCATATTTCTTGAGTAAACAATATGCACAGAACTAATATTAGTGGCATTGTCCAGAAATCAAAATAATAAAAACCAAATGTCCCAATTACCTGGAATTACTGCTCTTACCAGATTCAGGTAATAGCACCTAAAAGATAGGTGTTTGGAAGTTTGTAGTTTCTAGAATATAGAACCTGGGTAAGAAAATTTGGGAATTGGAAGAGAATTAAAAGATAATCTGGCACAAAATTCTTTTTTGTTTGTTTTTTACCAAATGTAATAAAAGGGGAAAAAAACAGATATACAGGCAGACCTATAACTTTCATTCATACATTGTTGTTCTTTCCATTTACACTGTTGTGGTCATTGAGTATATTGCTTTCCTGATTCTGCTTGCTTAAGTTTCATTTGGTTCAATTATATCCTGTATTCATATTGATACATTCAATTTCTTAAAGCCCAGTAATATCCCATTATGTTTGCACGTCACAGTTTCAAAGGATCACAGATCTAGAATGGGAAGCGACCTCATGGGCCACAGAGTTGTCTTTTTCCCCCTTTTAGAGGCTCCTTCACTTTACTAATGAGGACAGTGAGACCCAAACATTCCAAAACTAGTACTTTTTACCAAATTTTTTCAGCTGTCCCCCAATCAATGGGCTTCCACTTTATGACCAGTTATTTACTATTAAAAAAGTGGCATTCTATTTTATTTATATTTAACATAGTACATATGTATTATGTAATATACTCTAATGTAATATAATATAATAGGTGCATGTATGTGTGTACATATATGGAAAATATTTCTCTTTGGCTTTCTTGGGGAGTTAAGTCTTGCAGACACATCTCAGGTTCAAAGATTACACAGATTTTTGACATCTAAATTGCCCTGTTGATGCGTGTCAAATTTTCTGCAAAACATACCCCCACCCAGCCCAATCTTTTTCATGTGAATTGTCCTTTAGCCACATCTTTCCTATCCTGTATTTATGCAACTGACTTTTTGAATGCCAGTTAAGGACTTACCATCTACCTCTATTAAATTTCATCTTAAAGTGTTACACATAAAAATATCCTATTCCTTCCAGTGATAAAGTAATAAACCCCCTTCAACAGGATCTGAGATGAGCTCACTTTGAAACAAGTTCCACACCATAGGGAGTTAGGTTTTTTTGTTTGTTTGGGTTTTTTTGGTGAGGCAATTGGGGTTAAGTGACTTGCCCAGGGTCACACAGCTACTAAGTGTTAAGTGTCTGAGGCCAGATTTGAATTCAGGTCCTTCTGAATCCAGGGCTGGTGCTTTATCTGCTTCACCACCTAGCTGCCCCCATGGGATTCCAGTCTCATTAGCATCCCAATCAAAGGGGATTCAGAGGTCATCGAGTCCAGTTATAGCCCACACATTTAGGAATCCGGTCTAGACTATTCTTAGAGCACATATCCTTCCTGATTCTAATGCCTCCAACTATTTCACCAGAATTTCAATAGCTAAGCATAAAGAGAAATATGAGGGGCAAAAAGCAACACTTTACATATATCTCTGGGTATCTTCTTTCTCTGGCCTTTGCTCACGTCCCAGATCCCACTCAGCAAGTTTGAGTTGTCTCCTTATCACAAGCTATTGAAAGCTCCCAGTCAGGGTCCAGCTTTCTCTGGCTGCTAATATGCTCACAACACACAGACAGACACTCCTTCTATGCTTCCTCCTTTGCTTCATCACCTTCAATGTTAATAGACTCCAAGTCTGCCGAATCATCACCTTTGCTATCATTAGGCTCTGACACTGCCCTGTCACCTGAATCGACATCAGCATCTTTCTCTGCCATGAGCTCAGCAGAGTCTGGAACCAGTTTTCAGATGTCTTTGTGTCTTTGTCCACAATGAGAATTTCAAGATCAAATAATAGTGAAATGCAGGTGGGTTCAGCAGGCTCACAATTCTGTTGTGGAAAGAAGCTAGCTAACAAAGGCTTACAGTATAATGCTAGGTCTTTTCTGTTAAGTTTGGGATGTAGCAAAAGTGGCTTTGGATACAATGTCAGGAAACCTGGATTGTCATGACAGGTCTTTAGAACTGGCAGTGTGTGTGTGTGTGTGTGTGTGTGTGTGTGTGTGTGTGTGTGTGTAGGTTTATATGAAGTAGGACTGCACATTTTGTTAGTTTTGTTCCTCCTTTTGTATTGAGTTGGTTTTTTTTCCTGAACTTAAAGAGACTTGAGGTACTTGGGAGGTCATGGAATCATAAATCTAAAATTAGGAGAGTCCCAACTTCTTGATTTTACAAATAAGGAAATAGAAGTAAGGGGTGAGGTTTTGTTTTATTTGTTCCAAGAGGGCAGAACCAGGAGGATTAGGTAGAAGCTGCAGAGAGGCAGATTTAGGCTTGAGGCAAGGAAAGATATTTGTAATAATTACAGCTGTCCAAAAGGTGAATGGGCTGTCAAGTCCGTTAGCAAATTTCCTCTCACTCAGGATCTTCAGGCAGCAGGTAAATGACCAAAATGACCATTTGTCAGCAATGTTGTAGAGGTCAAGTCCCAAGTTCATGTGTATAGTTTGTATTTATCTATGTTCATGTGTTTTCCCCAATACAAAGTAAGTTCTTTAAAGACAGGGATTGCTTCATTTTTAACTTTGTATCTACAATGCGCAACATGGTTCCTAGTAGTATATAGCAGGTATCTAGTAATTTCATGTTGAATTCAGTACTCACATTAAAATAAATCATAGAACTTTTGAAGTATACTGAAGAACTCCCACTGCAAAGGCACAGGGAACATGTATTATGTGTCTTTGTATCTCGCTAGGTATCTAATGCAATGCCTTGTACATAGTAGGAACTTTAGAGATGGGCATTGGTCTGAATTGAAAAACGAGAATTTTCGTCAAGTGCACTTAACTAGTTGGGCAATGAGTTCCACATCATTGGGTGATGGAGGAGGTGTTACATAAGAGGCTATTACACAAACTCCCAAGTGGTCCATAGATATACTTAGGTACCTAGATGGGGAAAACATGCAAACACTACATCTTTATTTCAATATAATTGGATTCATTTGTAATTCCAGGTATTTTATTAATTAATTTTAAATCATCAATCTGAAAAAAGGTGCATAAGTTTCACAAGTCTCCCAATGGGAGCCATGATGTCAATAAAAGGGGGGAAAATGTTAAGAACTGTTGTGTTAAAGTGACAGCTGGTTGACAAATTACTTTGTTATTGAAGAGAATCTCACACTGGATGTAGGGTTTGATTAGAGGATTTTTGAGGTCTTTAATTCATGGTAATATCAAACCTCAAACTTCCCCAAACCTATGGCTGATCCTAGTGAAATGTACCATTTGCCCTTCTAAGAGCAAAGCATCCTTATGTCATTGATATGTAAATCAAATGCACATTGGCCTGAGGATCTTACAATATTCAAATCTATTTTGAACAAACTGATTTAACCAATATAAAATAAAATTATATTGGATAATTTTGGAGTTGGTGAGCCTAACTTCATTTTAACATTGAGAAATTACAGGTCTAGAGAAGTTAATCGCCTTGTCTAGGATTTTTAAAGCTATTAAATAGTGGTACATGTCTGTAGCCTCTGCTACTAGAGAGACAGATGATGGTGGATTGCTTGAGCTCAGGTGTTCTGAACTCCAAAAAAGCTAAAGTTGTTTAGATGACAGAACTAAACTCAGCACCAATATGGTAACTTCCTAGGAGTGAGGTTTCCATTCAAACAGGTGCCTGAGCAGTCACTGCACTTCCCACTTGGGTGTGTTCCGTCAAGGAAACATTTTGTTTCTTGAGGAACAACAGGGGGGACTGTAACGATTGGAATGACGCCACCTGCTGGATACTTACTGTAGAAGAGTTCTGCCCATGAAGCGAAGGTCTTTGAGGGCAAGACCAGGAGTCTTTTCTTTGGCGGGGAGGAAGTGACGCAGACTAGTGGGAGGAGGAAGGAAGAGACTGGCGTTGACTCTGGGTCTTTCCTCTGGACTCTGGCGGAGAAGGGAGCTAGAAATGTGCTCTCCCTTTTATAGATAGGAATCTAGGCCTTTCTCTCTCTCTTTACCAAATTCTTATTCTCCTTAATAAATGCTTAAAAGTCTAACTCTTGCTAAAGCTTATAATTTATTGGCGACCACTCATTAGATATTTTAGACAGACTAGCTAGAATTTTAGCCCTCAACAGGTGAGATAGGGAAATCTAGTTGTAAATCAATCACTATATGAGTAAATGAATATATTTTTATTTTAAATAGTGTTATTAATTGTCAGAGCCACAATTTGAAAATAGGTTTTGACTCCAAATGTAGTATTCTTACATCTCTAATATGACAAAATGCAGTCTAGAATACTGCAAATCAGTATTTCTGAATTCCTCCAATAAAAACCTATCTGATAACTGGAAGAAATTAAAAACCATGTATTGGCAGGGTTGCTGGAATGTAACATCTCTGGTGGAAAGGGATCTGAAAGCTTCTACTTATTCTGAGCCTGAGTTTTCATCTCTCCAATATTCCCAGAATCACCAACTTTACCCAGGGAACCTAAATGATATTGCCATCTCTATGTCTGGCCTTTTGGGGCACTTGGGTTCCTAGGATCTTAGATTTAGAGTTGGAAAGACTTCTAACTCATTTAGTTCAATTTCCTCATTTTATAAATGGGGATCTGAAACCTGAGCTCATACAGCTTGTAAATAGCAAAGTCCAAATTTGAATCAGATCCTTTGGCTACAAATTTGGCACACTGCACTTTCTGTAACCCATATCTAAGCCTAGGTGGGAATAAACACCCTTTTCTCTCTGTTCAGTTAAAACAAGGTGGGAATCTTTCCAAAAAGAACTTTAACTTAGGAACTAAGGGGTAAAAAAAACATTTATAAAATCATGCCAATAATTTCCTTGTGGGTCTACTTGCCTCAACTCTCTCCCCACTCCAATCTCCCCTCTATTCAGTCATGAAAGTGATTTTCCTAAAACTCAGGTCTAATCTTGTCACCAACAAATTCAATTCATTTAGTAGCTTCCTATTGCCTCTATGATCAGTTCATAACAACCCCCTTCTTGCATTCCAGTGCTCTTATACCTTACTCCCTTACACATACACTTCTACTATTAATTCAAATTATCGTGGCCTCCTGGCCAGTTCTACAAACAAGCCACTTAATCTCAGCATTTTCTCTGGCTGTCCTCACTGCCTGGAACACTGTGACTTTCATGGCTTCCTTTGAGTCCCAATTCAAATCCCTTCTTTTATAGGACTCTCCCTAAATACATCTTAATTCTAGGTCCTTCCCTCTGTTAATTATTTCCTATTTTATTCTGGATATAGTTTTTTGTATATATTTGTTTGCATGACATCTTTCCCATTGGATTGTAAGCTCCTTGAAGGTGGAGACTGTCTTTGCCTCTTTTTGTATTCCAGTGCTTAGCAGAATGCCTGGCACATAGTAGGTGCTGAATAAATGTTAATTGGTTGAATGGTACATTTTCAGAGCATACGTTTCTTTCCTTAGAATAGCTTTTATTTTCAGGTCTTAGCAGTACAACAATGAAAGCCTGAAGAGAGAAATCACTTGGGAGCACAGAAATCAACTTTTATTTAACTGTCGTTTCCCTAACCTTCTTTCTTTTTCTTTCTTACCAAAGTACCATATAAAAGGGCTGTTAACTGCATTTTACTTTGATTCTCATTATGATGACTGACAGTATCTTATTTCCATCATAACTCAACTTGACACATTGTAACATTGAGGGCTCCCACAAACACACCCCTGGAGGAATAGGGCAATGTCTCCACTTTCTTCTGCTAATATGCTGCCTAAGCTGAATCTGAATTATCAAGTCATCATATCTTCCCTTTTAAAGAAGCAATGCCACCAGCCCCCTTAATCCTAAAATAAGCACAAAATGCAGCCGTATTACAGGGACTGCCTCAGAGAGAATGGAGACATCTGCACTTTGTTTTCCTTGACTGCTTTCAGTGTGCCATGGCAATAATGGAATACACACAATATTCACAGGTGGATGGTACCATAGCTAGCTGGCTCAATGGATACAGGGCTTGGCCTGGAGTCTGGAAGATCTGAGTTCAAATTTGACTTAATGTACATATTACCATGGGCAAGTCATTTAACATATTTGTCTTGATAGTAAAATGAGGATAAGTTAACACTTACACATAAAGTCATTGGGAGGATCAAATGAGATCATATTTGTTAAGCACTTAGCACAGTGACTGGAACATGGTAGGTACTTATTAGATGTTTTTTCCCTTCTCTTACTCACATAGTTACAGTAACAAGGAATACTTAGAATCATAAAATCATAGGATTTAAAGTTTGAAATATCATACACCCCGGGGCGGCTAGGTGGCACAGTGGATAAAGCACCGGCCCTGGATTCAGGAGTACCTGAGTTCAAATCCGGCCTCAGACACTTGACACTTACTAACTGTGTGACCCTGGGCAAGTCACTTAACCCCCATTGCCCCACAAAAAAATAAAAATTAAATTAAAAACAAAGAAATATCATAAACCCCATTCTTATCCTTTTTTATAGTGGAAGAAACTGGAGCTCAGAGAAGGAAAGTGATTTGTTCAAGGTGCTTCTGGTATTAAATAGCCAAGCCAGCCTTTTAACTCTGTTTCTTTGACTCCAAAACTAGGGCTCTTGAACATGTACCCTATCTCTATTTCCACTATTGACAACTATTCTCTAAGCAGAGGAGGAACCACACTTCTTAGGTAGACATTTGGAGCTGGACAGTCTCAAGCATTCATTTGTCTGAGATTAGCAAATAGCTAAAGCTCTGTACTTTATGCTGCAGAAGGGGCCAATAACATTCACTAAACTTGAAGTGGGTTTACAATTAATTACCTGGGAAATCTTATTTAAGGAATCTAGTGAGCTTAGTACATCCAAGAAAATATTATAGTGCAATGGGTCTGTTCAAATATAACACAATGGGAAGAGAGAGTCACCAGGAAGAAAGGATACAGAAGGATCACTGATAATGAAGGCAAGAACTTTAAATGTAGCAAGAAACCCCAAGAGAATTGTTGTATAAAAACAAGTATTCCTAATGCTGATGCCACACCATAAAGGAGAAGTTGAATTCAGATCATTGTACTATGTTTAAGAAAGCACTTGAACCTCTCTGACTGTTTCTATTATTCTCCCCAACATTCAAATGGTTCTGTAATTCCACTGATGTGGGAATTCCCTCCCAGCGATACAGATAGCAAATTATGCATGCTTCCTCATCCTGTGAGACTTTCGCCTGTATCCTCCCAAAGATTTCCTACAAGGTGTCAATGCAACATTCTGGGCAACTTCATAATTTCTCCAGGCTGGTGACGGAGGATACCAATGAAACATTCCACGCTATCCTGTTGCCCTTTACCCTCTCCACATGACAAACCATTCTTCTCTTTCTGACATACACTTCTATTATGACAAATTTTATTCTTGTTCTTTCTTGGAGTTCCTCACAGATTAAAGGTTTTAACCTGGCTATACCTGCCTATTTTAGTGCGTGTTTAAAAAAAAAAAAAAGCTCAATGAACACCACTCATTTCTACATCCAATGTAAAAGTTCTTCCTTGTACAACTCTACAACTCATGTGAGATAATTTTCTCCATTCTTCCTCTCCCTTGCCCCTTTTCCCATTGTATCCCCTTTTCTCACCTCTTCATTTTTGAGAACATCCCAACATCATTAACTCAGATATGTGCACTCTCTGTTGACTCCTTCAAACTGTCCCCAAATGATAAAGTCCTTAGGAGTTACATGTATCATCTTCTCATACAGGAATAGCAGTAGATTAAATTTATTAAATTCTTATGATTTCTCTTTCATGTTTACCTCTTAATGTTTCTCTTGAATCTTGTAACAAATTTTCTATTTATGTATAGTCTTTTCATCAGGAATACATGAAAGCCCTCATTAAAGATCATTTTTTTTTCTTGAAGGATAATAGTTAGTTTTGCTTAGTAGGCTATTATTATATTATAATCCTATCTGCTTTGCCTTCGAGAATATCATAGTCCATCCAAGCCTTCTGCTTTTTTTTTTTTTTTTTAACATGGAAGGTAAGCATTCATGTGCGATTCTTGGTTGATCCTGGATGTGGCTGCACATCATTTGAACAGTTTCTTTCTAGCTTTTTTCAATATTTTCTCCTAGACCTGGGAACTCTGAATTTTGTTTGTATTATTCCTGAGAGTTTTCATTTTGGGATATTTTTCAGGAGGTAATTGGTAGATTTTTTAAAAAATATATCTATATTTAACACTATAGTTCTAAGTTATCAGGGCAGTTTTCCTTATAATTTCTTGAAATATCATGTCTAGGTTCTTCTTTATCATGGAGTTTAGGTAGTCCAATAATTCTTAAATTATCTCTCTTCAAGCTATTTTCCATGTCAGTTGTTTTTCCAATGAGATATTTCAAATTTTCTTTTATTTTTCATTCTTTTGACTTTTTTATTGCTTCTTGATGTCTCATGTAGTCATTATCTTCCACTTGCCTAATTTAATTTTTAAGAAATTATCTTCTTCAGTAAGGTTTTGTACCTCTATTTCCATTTGATGATTTCTGCCTTTTAAGGAATTCTTTTCTTCAGTGAACTTTTGTCCCTCTTTTATCATTTGGACAATTCTATTTTAAGGTGTTATTTTCTTCAGTGATTTTTGCCTCTTTTAACTTAGTTTTAATTTTCTTTTCATAATTTTATTGCATCATTCTAATTTCTTTTCTCAATTTTCCTCTACTACTCTTATTTTATTTTTAAAAATAATCTCTTGCTCTTTTTTAAGTTCTTTCCGTAATTCTTGTTGGGATTGTGTCCAATTTGGATTTGTTTTCTTTCAGGCTTTGCTTATACTATTTTCATGTTGTTATCTTCTTCTAATTTTGTGTCTTAATCTTCCCTGTGACCACAAAAGCTTTTTATGGTCAGGTATTGTTTTTTCATTTTCCAGTCTGTTTATTGATACTGAACTTTATGTTAATGTTCTGTTCTACTAACCTGTGAATGTGGAGTCACTATCACTGTGGAAGCTTGAAAAACCTACCAAGTTGGTGTGATCTGGGGTGATCTATGGTCACTTGTCTCCTGGTGTGTGTTTTCATCTTTATACACATAGGAATGTCTCCAGTTCACCGGCAATCACAACTGCCTAGCACTCCTCTCTGCCCCAGAACTATGACGAGGACTATAATGCTTCAATCTTTCCTCACAGCCATGGAACTGCAAGCTGGAACTTTATATGGGAAATGAAGTTGCCAAATAGCACCTGCACCAGTTCTAGATCAAGGTTCCCTATGACCCCTTTCCAACTAGTTGTCCAATCCCCTCACCATCTCTGGGCTTAGAGCTCCCAAGGCTGCTTCTTCTGCTCTCACAGCTGCCTCCAACACCCACCACTCATGTTACCATTATGGGATTGCCCCCACCCTGGTGTCACAGAACTCTCCTGATCTCATAATTTGTCTTGGTCTAAAGAAATGCCTCACCTCAACCTTTTGTTAGCTATGCCACTCCAGAATTTGATATGATGCATTATTTTAACGTTGTGTGGAGGGGGATTTGGGGAGAGTCTGGATGGTGGCTGCCTCTATTATTCAATCTTGACATTTTCATTCTACTTGGTCTTTCTTATATGGATGAACTTCTCTAAATGTTTGAATGATTACAAATCTCTTCCAAGGAAGTCCTGCAATGCCTTACTGCTTCATGCTATTTACATAATGTCTTCTATAAACAGGCACATCTGGAGGATCTCATCATCCACTGGGAATCCTCAATCAATCTGGAATCTCCATTGCATCTCCTCCATCACAGTTGCAAATATTTTTAGTGGGTACACATCTCCCTGTTTTGTGTTTATTATTAGAGAGCAATAAAATAGGGTTATTTCTTCTGTTTCATTTTCCAGGAAATCTTGAATAATCTTGCTACATGAATAGGAAGCAACTGTTCTGTAAGGTGTCATTTTTGTTATACTAAATGAAATACATTCTTTTGTTAGCAACAACCATTACAATGTGATCTGACATTCTCAAATATTTTTCAATCTCTAATTCCTGTTAGAGAAGTGAAATTTAAGGATAGGAAGAGCTGAAGCATAGTTGTAATTGCTGTTTCATTTCTTTATGGATTTTTTTTTCATTTCAATTCATGTATTGACTTATCTAGAAAGGATTTATGAAGCTGATTCCTTCCTATCTGAGTCTTTTCTACAAACCATCAAAAAGAACTTCATTTATTTATCCTGTATATGTTTAGTTTCTTCTGCTTTTTGGAAAACTCTATTTTTGATGGCACCAAATAAGGCATTTCATACATTTATCTTATAGAACCAGTACCACATAACAGCTTTACATAAGATTTAAAGGTTCAAAGGAATTTAGAGATCATCTTTTTAAAGTTCTTCATTTTACAGAGGATAAAATCAAGACCCAAAGAGGTTGTGGGTTGTCCAAAATTACTCAGGTATCAAAACTGAGAGTGAAGCAGTTATATAGGTAATAATCCAGAGCTTTCCTGGCTGTACCAAGGTGTCAATAAATGCATTGCCTTGGGATAACATGCTCAAGTATCAAGGAACTTCCCAAATATTTAGGATAGTTTCAGAAGTCCTTAGTATTGTGCCTAACACGTAGAAGGTGGCCAATACGTGTTTATGGACTGAGGTAATTTAAAATCATAGAGATTTAAATCAAGAAGATTCTAAAGTTAATCTGATCTACCTCTTTCATTTTAAAGATCAGGAATCTAAGACCCCTAAGATACAGTGTTATTGGCAGAAATGAACTTGAACTTCTTGATTCACAGCATATTGGCATTCTTTCCATTATATCATGAGTTCTTCCTTTGAAGTTATTCATCAAAAATGGGAAATATGAAAATATACTTATTACTTAAAGGTGTTTCATTTATCTAATAAATTCACTCATGTAGAAAAGTTTGTTACTTTATTTCCAGTGAAATAGTGTATTGGAAGGGGAGAGATGATATTTATAGTTTAACATGAGAAAAATGGAGAGGTTCTAGAAACTGAAAGACATGATTTTGTATTTCTATGAAATAGTCTGTTTAAAGCTGCGAAGATATGGGGAGGGAAGCAGGAAATAAAGTTTTAAGCAGAATAGATTATATGTTTATTAGCAATTTTTGAATGTCAATGAGACCACAGGGCTTCATATATTTAAATTTATCAACAAGAACACATCACCATATATGCCAATTTTTTACAACCTATTTTTTATGTTAGACTTTAACATTTCCCCAACTAGATTATAGGCTTGTAGAAGCCTTCTCTATGTCCCCCACAATTTGGATTCAAAGGCAACACCTTGTAATAGAGGACCTTGAAAGCCAGGAAAAGAATGACATCAATTTATAGTTCAAAGTGTTTGTTTCTGTGTCTATGTATGTGTTTATTTATTAGAGCTTTGAAGAACTTGTTGAAAGAATAACTGATAGTTAAGCTTTTAGCTTCAGTCAAACATATTTTCAATACTTCAGGGGACCTGTGATCACATCAATCAATCAATTAACTAATGGTAAGGAAATGCTTACTGTATGCAAAATTTTGCTCATGGATATTTATAATCCCTACACTGGTGCAGATTTCTTTTTTTATCTTAAGAATATTTTTCCAGGTACATGTAATGATAGTTTGCAACATTTTTAATAAGATTTTGAGTTCCAATTTTTCTCCCTCTCTACCTTCCCTCTCCTTCCCCAAGATAGAAGAAAGCAATGTGATAAAGGTTTTATATATATATATATATATATATATATATATATATATATATATATATATATATATATGTGTGTGTGTGTGTGTGTGTGTGTGTGTATACAATCACATTAAACATATTTCTTCATTGGTCATGTTGTGAAAGAAGAATCAGAGAAAAGAGAAAAACCTCAAAAAAGATAAAAAATAAGTAAAAACAGTATAGTTCAATATGCTTTCAGGTTCTATATTTTTCTGGATGTGGAGAGCATTTTCCATCATGGGTCCTTTCTTGAATCATTGCATTGCTGAAAAGAGCTAAGTGTATCACAATTGATCATTGTGCAATGTTGCTGCTTCTGTGTGAAATGTTCTCCTGGTTCTGCTCACTTCACTCAGAATCAGTCCACTTAAGTCTTTCCAGATTATTCTTATGGCACAATAGTATTCCATTACATTTATATATGACTTGTTCAGCCATTCCCCAATTGATGGGCATCCCTTCAATTTCCAATTCTTTGTCGCTGGTGCAGGTTTCGAACAAATCATGCTTTTTCTGCATCTGTGATTCCTGTCCATGGATTACATATCTCTTGTCATATATTCCAATTAAATTAGACTAAAAGTTGTTTTCGTTTGTGTATATCTGCATTTACTTTCTGTACCCAATTAGAAAAATAACGGTTCAATTAACCATTTTAAGAACATATTATTGGGGCAGCTAGGTGGTACAGTGGATAGAGCACTGGCCCTGGAGTCAGGAGTACCTGAGTTCAAATCCAGCCTCAGACACTTAATACCTCCTAACTGTGTGACCCTGGGCAAGTCACTTAACCCCAATTGCCTCACTAAAAAAAAGAAAAGAAAAGAACATATTGTTTTAAAATTTACAACAAAATTAATATATCAGAGATTTTAAGAAGTTTTGAAATTCTTATGATAGTTGATACCACCATTCTCCTGCTTATTACTGCAAATCATAGAACATGATCTCAAAAGAACAAAAATTTCTATTGTCTAATAGGGCAATGGAAGAAGGCGTAGTGGTGATACCTTAGCTACAGCATATCATCAATGATTGCATGAGTGCAAGAAGGAACATAAAAATCTAATCGTATATGATTATGACTAGAAAATGAAGTGGGATGAATGAAAGGCAACCGAAAACTTAATTAGCATACATTTGCAAGAGGGGTGGACCATATGAACATATGATGAATTTAAAGTAATACTTAGTCAAAGAATAGACAACATCTCACACCATATACCAAGTTAAGGTCAAAATGGGTACATGATTTATACATCACTAGGGATACCATAAGTAAATTAAAAGAGCATAGAATGGTTTATCTGACATATTTGTGGATAAGGGAAGAATTTAGAACCAAAGAAGATATAGAGAGCATTACAAAATGTATAACAGATAATATTTTTATATAAAATTTAAGTTCTTGCACAAACAAAACCAGTGCTACCAAAATTATAAGGAAAGCAGAAAGCTGGGGGGAGAATTTGGGACAAGAATCTCTGATGAAGGCATCATTTCTCAAATATATAAAGAACTGAGTCAAATTTATAAAAAATATAAGTCATTCCCCAATTGATAAATTGTCAAATGATACAAACAGGGAGTTTTCAGAAAACAAGAAATCAAAGGTATCTATAGTCATATGAAAAATGCTCTCAATCACTACTGACCAGAGAAATGAAAACTAAAACAAGTCTGAGGTAGCACCTCATACCTATTAGAGTGGCCAATATTATTAAAAAAAAGGAAAATGTTGTATATTGTAAGGGATTTAGGAAAACTGGGATGTTAATCCATTGTTGGTAGAGTTGTGAACTGATCCAATCCATTCTGGAGAGCAATTTGGAACTATACCCAAAGGGCTATACAACTGTGCATACCTTTTGATCCAGAAATACCACTGCTAGGTTTATATCACAAAGAAATAAAAAAGGGAGAAGTGACCTATTTGCACACACAGAGAAAAAATTATAGAAGCTTTTTTTGAGTTGGCTGTGTATTGGAAATCAAAGGGGTGTCCATTAGTTGGGGAATGGCTAAACAAAATATGGTATATAATTGTAATGGAATAGTATAATGCTATAAGAAATGACAAGCAGAATGATTTCAGAAAAACATGGAAAGAATTATATGAACTGATATATAGTGAAGTGGACAGAATCAAGAGAATGTTGTGGGGGCATCTAGGTGGCATAGTAGATAGAGCACCAGCCCTGGAATCAGGAGGACCTGAGTTCAAATCCGGCCTCAGACACTTGACACTTACTAGCTATGTGACCCTGGACAAGTCACTTAAATCCAATTGCCTCACCAAAAAAGAGAGAGAGGGTGTTGTACATAGTAAAAGCAATATTGTTTGATGAGGAACTGTGAATAACTTAGCTATTCTCAGCAATACAATGATCCAAGACAATCCCAAAGGACTAATGATGAAGCATACTATCCACCTCCAGAGGAAGAACTGATATAGATTGAATACAGACAGAAACATACTATTTTTCACTTTTGTTCTTTCTTTTTCTATATTCGAGACTTCTTATACAAAATGACTAATATGGAAATGTTTTACATAATTGTACATGTAAAACCTGATTCATTACTTAGTGGCTTAGTGAAGAAGGAAAGAATTTAGAACTTAAAACTTTAAAAGATTTTAAAAATTGAAAAAAAATACCTAATCAACATCCTGAAATTATAAAAGCTTTGCCTAGAGATAACTCAGTTATTTTGATTTGTGTTTCTCTTATAATTAATGATTTGGAACAGGCTTTTATACAATTGTTCATAGTTTGCAACTCTTTCCTTGAAAAATGTTTATCCTTATTTCTTGGCTATTGATCTATTGCAGAATGGCTCTTCATCTTATATAGGGTTTCCCAAAATTGTTAATGCTATTTACAGCTTTAGGAGCTTAAAACTGCTCTAAGAATCTAGAAATACCATGTATATGTGCATTCCTTTTTTGTAATTTAGATATATGATATTTATCAGAGATATTTGATATTTTTTTTCAACCTTGGAAACTCTTAAATTTGTGGTTTCCCAAAGCTAATAATGCTGTCCAGGAAAATTCCCTTTACTGGCAGGAATGCTAGATCCTTAGAGCACATTGCTTAGAAATTGAACATATACACGTGTGTATGCACATATATGTATATACACATGCATACACGCACATATATGTGTGTGTATATATATATAAATGTGTGTGTGTGTATAATTTACAAACATACATTACAAAGGGCAAATAAGAGATTTAGCAGAAAGGGTGCCAGGCCTAGAGTCAGGAATACTCATCTTCCTGAGCTCAAATCTGCCCTTAGACAATTACTAATTATGTGACCCTAGGCAGGCCATTTAACCCTGTTTGCCTCTGTTTCCTCATCTGTAAAATGAGTTGGAAAAAGAAATTGGAAACTATTCCAGTATCTCTGACAAGTAAATCACAAATGGGGTCACAAAGAATCAGAAACAACTGAAAATGCTGAACAACAACACATAATATATGTATGTATATAGTATATAAATATATATGTATGCGTGTATATTTATATGTATATGATATTCTAGTGTCCCCATTTCCACTAGTGTCTTGACCCCAAATAGCATGCAAACACTAAGCCTTCCCTGATTCATTCCCAAGAAGTCATCATTCCCAGAGTTATGGAAAAGATGAATAGGTTGCCTCACAAGGTAGTGATTTTCTCCTTCCTGTGTGGCCTTCAAACAGGGGCTCCACAGTTGGGAATGTTACAGAGGGGCTTTTTGTTCAAATATGTGCATACAACATAGATGGTTTCCACAGCCCAGTCTGCCTTCTGAGATTCTGCATATGAATATTTTGAGATTTTCATATTTGTTCTTTCAGTACAGTTACTTGTGGGTATCTTTTCTTGGTTAATGGACTGTGAGTGACATGAAGCTATTGACTGTATTTGTGTATCACAGGGTCACATATTTAAATGTGGAAGCAAGGCCACACTGCTTAATGTTTAGCAACCAGCTCTCAAGAAATTTAGGAAATACTTTTAAGTTGTTACTAATATTTTCTCCATGATGTTCTTAAGTCTAGACAGTCAATAAAACAATAAATCAGTCCTTGAAGTTGTAGCATTTACTGATTTTGAAAGACTAAATGCTTACAACGATATCTAACAATTAGCTTTCACAAAGAGTCAGTACAAGTTGGGTCCTGGTCACCCTTGGTTGGAAGGGACATTGGAGGTCATCTAGTCTAGCTCCTACATTCTACAAAGAAACACACACACACTGAGGAGTCAGGAAATAAAGTGATTTGTCCAAAGGCATTATGTCAGTAATAAAATGACACAAGATTAGAACCTAGCTCCTAGGACATATCTTACTCCATTTATTTTTCTCTATATCCCCATAGTGCCAATCATAGGCTCTGGTACATTTGTTCACAGTCTGGTGATGATAACTAGTATTATCAGAGGAAGGAGGCACTAAATGGTTTATCATCAGAAATAAATATTCTTCTATTGATGGAAATGACACTAAAGGAAATACACTATCATGTGCCTTGCTACTGTACCCTAAGGTCTTTCCATTAGACTTGCAGCTGAAACTTATTATATATGCCCATAGTAGGCACAGTGCTGGACAATGGAAGTTTAACAAATACTTGTTGATTAGTTGATTCCCTTTTTATTTGTTCTGTCTATATTTATAAATCTACTTATTGTCTCCCATAATAGAATGAAAGTTCTTTGGAAGTAGAGATTATTTCATTCTGTATATTTGCATCCCTTGTACCTAGTACAAGACTGGAAAATACCATGTACCATGTTTAATAAATGCTTGACTGATCAATTGTTATGTTGTCTGCTGCTGTAAGGATGTGAGTTCCTTAAGGCCAAGGATTGTCTTTCTTTTCTTTCTCTTTCCCTAGCATTTAGCATAGTTCTTTGCACATTACAAATGCTTAATAAATGCTTTCTCACTGATTCATTTATTCATTGTGATGTTAGCTATTGTTTCATCTGTTTAGTCTTGCCTTCCCAATTTAAAACTAAGCTTCCGTACTTCTGTATCCTCAAAAACCCTAGCATGGAGTTAAACATGCAGGAGGCACTCACTAAATATGTATTTATTGAAGATTTTCTCTTAGGACCTGTCTACTTTGATGTTAAGGCTCAGGACTCTTGATTCCTTTTGCACATTTAAATAATCCTTTTGAAATGATCATTTTCTAGAATTTTATAGAGATAGAAAAGGAAAGCAAGTATCTCTAATAACAATGCAATTGAATTCATATGTTTTGAGCACCTACTATGCACAAGGCTCAGAGCTAAGTTCCAGGGATTTAAAAAGGGAAATGAAACAGTTTCTACCTTTAGGGGCTTAAATTTTAAGAGGGAGGGGAGAGAATGAGAAAGGAGAACCAATACATAGACAAATGATTATAGCAAAAGAAAAATTGATGAGTGAGATTAGCATTAAACAGTTGGGAAATCAGAGGAGGCTTCCTAGAGAAGATTGCTCCTGTGTTGGGTCATAAAGACAGACAATTAGAGGTTTAATTTGCATGGGGAGTACAGGTTGTTTTGATTATGGAAAACATGTTACTGATTTTTTTATAGAGGAAAGATAATCATGTACATGTGTCTATATGTACATATATATGTAATGCATACATATGTGTATGTACATACATAATCAACAGGAATGTATTATCTGAGGAGTTCAGTAATTCATGTCATGAGGAAGACACTGCTAGGAACTGAGGATACAAATCATGAATGTGAAATAATATTGGCTCTGGAGGAGTTTTTGCTGTATCCACAAATCATGACAGAGCTAGATGGACAAATAGATACAGAGATAAAGAAATAGAGACAAAGGCAGAGAGAGACATAGAGAGAGAGAGGAGAGAGAGATTGATTCATACACATGCATGTACAAAATGAATATGAGATAATTGAGAGAAAAAGCACTCTAGCGCCTAGAGGGATCAGGCAGAAAAGGTTTCAAGTAGAAGCAGCACTTGAGCTGAGCCATAAAGGAAACTAGGGGTTCTAAAAGGTGCCAGCAGAAGGGAATATACTCCAAGCATGGAGGACAGTCTGTGCAAAATCAAAGTGATGGAAGATGAAATGGCATGCATTAGGAACAATAAAAAAGGTCAGTTTGGCTGAACCATAGTGTGAATGAAGGGAAATTCTTTGTCATAAGGCCTATGTGTAAAATCTAGTTTGAGCATACCACACTTTGGAAACATTAGGATGTTTTGAATTAACCAGTGATAAGCAAACTTCTACCCAATTAGGAACCATTTCTACCCAAAGTACTTATCTTCTCAATAATCAACAAAAAAAGAGTTCTTGAAGCCCATTTTTCATGATTTCCTTCTAAGGGCTTTCATTGCCTTAGTTTTCTGCTAAACCAAAATCAGGCAGGTCATCTGAAATTTGGATTCCTTTATTAACATGTGTAATTATTATTACCCTAAAGTATTCTTTCAATTTGAGCAGGTCCATTTGCAGATAGGCAGGACATGCAGTTGTAAAGATATAGCAGGATTCCTATAACCTTTTGTAGAATTAACTGTATCTAATGGGAAATTTTTGTTTGTTTTTAATGAACCTGTGATTTCATCCATGTGGAAAGCTTCCAATGTGGAACTCCCTTTATCAAAGCAATTTAGCAACTTAGTATTTTAATTTGTTGCTTGTAGTCCTCAAAGGTTACAAAACTCGTCCAGGGTCCTCCTGATTGTAAGAGCAGCCCTCTATCTATTATGCCATGCTTCCTCTAGGTATTTATTGCCTAAATTAATTCATGCCCCAATTTTAAACGAATATTCTATTTTACTTATCATCTTACTGATTACAGAATAGGATGTTACCTTTTGGCATGAAAACAACCCTGAGATCTCAAGGACAGCCAGCAGAGTACAAGCTCTCATAAATCCCATGAAGTAAGAGAGGCTAAACATATGGGCCAAGGGTGGACTATGTGTCCTTCATTTTAGAACCTGTCTATCGAAGAGTGGAAAGGTCGGTCACCAGAAAACAGACTGCCAGGTAGTGAATGATTTTTACCTTTTTTTTTTTTTTCTGGCAAAGGGAGCTTGTGCAGAGATGGTGGACAGGTGCCATTGGTATTAGTGGAGGGGGGATCCAAATGGAAGGAACACAGGTACTAGAAGTGAGTTTTCTTCAAGAGTAATCAAGGTTTAAAATTATTTTAATTTCATTTTTTTGATGCTCTTCTTTTCCCTTTTAAAGACAGCATGAAAGAGCCAGTTTGAAAACAATTGAAAACCTAGGTTCAAGCACCGTCTCTGGCACATATCAGATTTGTGACCTTGGATGAGTCACTGAACCTCAAAGTGCTCCAGGCAATATTTTAGGATTAAAAATGGTAAAGAAATCAATGACTTACATTGGGAAAAGGAAGTTTAGTCAACAAGTTAAACTTTTTATCAAGGAAATCACGGGTCTGATGCATATCCCTATCCTTTTTTTGTATAGTAAGACTTAGAGGGGTTTTGAGCCACAAAATACTTAAGTAATTTGTCCAAGGCCACACAACCAGTCCACTTCAGAGGGAGAACTTGAAACCAGATCTTCCTGACTTATGGTTGAACTCTCTGTTCCCTACCCCACACTGCCTAATAAATATCTATAACCAAAATTGGCAATTATTTCTTGAAGATGATAAAGCCAGTTGAAATTGGTTTGGGGAGTTTTAGAGTCTAATAAATAAAAACACACCTGAAATACTGAGCAACAAATAAATAAAATAAAAATAAATACATTTACACATATTTCTAGGATGTAATTTTAACATTTGAGGGGAGCTTAACATATTCTGAATGCTATATATGATCTACATATTTATTCTTTTCAGCTATTCTGTGGTATATTAGCATCTGTATTGCCAGAAAACAAAATTTTCTTCAAAGTTATTCTTGGGCAGGCCAGGGACTCAACCCATATGGCTCACCAGTAAGTTTCAGCTCAAGGCTTTAATTTATGTGAGTTGTTCCAAACTTGTTTTTTGTATCCTATATGATTAAGTGGATAGGTGATGCCACCTATTGGTATAATGTCAGAATTTCTCTTTGAAGAAGCAGTGTGTGTGTGTGTGTGTGTGTGTGTGTGTGTGTGTGTGTGTGTGAGTGATGTATTCAGTTGCCTACTCTGTTTGGGGACTTTAATGATTTCAAGGTGTGAAAGTGAGAAAAAGAAAGTTATCTTTTACTTAAATTATTTTACTTACATTAGAGATCCTACCAAATGCAAAGCTCCCATTCTTCCCCTGAAGTCCCCAAGTTTTCTGCTTTGATAGAAAAACAAGAAATCCTTTTGCTTTCCCTGGCTTATGATGATAAAAAAATAATTATAGTATTCTCATCATTTTTATCCTTGACCATCTCTCAGGGAACTCAAACGCATTTGTTTACTTCAACCTCATTTGGTTACCTTCTAGCACAAGGTTAAACCAAGAAGAAAGACCCATTGACTATCTGACAGAAAGAAATATAGTGCTGGATTTTTTCTTTCCCCATTAGTTCAAGAATTGTGTGATTTGAAGACTCAAAAATGTGCTGCTGAGGAGAGACAAGATTGTAAACAAGTAGCATTCTTGCCATGCAGCATCTGAAGTGTAAAAACTATTTAAGTGAAATTACTTATTTTAGAGAGAAAGTAACAGTCACCTATTAAACAAGCCCCATAATGTTATTTTTTCTTTCTACTTCTTTTTTTTTCTTGCAAAGTACCCAAGAGCCTCTGATAAACATAAAAGAAGTCCATGATTTTGGCATTTTCATGAAAATTTTGGAAAATCAATGGCACAAAAGCTATTTCAATTGGTCTTGAATGGATTCACTTATCTCCCCTTTGTCTTTTTAAAGAGTGAAGAGGGAAATCACTTTTAATATTTCTTTTAATTCGCTTGCCTAAGTGGTGGACAGTTTTCTGTTTTTAATCTTCAGTTTAACAAAGAGCAGTTGGACAGCCATTGATGGTGAAGCTCCACAGTCAACTAGCTTGTAAATTAGAAGCCGTGGCAGTAAAAAAACGGATGTGTGCATCACCGGGAGGAGAGAGTGTGTCTGCCTTGTAAATTTAATTAAACAGCAGGTGCAAAATCAGGTCATATGGCTTTGATGTGCCCCGTGCGAGGATGACAACGAGACAATGATTCTAATATGAAGAAATTTGCATACATTTGCATTGGATCGCAGCAAGTACGCCAGCTTTCACCCACTCTCATATCTTATTTCTAGGAAGTGAAATAAGATTTGAATGAAGAGTTCCTATTTAGAAGCTGCTGACAAACACAGGGACTGCTTTGGATTTTTCAGAGCATACTAAGGGTTTGGCCTTCTTGATGTACATTTTAGAATGTTTGCTTGGGAAAAAAAAAACTAATCACAAAGAGAGAGACAGAGAGACAGAGACAGAGACAGAGAGAGAGAGATAGAGAGAGACAGAGAGAAAATTTCAGTTTTGCTTTTAATTTCTCAGACATGAAAGTGTTCCATGTTGATTGGATTGCTAATAAAAATCTATATTCTGGGCTCTGTCCAGGGAGTGTCACAAAGAATTCTGTATGCTTGAGTGGTTAATACTGTAAACACTGAAATTATGTAGGTTGGAAGGAAGTATATTCAGACCTGACAATTAGTATCTTCTTTTTAAAAAGATGATTGCATTTTATTACCTTATTGCTTCTAAGACAGTTAACCAAATGATTAGGCCCTACCTATCAAAAGGGCTAATTAGAATGCTCCATATAAACATCATTTTTTTCAAAGCCTAGAATGTCTTCCTTAAAGGTCCAAAAGTAGTAAATAAATGATCACTGTCATGTGAACAGCTAATTTCCATATCCAGCTATGAATTTCATCAACTGTTTTACAAGATAAACACTTGAAGGAAGATGTGAAAGACAGAAGACTTAAGAATTTGTACCTTTAACTATTTGCATGAATTGTGATTAATTATAAATTAAATCTAGTCTTCATACAGTTTAGAGATATTTTCATAAATAAATCTGTGTGCTAGGCATGATAATAATGTATTTTTTATACTTAGATCTGTGATTTTATCAATGTGGCCTATCCTCCCCCTGAATGAGAATACAGCCCACAATTCTCCTCTTATCTTGTTCAATTCTTGCTTATATCTTTCCATAAATGTTCCATAAAGAATTCATCCAATGTAATGATCCTCTGTTTTTAAAAATATATCAAGTATGCACACTGACTCATCATCTATTATATTTTATTGCTACATTGCCAGGCAACCTTTATTTCCAGTCAAACAAATAGAAAGTTTCCCTTCCCAAAATCAAGCACCTCCTCCTCAGAAAAGGTTCTCGATTGATGTCAAGATCCTACATATGCTCCAGGTCACAGATGATATTAACCTAATTTCAACTGAGCCCTGGAATACTAAAAACCTCCTCAGCTTCAGAATTTGGGGATCACCAAAAGTATCATATGACTTCCTAACTGTGATCAAATTGCTCAGGACTATAGAAAGCAGTCTATAATTAAGCTTTCAGACAAAACATCTCCAAGTGATACTACATGGTTATGAATCATAGAATACATGAGCATAAGAAACTTAAAGTATTATTGGTACTGTTAATTGTTCCCTGTGGCTCAGGCATATGAAACGATTGAAGATTTCATAGGGAAACGTAAGGGTATCTTCCTGAACAGCCTCCCTACCCTGTTTTGCTGACACCCTGCCTTAAATGTCATGCTAAGGAACCAGACTTTTGTCTGTACATGTACTGTGACACAAATCACAGTCATAAATTAATGGGAAACCCATAAAACTCATAATGGGCTTAGGTTGTAAGAGGCAACGTTGAAATCTTCAGGAGGCAGCATCAGAGATGAGGAACAGAGACATGAGGAGGTAATAAAAAAAAGAAGAAAAGAGTCTAGAGATTTTCAGCAACCTCACCTTCCAGGTTTCACCTATCACTTTGTAACATGCCTCTCTACTTCAGTTATGATGTGATTTTTATCTAATGTCCACATTTATGTGTAACTATATGTGTCTTATTCCCCTTACTAGACTATAAACTCCATGAAGGCAGGCACCATGGCTTTCTGAAACTGTATCTTCTCCAGTATCAAGCATAAACTACACACAGTAGACATTTAATAATTATTGGACAAATGAATGAATGTATACTCAAATGTATACATTAAATTATAAACTATATTCCCAAAGATGTTCAAGAGCCACTGAAACCACTTAGAAATAGCAAATTTAGTACTGAAAACATTAGATGGAAATTAATTAGGAACCAATTACAAGATCAACCTGAACATATACTATGTGAATAGCCCTTTCTGAAGCTCTAGCTTTATTTTCATGAAGTCAGGAAAATAAATGCATGAAGGAACATGGATCAAATAAACAATTAATGAGCAACAGACACTTTACTAAACATTGGGATAAAAATACAAAAGTGAGTCAGACTTTTTCCTCTAGGAATTTATATTCTACTGTGAGGTTGGGTGGATAACTTCATCATGTATATATAAATAAATAAATACTCCTGCAAGTGCAGCAGGTAGCACTCCAATCAGTTCCTGAAAGAACTAAAGGATTCTAAGAGTAATGAAGGGGTTACAAGTAGGTGAAAAAGAAAAGTATTCCAAGTATAGGAGACCACCTGTACAAAAGCATGGAAGCAAAGCAAGGGACAAGAAAAGAAGCATTTGGAGGCAGCTAGGTGGCACAGTGGATAAAGCACCAGCCCTGGATTCAGTAGTACCTGAGTTCAAATCCTACCTCAGATACTTGACACTTACTAGCTGTGTGACCCCAGGCAAGTCACTTAACCCCCATTGCCCTGCGAAAGAAAGAAAGAAAGAAAGAAAGAAAGAAAGAAAGAAAGAAAGAAAGAAAGAAAGAAAGAAAGGAGCGAAGGGCGAAGGAAGGAAGGCAGGAAAGCAGGCAGGCAGGCAGGCAGGCAGGAAGGAAGGAAGGAAGGAAGGAAGGAAGGAAGGAAGGAAGGAAGGAAGGAAGAACATTTATTAAGTTTGGTCTACTATGTGCCAGAGAATCTCACTTGAATCTCATAACAACCCTGGGAGATATATAGCATTGATCCTCATGTAACAGATAAGGAAACTGAGGAAGCCAAGAGAATAAATGACTTTTCCAGGGTCACACAGCTAGTGTCTGAGGTAGTATTTAAACTCAGGTCTTCCTGACTCCAGGACTGTATCTCTATTTACTGTACTACCTAGCTGCCACAGGATGAAATGGCATGTTCAGGAATAGCAAGGAGACCTGTTTGACTGGAGTATAGAGTGCGTGATGAAGAGTAATGTGATCAACCTTGAAATATAGGTCAGGGGGGCAGCTAGGTGGCACAGTGGATAAAGTACTGACCCTGGATTCAGGAGGACCTGAGTTGAAATCCGACCTCAGACACTTGACACTTACTAGCTGTGTGACCCTGGGCAAGTAACTTAACCCAGATTGCTGCACAATATATACAAATACACACACACACACACACAGGTATATACATATATATGTATACATACATGCATATATATACATGTAAATATGTGCACACATATATGTATATATGCATACAAATATGCATGTATACATATAATGAACATATGTATGTTAGAGCTATTATGTGAAATATTTTAATTGTCTCATAGGTTGGTTTGTCCTAAAGGCAATGAGGAGTCACTGTGAACAAAGGGGTGACATGGTCAGATCTGCCCTTTGGTCCTCTCTGTGCAAGATGAAGTAGAGAAAAGAGAGACTGGATAAAGTGATATCCATTAGGAAGCTGTTACAGTAGTCCAGATGACAAACTATGAGGGCCTGAAATACCCTGGGGATCAGTGGTGGTGGTCTGAATAGGAAAAAAAGTGAAGAATTTGGGAAATATTGAGGAGAAAGAACTGATAGTACTTTGAAATTAATTGGATTTAGAGGATGGGTGATATTGTACAGTTCAAGGTGATGCATTGACTACAAACTTGGCAGGAAAAGAGACTGGTTTAAGAGTTTTCAGAGATTAAGTTTAGATATATAAATCTGGGATTCATCTGCATAGAAATTCAGCTGAATCCATGGGAACTGGTTAGGTTATTGAGAGATTCTAGAAAGAAAAAAGGAGAAGGCCAGAGGCAGAGGAGTGTATACTTAGGGGGTGGGAAATATATGACAAACTTAAACAAAAGAACAAAATCATTGATCTGAAAGGTAAGAAGGCAATCAGGATGGATAAATGTCACCAAAATCCATCAAGGAACAAGGGGATATCAAAAAGGAGAAGACGTTCAATAGTGTTAAATGCTATAAAGAGGTCAATGAGGCTGTAGACTGAGAAAAGTCTATTGAATAAAGAATTCACTGATGACCTTAGAGAGATTAGTTTCAGTCTACTGTTAGAAACTGCAAGGGGTTGAAATATGAGCTGGAGATAGTGAGAAGAGGGATTTTACTCTGAAGGAGAGGAGAAATATAGTACAATATTTAGAGGGGAAGGTAAGGTTAATTGTACATTTTTTCTCTGTAAAGATGTGGAAAATATAGCAATACTTGAAAGCAGAAAGAAAGTAGCTGGTAGATAAACAGAGGCTGAAAATTTGAAGGAGAGGGAATGATTAAAGGGGCAAGCTTACAAAAGAGATAGGAAATGATGGAATTGAGGACACATATAGAAGGGTTGTCATAGGTAAGTAGAGATTCCTCTTCTTTAGAGACTGGAACTGTAACAATTGGAATGATGCCACCTGCTGGAGACTTACTGTAGGAAAGCTCCAACATGAGGAGAGGGCCTCTGAGGGCAGGACCATGTGGTTTTTCTTTGGCATCAGGAAGTGATGTTGGCTTGTGGGAGGAAGAAGTGGGAGGCTGGCACTCTGACTTGCGCTCTCTTTCCTGAGGACTGGTGGAGAAGGGAGCTACAAAAATGCACTCTCCCTTTAATAGATAGGTGAATCTAGGCCTTTCTCTCTCTCTTTGCCAAATTTTTATTCTCCTTAATAAATGCTTAAAAGTCTAACTCTTGCTAAAGCTTATAATTTATTGGCGATCACTCATTAGATATTTTAGACAGTATAGCTAGAATTTTAGCCCCTTACAGAACAAAGGAGGGAGAGGAAAGAGAATGATGTTGAGGTGATTTGATGTGTGAAATGAGGAAGGAGAGTGAGCTCAGGAAGATGTCTAATTTCATTCCGTGAAATCTAAGGTCACATACTAAGATAAGAGAGAAGGCAGGAATATAGGTTGCTTGAGAATCTTAGACAAGTGATGGTAAGTAAAAGGATTTGAATGCAGTAGTGAGGACCCATTTGAAATTGCATATTATAAACTGGTAATGAATCAATCAGCACACAGTTGTAGCTTCTTCCAACAGTTTTTTTTGTCTGTTTTGTTTTTTTAGAAAAGTGGGAGCCAAAGTAGAGAGCATGAATGTTGGGAATTATTCAAAGCCAAGGATATGGTAAAAAAAAATAATCAGTGAATGATAGAACAATAGGGCAAGTTAGTTGAATTAGCTAAATTAGGAGAGAGATTTGGAAGGGTTAAAATTAGGCTCAAGCAGGAGTGATAGTTTGGTAAAGGATGGAAGGATAGAGTAACATGTTTTTAGGTTAAAATAGATGAAGTACAACTAGAAAGATGACATTTTATGAGGAGATAGGAATTTCAGTGTTAAAGGGATAAAAAACTAGTGAGCGGTGATGAGGTCAATAGGCTAACATCCCATTGACAATAATAGCTCATTGAAGAAGTGTCATGAAGGTTTAGATCATAGAAGTCAAAAAGACTGACAAAATGGGGAAGAAGGGGACCAAGGAGACCTGTAATTTCATGTTTCCAAGGAGAAGAGCAGGGTTTGGGATGAAAAGGAAAACTATGACCCAATTATTGGACATTTTGATAAATAAACATAACACGGGAAGAGGTAGATAATAGACATCCAGTTCAGGACAGACTTATAGGTCTGGATAAAATGAAATTAAAAGGAGAGGTCACTGAGGGAAACAGGGAGGGAGAAGACAGAGATGTTACCAGGGAGCAAGAAGTATGTCTATTCATCCCCTAGTCCAGAAAGGACAAGGCCATAATAGAAAGTAAAGCCTCTACTGGACGGGGAGGACAGAGACATCACGTGATCAAAGGAGAGTTTTCTGTGCCTAAAGAATGCATAAGAAATATGAGAAGAAAGGTTTAATATTGAAGTTAGTTTTTTAAAAAAAATAGAATGATGATGCCATAGGACACAACAGAACGGTCAGATAGTTTTGGATAGGTAACAAAGGGATAACTCTGACATGAAGGTTACAGGGCAAAATGACCAGGCTTTGGAGTGGGCTGGACCACAGGGATTCTGAACAAATCCATAAGGCAATATATTGATGGGTCAACCTAATAACAATGACAATGTTGATTTTATTATCATTTATTATCATTCCCTGAAGAAGAGATGGATATAAAGGAAGAATCAGACAAAAGACAAGGCATTTTCAAGATGCCCCTAGAATTCTTTTATGTGGAAAAAAACATTCTGGCATTAGAATGGGGGGCCTGAGAAGAAAGTTTAAGTTGTTCTGTGAGCCTAAACTGGCATAATCTGTGGACTACCTGTATGTGGTATAAACCTTTCATTTCTCCAAATATTCTATTAGTTAAAGTGTTTATTCTGTGTGACAAAACTTCTAAATCCCCTCCTATCCCCTACAAAAAAGCAATCACCACATCATTTGCTACTGTTCAGCTCAGCCATCAAAACTTAAAGGTTTTGTCCCTTTGAGACTGAAACTTTGATAATGGAACCTGACCCTATTGCCTTTTTTGTTGGTAGCCTGCCTCTATAATGAATCATCCACATGTGAGATTTTTTAAAGTTTATTTTTGGTCTATTTAATTTTTACATCAATTTATTTTTTAATATAATGTCCCCAAATGGATTCCCCTTTTACCAAAAGTCAAAAAGGAGGGAAAATATTCCAAAGTGATCATAGAAAAGGGAAAAGGACCCACACGTACAAAAATACTTATAGCAGCTCTTTTTGTGGTGGCAAGGAATTGGAAATTGAGGGGATGCCCATCAATTGAGCAAGTTGTGGTATATGAAAGGAATGGAATTCTATTGTGCTATAAGAAATGATGAGCAGGAGGAGTTCAGAGAAACCTGGAAAGACTTGCATGAACTGATGATGAGTAGAACCAGAATAACATGACTAATACAGAAATATTTTTAATGTTATTTTATATATATCTATATCTATATCTATATCTATATCTATCTATCTATCTATCTATATATATAATATCTATATCAGATTACCTGCTGTCTAGGGGAGGGGGGGAGGGAGAAAAATTTGAAATTGGAAATCTTATATAAACAAATGTTGAAAATTATCTCTACATGTAACTGGAAAATAATAAAATACTTTTATTTAAAAAAGGAGGGAAAATAGTATGGCAAAGCTAACCAATTTATTAACTGTGGTTTATAGTATGTGAAAATTTGCACATCTCTAGTCTTCTTCCTCTCTGAACAAAGCATGGAAGTAAATTTTCTCAGCTATAATTACATAGCATTCTGTTTCATCCCTCCTATTTTACATTATTGAAGGAATTGAGTATATTATTCTCTTGTTTCTGCTTAATTCACTTTATAAGTTCAAATATATCATTCCATGCTATTTTTCTTAACTCTTAATATTTGTGGGTTTTATGCGTGGGAAATAGAAAGAGGAATAGGTACTAGTCCCATGATTTCATTGAATTTTCAGGTGAGGAAATTCCATATCTTTGCTTCAGTTTATACCCTTAAAGATTTGCCTAAAGTGCTGAAAGGCTAATAACTCAGCCAGGATCACTCAGCAGTATATGTCAGTGGTAGGACTTGAACCAGGATTTTCCTGCCCCTGAAGCTGCCTTTCCATTCACTGTGACCTACTGCTTAGTGATGACTCAGTAATATTTATTTACCTTATCTTTGTTTAGCCATTCTGCAACTGATAGGCATCTGTTTTGTTTCTAGTCCTTTGCTATCATAAAAAACATTACTATCAAAGGAAATTATTTTTTATTAATAACCAATTATTAAATTAGGAGTGTCTTGTTCTATTTCCTCATTCATGGATCAGCCCCTGTCCATTATTCAATCAGTCTCTGAAGGACAAGGCTAATAGATTACATTATCAAAATCCTTCTGGAACATACTACTTGGCCTCTAAGAGTGGATATTCAACTGGGAATAGAAGACATGTAAATAGTTAAGTTTATAAAGCAGGATAATTTGAAAAGTAGTGAGAGTACATTAATACGTTACTTCGTATAGTCAGGCTATATGGGACTACTTGCTAATCCTCACACACAATTTTCCATTTCCTGCCTCTAGGTCTTTGTAATGGCTCTTTCCCATGCCTGAAATATTTTCCTTTCTCATTTCTTCCTCTTAGTGCCCCTGACTTCCTTCATGACTCAGTTCAAATTGTGTGAGGCCTTGTCCTGTCCTTCTGCTTAAGGCCTTGTCCTGTTCCCCCAACTATTAGTGCTTTCCCCTCTAAGGTTGTTATACACACACACACACACACACACACATGTGTGTTACAAATATGTGATATAGATATATAGATATGTTTCAGTCATGTCTGGATCTTTGTGATCCTATTTTGGGTTTTCTTGGCAAAAGTACTAGAGTGGTTTGCCATTTCCTTCTCTAGCTCATTTTAAAGATGAGGACACTGAGGCAAACAGGGTTAAGTGACTTGCCCAGCTAGTAAGTGAGGCTAGATTTGAGATGAGTCTTCCTGCCTTCATATCTGGCACTCTAGCCACTGTACCACTTAGATGTGTATATATGTATATGTGTATGTACCTATATGCACATGTACATGTACATATATAATGTGTACATCTGTATTGTGCACACACATGCACCTATAGATATGTGTCACACATATAAGTATGTTTGTTTATGTATATATTCATGTTACATATTGCATACCCTGACCCAATAGAATGGAAGTTCCTTGAAGGTGGGAATCCTTTATATTCCCAGTGCTTAACATAATGCCAGGTATGGAGTTAAGTGCTAATTTATTAATTATTTTTGACCATTGATATATGAATTGATATATGAATTAATTGCTCTTAAATTCACTCTTTGTTGAACTCAATAAAGCCGTTGGGCAGAAGAGGACAAAAGAAATAGGTCATGTAATTATGAAAGTAGTCCCTTAATTATACATGAAGAAACTAAAGTTCAGAAAAACAAATCAGCCTAGGATTACACACACATCAATGATAACTGAAGAATTTTTCCAAAGGTGCTTGGATCACTTTTCAAATTTTACTTTTTTCTCATAATGGTTCTAAAGTGGTAAAAAATTTCAGTAATTTCTCAGGTGAAAAGAGTTTCACAAGAAACCTCAAACAACTGCAAAATTCCCATTATTCTCTTGTCCCTCTAATGATGTCCTCAGGGTCTGTTGGCTAAAATCATATCTTGCATTCATAGACAAGTCAAGCAGCACATTCTCTCTCAGGCTCAGCATTTCTCTTTCATGTTTTAAATGCCATCACAGGATGAGAACCTGCACAATAGGCTGGCTCAGTTTAGTTCATTGTGAGTATTTTGGCCAACAAAATCTGTTTGTTGGCTTTTTGAGTTTCTTGGAATGAATTAAAACAAGTCTGTTTCAGGTGAACAATTATATAAGGACACCTGTAGATGTTTCCTTCTGTAACTTTGTAGGGAGCAGCTTCTCATTCTGAAACTCCATGTGCTGTTTTGAGACCTTTAGAATTGAAATTACACTAAATGTGGTTTTATTTTTCACTTTGTTGCCCATCAAACCCACAACATTCTTTCAGCAAAGATTTTCTTTTAATTGCCTACTATGTGGAAAGCATTGTGTTACAGTATGGGGAAGATATAAAGATCAATAAAAATGATTTCTCTCCTTCTGGACCTTAGAGTGCAGTGGTAAAGATAAGACGTGCACATCAAATACCTTATAATAGGAAAGGCAATGTGTTTTTTTAGACATTAGAAATGCTATTTGCTTAGATAAGAGAGTGATCATTAAACAGTTGTGTATGGATGGAGAGGAATGAGAAAATGCTTCATAGAGGAGGAGGCTTTTATATTGGAGGAATGAATGAGCACTATTAAGTGCTTGCTATGTGCAAAGCACTTTGCTAAAGTGCTAGAGATACCAATGGAAAAGAAAAAAAAAGTTAACATTCTTGTCATTCATAAAGAAGGAGAAACCTATAGAAAGGTTCAGCAGCAAGACAGATGGCAAGACCCAAAGGTCTTTAGAGTATGGTGACAAAGTATATGGTTATGCATTTTATTTGATGTCATTTCCATTAATAAAAATCAGATCTGCTTCTGATGTTGAACCATCTGACAGTGCCAAGTTTTTTGATAGCTAAAACTGATTTTCTGGGTTCTCATTAGTCGTAACTACTGAGGATACAAGGACTGCATTACCTGCAGAGGCAGCTGCCTGGCCTCATTTCCACAAGGGTTGCTCCCCTGAATAATGGCAGGTGAGGGCAGGCTGGAAGCAGATTCAGGAAATGGAGAGTGGGAGTGGGCACATCCTGCTATTTCCAGGGTTCCTGGATAAAGGATTCTAAGCTGTCCCCACCTGGATGGAGGTTTGAAGAGAGGTAGTGGAGATATGGATGGGTTTTAATGGGCAGAGATGAGGGACTCACTTCATGTATTATAGAAAGCAAGCCATGAAGGGAATGGATCCAACATGTACTCTCTGGCCTAACAGTCAGGAGAGGGCATACTCTGATATAACTTGGGTAGCACTTCTTTTTTTTTGTTTTTGTTTGGTTTTGGTGAGGCAATTGGGGTTAAGTGACTTGCCCAGGGTCACACAGCTAGTAAGTGTTAAGTGTCTGAATCCGGATTTGAACTCAGGTCCTTCTGAATCCAGGGCCAGTGCTCTATCCACTGTTCCACCTAGCTGCCCCTTGGCTAGCATTTCTAAGGCAGTTTTATCATATAGGGCCATAGGAATTCTGCACTTAAAAAGGTAACTAGGAAATGACTCCTGCTTATGTTCCATCTGAGAACACATCTCTCTAAAGTTGGTGATGGGGTGGGGGAGCTTGCGAGCTTCCAGGCTTGTGCGAGAAAAAAGGTTGCTCTCTTCTTTGTGGCTTGTATAGAACCCTCATGCCACCAAGAGACACTCAGCACATGAGGAAAGCAATGATCAAGTTTATGAGAAATAATATTCAATCAAGAAGAAAATAAAGAAAAAACAAACAGAAATAAGATGAGGGCAGGGTAAGCTTTGACTTTTCTTCTATTCTGGTATTTTCCTCTATGCTCCTGCTTTTGATACTCAGAAGCATCCAGGTGGCACTATGGATAGAGAACGGAGCCCAGAGCCTACAATCAGGAAGACTTGAGTTCAAATTTGACCTCAGACAATAACTAGCTGTATGACCGTGGACAAGTTCCTTAACCTCTCTTAGTTCAACTATCTGTAAAGGGCTTAGCACAGTGCCTGATACATAGTAGGTGCTAGTAGGTAGCATATAAATGATTACTTCCTTCCATACCTTTCCTACTAAAAAGCACCTGCAGTAAAACACAACTTCATGTCTCTCCTACCTTGTCCATTTAGACTGAGGTAATTTCTCATTTTCTGAAGATGAGTATGATACCAGCTGCTGCCCCTCCATGATGCTGCCATAGAATGAAAGACACCTCTCATTTCTTCTCTCTTCTTTCCCTTCACAGTCCAAAAACATCCATTTTGTCTGAAAACTGCTGCCCTCATCCCAGCCCCACAACCCAGAGGAATAATATTATGTTAGTTAGAGCCAGCCAGACCCTTGCCAGGGGTTGTTACATTGGTAAATGTAGGATATTGCTTATATGTTTTTTGGACCAAACCTCATATTTTCTTTCTTTCTTTCTTTCTTCCTTTCTTTTTTTTCTTTTTGCAGGGCAATGAGCAATAAATGACTTGCCCAGGGTCACACAGCTAATAAGTGTCAAGTGTCTGAAGCTGGATTTGAACTCAGGTCCTCCTGAATCCTTGGCCGGTGCTTTATCCATTGCACCACCTAACTGCTCCCCAAACCTCATATTTTACCAATTTTGAGAGCTCCCAGTGGTGAATAACCATCATTATCAATGGACACCAAAACCTTCTGACCAATTTAGAGCCTTAGACACTTGCCTGATATATCCAGGGGTTAAGTGATCAAACACTCTCTCTATATAAAAGTCAAACTTTAATTCATATCTTCCTGACATAGGCCAGTTCTCTGCCCCCTGTGTTAGGCTGCCCTTCATATGTCCTACAGAGTTTTAGCAATTTTCAGAGTTTAGAGATAACAAAATACAATAATAAAACCATGCTAAACAAAATATAACATTTCTTTGAAGATCAAATGTCTCTTCTCAAGAATTTATACATGGAAATAAGAGCTGCCATCTTTGGAATGTAATCCTAGGAGATGCTTATTCAATATCAAACATTCTGATTAAGCTTCATAGCATTTGGAGAAAGATGATACAAAATTCTTTAAATGATGGTGATTATTATTAATAAGTAATCATCATCTAAGTATTTAAAGACTTAGTTGTAGAAAATACTTGGACAAAAGTAAACTACCATGTTAGTATGGCAAGTCTTTAAAATGTAGCATTTTTCAGTAGTAGCTATGAGAGCTTTTAACATGCAGATGGTGGGTGGAGAGTAGAAAACTGGTTAGAAGAAGATGGCAAAGGACTATTTGCTAGTGCTGGATATAGAACACTGTTACACTGCCCATATGCAGTTCTAGGGCACAATCCACTGGCCAAAAAGTTGTATTTGCAGCCACAGAAGAGCAGGAGCCCCTGGTCCTGGTTCCAAGGTGGAGAGGAGTACTTGTGGGGGGCTCATGGGAGAGAAAGGCACTGGTCTCCATTCCAAGACAGAGGGGAGCACTAATAATTATGGCTGCAGGAGAAAAATGGACCTGGTTACAGTAATAGTTACAGCAAGAGTACTAGCTCTGGAGGTTTCAGGGGAACAAGGTCCCTTCCTATATTAAGAACAGAACATGGAGAACAGTGATGAAAGCTCTCCTTAGGACATACCACCTTGGAAGTACAGGAAATCTACAATCTACCTCTGGAAACAGCTGCACCAAACAACAACAACAACAAAAACAAACCCAACAACCTTAAAGCTTAGGACAGTGCCTTCTTATCCCTAGGAGGAGAGTTAAACTTGAACATCAAGTTAAAAGTCAAGAAACAGGCTGGGGAAAATGATCAAACAACAATAAAAAGAGAATCTAATCATAAAAAGTTACTATGGTGACAGGGAAAATCAAAACACAAACTCAGAAGATTATTAAGTCAAATAGCTACGTGAAAAATTTCAAAGAAAAAAGATAATTGGTTCTAGGCCCAAAAAGAATTCCTGGGAGAGATCAAAAAGCTTTGTAAAATCAAATAAGAGAGACAAAGGAAAAATTGGGAAAACAAATGAGAATTATGTAAGAAAATTTTGAAAAGAGAGTCAACAACTTGGTAAGGGAGGCACAAAATGAATTCCAAAGAAAGCAACACTTTAAAAAGTAGAATTGGCCAAATATAAAAGGATGTACAAAAATTGACTGAAGAAAATAACTTTTTAAGGATTGCAATTGGTCAAATACAAAAGGAGGTACAAAAGCTCATCAAGGAAAATAATTACTTAAAAATTGTAACTGGGTAAGTAGAACCTAATGATTCCATGAGACACAAAGAAACAAAAAAACAAAATCAAAAGAATGAAAAAATATAAGAAACTGTCAAATATCACACTGTAAAAGCAACTGATCTGGAAAATACATCATTACAGATAATTTGAGAACTATTAGAGTATCTGAAAACCACGATCATAGAAAGAGCCTAGATATCACATTTCAAGAAATTGTAAAGGAAGACTGTCTTGATACCTTAGAACCTGAGGGTAAAATAAAAATGGAAAAATATCCACTGATTACCTCCTAAAAGAGATGACAAAATGAAAACTCAAAAAATTATTATTATATCCAAATTTCGGAGCCTGCAGGTCAAGGAGAAAATATTGCAAACAGACAAAAAAAAAATCAAATATCATGGAGCCACAGTCAGGATCACACAAAATTAACAGTTTCTATATTAAAGGATGAGAGGGATTAACATATGATATTCTGGAAGTCAAAGGAGCTAGAATTACAATTAGGAGCAACCGATCTAGCAAAACTGACTGTAGTCTTTCAGTGGTGGAGAGGAATGGAATTTCAATGAAATAAAAGACTTTGAAGTATTCCTGATGAAAAGATCAGACATGAATAGAAAATTTGACTTTCAAATACAAGACCCAAGAGAAGCACAAAGATATAAACATGAAAGAGAAATCATAAGTCTCAATAAGGTTAAAATGTTTACATACCTATATGTAGATTTGAAACTTATAACTCCTAAGAAATTTATCATTATTAGGAAGATAACAGGAGTATACATAAGTAGAAACCTTGGATGTGAGTTAACTATGTTGGGGTGATTTAAAAAAAAATGAAATGACAGGGTGAGAAAAAAGGATGCACTGGGAGAAAGGGTAAAGTAGAGCAAGAATGGGGAAAATTATCTCACATAAAAAAGGCATGAAAGGAACAGTTTTTTACAATGAAGGAGAGGATGGGGAAGATGGGGTAGTGGTAGACCAGTCTTGAAACATACTATCATTGGAATTGGTTCAAAGAGGTAATAACATAATTGGGTATAAAATCTATCTTACCTTAAGGGGAAATAGGAGGGAAAAGGGAAGGGGAGAAAAGTTGATAGAAGGGAAAGCAGATTAAGGGAGGTAGTGGTCAGAAACAAAACAAACTTTTAAGGAGGGACAGGGTAAAAAGGTGAGAAAAAAGATAAACAGAGGGAAATAAGACAGAAGGAAATACACAGTTAATAATCATAACTGTGAATGTGAATGGAATGAACTCATCCATAAAAATATACCGTAGACAATGAAGTAATCTCAATATGAAACATATATTCACCAAATGGTATAGCATCCAAAGACTTAAAGAAAAAAAATAAGTTGCAGGATGAAATAGAGAACAAAACAGGACTGGTGGGCATCCTCGACTTTCCCTTCTCAGTACTATATAACCACAAAAATGTTAAGAGGATGGAGAAAATTTTAGTAAAGATAGATATGATTGATTTCTGGTGAAAATTTAATGGGAATAGAAATGAGTATACCTTTCTCTCAGCTATACATGGTACCTTCTCAAACATTAACCATTAATCAGGTTATAAATACCTCAAAGCATTTGCAGAAAAACAGTAATATTAAATGCATCCTTTTCATACCATAGAGAAATAAAATTATGTTTAATAAAGGGCCTTGGAAACATATATTCAAATTAATTGGAAAATAAACAATTTAATATTAAAAATGAATGGGTCAAGGAACAAATCTTAGAAAAAAAATTTCATTAAAGAGAAGGACAAAAATGAGACAACATTCCAAAATTTAAGGGCTGCAACCAAAGTAGTACTTAGAAGAAAATTCATATTTCTTAATGTATATATCAACAAAATAGAGAAAGAGTAGATCAACAAATTGGGCATGCGACTAAAAAATAAGTAGAAATAGAACAAATTAAAAATTGACAATTAAACATCAATTTGGAAATCCTGAAAATCAAAGGAGAGATTGAAATAAATCCATTGGACACATGAATAAAAGTAGCATCTGGTTTATGAAATATAAAATAGATAAACCATTGGTTAATTTGATTTTTAAAAAGAAAGTCAAATTATGTACAGCAAAAGTGAAAAGGTTGAATCCACCTTCATTGGTATGAAGATTAAATTAAATCATTAATTAGGAAGTGTTTTGCCCAATTAAATACCAATAAATTTAACAACCTAAATGAAATGGATGAATATTTACAAAAACATAAATTGCTTAGATTAACAGAAGAGGAAATAGACTGCTTAAATCATCCTATCTAAGAAAAAAATTGAATAATCCATCAATGAGGTCCCTAAGAAAAACTTCCCTTTACCAGATAGGTTCACAAGTGAAATCAACCAAACATTTAAAGAACACTTCATTCTAATGCTACATAAACTATTAGGAAAAGTAGGCAAAGAAGAAGTCCTACCAAATTCTATTTAGAACAAAAACATAGTGCCGATACCGAAACCAGCAATAGCAAAAACAGAAAGTGAAAAGTATAGATCAATTTCTCTAATGAATATTAATGAAAAAAATTAAATAAAATACTAGCAAGGAGATTACAGCAATATATCATGAGGATGATTCACTACGAACAGGTGGGATTAATACCAGGAATGCAGAGCTTGTTCAAAATTGGAAGGGAAAAAAAAACTATCGGTGTAATTGACCATATCAATAACAAAATATGGGATTATCTCAAAAGATACTAGAGAAGCTTTTGACAAAATTCAGTAATCATTCACATTAAAAATTCTAGAGAGTATAGGAATAATTGACCCTTTCTCAAAACGATTACTAGTATCTATCTAAAACCATAAAGCAAGCATTATCTAAACTGGGGATATACTTGAAGCCCCTCTAATAAGATTAGGAGTGAAGTAAGGATACCCACTATCACCACCATTTTTTCAATATTGTACTAGAAATGTTAGCTATACCAATAAGAGAAGAAGAAAATGGAAGGAATCAGAATAGGCAATGAGGAAATAAACCTATCGCTCTTTGAAGATGAGATAATGGTATACTTGGAGAATCCTAGAGAATTAACTAAAAAAACTACTTGAAATAATTAACATTAGCAGTTGTAGGATATAACATAAATCCACATAAATCATTAACATTTCTACATATAACCAGCAAAACCCAGCAGCAAGAGATAGAAATAGAAATTCTATTTAAAATAATTAGAAACAATATAAAAATCTTGGGGGTCTACCTGTGAAGAAAAAGCTAGAAACTATATAAACACAATTATAAAACACTTTTCACACAAATAAAGATTGAAATAATTGGGAAAATATCAATTGCTTATGGGTAGGCCAAGACAACATAATAAAAATGATAATTCTGCCTAAACTAATGTACTGATTCAATACATATCAATCAAGCTACCAAATATATGTATGTATGTATGTATGTATGTATGTATATATGTATATGTATTTGATAGAGCTAGGAAAAAATCATGGGGAAGAACAAAAGGTTAAGAATATCAAGGGAATTAATGACAAAAAATGCAAAGAAAGGTGGTCTAGCAATTCCACATCTCAAACTATATTGTAAAGTACCAATCATCAAATCTACCTTCTACTGACTGAGAAATGGGATACATACATAAGACACAGTAGTAAATGACCATCGTAATCTAGTGTTTAATAAACTCAAAGACCTCAGCCTCTGGTATTATAATTCACTATCTGACAAAAATTGTTGGGAAAACTGGAAAGCAGTTTAGCAGAAACTAGATATATTCTAATATCTTATACTATATATCAAGATAAGGATAAAAATTGGTACATGCTTTAGGAATTAGGGGTTATGTCATAACCAAATTAGGAAATCATGAAGTGTTTTGCCTGTTCGATTTTTGGATAAGGGAAGAAATTATGACCAAACAACCGATAAAAAGCATTGCAAAATGTAAAATAATAATTTTTATTACACTAAGTTTAAAAAGTTTTTGTACAAGCAAAGCAAATACAGCTAAGATTAGAAGGTAAGCAAGAAACTGGGAGGAAAAAATTATGTCTCTGGAAAATTCCTCATTTCTTAAATATATAGAGAACTGGGTCAAATTTATAAGAATATGAGCCATTCTCCAATTGATAAATGGTCAAAGGATTATGAACAGGCAGTTTTCAGATGAACAAATCAAAGCTATCTATAGTCATAGGACAAACATGTTCTAAATCACTACTGATTAGAAAATTCAAATTAAAACAACTTTTGAGGTACCACCTCACATCTTTCAGGCGGATTAATATGACAGAACAGGAAAATTACAAATGTTGGATATGATTTGGGAAAATAGAGACACTAGTGGACTATTGGTGAAGTTTTGAACTTATCAAAACATTCTGGGGGGCAGCTAGATGGTGCAGTGGATAAAGCACGGGCCCTGGATTCAGGAGTACCTGAGTTCAAATTCGGCCTCAGACACTTAACACTTACTAGCTGTGTGACCCAGGGCAAGTCACTTAACCCCAATCGCCTCACAAAAAAAACAAAAACAGAAACAAAACACAACATTCTGGAAAGCAATGTGGAACTATGCTCAAAGAACTGTCAAACTGTGCTATCAAAAATTTAATCCAGGGGCTAGGGGGCGCAGTGGATAGAGCACTGGCTTGGAGTCAGGAGGACCTGAGTTCAAATCTGGCCTCAGACACTTAACACTGACTAGCTGTGTGACCCTGGCCAAGTCACTTAACCCCAATTGCCTCACTAAAAAAAAAAAAAAAAAAAGAATTAATGGAGTCTGAATGCCTATCAAAATGTACCTTTTTTTTTTTTACTTTATTATTCTTGGGGTTTTGGTCTGTTTTCTTTTGCAATATGGTTAATATGTAAATATTTTGCATTGCTACACATGTGCAATCTATAAAAAATCGATTGCCTTCTTAAGGAGGTGGGGAGGAACAACAGAGAGGAAAAAATATGAAATTAAAAAAAAAAACCAAAATGTTAAAAAATGTGTTTGCATGTAATTGAGAAAAATAAAATTAAAATTAAATGTAAAAGATAAGGTAGCATATTTTAATTTACAATGGAAGAACAAAACTAATTCCCCAGTCCCAAAAGCAGTGTGACAGAAAAAAGGAATTTTAGAAAAAATCCAAAAAAATTACCATTTCCAACTTTTACTATTTTGGGAAAGTGTAGCTATTGGTGATGAAAGAGTAAATCTTTGTCTTTCATTTGATGTCACAATTATAAATATGCTTTAAAAAATACCAAGGGTTAGTAGTCAATAAAGAATTCCTATTCAGAAAAAGCCAACTATAATAGGAGTATATGTGTGTTTGTGTGTATGTATCCTATATAAAGACAGGAAAAACCTTTTGAGTCATCACATATGGTTTCCTTAATTGGCTACACAACTTACTAGAGGCTTACACTCAAATAACATATCAACAATATGTAAAACCAGAGGTCTCCCAGCTACAGTTGTCCAAGAGCCAATTCAGAACTACAATAAGACTACATGTCTCTGACACTGTTTGGGAATGGGGTCTTCTTATATAAGACGGTTCCTGATAACCAAAGCTTAATATTTCAGTCAATATTGTATATTTTTATTGAAATTTCTCTGAAATGCTTTATATATTTTGTATATTATGTAGGAAATGCTTTATAATCAATCCACCAGCATTGCTAAGAGATAGTTTTGTGCCAAGCTCTCTTCTAAGCACTGAGAATACAAAGAAAGGAAAAATAATGAAAAAATATCCCCTGTCTTCAACAAATTCATAGCCTAGCAGGGTAAACAACAGACAAACAACTATTTATAAATGAGATATATACAGTGTAAATGGGAGGTAATCTCAAAGGAAAGGTGTTAGAATTGAGATATTAGGGCACCACTGATATTCAGTAACTAATGGGGGGTACAGTTAGACTTGTGTTTAAGGATGACATATTTGACAGTTGAATGAAGAATGGACTGAAATGGGAAGATGCTTGAGGCCAACATACCAACCAGAAAACTATTGTAATAATCCATGTATGAAATAATGAGAGCCTATGCTAGGGTGTCAGTTTGTTTGAACAAACGGAAGGGGCTATATAAGAAAGGTGTGAATTTAAAATGAATAGGATTTTTTGGATGACTGAAGTAAGTAGTAAAGGATGATTCTGAGATTACAAGTTAGGCAGAAGGGAGGTTTTGGGGAAAGGATAATGATATTGAGTTACAGGATACCCAGTCTGAGATGTCCATTAGGAAGATTGGAGTTGAGCAGAGAAGATGAAGCCAAATTAATAAATCAGAGAATTGTCTGCAATTGTCTAAGGAGTTGATGAAATCATTGAATAAAGTAATATAAACAGAGAAGAAGACAGCATCTAGGACAGTGCTTTGGGAGGATACTCTCTGTCAGTGGATATAATGTAGAAGAAGATCTAGAAAAGAAAACTGAGAAAGTGGGGTCAGATAAGAAGGAGGAAAACCTGGAAAAGCTTAATCAAGAAAATCTAGAGAAGAGATGATCAAAAAGAGAGTGATCAACAGTGTCAAAGGTTTCAGAGAGTGCATGATATATAGATATCTGTGTAATATAGGTATAGATATCTAAATTATTGCAAGAACTTGAGTCACTAGAAGATTTTGTCAGTCATGTAAAATATATTTAAAGATATAGAATCAGGGCTAAAAGGAACCATAGCAATTGTCTACTCCAGCCCAATGCTGTTACAGCATAGGCAATAGATGCCCAGGAAGAAAGGAGACTGGTCTGACATTACACAGATAGTAAATAAGTCAGTTCTTGAACTGAAATCTCTTTCCTCCAGAATCCAGTTTCCTTTCTACTATGCCACATGGCTTTCCATAATGGAGATTTCCATTTACTTCTAAAATCTTTAAATAATAATATCTATAAGGGGTGGGGTGGCAGGAATGGATAAAAGAAAGGAACAATGAAAACAAATTAAACTCTCCAAGGAAATAGTTTTCTCAAAAGAAATAAAATACTTGGAGAAAGAAATTGGTATTTGAAGATGAAATTTAGTTCCTAAGAAGTATATCTATGTTTTTAAAGGAAAGAAGGAAAATCAGTAGCCTAATTTTACTCCTTTGTAAATAGGTCTTGTGTGTAAATATCTCTTAAATGTGCTGGGGAAAAAACCAAAACTATGAAGTGTCTATCCAAAACCTTTTAAAACTGAACAAATAAGCTTCTTGGTGAAAAGTGCTGACTGAAAATAGACAGTAAGCTTTGAGATTCTGATATCATGTATAAAGAACACTGTCACTCTTGCTAACTCAACACAATTAACAAAATGCTGAATAATGAGGGGCATATACCATATCAACATCAGAACATGGGTATGTTGAAGCAAAAAAGATTAGGAGAGAGAGAGAGAGAGGGAGAGAGGGGGAGAGAGAGAGAGAGAGAGAGAGAGAGAGAGAGAGAGAGAGAGAGAGAGAGAGAGAGAATATGTTAAGTTTTCCTGCCCCATCCCATATCAATGCAGAGGACACATGTGATTAGGGAAATAGCAGGAACCTCTAAATAGGGCTCTGATCACAGGAGAGGGCCTGGAACAAACTCCATATGAAATAATAACACTTCATTTTACACTGTCTCACACAGGGAGTCTTTCCACATTTGGCAGTATCCAACAAAATACTGATCCAAGTTTCACTGCAAAGCAATGATAGACATTTTCAGTTCCTAAGTCTTTTTGCTTAGCTGCCATTTTGTCCCCCAATGGCCTTTACTTTTTGTTAATAGACAAAAGAGATTAGTAGAGTGAAACGAACATAGGATATGAAATCAAAGGACCTGAGTTTCTATGAACCTTTTGCCACCTGATGGTTAACAGTCTTTCATCAATTTACCTTCCTCTGTTTCTTGTTTTGTTGTTTTTTTCTATAAAGTTAGGGAGCAGAAAGTATTTAGAAGAGGTATCTGTATTCTCTAGAGATGGCTAGGTGCCACAGCCAGTATATAGAGCACTGGAGCTGGAGTAATGAAATCCTGAGTTAAAATCTGGCCTCTTACTAGCTGTGTGATCCTGGGAAAATCACTTAACCTGCTGCCTCAGTTTCCTCAATGGTGAAATAAAGATAATAATAGCATCTACCTTCAAGGGTTATTGTAAAAATCAAATGAAATAATATTTGTAAAGCATTTTTACACAGTATCTGGCACAAAGTAGGCACTTAAATCATGGTGTCCTTCCTTTTTTCCTTCTCATGACATGAGGCAATGTGCTAAAGTGAAAAGATTCACTGAACTGGAATTCAGGAGACAATAAGTTTGGATTTTATTTCTACCTCTAGTCAATTGTGAAAAATTGAGCAGTTCAGTTATATAAGTATCTATGGAATGTATACCTTGTGTTACTGATGTGAGACATAAAATTAAAACAGTCCCAATTACCATGAATTTTATACTCCAATAGGGGAACAGAGGTAATCACTTTCTTCATCTGTAAAAAGAGAAGGTTGGACTATATCAGTATCAAGGAAAAATTTTTTTTCTTTAGAAAGTAAAAAATTACTCTAAGGAGGCCTCCTCAGTTCACTGAAAACCACTGGCCTTAAAAATTTTATAAATGTATTTAAATTATTTATTCTTTCACATATTACACAAGAGGCATGTTAAATGATGTATAATGATCTCTGAAAATTGAAAGTTTTTTGTTTGTTTTTCTTTTTTCTCTTTTTTTTTTTTTGGTGAAGCAATTGTGGTTAAGTGACTTGCCCAAGGTCACATAGCTAATAAGTGTCAAGTGTCTGAGGCCAGATTTGAACTCAGGTCCTCCTGACTCCAGGGCCAGTGCTCTATCCACCTAGCTGTCCCTGTTTTTCTTTTTTAATGAACCATAATCCTACAATAAGATTATTAACAAAATTGGATTTGTTTGCATATTTAGTGTGTGTGTGTGTGTGTGTGTGTTTGTGGGTCCTTGTGGGTCAATGAAAGCCATAAGAGGCTTGAAGATTTAATATTCCTCATCCTTGAATTACATGATTTGAGGGTCTGCCCAAGTCTAAAAGTCCATGATTATCTGATTACCCAGGAAGTTAGAAAATACACATTCATTTCCTATTCAAGAAATATTTATTAATTATTAATTATATTCAGAGTGCTATGCTAGTAGCTAAGCAAATTTCAAAAAAATTAAATAAGATGTATAAACCTTGACCATAAATTTTTAATAGTCTAGTAGAGATAGTATAAATGTCAGTAATTATAATACACTATAATACATGACAATTACAGAGTAGCAAAGCAATGTTTTCTGAGAACCTAGCAGGAATCTTATGTATTACCAACAGGAGGAATCAAGGAAAGGCTTTGTGTAGAAAAGTATCACTTGGATGAAAATTTAAAATCCTATGCTTCTGAGTTGGCATGTTAAAATGGATGGATAGGAATTTAAAATATGAAGAGGGAAAGAGGGGCATTTCAGGCATAAGGAACAAAGTGAGAAAATGCAGAGAGGCAGGGGAAAATAAGCATTTTAGAGGGAAATAGTATAGTTTAGTTTTGTTTGAGAGTTAAAATGTGTGGTACTGAGTAATATGATGAGGCTAAAAAGGAAAGTTGATTTAAGATTTTGGAGGGCCTTGAATGCCAGGGGAAGGTCTTTGGAATTTACTCCCTAGGCAATAAGGCATTATTTTTTTTAATGCAAAAGAATAATATAACCAGATCTATGCACAAGAAAGTTTTTGCTGACAGTAGGTTAAAGGATGGACTGAAGGGGTGAGTGGAAGCTGGATAACTTTCTATGAGTCTAATCAATGTGCCAAGATAATAATAACCACCTCATTTTATGCAAATAAATTCATTCATCGACAACAAGTACTGAATAAGAATAGTCAACTGCCATATTATAATCCTAATTAATTTAATCATAACAATGCTCACTTCTTTGGCACTTTAAAGTTCACAACACATTTTCTTCTTAGGGATGCTGTAAGCTAGAAAGAACAAATATTAGAATGCATAAGGAGTACCCTGAAAATCTTAGAAAGGCTCTTTCATTCATTCAACAAGTATTTATTAAGAGCTTACTATTTATGCTACAGACAATAGCTATCACTGTTATAATTCTGATAATAGTGATGGTTTTATCAATGGGACACTTTAAATCTTAGTGCATACATTTCTAATAGATATTCTTCATTTCAAGGCTTTTAGTCCAGAGATTAGAGATGCTCATTTGAATAGGGATTATACCATATATTTTTCTCTCCAGAGGCCCCATTTCCTTTCATTTATTCAACATCAATTATTATATGTTTTGAGCAACCACCTTTTCAATAACACTTGCAGAAGCACTGACAATGCCATCATATTGTTGCCAAATGGAAGATTTTGCATGATTCCACAGAATGTTAGTAGCCCAATTCATGTTACAAATTGGTATTTGGGGGGCGGAGCCAAGATGGTGGAGGAAAGACATTAAATGCAAGGAGCTCCTGATAAAATCACCCAAAAAATAGCAATAAAAGAACCCTTGGAGCAGAAAACCACACAAAAGTGTGGGCTGAGAGTTTTCTCCAGCTATAGATAGATTTCAGGGGGCCATGCTGGGCCATGAATAAAACCTAACCACACAATCAAGTAGACGCACCAGACACCCGCCCGAGGAATTTGCCCCAGTACCTCTGAATCAGCTGCAGCACTGGTGTCTTCTGGATCCGATCGAGGTTGGGTTGAACGTTTGGCCTGGGGGGAGAGGAGTAAGTGCAGGGGTACCAGTGGACTGGGGGGAAGGATTCAACTGTCCCACCCCAGCGGGGAACCAGGAAGAAATCCTGAGTGGTGGGAGGCACAGGTGGGGGAGAGGAGCAGGAGAGCAGGCTCATGGAATGGAAGCTAAAAACTACACCACATAAAGCTTTGCTGGTTGGTTGTTTAGTAAGTAGGCTTGAGGTTATCTCCAGGCCAGAGAACAGGCCAGGTGAGATTAAAATCTGCCCCCCCTCAAACCAAAATACCTGGGACCCTCTGAAGCTGGGAACAGGAGCAGAGATGAGAAGCAGCCCCCCCCACCCCCATGGAGAGTTTAAAATCAAATAAAGCGAGGCCAGGCAGGCTGAGAAAAAGTCCACTCATCCCCCAAGCCACACTGTAGCATGAACGGTGTATCCTGGAAGCAACGCCACATGTTAAGAAGGAATTAAAAGCCAAGAAATAGTAAGCCAGTATGAGTAGGCAGAGAAAGCAGAAGACCATCGAAAACTTCTTTGGGGATAAGGTAGACCACAATACAACCACAGATGAAGAAGATAATAACAGGGTCAAAGCTCCAATATCCAAAGCCTCCAAGAAAAATATGAATTGGTCTCAGGCCATGGAAGTTCTCAAAAGGGGCTTTGAAGAGAAAGTAGGAGAAATAGAAAGAAGATGTAGAGAAAGGGACGAAAGAATGGAAAGTGAAATGAGAGCAATGCAGGAGAGTCATGAGAAAAAAGTCAACAGTTTGAAAAGCCAAATGGAAAAGGAGATTAAAAAACTGTCTGATGAAAATAACTGCCTAAGAATTAGGATTGAACAAATGGATGCTAATGACCTTATGAGAAACCAAGACACAGTAAAGCAAATCCAATTGAATGAAAAAAAAAATAGAGGGCAATGTGAAATATCTCCTTGGAAAAACAGCTGACCTGGAAAATAAATCTAGGAGAGAGAATTTGAAAATCATTGGACTACCTGAAAACCATGACCAGAACAAAAGCTTAGACACCATCCTCCAAGAGATTGTGCGGGAAAATTGCCCTGATATTCTAGAAGCAAAAGCTAAAATAGAAAGCAAAATAATCCACTGAGCACCTCCTGAAAGAGATCCCAAAAGGAAAACCTCCAGGAATATTATAGCCAAATTCCAGAACTCCCAGGTCAAGGAGAAAATATTGCAAGCAGCTAGAAAAAAAAAAAAAGGAATTCAAATACTGTGGAGCTCCAATAAGGATTAAGCAAGATCTAGCATCTTCTACATTAAAGGACCAAAGGGCATGGAATATAATATTCCAGAGGTCAAAGGAATTGAGACTACAGCCAAAAATCACATACCTAGCAAAATTGATTATAATCTTTCAGAGGAAAAAATGGGATTTCAATGAGAAAGTGGGCTTTCAGGCATTTGTGATGAAAAGACCTGAACTGAATAGAAAATTTGACTTTCAAATACAAGACCTTGCAGAAATATAAAAAGGTATACAGAAAAAATACTTCGTGAGAGATATTAAAAGATTAAACTGTTTACATTCCTACATGGGAAGATAATACTTCAAACTCATGAGAACTATCTCAGTAAGGAATACACAGAAGACACAGGTCTGAACTGAATATAAAGAAGCGATGATATCTGTAAAGCATTTATGTTTTGTTCCTTGTGGGGCAGACAGGTTTCAGTGTCTTATGTCTTGGGCCAGAATTGGGCTTGGGGCCTACTGGGTCCAGGGCTGGTGCTTTGTCCACTGTGCCACCTAACCAACCCATGATGACATCATTAAAATAGGGTTGAGGTGTAGGATCAATAGACTGGGGGAGGGAGAAGGGGAGAGATGGTCTAGGGAGAGGTAGTTCACATGAAGGAAACCTTAAAAAAGCTTATGAAGGGGGGAGAAGAGGAGGAAGGAGTTGGGGAGTGAGTGCAAATTATTACCATCAGAATTGGCTCAAAGAAGGACTAACATACATACTCAAGTAGGTATAGAAATATATTTTTGCCCTGAGGAAGGGGAGGGAGATAAGGGGTGGAGGGGAAGAAGGGAAGGAAGGAAGGGCAGATTGGGGGAGAGAGCAGTAAAAAGCAAAACCTTTTTGAGGAAGATGAAGATATTCTGCATTACTGCACAAGTATGATATATTGAATTGCTTGATCTCATAGGGAGGGGTGAGGAGGGAGGGAGGCAGAAAATTTAGAACACAGAATAAGCTCAGGGACCTTGATCTAGTGGGCTCATGGAGGGAAAAAGCATTCATACCCAATTTGGAGGAATAATCTATTTAACCCTGCAGGAAAGTAGGAGGGGAGGAGGATAAGGAAGGAAGGGTGAAAAAAGGGACTGCAGAGCCGGGCAGAGGATAGTCAGAAGTAAAACACTTTTGAGGAGGAATAGGTAAAAAGAAGATAGAGTAAATGTCATGGGAAGGGAGTGGGATGTAGAGAAATAGTTATGATGATTAATTATAATGTCAAAATGTATGGTACCTACTTTGCTGTGCTATTGTGAAGAAAATTCTCTGTCAAGCTTAAGGTACTATATACAGGTTATGATGAACAGGATATTATCAGAAAAACCTGGAAATACTTACATAAACTGAAGCAGAGTGAAATGTACTGTATACAAAATAACAGCAATAGTGTGGGATGATCTACTGGGAAGCATATGGTTATTTTCAGCAAGGCAATGATCCAATATAACCCTGAAGGACTTATGAAGATTGCAGCCTATCTGTAAAGAAAGAACTGATAGTATTTGAAAACAGATGGAAACATATTTTTTTATTTTTTTTTCTTTTCCTTTTTGACAATTCCTTAATCTGAAGGGTTTTTTTTTTTTTACTGTTTTCTCTCACAACTTGCTAATATGGGAATTTTTCCATGACTACTCATGTATAACTTATTTTGAATTACTTGAGTTCTTGTGGGTGGGGGTAGGAATGGAAGGAGGAAGAGAAGTTGGAACACAAAGTTTTTTAAAAATTGACGTTAAAATTTGTTTTTACACATATTTTGGAAAATAAAATTCTATTGAAAGCAAAAAAAATAATAAATTGGTATGTGGGGGTCAGCTAGGTGGCACAGTGGATAAAGCATCAGCCCTGGATTCAGTAGGATCTGAGTTTAAATCTGGCCTCAGACACTTGATACTTATTAACTGTGTGACCCTGGGCAAGTCACCTAACCCTCAATGCCCTCAGAAAAACAAAATTAAGATGGAACATTGTAGAATAATAGAAATGACACCAAACTTGAAGTCAGTGAAGACCTGGGTTCAAATTCCGTCTTTGACACTTAATAGCTCTGAAGGCATAAGGAATCCAATTGTTGTTGTTCAGTCATTACAGTCATCACTGGATAATGACTGAACAACAACTGAAACAAGATGGTAAAGATGGGCCTTTGAACCAAGAAAGGTTAGCTATCCTACTGTTTCAGAAACCACCTATATATAATATGCACTCAAATCTGAGGGATAGTTCAACTCATTGTTGTTGTTGTTGTTTCCCTAGCCTAACGCTATTAAACTGAAGTGTACCAGCTGAGCTTTTTTGCCAAAGAAGTTGTGCTCAGCAGTGAGAACTCGATATGTGAAATAGTGAAATAAATGAAAAATACACAAAATTATTGACAACTATCTCCCTCATCTTGTAGACAAGAATAAAGCTCAGAGAGAGTGATTTTCCAGAGTGGGGGAATTTTGATTTCTCATGCACTTTCAAGTCTCCTACCACAGAATCTCAGTTAGATGTGACCTCAGACATCTTCTTATAATTCAGTCTGTTACTGAGAAGTTATTTGAAGTCTCACCTGACAAGTAATCATACAGCATTTATTCTAAGTCCAGTATGCTTTTAAAGAAGGTATAGACATCTTTTATGCTATCATATTCTCTATCTTCTGTTAACAAATTTACTAAATAATAAGAATGATGTTTAATATTATGATACATCTATTTAGTAATTTACATTTTACAAAATGCTTTTCTCAAAGCAACCCTATGCAGTAGGTGATAATTTATATGTTACCATTATGATTTGGGAGATGAGGAAACTGAAGCATGGAGTTGAGGTGAATTACCTGAAATAACTCGTCTAGGAAGTATCAGAGCCAGGGCTACTTCCAATACCTCTGACTTTAAAGCCAGTGGTTGAGGGGAGAGTTTAGGGGGAAAGATAAAGCATTAAGTTTTAGATATATTGAATTGAAAATGTCTCTGTGACTTCTATTTTTATATGTCTAATAGGCAATTAGCAATAGCTGACTGAAGCTCAGGTGAAAGACTGAGATTGGATAAAAATCTGGGTGAAATCAGCACAGAGATGATACTTAAATGCAGTGGAGTTTATGAGATTACTGGAAGTCAAAAGAGAAAAGAGGACTTCCATTAGAACTTTGGGAGGTGTGATGTAGATGTGATTAAGCAACAAAAGAGGGGGAATAAAGCAAACACAGGTAGGAGGAGAACTAGGAGAAAATGGTATCCCATGTCTGAAGAGGAAAGAATATCCAAGAGGATAATGAGAAGGATTAGATTTTCAAAAAGAGCATTAGATTATCAAGTACTATGTCAGTGGTTACTTTGGAGTAACTTGTTTCTATTGGGTCATAAGATAGAAACACACATTGCAAAGGATTAAGGAATGAGTGAGCAGAAAACAATTGGAGGCAGTGATTATGAGTTTCAATGAGAAATTAAGAAAAATGGGATAGCTTAAGAGGTTGGTAGGGTCTAGTGAAGACTTTTTTCTATATAAGAATGGCAGAAGGGGGTGGCTAGGTGGCACAGTGGATAAAGCACCAGCCCTGGATTCAGGAGGACCTGAGTTCAAATTTGGCCTCAGACACTTGACACTTACTAGCTGTGTGACCCTGGGCAAGTCACTTAACCCCCATTGCCCTGCAAAAAAGAAAAAAAAAGAATGGCAGAAGCTTGGGAATGTTTGAAAGAAGTAGGGGAGGTACCAATTAAGAAAGAAAGGTTAAGGATTTGAGAGATGATTTAAGAGGCAATTTACTGGAGAAGACAGGAGGTAACAGGATTGTGCACACATGTAAAGTTGTTAGCTTTGGCAAAGAGAAAGAAAACTTTTTTGTCAGTGACTGAGGGAAAACAGGAAAGAATGGAAGATGATTTCAAGAAGTTTTAATATGATAAGAATTGGAGAATAGGGAGCTAACATTGAATGACTCATTTTTTCTCAGTAAAGTAAAAAGTAAGGTCCTTAGCAGAGCAATAGGAAGTATGAAAAGGTATGGGAGGGTTTAGAAGCAAGTAGAAAGCTTAGAATAGGTCTTTGGGGTTGTAGATAGAGAATTCCTTAAGAGGAATAAATGCCTTACTGTCTTACTGCAGAGAGGTGCAGTTGAGGGGGGAATAAAATGAATTTACAATATACCTAGTCAACACAGTCATGTCCAACTCTTCCTGACCTCATATGGGGTTTATAGATATACAATACATACATACACACATACACACATACATCATACATATGTGTCATATAGATATACATACTATATATGTGTCACCTATATATATACATTGTTTATATGTTATATGCATGTTATATGCAATAATATAATCTATGTTAGTATATTGTGTATGTAATATGCTATTATATATTAGCATATATCATTAGTATGTATATGTATGTATGTGTGTATATATACATATACACATTGTGTGTTTGCTAGTATGTCTCAGATATGGGACTTAAATAAATACTAATCTTCCAAAGGCCCACACTCTATTTCCTATACCAAAATTCTTCTCAGCTTTATTATTAAGTAACAATTATTGTATTTATTATATTATAATAATGATCATCTTATTATTATGTCACCTTCAGATTTATAAAGAGGAAATTACCCTATGAAGCAAGTAAATGCAAGAGTTCCATTTCATAGGTTGAAAAAAATAAAGAATAGATATATCAACTGACTGGCTTCCAATCAAGTAGCTAATTCATCCATGATGCCATTAAGATTTTAAGCTAAAAATGACATTAGGCATCTAGCATATTTAGGACTACAACCTAGGCCTTTAGTCCAATGTATTTCCCACTATTCACTGATAAAAGGTCCAGAACTTGACCAGAAACCAATTTTAAAAGGTTTCTTTCCTTTCAAGGGTCTTAAAATGCCTTCAGATTTTACAGTATGCTAACATAAACTTGGTTCAAAGTGTCTGTTCCAGTGTCTGTCCCATAATTGTACCAAGGTGTCCAGTAATTGACATGCATTGAAAAGAAAATTAGAAAATTAATGGCTTGATTGATTGAGTGATGCTTGAGAGGTCACAGCTTGGAAATGTCACAGAGGTCAGTCTTGGATTTCTCTCATCTCACCCCAAACCTCCAAAGTCTGCCTCTGTTCAAAAAAAAAAATACCCTCCTAGCATATTTAGCAAGTAATTCAATTTGGATATAATGTGTATTCTGATTGTATGGATCTTTCCCTACTGGGAAAGGTGAAGCAGTTTCCATCTGTCTGTATCAGATTGTAACTTACTGAGGAGAGGAAGGAAATGACTAGTAATTATGCCTCATAAATCTAGAGTTAGCCATATTCAAAAATATTCCTTTTTTATGTGCTCTGGAAAATTTACCTTTGAGCTTATGGGATTCAAAAGAGGCATTAATGTCATTTCAACTCCCCCATCTTGAAGCCCCACATTGTGCCCCATTATTCTGGTAAAAATGCTGAATTTCTGAAGAGCTAAAAGTTCACTGGAATTGGACAATATGTATCACTCTGGTTTGGCAGAGGTTTTTTTTTTAATTTCAGCTTTTCTAATAATAATAACTAACATTTATACAACACTTTAAGGTTTTGAAATACTTTAAAAATACTTTAGATATACTTTGAAATACATTACATATATAATCTCATTTGAACCTCACAACACTCCTGTGAGGTAAGTGCTATTATTATCCCCATATTACAGAAAAAATAATTGAGGCTGTGAGGTACAGTGTCTTGCTCAAGGTCATACATAAGAATCTAAGACAGGGTTTGAATTCAGGTTTTTGTTGACTCTAGTTTCTGTACTCTATCCACCTGGCTGCTTTCATTTGCTTCACCAACTCTTGACTCTCACTATGGCAACTTTGGACAAAGGATAATTATCCCCATTGGCTATAACTGGAAGCCTAGGCCAGCCATATTCCATGTCTATCTTCACTGCCATCCTCTTTCCTCCACCCCTTTGCCTCTGCTACCTTTGATATTATGTGTTCCTTCTTTAGAATGTTAGCTCATTGAGTGCAGGGATTGTCATTCTGTTATATTTATATTCTCATCCTCACCCCCAACAAGGTATCCACCTCATAGTAAATGATTAGTAAATACTTCTTGTGTTGTGACATTTATTTCACACAAATCCTTTCTCCTTAGATCTATAAGGAGTTTTTAGTTACCAATCACAATCTGGACACCCTCGTGATGGAACTGGGAAAGTAATATTCTTATCCGTAGTCTCCCCTTGTTATAAAAGATCCATCCCAATATAACTATCTAAGCTGGACTTCATTACTTTTGCCCAAATGTAAGTTAATTATGGTCTATTTTCTCCTTGTTAATATATAGTTATTAAAAGCAGATACCTATTGAAATCATTGTGTATTACTTTTAATATACTCTCTATTTGCTGATTTGTATATATATAATACTTTTCCCAATAGAATGACAACTCTCTGAGGGCAGACAGTTTTGTTTTGTTTTATTTTTATACTGTATTTATAACTTTGGCACTTACAAGATTGCCTGGCACATAGTAGGTACTGAATTACTGTTCATTAAACTGAAATAAATGGACTTCCATTTGACTATAAATTCCTTGAGAAAAAAGATTAAGGGCTGTTTCACTATAACCTCCCCTTCCCCAACAGTGTCTAATACTGAGCCTTCTTTATTTTTTGCAAGCATTAGCAGGAGTGAGCTCAATAAATGTGCGTTGATTGATTTGTAGATTTGTGTCCATATGGTTGATCATATTGACCATTTGCAGGCTGATTGCCAAATAGTCAATCCTGTCTAATTGTTAAGACGACCAAAATAACTGAATTGCAAACAGTCGTTCCAGTCATTTGGTTGTCTTAATTGGCAATCGTCAACAACTGTCAACTGACAACCATGATGACAATAGAAGGCCAAACCAGCCATCATTTTAGTCAATTTGGTATACCGTATGGCCTGGCTACCTAATGATCAGAAAAGCAAAGCTGTATCTCTGATCACAGACGGGTGGTTATCTAATATTATAACTCTATCCCAGAGGTAACTTCATTTTCACAAATGGAGCTACTTAGCCTACCTCTCTCATTCCATTGTAGTTATTTGGTGTGCAGCATGATATTGCAGATAGAGAGTAAGTCAGGGCAGCTAAGTGGCACAGTGGATAGAGGACTGGCCCTGGAGTCAGGAGGACCTGAGTTCAAATCCTGCCTCAGACACTTAATATTTACTAGCTGTGTGACCCTAGACAAGTCACTTAACCCCAATTGCCTCACCAAAAGAGAGAGAGAGAGAGAGAGAGAGAGAGAGAGAGAGAGAGAGAGAGAGAGACAAAGAGAAAGCCTTGGAGTCAGGAAGTCCTAATTTCAAATCCTGCCTCTAAAACATGCTGGTATTTTGACCATGCTCAAGTCACTTAACCTCAAAGTGCTCCCAAGGCACTAGGATGCATAAAAGTTTCCAGTCTACATCAGCAGAGGAAGTTCATACACTGCCCAATAGCTATACTACAGCACCAAAGGTCTGAGTGAAAAAAATAAGAGAGAGAGAGAGAGAGAAGTTATTGAGTGGAATCCTGTCCAAGTCTACCTCTAATTGTCATTCTCTTGCTCCTTCCTCAACCAGACATAGCCACTAGTTATTATTTCATTAATAAGAAGAAAAATAAAACTAGTTCTCTCCACTTTTGATCTCTTCCATCATCCCATCATGGAATAGAAAAGGTCATGGGCTCTTGAAGGTTGTGCCAGCAATGCACAAGGTGTGCCAGGTCCTCCCATCATGGAATGACTAAAGCATGGGCCCAGCTTTCTTTCACCCAAGCCCCCAGCACCACACCCTCCCCCTTGCTAAGTGAGGACACTATGAAGCTGATGAATATTTCAGGCACAACAACTAAGTTTAACTACCAAGTAATAGAGGGATTATGCTTCTATGTGTGCACACAGCCTGGCCCAGATGTGTTCCCTTGCCCAAAGGGAAAAAAAAGGCCAAGAGGAATGTTCAACCCAGGGTATGCCAGAACACATGGGCACATATGGCCCATATTTTGTGTATGCCCACAGTTGTTATCTGCATGAATGGAGGAAGTACCCATACTAACTACAAAGCCCTTGAAGTACTGAGGCAATTTGATACTAATAGGAGCATAAAGACACTTTCATCTATTTTATCTCATTTGATCTTCAGAGCAGCCCTGTGACTGAGATTGGCAGAGATTTGCTTCTTATCCCCATTTTACAGGTAAGGAAATTGTCAGTCCAATAAGAACTGTATGACTCTTAAGTGGTAAGGGAGAGAGCTGAGCTGACATAATCAGATACATAGCCCTGGGCTGAATCTGTACACAGCTTTATTGTCATTCATTTTCCCTGCATGGGGGACTCTACACTCAATTGTGCCTGTACCCAAATCCCAGGAAATACACATAGCACTTTTATAACCTGCCATCATTCCCATGGGGTAAGCAGCTGGGTATACACATGAACATAGAAATCAGAGGGGAATGCAGAACACCCCTTTGTCACAATATTACTTCCAATAGTGCCCCATGACCTCTGTTCCTAGATTCTCTATCAGCCTGGCATCGTATATTAGCTATTCAATTATATTAGAGCCCTTTTCATTCTGTCCTCTCCTCTTAAATGCTTTATCTACTACAATCCAAGGTAGAAATCATGATTCAGAAAAACCCACACACCCTCTCCCCTTAGTTGTTCCCCATTGACTCAGAACAGTGAAATCAACTAGGATTTTTTCCAGTTCAGGCCCAGCTGTGCTATCCTGCCTCCTTACTCTGTTGCTCTTCTTCCTCACAATGCTTTCAGAAATTCATGGAGGGAGATTAATTGAGTTAGCCAAAATCATATAGCAGGGACTCAAAACCAGATCTCATTTCACCAAAGTCAACATATGCCAGAATCATCCTCTTCTTCCTGCTCCTCCTCCTGCTCCTGCTCCTCCTTTTCCTCCTCCTCCTCCTTCCTCACACCTACCAACCCTTGGGAATAATTGTGGCCTCAGGAAATATAACTACCTTTGTTCAGATCAACTGCCTGATGCAACCCATGGAAGAAAAATAACCTAGGGGTGGGACCATGGAAAACTTTTGCCCAATTTAGCTTGGCAATCTGAAATTTAGCTAACGTGACACTGATAAGCATTTAAAAAATGGATTGGAGACACCTTTCCCATTCAAACTTTAAATAAAAGAGAAGACAGGGGGCAGCTAGGTGGCACAGTGGATAGAGCACTGGCCCTGGATTCAGGAGGATATGAGTTCAAATTCGACGTTAGACACTTGACACTTACAAGCTGTGTGACCTTGGGTAAGTCACTTAACCCTCATTGCCCAACCAAAAAACAAACCAAAATAAAAATAAAATAAAATAAAAGAGAAGACATAGAAAGGCATCTAAAGAGTAGTGGAATTATGGATAAGGATTCAAGATTCAGACTTACTGTTCTGCCATTAAGTAGCTGTGTGACCTTGGGGCAAATAAGTTATCTTCTTTGAAACTCAGTTTGCACTTTTAAAAATTAAGGAATTGGACTAAGTAAATTTTAAGGTCCCTTCCCCCTGTAACATCCTATACTCGGTGATCTGTGACTTATCTTTGTTTTCATTTTTTTTTTTTGGTATATAAAAACTATATAATCTGTCCAAATCCCCCTTTCCCTAAAGTCCATGAGATGCCCTATTTTAAATCCATCTGTTCACTTGGCAACCCTAGTTCTCTTTAACAAAATAAGTTTTCCAAGAAATTCTTTAGCCCTAGATGAGGTAAAAGGAAACTTCTCATTTCTGAGGTTTTGCCATATTCCACATTTGATCCTATTCATTTTTTTAATTTATTATATTTTGTAGAATTGATAGGATAGGAGAAAATGAAGTTATTTCTAATGTTCCTTGGGCATGTACATGGAAAATATAGGCACCAATTAATTATTATATGAAGCAACAAAATCAAGTTCCTTATATATCCAAGTATGTTAATCAATGAAAACAAGTACACGTTGTCCATGGCCTTAAAGTTGTTGGATTCCAGAAGGATAGAAATCTAAGGATATCTCTATCTCTGACTAAAGGGAAGACACATTTGCAGATAGATAACAAGAAATTGACTACAGCTAAATTCCCATAGAAACAATGTAGAATAATGCCTTAGAGTGAACTATTGCAGAAATAATTTAAAGTTGGGCTAAAGCAGTTGTCCACTTTGGAGGACTAGGAATAACATACACACTCAATTGGGTATAGTAATCTATCTTACCCTGTGGGAAAGTGGGAGGGGAAGGGGATAAGGGGAGAGGAGTGAAGGAAGGGAGAGCAGATTGGGGAAGGGAGCAGTCAGAAGCAAAACACTTTTGAGGAGGGATAGAGTGAAAGAAGATAGAAAATAGAGTAAATGTCATGGGAGGGAATAGGATGGAGGGAAATACTGTTAACAATAGTAATTGTGAAAAAAAATTTGAAGCAAGTTTGTCTGACAGGCTTCAATTCTCAAATACACAGTGAACTGACTCAAATTTGTTAAAATGAGAGCTTTTCCCCAATTGATAGATGATGAAAATACATGAAGTTTTTAGGTGAAATAATCAAAGCCACTATAGCCATATGAAAAAATGCTCTAATTCACTATTGAATGGTGAGATTCTGGTCAAAACAATTCTGGGTACTACCTCATACCTATTGTATTGGATAATAGGACAGCAGAAGAAAATTACAAATGTTGTAGGGGATATGAGGGAAATGAGATATTATTGCACTCTTGCTAAATTTGTAAATTGATTCCAACATTCTGTAAAACAACTTGTAACTATGGCCAAAGGGCTACAAAACTGTGCATACTCTTTGACCTAGCAATACTACTACTAGGTTCATATCCAAAAAGAGATAAAAAAACAAAAAGTTGAATTTGAAATTGAAGAGATGCCCATCAATTGGGGAATGGCTGAACAAATTTTGGGATGAGATTAGGATGGAATACTATTGTGCCATAAGAAATGATGGGCAGGATGCTATCAAAAAATCCTGGAGAGACATATATGAGCTGATGCAAAGTTAAATGTACTGTATACAAAGTAACAACAATATTGCAAGATTATCTGCTGTAAATAACTTAGTTATTTTCAGCAATGCAATGATCCAAGACAACTCTGAAGGACATATGAAGAATAGAGTCCATCCACAGAGAAAGAACTTATGGTATATGAATATGGATTGAAGTATAACATTTTTTGTGAGTTCCTTTTTTAGTTCCTTTTTCTAAAGATTTTTTCTGTTTTCTTTCACAACCTGACTAATGTAGAAATGTTTTGCATGACTACACATATATAACTTATATTGAATTGCTTGAGTTCTTAAGAGGTGTAGGGGAGGAAGGGAAGAAGATAATTTGGAACTCAAAGTTTTAAAAGTGAGGTTAAAATTTGTTTTTAAATGTAACTTGGGGAAAAATTCTAAATAAAAAATATGAAAAAAGAAAGAAAAGCAGGCCTGTGGTTTCTTTTAGATTAGAGCATAAGCCAGGAGAGTGGTAAATATACCTCTCCTTAAATCATACCACCTTGGAAGAACTAAAAATTTTCAAGTACCTAGAAGTATCTCTGAAAACAGTTGCAAAAATCCCCTGAATCCTGGGACATTGTACTCTCCACACTGGAAGCAGTGCCCTAATTTAACAAACAATTAAAATAGGCTGGGGAAAGGAACAAAAAGAAAAAAATGCCGACCCTAGAAAGTTTCTATGGTGACAAGGAAGATCAAAATACAAATTCAGAAGATAACAAAGTCAAAGCTCCTACATCCAAAGCTTCCAAGAAAAATATGAATTGGTTTCAGGCATATAAGGGGTCAAAAAAGGACTTTGAAAATAAAGTAAGAGAATTATTAAAGTAAGAGAGATAGAGGAAAAAATTGAAAGAGAAATGAGAGCGATGCAAGAAAATCATGAAAAAATTAGGAGAAAATTAGTATAATAACTATGAAAATTAATATAAAATAGTAGTACATCAACCTGATCAAGCATTGTTTCTATATTAACTCTATCAAGAAGAAACTATTGTGGCTATTATTATTTCTATTTTATAGTTAAGGAAACTGAAGTAGACAGAGGTTAAGTGACTTCCTCAGTGTCACACAGCTGAGGCTGGATTTGAACTCATGTATTCCTAACTCCTCTAACCACTGTACCACCTAATTACCTATAGGAGTTAAAAATTAATGGTCTTGCAGTCAGAAATTCTGGAAATTTAGTGCTTGTTTTGCCACTAACTAGTTGTTTTACTATAGACAACCTATTTTTCATTTATTAATTTATTCCAATAAAAAGGATTGAGCACCTATCATATATATTATAGTTCTATTTCACGCCTAAGCCTCTAAACCCACTTCACAAGTTTATAGTCTAGCATGATAGACAAGGAATGTCTATAAATGATGGCAGTAAAGAACCATGTGAGAAGCATGAAGTGAGTGATACCAGTAAAGGGAACAAAAAATCACTTTTGATAGAACTAATGAGCATGCCTAGACATGTCTTCTCTTCTGGAAAATCAGAATGGGGCTAAGGATGGCTAAAAGATCTCAAAGATCTTTTCTGGTATTTAGGAATTTGTCTCTCTCCTATTCTAAAAATCTGATACAAGAAACAAAGAATTATCTGGCTGTCAGGTACCTAAATTACCAAAAGCAGACACAATAATTCAATAATTCAAAAGGTACTGTCTAGGAGTCATTAATTGTGTGAATATGTGCATGTGTATACACACATGTATATGTACATGTATACATACATTATAATATATAATTATCATTGTTATTAATTATTAATAATGATAATTATATAACCTAATAATTAAAGGATCAATGAGTTTGACATTTTGAGTACTCATTCCTCCAACAGAGACTAAAAACAACTCCTTTGTGCCTTAGCATGTGCCCTTTAATGGATGCTATTTGTGGAATATTCCATGTCCTTAAGCCAATCTGCTGATGAGTTCCCTAAATGTGGATGGTCTGGGTCTCCTCAGAAGCTTTTCTTCCATGAAACGTTTTTCTCTTCCTTTAGAATATCCTTTGAGAGTATAATGTCACCTTCATGGCATGATTAGACATCAAAGGAGGATTTGTTAAGAGCATCAAATTACCTAGTGCACATAAAGAAAAGATAGAAGGCCTTAAGAGAAGCAATATTGAGGCTATTTGTTTTAGATAATTGTTAAGGTTTTATTCATTTTCAATTGGAAGTAATACCTAACATGCTAATTTTATTCTTTTTAAATATTTTAAATATTTTTATTTAAAATTAAAATTTTTATTTACAATTTTGAGTTCCAACTTCCATCCCTCCCCTCCCTTCCTCCCCTTCCCTGAGGCAGTAAGCATAGGTTATACACATGCAATTATGTAAAATATTTCCATATTAGTCATTTTATACAAGAAGACTCGAATAAAAGGGAAAAAATGAAAAAAACGAAAAACTAACATGCTTCAGTCTGTATTCAAATAATATCAGTTCTTTATCTGGTAGCAGATGGTATGCTTCATCATGAGTCCTTTGGGATTATCTTAGATCATTATATTGCTGAGAGTAGTTGTCATTCATGGTTCTCCATTGAACAATATTACTGTTACTGTATATAACATACTCCCAGTTATATTGACTTCACTATGCATCAGTTCATATAAATCTTTCCAAATATTTTCTGAAATTATCCTGCTTGTCATTTCTTATAGCACAATAATATGTCATTACAATCATATAGCACGGATTGTTTAGCTATTCCCCAGTTGATGGAAATTCTTTTGATTCTAATTGTTAGTCACCACAGAAAGAGCTGCTATAAATATTTTTGTACAAATAGGTCTTTTTTCCACTTATTTTTGTATGTCTTTGGGTTATAGACTTAGAAGTGGTATTGCTGAATCAAATAGCTTTTGGGGCATGGTTCCAAATTACTCTCCAGAATGATTGGATCAGTTCACAACTCCACCAACAGTGCATTAGTATTCCTATTTTCCCCAAATCAGCTTGAACATCTGTCATTTTCCTTTTCTGTCATATTAGCCACTCTGATAGGTATGAGGTGGTACCTCAAAGTTGTTTTAATGTGCATTTCTCTAATCATTGGTGATTGAGAGCATTTTCCCTATGTCTATAGATAGCTTTGATTTGTTATCTGAAAACTGCCTGTTTATAGCATTTGACCATTTATTAATTAGGGAATGACTTATATTTTCATAAATTTGACTCGATTCTCTATGTATTTTAGAAATGAGGCCTTTATTAGAGATACTTGTTGGAAATTTTCCCCTCAGTTTTCTGCTTTCATTATAATTTTGGTTACATTGGTTTTATTTGTGTAAAATATTTTTTTCTTTAATTTTACATAATCAAAATTACCTATTTTATATTTTCTAATGTTCCGTATATCTTCTTGGGTACTAAATTCTTCCGTTGTCCATAAATCTGACAGATAAACTATCCCATGCTCTCTTAAATTGCTTATGGTATCACCATTTATATGTAAATCATGTACCAATTTTGACCTTACCTTGGTATATGGTATGAGATGTTGGTCTATAATTAGCTTTTTCCATACTATTTTGTTTTTGCTTTACCACCAGTTTTTTTTTTTAATGATGAATTTCTGTTCTAAAAGTTTGAATCTTTGGTTTGATCATATACTCAATTACTATGGTCATTTACTATGATGTAATTTATACCTAATCTATTCCATTGATCCATTACTCTATTCATTAGCCAATAGAAGATTGTTCCAATAATTATCATTTTCTAATACAGTTTGACATCTCATACAGCTAGAGCACTTTCTTCCACAATTTTTCATTAATTCCCTGGATATTATTAAACTTTTATTTGTCTATATAAATTTTGTTACTATTTTTCTGGCTCCATAAAATAATGTTTGATATTTTAATTGGTAGGACACTGAATAAATATATTAGGTTAGGTAGAATTGTCATTTTTAATATATTGACTCTGCCTATCCATGAGCAATTAATATTACTCCAGTTGTTTGGAAAAACAAAACACACTGCTTGCTTGACCAGGGTGCTGCTAGTTTGCAACAAGATAAGGCATCACTGGTGGATTACCCTAAGCTTGGAGCTTTGCTACAGATCACCTGTTATGAGGCTAACTGCTGCTGCTCTTAGACTTCAATCCTCTCCTACTTCAATGAGACAGACCTTTCTTTACATGCTGGTAAGCTCCTTTCATGCTCCTAGATCAATTCTGAAGTGGTTTTTAACTTATTGGAAGGGGAATTTAAGAGGACTTCAGAGGGTTTCTTCCTCACTCTGGCATCTTGGATTATTGAGGCTATTCTTAAAGAAGATGCTTTGATGAACAGATTATGGTACATGGATGTAATAGAATGCTATCAAAACTGATGAAAAGAATAGTTTCAGAGAAAACTGGAAGTCTTGTATGAACTAATGAAGAATGAAGGGAATAGAATCAAAACAATAATTTATACAATAAGAAAATTATCAAAACAAATGTCTTTGGACAATTTAAGAATTCTGATCAATGAAATAACCAACTGTAGTACCAGAAGACTGATAATGAAACTATCCATGTCCTGAGAATGAGGTAATATATGCAGGGTGTTTCATCATCATCATCATCATCAACAACAAACAACAACATAGGTAGAATTTATAGAGAGGTACCTTAAATTTTGCAAAGCACTTTACATGTGTCTCCTCATTAAATCCTCCAAAGAACCCTGTAAGGTCCAATGGGACATATATTGTTTTGGACACATCTAATGCAGGAATTTATTTTGCTTGACTTTGTTAAAGGAGTTTTCTTTTTTTCACTATTGAGAAGGACATGGAAGGAAGAGAAAAAAGTGAATGTTCATTGAACAAAATGAAATTCAACTCACAAAGGAGGAATCTTTTGTCTTCCACCATTGGGAAGTATGGTGGAAGTGACAAATCTTATGTCAATACTATGGAGAGAAGTTCTATTGATTTAGATATATAGTACTGGCATATTTCCAATAGAAGGTGTTCTCCATTCTCAAGTGGAAAAAATTATATGAAACAAGGGACTAGGTTTATTCACATTAGTTTCCTTCTGAGCACCACTTTTGCAAACTGATCAAAATTAATACCATTGCACGTGCCAAGTTCAGCTGCCTCATACAAGCTCCAGGTGCACAAGAAATTGCTGATGTGATTCCCACCTAGCAAAGTATTTGGAATAGAGATTCCTGGGATGACAATAGTTTATAAAAATAGCATGTATATCACAGAAACATAAGGCAATGATAAAAGGAATCCTAAGAACGTTGAACAACATCACACTGGAGAAGAATGGGATTAGGGCAGGGCCAGGATGAAAACTTTTCACCCAGACACAAAATTTCAATGTGGGTTCAGTGTTTTCCTTTTTGTTCCATTCTTTTAAAAATAGAAATAGAAAGAAAAATGAAGTTATTCCATCATTATGTCTACTGCTGCTCTTTTGTCTTTTTCTTCTTAGAACAATGATTAGGCCTACCCTGGACCAAGCCAGAAAGTTATACTTTTTCTTGTCAATACAACAAATAAAACAAGATGATTTAGTACAGAACAGCCAAAAAAGGAGCCCTAGCTCTTTCCCTTATGAGGACTTCAAGAGGAAAAGAATAACACACTTTTTTATTTCCTCTTTCCATTTTAAGATGCTTTTGTTCTATCTGGTGGTGGGATGGAGGGGTCTCTTGTCATTTAAGCATTTTTTAATCCAATGTGCCTTCCAGATTTTGGAATAGAACTTCAACAAATGAAACTTAGGAACACCTGATAGGTCCCCATATTCAGGATGTAGTGATCCTGGATAATCTCAAAGACCCTAATATTCCATAGATACCTAGGCTATACCAGAATACTTAACAATACACATACAATCACTTCTTCTGTCATTTACCCTTTCAGCTTTCTTCTCATCAATTCATAAAAATAGAGGAAGGTAGAATAATGTACACAGAAGACAATGAAGTAAGGGGAAAGGAGTTCAAAAATCTCAAATCCTGGACATTTCGAAAGGCAAAGGTAGGAAGAAAAGGAAATTAATATTTATGCAGGAATAGATCTAGGAAAGCTTGACTAATCTAAAAATGGAAATTCTAGGAGATTAAAGTAATGTGACTGACTTGATACTGCCATCATGGATTCAATTCAGTTCAATTCAACAAACTTTTATGAAGTAACTACTATACATCATGAGGCAACAGGGTCATGAAATGGATAGTGAACTGGGCTTGGAATCAGAAAGACGCATCTTAATCAATTCAAATCCAGGCTCAGGCGCTCATTAGCTATGTGACCTTAGAAAAGTCCCTTAACTCTGTTTGCTTCAGTTTCCTCATCTGTAAAATAAGCTGTAAAAGGAAAAGACAAATAATTCCAGTATCTTTGCCAAGAAAACACCAATGGGGTCATGAAGAATTAGACACAACTGAAATGACTGAACAAGAACAATGGCTGTACATCATATATTGTACTAATCACTGAGGACACAAAGACAAATGTAAACCAATCCTTCCACCTAAAGAACTTATATTCTACATGGTGATATAACATTTGTAGTTATTTTTCCCCACTTAAGCCTCAAACAATATAGGCCCAATTTGCCCCTGCTTACGTCTATTGAAAAATTTTAACCTAAGTTAGCTATTCTTTTTTCTTGGATATTACAGAATTTATCACATTGACTTTGGATGATGTGCTAATATAGCAAATAATTCCTTATGAGGATTCAAACCATTTTCCATGCTATGAGTTCAAATTGCCTATTCACCAGCAAATGATGCTCCACTTTGCACCTTCTGATGCCCTTTAATAAGCTTATTATCTCTCATGTCATCAACTTGCTACTAACTCAAGACTTAATTAACACCATCTATCTCTCAGCTTCCTCTATTCTCTGATTGGAGGGCTGATGAGTGCCTTCCTTTGTCCCAGCGCCTTCTTTTTCAGCTCACTCCACTTTGCATCTGCTTCTCTGTTTGGTTTCAAGTCCACAGAACAAGAAAATACCTACACTGTATAGCCTCTAGTGTCCCTACCACAACTGCCCTCATTTCTGTCTCCTTTTGTGTGTTGTTTATATCTCCTTAGGGCAGGATATATCTTTATTTTTATTAATTGTATCCCCAGTGCTTAGCTTGGTGCCTGGCACATAGTAGTTGCTTAATAAATGTTTATTAGATTGGATTGGACTGATAGTATTTAATGCATCCAAATTTCCTCACAGCAGGTTCTCCTTTGAGGATTCTGGACAGTTTGTTGAAGGGTTGCTTTATTTTTTTAGCCTACTTATTTATATGATTATTTCATTTTTGGATTAACACATATCAGGATTATTTTAACTTGCTAAGCAACTAGGTCCTTTGCCTTGTCTTATAGATAGAATTTATGGATAACTATTTTTTCATTTTTCATGACAGTGAATTGGAAACACTGAATGTCAGGCATCAACTCTGTACTTTCTTTTTTAATTACGGTAATTACACAGTATAGAAACTCAATATAGAATTTTCTAATAACTAAAAGTTGCAGGGAGAAAAGAGAGAGATAATTTATTGACTTTTCTTTTTAAATACAATCAGGTATAGATATTTCACATTTTTTATACCCTCTTTGTTAGATACTCTCACTATTTGCAGGGTAATAATTCCACTAAGATTGGATAAGAAGTGGCCATACTTTGGAGTTTGCATGGACTAAAACGGATGAGTTTGCCTCAAAACAAAAGGTTTTGTTCTATTTTTTTTTTACATTTCCCTATTTGGTATTTTAGAACTGGAAGGAATCATAGAAATCACTAGCAGCCCCTGAAATCACTTCTTCCAATACCCAAATAAGAAATTTGAAGTTCAGAGAAGGAAAGTAACTTGCCCAAGATCACAAAACAAATAAATAATCATTTCACTTTGAGGCCCTGTCTTTGAACACTAAATGCATAGGTGGATGCTTCTAATTGATCCATCAGTTACCAAAAACCCTTCCATTCTCTCTTCTAAGAACTAATTTAAAATCTATAAGAATAGAAAATGTCTTCAAAATGTCAAAAAATGTCTTCTTCTTAAAGATCAGATAATAAAATTCCTAAAATCAAATAAGAAACAAATGTTTTCAGCACCAAAACGCAAAAAAAAAATTCAGTGAACTAGACAGGTCCCCTCCCTTCTAGTATTTTACTAGTAATTTAAGAGATATGCAAATAAAAAAACAGTTCTCCAATACTAAAATGGATCTATGGTCTTTTTGATATACACCTATTTTAGATAATAACTGTATAGATATAAACATTTAGATAATAATGAAAAGGTTTGCAAAGGAATAAATGATTAAGTACCAAATGAATTGTACAGACAATGAGTTCTCCTTCCAGGGCATTAATATCAAAAGTACATATGACCAGTGAACATGCATGGAGGAGCAAATTATGCCCCTGACATCATATAGCTATTCATGTCTTCTACTTAAATTATTATGTTTCTTAAAACTGTATTTGCTTCCCACAACCTTCATATCAACTGTGGCTGTTATTAAGGTCAACAAACACTCCAAAAGCTCATCCACTGGAATGGCTATGTTTTATACTGCTTCTTTTAGTCACTTCATGATCCTCATTAGGTGAAAGGAGGATGACATGGTTAATAAGACTCTATCCTGTGATAGAAAGAAGTTGCTGGTCTTTCAAGCTGCTCTGTTAGCTTTCTCAACTACTAACTCTGAAGTTTCCTTCTCCTTATAAAAGACCAAAAGGTAGAGGTTCAGGTTGAAAACAGATATCCTCCTTGAATTCTTCTATATCTCTCCTATTGAGTGTGTTGGTTATTGTTGTTCTTGTTCTTGTTCTTGTTCCAGAGCATTTTTCATATCCCATCCACATGTCCAGACCATCTTACCATTAACCCAGGCCTGTTTTCTCTGATCCACAATTCCCCACTTCCTACCTCTTGCTCTGTCCTCAGTAGTCAGATCATTACAACCACGGTACCATTGGTCCTAAAAAGGCAATGACTCTCCTTTCAGTCAATTCATGGTTCCTGAAATTTCTCAGACATGCCTTTCTCTGTACCCCACTCCAGAACACATGTTGTTTCCCTCAATTAGAATATAAGCTCCTTGAAATCAGAAGTTATCTTATATTTTTATTTGTATCCTCAGAATTTAGCACAGTGCTTTAATGAATCTTACTCATTTTCTCAGAACTCTTCTATGATTTTTTCTTATTATAAAAACTGTCTCCCAACTTATAATGATAATGCCATTTTAGTTTTTAAGATTTATCATAAACCTCGGAATGAGAAAAATCTTCTCATGTCTGTAGTTCCTTCAAGTGGATAGGCACTGTAGTAATGAGACAATTTTGACATCAAGCCAAGCAGCTCATCCTGCTTGGTTTGTTGTGGTGGGATGCGGGGTGGGGGTGGGGGTGGGGGTGGGGATCACAACTGCTCCACTGGGAGAATATAAAGACATCAGAACTTTTGTCTCACAACCCCAGCAGCACCTGTCAGTCTGGTTCCTCTCTCTAACCTTAGAACCTGGTCTCTCTGACTGACTTCTTAGCATTTATCAGTGTGGATATACTCTAAAAAATCCATCTGTGCCATCTTATAAAGCCTAAAACTGCCTCTTTGCAACTTCTATCCATTACTCCTAATTCTCCCCTCTGGGGCAACACAGAAGGGTGGAAGCAAATGGATGGAAATTACAGAGAGGCATATTTAAGCTTGATGGGTGGAAAATTTTCCTAGCAATTAGAGCTATTGAAGGGTGGAATGGGCTGCCTTGGGATACAGCAGGTTCTACTTCACTGAGATCTTCAAGCAAAGGCTCAATGAACACTTGTCAGAGATGTTGTAGAGAGGACACTCATTCTAGTACAGGTGGTACTAGATAGCCTCTGAGGTTCATTCCAAGTATAAGTATCACCACACTGATCATAGCATCAGGAAGATAAAGAAGTATAAAATGAGTGTCCTAGATTACATTTTCAATTTTGGTTGAATATTCCACTTGCCTGATTTCATTCAGACCTGCCCCTCTGAGCCTGTGCTAAATATTAAATCTCTATTAACTTATGAGCTAAGCTGCTCTAGCTCAGTTTCATTATCTCATTTACAGATTAGACATCATCACAATTTTAATGGAAATTTAAAGTAGGCTCTGGTCAGTCATGTGTTATAAGAAGGGGAGGGGAAACTGCATTACTTTTAAGCACATAAAACCATTTATATTGCTTGAAATTAACATCCCTGTATATTTCATTTATGTTCCTTAAAGGTCCTTTGAACTTACTTTCCAGGGCCCTATAAAATCAACAATTTGTTTTGATTTTTCTCACTGATACATGACAAGAGGGAGGGCAGAGGGGGATGGCATGCAAAATGCACTAGATTTAAGGTCAGATGGCCTGGTACCATATCCTACATCTGCTATTTGCTACTTGTTTGATTTTGTCACTTAACCTTTCTAGGTCTCAAAATCTATAATGTTTTCCAATTTGAAATCCTAGGATTAATACTATTTTGGTTTGGTTTGGTTTGGTTTTAGGAAGAAGATATAAGAAAGCAAGACAGTCATGAGTTATAGAAAAATTACTGAGACTAAAGCATTTTGTGTTTAATGTTGACTCTGTTACTACTAATCTATAAAAGTGAAATCAACTTCTATGGGTGTTGGTTTCCTCATTTGTGTCAAAGGAACACATAATCTCAAGGTTGGTAGGTACCTCAGAAGCCATGTACTCTAACTGAAAGTAGACCCAAATCACTTCTATAATATCCCTAAGAAGTCATTTCTGAATATGATCCAAAGGTCATGACAACTGACGTGGAAGTCTCTTTGAAACCTCTATACAAACAAGGACCACTAGGCTCACAGCAACTTCAACATGAGCACATATCCCACTACTTGTGAAGGCCATCACCCAGTATGATGTCTTGTGGGATGATTGGGAGAAGGGAAGTTTTTTTGAGGTAGTTTGGTGTGGTAATAGATGGAGAGTGAGGCATGGAGTGAGAAAGACCTGAGTTCAGTCCAGTCTAAATACTTACTGTCTCTAGTACCCAAGACATGTCACTTAACCTCAGTCCACCTAAGTTCCTAACCTGTAAAATTGAAATATTAATCACATATACTTCACAGGGTTGTTGTGAGGATCAAATAATATTTGTAAAGTGATTAACACACTACCTAGTCCATAGTAGGTACTCAATCAATATATTTTGCCTTCCTTATCACATTTAACTTTATCCCTGACTGAATTGCTATAATTTGTCCATACTCTCCAATGCTTAGCTTGGTTAAGAGTACCAATAAATTATTTTTTTTATTTTGTTTTTTTGGTGAGGCAATTGGGGTTAAGTGCCTTGCCCAGGGTCACACAGCTAGTAAGTGTTAAGTGTATGAGGTCAGATTTGAATTCAGGTCCTCCTGAATCCAGGGCCAGTGCTCTAACCACTGTGCCACCTAGCTGCCCCGCCAATAAATTGTTTTAACCCATCCTCCTATTGTTGCCTACTATTCACAAGAATGCTGCCCTAAATCTATACTACTGTAGATGCTTAATAAATGATTGTTTATTGATTGATACAATTCTTATTAACTATTGTTCCTTTGCCTATTATAATTGATAAAACACTAGATTTGGAATCAAGAAGACCTAGATACATGTTTTGCCTCAAATTCTTATTAGCTGAGTGAGTCTATGAAAGTAATTTAGCTTTTTCAACCTCAGTTTACTCATCTGTAAAATAAGGTTATGAATACATTTAAAATACACCTTTCAGGATTATTGTGATAATCAAATAACATGACATATAAAGTACTTTGCTGATCTGAAAGTGTTATATGGATGCCAGATGTTCCTCTGGAAATGTTATCACTTTTCCTAACTCTATTGCTCACTCTCTTATTCCTCTTACTCTTTCTGATAATATTAACCTAGACATATTTCTTCCTGTCTCTACATCTTAGTTATCTGATTTGTAAAACTAGAACAATAGAAAATATCTTGACTACTTCAGGGCTATGAAGAAAGGCCTTCATACACATTATGATCCTATAGAAATGTGAGTATTGTGAGAGGGAAAGAAAGAGACAGGCAGGTTAAATACATTTCAAAGAGCAAGAAACTGTGGGTTACTTTCCTGAAAGTATATGCCATTAGAAATTCCTTTCAGGCAGTAGCTATATTTTTCTAATTTTTTTAATGATTAGATTACCGAGATTTTCCCAGAAAAAAAATTTGCATTAACCTCTTGGCCTATAAAATGGCATAATATGAATTGCATTTTCTGAATTAGAACTTGTCCCAGAGAAGTATAGATTTCCTCCTCTCCTAATTGCTAAGCTTAGCTCTCGAGTCCTGAATGTTCTCAAAGAGTTAATTCCTTTGTTAAAATGGCTGTTTGGATATTAATCATGGTTAGGCTGTATTATGCTAAAAATGTGATGTGCTACAAGGGTGTGACTACTGATGCAATGTATTTGCTGATGAAAACTGCTCTAAAACTAGGCCCATGGTATTCCTGGATGAAATGCTTACAGGGATTCTGATAATGAACATTACTGTTCAAAACTTCGTCAAGGGCTTGATGATAAACTTGCGGTGTTTGCTTGTTTGTATTTTTTTTCCACACTCAGGAATTTCTCTAGAGTTCTTCTGCCATTGGAGTTTTCTATGCCTCATTTCAACACAAAGTGGATTACAGGCTTTGAAAATACAACTTGGAACAGAATCTGCTAAAGCTGTTGACTTTGGGGAATAGAGAAATATACTTCTCTGCTTCAATCCTTTTAGTCAGTAATTCAAAAATGGCTGGGGGGAAGCAGCTTGTGAGATTTGACCTCAGTGCAAAAGACTCTCTTGAGTTTTCTTGATACATGTTTGCTTCTGACCTGCCTTTAAGATGAGCACCAGAATTCACTCCTTGCCTTTTTCCTGAAGCTTTGGCTTAGACAATTAACATCAGTCCTTAGGATACCCACTAACACATCCCAAAACTTAACAAAACATTAATTTTGGAGAATATCATTCAATACTATCTTTAAACCTGAGTCTAACACTAAACCATATATATATATATATATATGTGGCGGTGGTTGGTGTACATTTTAACATTTGTCAATATTATTATCATCCTTGTTCCATTACCTTGTCTGCACTCTTGGGAAAATCACTTCCCCTATCAGACTGTTTTCTCTGACAAATGAGGCTGGACTTAATGATCTCTAAGTCCTCCTTCAAGTGAGACATTCTGTGATTATGCCATATTTCCTTGAATCACAGCCAAAGAGCTGGGGTCTCTTCAACAGTATCCCTAATAAGTTCACAATTGTACTTTCAGTGGAATTCAATTATCCCTGATCCTCACTACCTCATCTAACCTCTTTTTTATAATAGTTAAAGCCCAGGACTCAGTTTTCTGGCACTTTCTATTTGATTCCCGAAGTCTTCTCTTATTCCTTTAGCTTTTTTCTTTATATTATCATTTAGCACCTCTCTGCAACTAATACATTCTATTTTGTGTCTTACATATACATAATATGGCATTTCCCATCATCTCAATCTGCTTTGAGAAAGTATACTCCTTGAGAGTAAAGGTTGTGATTTTTCCTTTCCCACAATTTTGACTACAATGCCTTCCACATATAATAACAGTTTTTTAATAGGTGATTATTGAATTTTATTTTCTACCTTTCCTCCTCTTAGTATTGATTCCTCTCTCATATGACAATTTCCTATCATTCTATCTCTCTTTCTGCCTCATTCCTGCTAGATTTTTCCTTTCTCCTTACCATAACCTCCAATCATTCTACTCATCAAGTCTCCAAGACTATCACTCTTTCTTTAACCTCATACTCCTCCCTTCAGATACTTATAACTATAGTTAAATAACTTAAATAGAAAACGTCCTCTCCCCTGGGATTCCTTGACCCCTTGGCCACTCATGCATTCCCAAACTGTGGCCCAGGTCTACCAAGAATAGTTTGCCTTTTTTTCTCCCATACTTATGCCACTGAAGCATCACTCAAGTTGTCAGCACCACTGCAAATTCATATCATCTAATTTGACTAGTCTCTCAAGCTGCATATTAATCCTCTTATTCTTTCCTTATTTACTCTATCACACTACCCATAATGGATTTTTCTAACTTTCTCTTCTTTCTTCAAGACTCCTATACCATCCCATCTCCTGTCCTTATCAAAAGAGCATCTCATCTACACACAGAAACACTTTTCTATATCATCCCATCGTTCTTTTCTCCTCTGCATTAGCCTCTGGCAAAGAGGTAGTGTTTCTGCTTACCAAGACCAACTGTTCTAAATGGACTATTGATCCCATTACCTCTATCTCCACTGGAATCCTATCATTCTATTCACCTCACCTTACCACACATACCCCCATCGTCAATCTCTCCATATCCAGTCTTTTTACTTTTGTCTACAAATAGGCATCCTCCATCATTAAAATTTCCCACCAACTTCACACTTTTGGACTAGACTACACTCCATCATGGCCCAGGAAATGTATCCCCTGAGATTGCCTCAGCCTTAGTTTTCACACAATATATGTATATTTGTGTGTATGTGTATATGTATATATATATATATGTGTGTGTGTGTGTGTGTGTATGTAGGAGTATGTATATATATGTATGTATGTATATACACATATATGTATATATTTATATTTATACCCTGAGTACCCCCTGGCCTTCTGATTAGAGGGCACAGCAAAGAACTACTCTCACAGCCTCCATTTAAAAATGGTCCCTAAGCTAGTCATCCTTTCCTTTCATACCAGCTGAACTATTTTGGACTATGCTGTGAAGTACCATTCCTACACACACACACACACACACACACACACACACACACACACACACACCTTTTTAGCTCATTTATGTGTGTTATCTTCCCCTCCTCCCTGTAAGTTCTTTGGGGGCAAGGTCTGTCCTTTTTTTTCCTATTTGTATCTTCAGCATTTAGCATGGTTCCTGGCATATAGCAGACAAAAATGTTTACTGATTATTGACTTAAACCTGCCATTCCATCAATCTTTTGTTTTATTTATGTTTTCCTTTTATAGATAAACTATAACAAGCAATCCAAATCATATAAGAATACTAATATGCACTGAAAGAGTTGTAAATTGATACAAGCATTTGGAAGATAAATTATAACTATGTAGAAAAATTACTTAATTGTTTATATGGCTTGACCTGTCAATCCCAGTATACGATTGAGACATTTGTGCATATATCCCCAAGAAATCAAAGACAAAAAAATGTGACCACTTTATACAACAATACTCACAACAGATATTTTTATGACAGAAAAAATGGAATCAAAGTGTTAGCTCATCAATTGGAAAATGGCTAAAGTAACTGTTTTAAGAATGTAATCAAATATTATAGAACTATATTACAAATATGAGAAATCCAAAGAAACTTGGGAAAATTTGCATGAAATGATACAGAATAAAGTTTACCCATGAATACAATAGACATAATTCAATAGAATTCAACAAAGATACAAAGGCACAAATCATATATAACTTCATGCTGAATACATATAAGGGAATAAATAAAAAAATACAGGGTAATTAAATATAAAATTGTTAAGACAAAAGAGTATTAGTAGTTAGGAGGGATCAAGAAAAGCTTCATGTAGGAAGTGGCAGCTATGCTATGTTTTGAATAAAAAGAAGATCACATTTTAGGAATTGGGATATCTAATATAAAGGTAAGGATGTGGGAGATAGATTTATGAGAAACACAGAAAAGACCAATTTGGCTGGATCACAGAGTACAAAAGAAGAAAAATGGCAATCAATGAAGCAAGAAAGGTAGGAGTAGCCAGGTTTAAAGGAATTTAAAAGCTACATTGTGGAGTTTATATTTGACTCTATAGGCAATAGGAAGCCTTTTCAGTTTACTAGTACTAGTACTACTACTACTACTAGTACTAGTACTACTACTACTACTACTACTACTACTACTACTACTACTACTATTTGTCTTCCATTCTTGGAAAGGACAGTGACATCAGGAGGGTAATGTCTTGACTTGCAAGTGAATCGGATTTAAGTGAGGCAGGGCTTTGCAAAGTAGTCAGTCTCACTCTATCCTCCAGAGTAATCAGAGTACTGAAGCAATACATAGGTCAGAATGACTGGTGATGGTGGTAAAGGACATGGTCATATCTCTTCTTAATGAAGATTACTTTGACATTTTTCTGAAAGATGGATTGAAGACGGAATAGATGAGGTCAAGAGACCAATTATAATGCTTTTGAAATAATCCAGGCAAGAGGTGATAAGGGCCTGAAATAAGGTGGTGTCTGAGTAGAAAAAAAATGTCATATGTTAGAGATTTGGGGGAGGTAGAAATAGAAAGATTTGGCAACTGAATATATAGAGAAAGGGAAAAGTCATGGATAACAAAGAGTCATCCGCATAGAGATGATATTAAACCCATAGGAGCTAATTAGGTGAGGAGGCAGAACCTTGGGTAATGCTCACAGTTAACAGGTGTGATATACATGATGAGTGAGAAAATGAGATGGTAAAGGAGCTATCAGAGAGGTAGGAAAATCAGGACAGTTTTCTCAAATTCATTATGATTGAAACAACCCATTATATTTTCCCCTAAATCTGCCCCTCTTTTAAACTAGACTCTTCTTGTTGATCTACCACCAACCCATTATCTCAGGTTCATAACAATGTAATCTTCCTCATGACTCTGAAGTGTCCCCCATATCTAACCAAGTCTTGTTAAAACAACTTGGTACATTGCTCAAATATATCTCCTTTCCTCCATTTATGTGGCCACTACTCCAATTCAAGCCTTTTACCTGGACTGTTATGATAATATCTAATCCTAGGTTAATCCCAAATTAAGCTAGTCCTTCCACTCATGTTCAAGATTTAGAATGCAGTAGGCACCTATGGCCTATAGAAGGCAATTAAATTCAACTTTGCTGATTAAACTTTAAGAGAAAATATTTCTAAATCTAAAACGTGATAAAAATGATTCCCCTTTACCTACATAATCACTAGGTCAAGAAACTCAGGAAGGCATCCCTATAGGCAGTAAGAGTTCAATTAATTTGGTATTTCCCTCTCACAGTAAAAGCTTATCAGGGGGAAGCTAGGTGGCACAATGGATAAGCACTAGCCCTGGATTCAGGAGGACCTGCGTTCAAATCCAGCCTCAGACACTTGACATTTACTCGCTGTGTGACCCTGGGCAAGTCACTTAACCGTCATTGCCCTACAAAAACAAACAAAAAAACAAAAAAACAAAAAGAAAAAGAAAAACAAACAAAAAAAGCTTATCAGTCCCTATGAAAACCATTCAGTTTGGTGTTGCCTGGAAGCAATAAATGTCCAGCAGTGTTCTCTACTGACATTCACAGCTCACATGCTATATCCAATTCTTGTTGACAATTCTTGTTGATTTTACCCCCATTTAATTTCATATCCATATGTGACTTTCTGTGTCTAATTATATTTTGACATAAAATGAGGGGATTATACTAACTGGCCACTAATTCTAAATCTATGGAACCATAATCTTAAGAATTATCAGTGTCTTCCTATTAATTCTATGATGAATTATAAAGGTCTTTAGGTTGGAATAAATGATCATCACAATCTGGCTTTAGTCTGTTTCTAGCCTTAATTAACATAAATCTCTTTTATACATTCCACATTCCTATCAAACTGACCCTGATCCTCATACACCAAAAGGTATATGTGTGGCCAAAGTACAAGTGAAGAGGAGCCAACTCATGTCTCTAATGCTATACAGTCAATGAAGTCTATTGGTGATATCATTGTGTTGCTCCTATTGGGTCAGCTCTTCACTGCTTTCATTTTGCATGCAGCTTGTTCCAGGTATTACATTCTGCTAGTATCATATGATCCCTGATTTCTGGTATTCTGGTGTTCACCAGTTCACCACTGATAATGTGGTCACTGCCAGATATGTTTCCATAGAGAATGAAATTCTATGATTTATGGACAGAAATCCAGTATATCTCTGATTTTCTTTTTGCTAAACTATACCAAATCAGTATCTATTTAGAATCTACACTTCAAGCAAAGTGCTAAGGGCTCCAGGGACTCTGTTGTATTAACCACAAAATGCTCCCACTCAAGTGAGTGGGACAGGAACAAAACTAATCCCAATGGGCATGGTTATTTTCTTTCCTTGCCTAGCTTGTTAGTCTTATTTTGAAAATGTGTATCTGACCATCAAGAGGCTGGCTAACATATACATATTTTATTCTTGATTAGGATGTACATTTCTTGAAGACAAGGAATTATTTTCTCCTATTCGTTTTTATATTTGTATTCTTAGACCCTAAAATAGTGTTTTTATGTGGTCAAGTATTCAATAAATATTTGTTTACTTGTTTTAGAACTTGAACAAACAGAGATTTTTTAGTCCAACTGCCTCAACAAGTAGCTAGGTAGAGCAATGGATAGAACATTGGGCTTGGAGATGGGAAGACCTAAGTTCAAATCTGTCCTCAGATCCTTATTAACTGTGTGACCCTGGGCAAGTCACCTAACTTCTATTGGTCTCCATTTCCTCATCTATAAAATAGAGAAAAGAATAGCACCCACTATCCAGGGTTGTTGTGAGGATCAACATAACAAGTGCTTAATAAATACTTGTTTCTTTCATTATTTTAGAGAAGAGGAAACTAAGCTCTGGGGACAAATTCAATAATTTGCCCAAAGTTCTATGTGATAAATAGTAGAATTAGAATAACCCAGATCTTCTGACTTTACATCCAATACTCTTTCCACTATAGCCCACTGCTCTAAGGCTCCTCTGTATTTTGACAATGATTAAAGATGCCTTTTATGCTTGCCTCCTTCTGTGGCTCTCCACTCCACCTAGTCAACTATGTTGGACTGCAATCAACCTCCTGAGTCCCAGTACACAGAATGAAATGATACAGTTGCCTTATTGGGATAGAGGAGGAGGCATGTTATGCAAATCCGTTCTCAAAAGGCTAACATGGTAAACAGTGCTAAATGCTAAACACAATTTCTAAGATGACACTGAGGTGATAAATTTGTCAAAGTAAGACTAGCAATGGGAGCCCTGGGGATCTTACAGCAACATACCTATTCTTTGTATCATCCTTCATATTTCACTTGCTGTTATGAAAATTATGTCCAATATTTCCTCCCCTCCCTACCTAGCACCTTTGATTATCAGCCTGAATATTTCTTCAAGAACTTGTTTCAGAGCTTTCTCTATCCCTAAACAGTATTTTTTAAGTTGTTTACTGTGCCAGAAAGAGAAATATTGTAAAAAGAAATTTGGAATCTTAGTCATAAGGACTGGGTTCAAGTCACAGCTGCATCATTTCTTAGCTGTATGAGTATGTCCAAGTCACATCCCCTCAATGGACTTCAGTTTCTTCATCTGTTAAATAGAAATAGCAATATCTACATTACCTACCTCACAAGGTTCTTTTATGGAAAGCATTATGTCAAAGGTAAGGTGTCTTAGATATGTAAATTCTCATTATCTTTGCTTCCCTCACAGAAGTATCTTTGGGAAAAATACATTTAAAATATTAGATAATAACTATGTGGTGCTTGAAAATGTCCAAAGTCCTCACAACAGCCCTAAAACATAGGTGTTATAGAAATCCTTGTCTCCATTTTGCAGAAATGAAGAAACCATGATACAGATAGGTTAAGTGACTTGTCTGTAGTCATAAAGCTAAAAAGATTCAGAGGAAAGGATCTAAATCCAGATCTTCCTTTCTCTAAGATCATCACTATCAAATAAAATATAAAATATTATATGTGTTTCTGAATTCCCTCAAATAAAGTCCTTCCCCAGTGCTTCATGATGACACGCAGACAGTAGATCCATCAAGGTGAGGCAAACAAAGTCCAAGATTTTGCAGGTTTTACCAAACTTGAAAGGCAACAGTCAATTGGGAGAGGATCAATGAGGCAAGTTAGGTGTCCATCACCAAAGTGTCAGTACAAAAAGGGAGTTGGAATAAGTTATCGCTAAGGGTACTTCCAGTTCCAAGACTATACACACCTATAGGATCACAGGGACCAAAGGGTGTATCTAATCCAATATCCTCATTTATACACATAAGGAAACCAGTGAGGTTAAGTGACTTTTCCCATGGTCACAGAAGTGATATTATTTATCACCCATAACAACTCAGAAAGATCATTTACTCAAGCATTCAGGAGTTACCAAATACATATTAAAGGATCCTTTAAACTGAATAAATCATGGAGCCTTGATGTGTTAAACTATTTTTACACTGAAATCACAGAACCAGAGAGTTAAATGGGACCTCCTATGTCATTGGAGCCAATACCTGTCACCCAGCCTAAGCTTGTAGACTTTCATTAATGATCAGTGTACCTCTACAAAAAGCCCATTCCATTGTTGGATGGCTCTAAGTGTTTAGAGACCAAGAGGTGTTCCACAGGACTACTACTGAGTTATACCCTCACTCTGAGCAGTTTCTCCTTCATTCTTGTTTCCATTTCAGGCAGAGCAAATATGTGTAAATACTTTATTAAAATAAAAAACACATGAAGGGAAAGCTGTTCCCCACTGATTGATTTTTCAAAAGCTCCCTAGACTGCTTCTGCTACAGATGTTTGCAAAATGATTGGATGCAAAGTGGGCTTAATTCATAAAAGCAATAAAATGTTGCTTATTGACTGAACAGATGAACTAGCTGAGGGGGGATAATTTGGAGTGTTCTTATTGGAAATGCTTTGAAGAAATGTAATGATAGTGGAGAGACAGAGCCTTATTAGCTATGGTAAATATATATGTGTGTGTGTGTGTGTATATATATATATATATATATGTATATATATATACACACATACATACATATATATACATATATATGTATATATACATATATATGTATATAATTTTTCCTGCAGAACACTTTAGATATTGCAAAATAACTGGAAGAAATAACCCCTGTATTTTTCAGCTGTATTAGATATTGGAATGAGCATTAGATAACATTTTTGATAACCTAACTTAATATGTGAGATAGCCAAGAAAAATAATTTTGAATGTATAAGAGCACTGGACTGGGTTCCTACTCTGGCTCTGCCAGTAACTCACTGTGCAACCTTGAGAAAATCACTTTATTTCTCATTCTCAGTACTTTTGCCACCACCACCCCCAAAAATGAGAAGGTTGGACTAAATTTTTCTGGCCTGCTTAGAGACTACTATTGACTGAAGGAAAATATTTACCAGGCCACAAATGTTTGGCTACATAAGTCACTACTTCAAAAAATCCTGAAAGTTTAGGAAAAAAACAACTGCTTGATGGTAAAGTGAAAGAGAACTGGATTTGAAGTCTGAGGAGCTGAATTCCAAACATGACTCTGCTACTTACTATTAAGTGTAGGCAATGTGGGTATAGTGCAATGATTCTAATTGGTGAACCATGAGCTCCCCTAGGCTTGCCATGAACTTTTACTGTCATGTTATTGTCCCTAAAAGATAATTTATAAATAAATATATTTAATATAAATTGTATTTGTCCAGCATATGTTGTGTGGTAGGTTTACCAGTCACAAAATAATTATCATATTAATTATTACAAATGATCATTTTTAGACACTAGGTTCAAAATATTGACCTTGAGTTTGGAAAAAAACTCAATTCAAATGGCTGCTCTGATTGAAGGGAAACTGAGAAAGTGCAAGTCTCCCATCTTTCCTAGAGTGCTGCAAACAAATTTTCAGTGCAGATTTGGCATAAGCAAAATAACTTTTTAAAATATATTTAATAAGTAATGGCAGGGGCAGCTAGGTGGCGCAGTGGATAGAGCACTGGCCCTGGAGTCAGGAGTACCTGAGTTCAAATCCGGTCTCAGACACTTAACACTTACTAGCTGTGTGACCCTGGGCAAGTCACTTAACCCCAATTGCCTCACCCCCCCAAAAAAAAAAAAAAGTAAAAAAAAAAATAAATAAGTAATGGCATAGGGAACACAGTGCTGAACTCAGAATCAGAAAGTCAGGAAGATTTATGTTTGGGTTTGAACTGTGTCTCTAACACTATCTTGATGACTATAGAAAAGTCACTTTATTTCTCTGATCCTCAATTTCCTTTAAAAATTGTGTATAATAATAGCTAAAATACCAGCCTCACACTACTGTAAGGCTCAAATTAGATAATTTATGTAAAGCACTTTGCAAAGCCTCAAACACTATATAAATGGGATAGTATATTTATGTAGTAATAGTAGTAGCACCAGCAGTAATAGTCATAGCTGCAGTAGCAGCAGCAGCAGCAGGAGTAGTAGTAATAGTATACTTTCTGGGTGGAGCCAAGATGGTAGAGTTGAGAAAGTACTAGGCTGAGCCCTCCCCACATTCCCCTTGAAACAACATTAAAATAATGCCTCAGTTTGAATTCTAGACCAAAAAAAGGTCAAAGTGAAACATCTTTTCTAGCTCAAGAAAACTTAGGAGTTTAGAAAGGAAGATCTGTGACTTGGAGTTGGAGGTTAATTCAGAGACCATACGGATGAAATGCCAGTGGTGGGACTAGCTGATAGAAACAGAAACAGCATCAGATTCAAAAGCTCCAAGCCAGAGACAGAAAGAAGATGTGATAACTAGTCAGAAAGAGATTATAGGGGACCCATATGCTAGCATTAGATGTAGGACAAAATACATTTTGGCAAAATACTTTTTCAATCAAGAAAGAATAAAACAAAATAAACAAAAAAAAACACATATATACTCCTTCTAGGGGAAAAAGTAGATGTTTAATTAAATAAAGGACTTCCAAATATTTCTGATGAAAAAATACAAAATGTTAGAGAAGCATAAAAAGGTAAACATAAAAGAGAAAGCATAAGGGACTTAATAAGGCTAAACTGTTTACTTTTCCACATGGGAAAATGATATATGTATTTTCTCAGAGCCTTATCATTATTAGTATGGATAGAAAAATTATACATAGGAAAAGGGTACAAGATTGAGTCTATTATGTTGGTATAATTTTTTTTTAATGGATAGGTGAGGAAGAGGAATCCTTTAGGGAAAGAGGGAAGGGAGAGGAATAGGGGAAATTACATCACATAAGACGTGTGCAAGGAAGGGCTTTTACAGAAAAAAGGGAAAATGGGGGGGGTAGTAGGGCTGTTTTAACCTTAAACACATCTAAATTGATTCAAGAGGCAAAAATAAATATCACCAATTGGTACTAGAAATCTATCTTACCCAACAGAGAAATAAGAAAGGTCGAGGGGAATAAGAGAAAGGGGACATAGAGAAAAATGGGAAGGCAGATAAAAGAAGGCAGTGGTCAGAAGCAAAACAGACATTAGAGGAGAACAGGATAAAAAAAGAGAGAGAAATAAAAGTAATATGGAGGAAAATAGTTAACTGTATATGTGAATAGAATGAACTCACCCATAAAACAAAAGCAGATAGAATGGATTAGAAACCAGAATCCAATAGTAAGTTGCTTACAAGAAACATGTTTAAAAAAGAGAGTATACATAGAGTAAAAGTAAGGGTATGGAACAGAATCTTATGTTTCACTTGAAGTTAAAGATGAAAGGGTAGCAATCATGATCTCAGACAAAGTAAAAGCAAAATAGACCTAAATAAAAGAGATACTCAGGGAAACTATATTTTACTAAAAGGAACCATAAATAAGGGTGGAGCTAAGATAACAGAAAAAAAGGCAGGAACTCAACTGACCTCTCCCATATTCTGCTCCAGACAAATCTAAAAAACTCCTCTAAATGAACTCTGGAGTGGTAGAACAACAACCCACAAAACAAAAACAAAACAAACAAAAAACAAACAAACAAAAAACCAAGGTGAAACATTTTTATCCTTCCTCAATATAGAAGGTTAGAAAGAAAGGTCTAGCACATGGGGATGAGAGTGTAGCACAGTCCGGTGCTGGCTGTGCTTGAACAGATCTTGCCCCAGCAAAACAGCAGCAAGCCTTGTGGGCAACTGAATCAGTGGCAGCAGAAAGGCTTCTGAAACTTTCAGCACATAGATGGTAAGGAGGTCAGACAACTGGTCAAAAGGAGATAACCAGGGTCTCCTTGTTGTACTGGGGGAACCCATACAAGGAGGGGGTGAAATAATTCTCCAAAGACAACTTGGAAAGTTGGAAGAAAAGGCCTTTTATACCTGAGTGAGAGCATGGACTGTGCCAACATAGACAGGGCCCCAACAAACCAGGAGAAGGACTTGGGAGTCATTGAATCAGCAGAAGCAGTTGCATTGCTCATATGTAGATCTGGGTCACAATCCAGGGTTATAGTCCTAGGACAAGAAGGAGTACTAGTACAGCAGAAATTGCAACCCAAGGGAACAGGAATCCTATTCAAATGTTCAAGGCAGAAAAGAGTGAATCTGGTCACTCACAGATGAGAGCACAAGCCAGGAGAATAGTAAACAAACTGAAAACATACAGACCCCTAGAACAAACTCCTAGAACAGCTGTACAAAAAACATGAAGCATAGGAGGACAGTTCCCACTCCACCCTGGCATCAAAAACCAACTTTAACATCAAGTTAAACGTGAAGAAATAGGCTTAAAAATGATCAAACTTCAAAAAAAATTATCTGAACACATTTTTTTTCCTTTCGTTCTGATTCTTTTTTCACAACAGACTAATGTAGAAATATGTTTCACATAATTGTACATGTATAACTTATATAAAAATCCTTGCTGTCATGGGGAGGGAGAAGGGAAGGGTGAAAGAGAGAAAACTTTGGAACTCAAAATCTTACAAATGTAAATGTTGAAAACTAAAACGAATGAATGAATGGACAAACAAATAGGTGATAGAGAAAGACAGATGGTTAGATAGATAGGTAGATAGATAGCTTGATTGAATCTGAGCATAGAAAGTTACTATGGTAACAGGGAAAATTAAAACACAAACTTGGAAAAAGAAAACAAAGTAAAAACTGTCACATTCAGACTTTTAAATAAAATGTGAATTGGTCTTAGATGAAAAAAAATTGCTGGAAGGGCTCAAAAAGGAATGTAAAACTCAAATAAAAGAGGTTGGGGAAAATTGGGAAAAGAATTGAGAGTGAAGCTAGAAAATGATGAAAAGAAAGTCAATATCTTCATAAAGGAGGCACATTTAAAAAAAATACTGAAGAAAATAACACCTTATAAACAGAATACGATGAGTGATCAAAAAAATACCAAAAACAACAACAACAACTAAAGAGAAGAATTCCTTAAAAAGTGGAATCGGTCAAATGGAAAAAGATATACAAAATCACTGGAGGAAAGAACTTAAAAAGTAAAATTGAGGATCCAGAGAGTCAAGATGGCAGAAAAAAGGCAGATTTACCTGACCTCTCCCCAAAACCCTTCCAAATACCTTTAAATCATTCCATAAAACAATTATTGGAGCAGCAAAACCCATACAAGGAGGGGGTGAAATAATTCTCCAAAGACAACTTGGAAAGTTGGAAGAAAAGGCCTTTTATACCTGAGTGAGAGCATGGACTGTGCCAACATAGACAGGGCCCCAACAAACCAGGAGAAGGACTTGGGAGTCATTGAATCAGCAGAAGCAGTGGATGGTTCCAGGGTTCTTGGCCCACAGACAGTAAGGGGGTCAAACAATTCATCAGAAGGAGATTACAGGGGTCTCTTTGCTGGCCCAGGAGCAGGACTCTGTTGCTTTGCCTAAACTCTTATCTGGGCCATAGTCCTAGGTGACAGTCTCAAGATGAGAAGGAGCACTAGCACACCAGAGCTTGTGACCACAATTGAGCAGGGGCTTTCTTCACAGTCCCAGGGCAGAAAAAAGTGTTTGTGGTCATTCACATACCAGAGCACAGTCTAGAATACTAAACACACATCTCCTTAGGTCATAGCAGCTTGGAAGAACTGAAAACTCACAGGTCCCTAGAAGTATCTCTGAAAACATTTGCACCAAACCTTTAAAGCCTAGGACAGTGTGCCCTCCAACCAGGAAGCAAAGCCCCACTTTAACAAAGAGTTAGAACTTAAGAAATAGACTCGAAAATGAGCAAGTAACAGAAAAAAGTCTTACCATAGAATGTTACTATGGCAAGGAAGACCAAAACATACACTCAGAAGAAGATAATAAAGTCAAAGCTCCAACATCCAAAGCCACCAAGAAAAATATAAATTGGTCTTGGACCATGGAAGAGCTCAAAAAGGATTTTGAAAATCAAGGAAGAGAGGTAGAAGGAAAATTGAGAAGAGGAATGAGAGTGGTGCAAGAAAATAACAAAAAACAAGCCAACAGCTTGGTAAAGGAGACACTGATACCCCTAATTGTTGTTTGTCCTTTATTCTTTTTTTTTTTTGCTTGTTTATTTGTGGGGCAATGAGGGTTAAGTGACTTGCCCAGGGTCACACAGCTAGTATCAAGTGTCTGACGTAGAATTTGAACTCAGGCCCTTCTGACTTCAGAGCAAGTGCTCTAATCCACTGCACTACCTAGCTGCCCCCTGTCCTTTATTCTTGAAGAAGACTGTAATATTGGGGTGATGTGGGGCAGCTAGGTGGCCCAGTAGATAGAGCACCGGCTGTCAGGGCAGGAGTACCTGAGTCAAATCCGGCCTCAGACACTTAACACTTACTAGCTGTGTGACCCTGGGCAAGTCACTTAACCCCAATTGCCTCACTAAAAAAAATATTGGGGTGATGTCATGACTGCAGTGAATTGGATTTAAGTGAGGAAGAGCTAGGCAATATCACCAACGTCACTCTCTCTTCCATATATATGTATACACACATACACACACATGTATGTAAGTGTGTGTGTGGATGTTTAAGGCAATTGGGGTTAAGTGACTTGCCCACAGTCTGAAGTGAGTTTTTAATTCAGGTCCTCCCAACTTCATGTCCATTGCTCTATGCACTGCACCACCTAGCCACCCCTAAAGGAGATACAAAAAATACTGAAGGAAATAACACCCTAAAAACAGAATAGGTCAAATGATAAAAGAGGTACAAAAAGCAAAGAGCAAAAGAACACCTAAAAAAGCAGAATTAACCAAATGAAAAGAGAGGCACAAAAATCCAATGAAGATAAACACCTTAAAAATATAATTGACCCAATGGAAAAGGAGGAACAAAAGCTAGTAAGTGTCAAGTGTCTGAGGCTGGATTTGAAATCATGTCTTCCTGACTCCAGGGCTCTTTCCACTGCACCACCCAGCTGCCCCCTTTCTTTACATTTTAAAAATTATTTCCTTTTGTGATGAGATAATGAGATTTAGCAGATACTCAAAGACCCACCTGGAGATTAATCTAGACTGATCGAATCAAGTGAGAGTGATTAACTGCTGATGAGCCTACTTCAAATTACCTGGATTGTAATCACACCTTGAGAACACCTTCAGAACCAATGAATTTGGATGATGCCAACCAATCAGCTTGAAGCAGTGTGTAAGGAACGCCTCTGTTCCAGACCTATAAAAAGCTTACACAATCAGTTTGCTAGAGAGAGTTCAAGAGGGCGTGAAACTGTTGAGAGGTGTCCACGGACGGTGTGAGGCCGGTAGCGGCCCCCGGCGCGCCGGGATCGGGTCTTCTCGGAGTCGGGTTGCTTGGGAATGCAGCCCAAAGCGGGTGGTAAACTCCATCTAAGGCTAAATACCGGCACGAGACCGATAGTCAACAAGTACCGTAAGGGAAAGTTGAAAAGAACTTTGAAGAGAGAGTTCATGATTGAAGCAGGCTTGTGGCAGAGGACTTGAGGAAGAACCAGACCAGGCTGGAACTCTAGGCTAAATAGGCTTTTTTCTTAACTTTCTGAACTCCATGGGAATATCTGTAAGCTTTAAGAAATGTTTAATGCCCAAGGACTGGTGCTAAAGCTTCTAATTTAAGGCGACCACAATTTAGATTTTAAACATCACACTTTTATATTCTTGACTTTGTTTTTCCAAAAGAATTTTGTTGTTTTTTCTAATTCAGTAAAATATTTTTGGTAATTTAATTGAGATGGCATCAAATATACAAATTAGGTTAGGTAAAGTTAGCTCTTTTATTATATTGGCCCTGCTTACCTATGAACAATCAGTATTTCCCAAATTATTTAAATCTCATCTTATTTGTATAAAAAGATTTAAAAATAATTTTGCTTATATACTTCCCAGGTTTGTATTTGCAGGTTTATTCCCATGTGTTTTATACTATTTAGAGTTATTTTTTTTTTACCATTTAGAGGTATTTTATAGAGATGTATAGAATCTTAGAAAACATAAATAAGATAGACTGCTGAAGAAAACATAATGGGAATAGAAAATATTATAACAAATATTTTTGTCTTTGTTATTTTTATTGTTTTATATTGTTTGTGTTTTCACAACATGACTAATATGGAAATATGATTTGCATGTAAAATCAATATCAAATGGTTCACCTTCCCAGATAGAGGGGATGGGTGGAAAGGAGGGAAATAATTTAAAACTCAAACTTTAAAAAATGATTTTTTTAAAATGTAAAGTATTTAATAAAGAAAATATTGTTTGGTCAATCTGTTCCTTTGATCAATATTTTTTATAAAAAACATACCAATTAACTTTATTATTACTTGTTTAGTATATGAGTCATTAATGATAGCCTATCCAATATCATTTTGACCTTTTTTTAAAATATCCTAGATTTCTTTTTCCCCTCCTTAGATTTTCATAAAAGCATGAATCCAAATAAAGATATTCCCAAACAGTTTAAAAGACGAAATTATTTTCAAGGTCTTTTAAAATAATTATGAGCAGTATAATAAGATTTAATCAAGTGATCCATGGAGCGATATTTCAAGGTCCCTTTGAGCACATGTTGTATAGTAAGAAGATGTATATCTCTATGAAAAAAACATGACATATCCAATTATGTCAATACATACTTTGATTTTTCATGACTGATACAAAAGGGGAAATAGGTAAAGTTGGTGGAGTTTTTTTTGTTTTTTGAAAATGTAAGTCATGGGGGCAGCTAGGTGGCACAGTGGATAAAGCACTGGCCCTGAATTCAGGAGGACCTGAGTTCAAATCTTACCTCAGATACTTGAAACTTACTAGCTGTGTGACCCTGGGCAAGTCACTTAACCCTTATGGCCCCTCATAAATAGATAGATAGATAGATATGTTAAGGGCTAAAATTCTAGCTAAACTGTCTAAAATATCTAATGAGTGGTCGCCAATAAATTATAAGCTTTAGCAAGAGTTAGACTTTTAAGCATTTATTAAGGAGAATAAGAATTTGATAAAGAGAGAGAAAAGCCTAGATTCCTATCTATTAAAGGGAGAGCACATTCCTAGCTCCACTCTCCACCAGAGTCCTCAGGAAAGAGAGCGAGCGCCAGTCTCTTCCTTCCTACTCCCACTAGTCCGCGTCACTTCCTGACGCCAAAGAAAAGACTCCTGGTCTTGTCCTCAAAGACCTTCGTTTCATGGGCGGAACTCTTCTACAGTAAGTCTCCAGCAGGTGGCGTCATTCCAATCGTTACAGATAGATAGATAGATAGATAGATAGATAGATAGATAGATAGATAGATAGATAGATAGATAGATAGATAAATGAATAAATAGATAGATAGATAAATGGAGAAATAAATAAATAAATGAATGAATAAAAGAGCAAACAAAAGAAACAAACAAATAAACAAAAATATAGATAAATAAATAATAAATAAGTCACAGATGAAGATAAGAGAGGCCTAAGATTTTTATACTACATGGGACCTCCATACCAATACTGCATGAATTCTTTTTTCTGTAAAATAATTTTTAGGTACTAGATTATAATGAGCACTAAATGACATCACAAAATGAGATTTATCATACTGTGCCAGAAAAGAAATGATTCATTACTGATGGATAAATCATCTGTCTGTTTAAAGTCACACCAACCTTTTAGAAGAAAAAAAATCATGGTTAGTATAAAGCTATTAGAGAAAATAAAATGGGGAGAGGGGAATGTCCTATCCTTCCTGACTTATTTAAACAAGTTATTATGATGAAAAATGGGAACTGGATACAAGAAAGGACATAGAAGCAATTTCATGATTCGACTATAAAAGAGAGAATCAGAAATAGGGGTAATAACCCAATGCTCTACAAAGTGGCAAAGAAACTAGGAAATAATTCCCTATTTGATAAAAAATGCTTGGGAAAGTGGAGAGCAGTGTGGGAGGAATTTGGTTTAGACAAGTACCTTGCACTATATTCTAAAATAGATTTTAAATGCCCACATAACCTTTACATCAAAAAACATATAAAAATATGAGAGAAACAGATCATAAATCTCTTATAGCTGTAGGTAGGAAATGAATTTTTAACCAAATAAGAGATAGAAGTGATAACAAATTTTGAGATAGATAACTTTGATTACATGAACCTAAAAAAGCTTTTGAACAGACAAAATTAATGCACTAAGCATTGAATAGGAAAAAACATCTTTGCATCAAATATATGATAAGGATCCAATAATTAATGTTTTGTTGAACTGATTATGAAAATAGTGATATGAACTGATTCAGAGTACAATAAGAAGAGTCAAGAATACAATACATACAGTGACAAGAATAATATAAATGAAAAAAAGCATACAAAAGTGAATATTGCAAAATAATAAAGAACAAGTATATCTGAATAGAAAAGATGAAAGAATGATCCTAGCCTGCCCCTCTGCAGAGGCAGGAGGTTAGCAAATATTGCAGGTTGCATGTGCTTTCAGACGTTTTAGTCATGTTGATTTATTTCTTCTTTTTCTTTTTGCCTTTTAAAAATTGCTATTTGTTGTATGGTATGGTTCCCTGGGAAAGGGATAGGAAAGGACACAGGGGCAAACTATGATCATGTAAAAAGACATGAAAAAAACATTTAAAAATAAAAATTTCATTTGTCTCTATTAAGTTATTTTCAGTCATGCCCAACTCTTTTTTACCTCATTTAGGGTTTTCTTAGCAAAGATTCTGAAGTAGTTTCCTATTTCCTTCTCCAATTTATTTTACACATAAGGAATTGAGGCAAACAGGGTTAAATAATTTACCCAGGATCACACAGCTACTAAGCATCTGAAGGTAAATTTGAACTCAGGAACATATCTTCCTGACTCCAGGCCCAGCACTTTGATGACTTGCTACCTAACTGCCCAATAACTTCCTACTTAAGCTTTAATAATGTAAATAATTGCCACATAAGGATATCAATAAAGTATTAAAATTGTTACATGTCAAGAAGAGAGAATAATCAAGAGCAGGAATTATTTTGAATTATTTTGAATATAAGATATTTTGTAAAACTTTATTGCAAAGATCGATAATTAGTTACAATATTGCTTCATTAAATAGAAAGTATTAATGCAGTTTAATAAAAGATTACTGAGAGACTCAACTAATGTCATGCTAATCAATTTAAGAGTGAAAATGAAAGTAGGGCAACAAATAGAAAAATAGCAAGGATATTTTTTTTAATTGTTTTACTTCGGTTCATTTAAAAATGTTTTGTTGATGCTTCTTGTTTTTGCAAGGGGCAGTCTTGGTATAGTGAATAAAGAGACGATCTTTTAGGCAGGAATACCCGAGTTCAAATTTGGCCTCTGACACATGCTAACTGTGTGACTCTAGCCTAGTCACTTAATTTTTTATGCTCCAGGCAATTCTTTAAGTATACATGTTGTAGGAAAGATGATAATTTGCATTTAAGAGAAGGAATTTCCTTATCAGTGAATTCCCTATATCAATGAAATCACAGAATCAGGACTTATCTCTATCTTTATATCACAGTGATTTCTAGAAAACCTCCTTTCCAAACTCTGGGTTGAGCTTTTCCTTATTTTTAATAAGATAAACCCAAATAGATAAACAATATGAATATTATATATTTTTAATTATGGAAGAATGAAAGGAAACAATTTTCCAAATTATGCTTACATGTGAATTTCATGAACAATCAAGGATAATGAGTGGTTATAATTGGGAAAAAACAGTTTTAGTCACATAAATCTTAAAGACTCTTTTCTATAATGGTCATTGAGGAGGGTGTATTAAGAATTGAATATGTTGCAAAAAAGGAAGAAAAAAGCAACAATAAAGTTTTTTGAAACATTGATGTACACTTTTATAGTATTAGAATTTTTTTAAATGGTCCAGTTTTTCTGGAAAACACTGTGGAATTAGGTAAGAGATTTTTCTTAACATTATTCATAGCCTTTGACTCAATAAATAATAAATAAGGAAGACAAAGAAAGATGGATGTGTTTATGGGCATATGTAAATATATACACACATGAGTATGTATACATGTATATACATGTGTATATACACAATCTACATGGGTGTATATATTTCTATCTTTGACAGTCTTGTCATTTATGCCAAATAGTAGAATATGTAGATTTATCTATTAATTGTGGAATCATAAAATAAATCGAATACCACAAATGTAATGAAATATTATTGTAATATAAGTTACTACAAATATGAGTAAATTTGTAACTTAACAAGATAGAACCAAGAGACTAATATCTAAAACAGCCACAATAATGTAAATTTATGAAGGAAAAGTAGATAATAACAGAATTCAAATCAAATAAAATAAATAACATTGTTTCAATGACATGTGAAAGCACAGTTTATTCCAGTATTCATAGGAAGAATAAATTTCAACAGGAAAATGTTATATTCCCTGTAAGTTGAAATCACCATATCAGATGTTCTCACTTACTTATTTGTTTGCTCGTTGTTGTCATCATTGTCATTGTTTCTGTTGTTTTGTGTAACCCAAAATGCAAAGTTCAATGGGATAATACTCTCATTGGTAGAAGTTATTTTTTCAATGTTCCATGCTTCCATAAGGGTAATTATTTGGTGAGAAGAGGGATCTTGGTCTTCTGGCTTCCAACTTTTGAGGAAAAAAGACTCAGTTCTATTTTTTCTTCAGGTCCTTAAAGGAGGAGAGAAAGACTCTAGGAAGAAGGTGACATTTAGAGGAATCAGAGACTTAATTATGTTACTACACACTCCCCTGTGCTGAAATCTAAGACTATTTCTCTTGTGATTGAGCTAAGATATTTTTCTCCCAATGAGAGAGTTCATTAACTCTCTATGTTGTCTGGTATATATTCTCATCTGTATACTTTCTCTTATTTACATTTGCTATTGGTTTGGACGAATTGGTTTATTTGTTTTTTACTCCATGTATTCATTCATTGTGGAACTAGCACTTGGTTGAAAGGGAGTCAAGCATTTGATGTATATAGCTTGGGGCTATATAATGTATAGCTTGGGGTACTCCTTTCCCATTAACAAATAGCAATTAGCAGCTCAACTTGAACCTAAAATTTATTCCCCCTAGACTAACAATAGTTAAGGGGCTAGATACATCTAATTCTAGCCATGTATTCCATCTCTCTGAGGAAAACAGAGTAGTCAGTCCCTGGCTCCAACCTCCTGCTTCCCCTCTTGGCAAGAACCAAAATTTCCTTTGGAAAAAGATAGAAAGACAGAAATCCAGAGGTATCTATTCATGCATCCCTATGAAACACATCCAAATAGACTTAGGTGGACATATTTAAGCTATATGGTCAGAAAAGCATTAACCACATCCAAATAGACAAGGAAAATCGCATAGCTAGGAGTTTATCTGGAAGAGGTTGTGTTTTTAAAAATACCAATAAAACAATTATTAAACAAAAAAGAAAATTATATAATTATGGGAGCATATCCAGAAATCAATACTTTTTTTTTTCCTAGAGAGCATTTGGGTGAAGGTTAGTAGATTGAGAAACAACCATGATATTGTCCTGGGAATATGCTACTGACCACCTAGGCAAAGGGTAGTTGAAAAAGAAATCACAAACATGATAGACTAGTACTATGTAAAGTAGTAATGAGACACTTCAGTTGTCTAGAAAATTTCTCTCTCCCAGGTATAATCCTACATTTAGGAAGAACAACTAGACTTATGATTTAGACTTGTGATAGGCAATGCCTAGTGAGGAAATCCCTTGTATGAATTCAAGTTGAGAACTTTTCTGCAATTTAACAGTTATCTAGATGAATAAGGGGTTAAGTGATTTGCCTAGGGTCACAACAGCCAGTACTGTTCAAAGAAAATACTTGAACCCAGGTTTTCATAACTTTTAGGGTGGCACTCTATACACTACACCATGCTAGTTCTCACAGCCTAGATTTGGAGAAAATACATTTCAAGTGGTTCAGAGAAAAATAACAAGCAGGACTGCATGCCTAAAATTCTGCAGTGGAAATCATTCCTGATCAAGTGAGGAGTTCTCAATAATAAAATTCTAAAGACACAAACAAAAACAATTGTCATGGAGAAGAAAAGTGGTGGTTTTCTAAAGAGACTGGTGTGGCTGCATCAACAATTCTGATTTGTTGAAAGAAAGAAACACACAGAAGATAAAAATACAGATTGATATTGAAGGACAGGAACAAAAACTTGGTTCAGTCTTATAATAACATACGGAGTATTAAAGCTCACATTAAGCCAAATCTGGAGATGAATGCTAAGGAAAGAAAAGGGGCCTTTATATACTTTTATATAGCTATAATATAGAGAAGAGGAGGATCAAGAAAGGAACGGGATTGTAGTTTCAGGATGAATAGAAATATGATAACAATTGAGACAGTCATCATGAACAATACATTTCTTACTTGCATAAATTTTCTTTTCCAAGAAGAACAATCCTTTAACTGGGCTGAGGGTGCGGGAGGGGGGATATTGAAAGGAATTTATATAGAGTTTAAGCCCAAAATAAGAAAAAAAAATAGGAACCACTTTGGCAAGAAATAAGATTATTGGCCTTGTCCACAAACAGAATTTAGGGTAAAGATGGAAAAAGCCATAAGGTTAAAAAAAAAAATTTAGTGGGAAGGAGGTACTAAAATGCAAATAAAGGAGAGAATGGGAAAAAATGGTGCTCATTTAAAAGGAACTTGTGTATTCTTCTCGTCTGACTTCTTACACAGGACTGAAAGACCTAATACTGCAGAAAGAAGACCCCTTTCTTTACTTACACTTGCTGCAGTTAAATGTGACAGTTGGGTAACTGCAGAAGGAAAAATACATGGTTCAGATACGGAAAACAATACATGATCAACAGATAAGAGAGCCTAGCCCAAGTTATCCTTGGTCCGTCACACTGTTGACACACTAATTCTTTCATAGTTTTTACTATGAATAGGAAAACCCAAGACTTGCTTCCTTACCAGGTCCCCACTGGAGTGACTGAGAGAAGAAATTGAGTTCCTATATATTTTTTCCTGACTAATACAAGTGAAATTGTACTTTACTTGAGACAGGTCACATAGGCTAGAGAGGTGCCTCTAGTCAGTGGATTGATTTGTCTCAGGGAGGGGAGAGGGCAAGGGAAGTAGTAAAGAATAGAATTTGGAACTCAAAACTTTTTTTAAAAAATTGAACAATTATTTTAGCATGTAATTGGGAAAAAATAAAATATTGTATTAAAACTATTGACAATATTATGATGAAAGACCTATTTATTTTTGGTTTTTTTGGGTTTTGGGTTTTTTTTGTTTTTTTAGTGAGGCAATTGGGGTTAAGTGACTTGCTCAGGGTCACACAGCTAGTTAGTGTTAAGTGTCTGAGGCCAGGTTTGAACTCAGGTACTCCTGAATCCAGGGCCGGTGCTCTATCCACTGCGCCATCTAGCTGCCCCGAAAGACCTATTTATTAATGTGCCTTAGTATATCACTTCATTCAAAATAGAGCAGGGCAGAGTTATTCTAGGAATAGGAAAAATGTTGAATCATGAACTGATTTGATGAGTCATTGCAGAACCCTTTAGACTAAGAAGATGAGTATTGTTGTTCAGTCACTTTCAGTTTGTCTAAGTCTTCACATCTACATTTGGGGTTTTCTTTACAAAGATAGTAGAGTCATTTGCAGTTTCCTTCTCTAGTTCATTTTACAGATAAGGAAACTGAGGTAAATGATTAAGTGACTTGCCCAGGGTCACACATACTAAGTGCCTGAGGCTAGATTTGAACTCAGGAAGATGAGTCTTCCTGACCGCAGCACTGGCACTCTATCCACTGCACTACCTAGCTGCCCAAGGTTAGTATTGCTGTGCACAAAAGGGGTAATATAAAGCAGTTTTTCATGAGATTTAGAGAACTTGTTTGTTAGCCTAGCCAGAGTGCTCTCTGGTGTTTAATGGTTCATACAGATATTGGGGATGTTGTTTGTCCTTTGTTCCAAAAGAGTATCATAACATCAGGGTGATATCATAACTCACACTAGATTGGATTTAAGTGAAAGAGGGCTATGCAAGGTCACAAACCTCACTCTCTCCTCCAGAGTCATGTGGGTCCAGTGGCAAGATATAGATCATTATAACTGGAGATGCCCCTGAGTATTTAAGGCAGTAGAGCTTAAATGACTTGCCCTGGGTCACACAGCTAGTAAGTGTCCAAAGTGAGATTTTTAACTCAGGTCCTCTCAACTTCAGTACCAGTGCTCTATCTACTGTGCCACCTAGCTGTCCAGATACTACAGATGAGAATTAGGTTGACAACTTGGCTCTTCATTACTTAATAGGAGCAGGCCAGTGTTTTCAAACATAAGAACTCATAGCTGCCTCTGGTGATTTTAAGTATCTGACCCAGACCAACTACATCCTCAGGTATTTAAATAACTGACAGATATTATTACTGAACCATTGGTATTGATATTTAAAGGATTACAAAGAAAGGGAGAAGTCCTTTAAGATGAGAAAGACAAATGATGTTCTAATTTTCAAATAAAGGAAGAGTGGAAAATATAAACTTTATATCATTAAACTAGACTTCAATTTGTAACAAAAATCTGGAATGTGCTATCTGTGATACTACTCATGACCATCAAGAACAGAAAGTAGTGTTCACTCAGCACTGGTTCATTAAGAATAGGTCAGACTATCTCCATTTCTTTTTATTTAGTGTTTCTTGATAGGCAAAGAGATATTCTTCAGATATTTCTATCATGTATTTGATAAAGTTTCTTAGGCTACCATTATGGACAAGATAGAGATATTTGTTAGATGATAGTATTGTTGAAGTCAACTCAGTTAATCAAAGACTTTGGGCCTCCAAAGGGTATCAATATGGAATTTTGATCAATGGTTTATATAAAAAGATAGTTGGCATATTTATCAAATTTGCAAATCACACAAAGTTTAGGAAGGATAGCAAATATGGTAGATGTAAAGGATCCAGAAAGATATCAACAAGTTAAAATCAATATAATAAAATTTAATATGAAATAAATATGTTTCTATGTTTGGGTTAAAAATTGTAATTTCAAGAACTGAGAAGAATAAGCTAGACAGGGAAAGTTGTCTTTAAAAAAAATTGGCAGACTTATTTGAATTTCAAATTCAAATTGAATCAAGAGTATGAAAAAGTTACCAGAAACATTTCTGAAACTTTAGGCCTCATTGAGAGGCATAGTATTCTTACCTAGGCAGACCTTATATGTATATTCAATTTTAGGAGGTTTATAGGCAAACTGGAACATATCTAAATGAGGGAAATTAGCATGTCAAGAGCTTCAAGAACATTTGATTGAAAGATGTAACTTGAACGAGAGAAGACAAAGTAGATATCATAGCTGTTTTTGAGAATTTGGAAGGATATTATGCAAAAAAGATTAAATTTGTTCTCCTTGGCCCCAGAAGACAAAATTAAAACCAAAGTACAATAGACAAAGTAGATGAAAGTCGCAAAGAGGCAAACTTCATTCTCACATGAGGAAAATCTTTTGCATAATTACAGTTACTACCAGTGAAATGAGATGTTAGTGCTATGCTTTATCTCATTGGGAGGCTTAATAGGAAAGAAAGAAAAACATTTCTTAAGTTCCAATTATATGGCAGCCACTGTTCTTTTAAGCACTTTACAAATAGTATCCTATTTGATCCTCACAACAACCCAATGAAGTAGGCACTATTATTATTCCTATTGTTTGGATAAGAAAACTTAGGTTGAACAATGTTGCATGAATTGACCAGGGTGGCAAAGCTAGCAAGTATCTAAAACTCCAAGGCAGTCCCTCTAACCACCTTGCTAAGGTGTCTATCAAACCACATATTATGATATGTACAATGCTTAACAGAGTAGGTGCTTTAAAAATTAATATTGATCAACTGATATGTTATAATGAGGTTGTACTACCAGTTAAGTTCCATTAGAATATCAGCACTTGAGTTCAAACTGTTATTTGATGTTTGACTGTGGGCGAGAAAATTGATCTCCCAACCTCATTTCTCTCAAAGATAAAATAGGGACAATTATACCTCACATTTGGTGGCTAGAGGAAGGTGCTTTATAAAGTACAAAATGTTATGGAAATATGAGTAATAATTATTAATAACCAAATATTCCAGTTGATCAGAAAATTTTTAAATGGCTGATACTTTCCAAATGACTAAGCATTTATTTGTTAATCATGTTTACTGTCATGGACTCTTAACACAATTAAAATGGGCAGTGACTTTGGTCTACCTCTGTCTGGAGAACTCTTCACACACACAAAAAAAAATGTTAGCCAAACCTATTAACTACACAGTCAGTGGCCCAGATGTTGGCTCTCTATGTACCATATTACTTGAGGGCAGAAAGGAACTATGCCTTTGGCATATATGCCTCTATATACAGTACTTATAAATAAGTCTCCCTGGAGATAAGGAGAAAAACACATTGGGGATCTAGCAAAATATTAAAAAGTGTGGGCATAGGAAGAAAGCTCATTTGGGGGTCATGGAGTCAGGAACCCAGATGACATATGTGCTGGCTTTCATTTAGTTTAATTGCCTTATTTCAATCTCCAGGGTCTAGACTGCTTTTAATGCACAGCAAGTGGGTGTTGGTCCTAGCTCAGAACCATACGGAAAGTTGTGGGGAATGCATTCTACCAGAGGGAAGGAAAATTGCCGGACTTCTGACCTAGACAGGAGGTTGCACAGTAGTGTGTTAATTATAGCCCAGTGGCAGAATCTGACTTTTATCAAATTGTCCCAGAGGTATTCCAAGTCAGTTCATCCTATCAAAGCTTCTCAACTTTTCCTAAAATGTGGGAGGGAGAGGAAAAGAAGTAATCTGTAACATAACTAGTGTTGTGTGGTGGAAGGAGTAAGTACTGATCCCTACTCTGTCATTGACTAACTTTGTGACCTTACTCAGAAAAGTCTCTTTGTCAACTTAGCTCTCAATGTACTCATCTCTCTAATGAGGACATTGGATTGGATGATCTCCCAGGTCCCTTCCAGTTCTAAAACCTATGATACTATGTAATAAATAACTAAACCCCTTTATCTGAACCTAGTGGGGTAACAATATCAGGGGATATGTGGCAATGCCTCAACTAGGGGAGTCTAAGACACAAGTAGAAGTTGTCTTCTCCACATTTCTGATTAATTCATAAAATCATAGGATTTTAGGATTAGATTACCTAGTCCTCATTCTTTATCTGATAGGCAAGTGCATCAAAATCCAGAGAAGTAACAAGGTAGAACAATGGAAAGAACAGTAGGCTTGGAGGAAGATCTGAGTTCAAATCCAGCCTCAGACACTTACTAGCTGTGTGACCCTGGACAAATCACTTAACCTCTATTTGTACAATGGTGATGATAATAGCAACCTAATGGGCTGTTGTTAAGATCAAACGAGATAATAATTATAAAGCACTTAACACAGTGTCTGACACAATAGATACCATATAAATGCTAGCTATTATTATTATTATTTACTATTATTGTTTTGGTAGTGTTATTTATTGTTTTTGTTGTTGTTACTGTTATTAAATGACTATACTCAATTACTTATGTATTTACTGCCATGTCACTTTCTGTTACTATTTCTCTGTAATATAATGGGGTGGAAGGGGAAAGCATGGCAAGGAAGCAGGGGTAATGATGTGATTTTTAAGACCCCTTCCAGCTCCAACATTCTGTGTCCTTTGTTCTGAGGTTTCCTCTAGCTTTGACATTCTATGCCTTGAGATTGAAGACCCCTTCTGACTCTGATACTTGATACCCTATGTTCTAATGTGGTGGGTTTTTTCCAACTGTCTTCTAGTTCTAGCATTGCATACCCTATATTCTAAGGTCCCATATAGTTCTGTTATGTAGGGGACTTTTTCTTTCCTTTTGAACATTTTTTAACATATATTATCTCATTTGATACTCATAAACCTATGATGTTGATGCTATTATTTTACAAATAAAGAACTAAGGATCAAACAGATTAAGTGACACCTGATTATACATCTAGTAAGTATCTGAGGAGGATTTTGCACCAAGGTCTTCCTGACTCCACATTTCTGTACTACACCATGCTGTCTTCCACTCTTTTCCAAGGTTTCTTCCACCTCTGACATCCTGTGACCTAAGATCCTATACATTTCTGACAGTCTATGGCCCATGTTGTAAGGTGCTTTCTAACTCATACATCCTATGCTCCGTGGTCTAAGATCCCATCCTGTCAATTCTGACATTTGGTGTTCTAATTTTTAAGGTCCTTCTAGCTCTAATACAGTATTCAATGGCCTAAGATAATTTCTTTTTATAACATTGCACTGTCTTCTGAGGTCCCTTCCATCTATCTTATCCCTGCCAACTTTTTTCTGTACAAGAATTTAATGGAAACAAAGACACTATTAAAGTTATCATCCATCTCCAGTTAGGATGATGTCTTTATTTTCACTTTTTCATCTAACTTTGCAAAGTATGTCATTTTTCCTCAAAATTCTTTGGCTTTCTGAAGATCATCTTGTTCAAAAGCTTTGCTCAAATCTTCAGTCAATTCTTTCTGCTCAGCTCTAACAAAGGCTTAATTCAATCTCTTTGGTTGCAGCCTCACTGTGAGCTTCAGCCAGCTTCTTATTGACCTCCATGATTTCTCTGAAAAACTCCATGCCCATGAAACTGGCTTCCTAAGGTCCCTAATAACATTTTATGTTATGTTCTAAGGACACTTTCAACTCTTGTGCTCTAAGTTCTAAGAGACCTTCTAGATTTGACATTCTTCATTCAAAGTTCCCAGTTTAACCCTGATATTTTAAATTATAAGGACTCTTTCAGCTATGATATTTTATGCTTTAAGGCCACTTCTAGCTTCATATTTTGGGGAGGGCAGTTATGCCCAAAACAGAGACTACTGTTTCTGCAGATCTTTGCTCATTTTGAAAGGGCATGTGACCACCCTGAAAGAGCTCCATCTAAAATGACTGTTTACTTGCACAACACAAAACCCTGGAATATCCTGATTGAGGTCCAAATATGGCCTTTCTATTGCCTACAAATTCCTTTGAAGTTGAACAAAGGGGCGGAGAAGCTTCAGCTCTGAAATTGGACATTAGTCACAGCCTGGAGAGAAAATGACAGTTCCATGATATTCTCTACCCAGGTTTCAATGAGCATGGTGAGGTTGGGTGTGTTTGAACCTCCTTTGAAGATGCTGGGAGGCATTTCACATTGTTCAGAAGCTTCCCCTGGGGCCGGTACCCTTTTGTGAAATTTTCACTGGGTTATGCTTGTTTCCATATGAATTGATGGCTGATGAATATTTCCAAAGCCCTTGGCCAAAATATTGAAAATAGACTAGCATGAGCACATTGTGGGAGGAATATGTTATTCCTGGAGCTGGATGCTGGACAGAAAGGACACCCCATTATCTCCTCTTGGGTAACTGACAGAGACAAAGAGGCTTGAGAGCCACTGAGGTCAGTGGCAGGGGGTAGCACTTCAAGCATTACAACTACTATCAGGAGAACTCAGAAGAAAAAGAAAAATGTCTTTGTCTAATGTCAATGTGGTAGGAAAAAAAACTTAAAAATAAATTTGACCCTAAAAGAATAGTATCAATGGATGTTATGTTTTTGTGAATTTTTTTCAAAAATGTAAATGTGCTCTTACTTCTCCTCTTCTTTGTTTTTACAATTTGGAAAATGCTAAAAAATTGTGACAGAAGTTGTTGAAGTTTGAAAGTAACAGAAATAAAACAAGACAACAAAATAATCACTATATTCATTGTCTTATAGTAGTAAATAAGAGGTGCACAGGAAAGCCAAGGCTAATTTAATGAGTGCCTAGTTGCTTTGAAGGTGGTTCTTGGAATGAAAGAAGCATTCACATTTCTTTAAAGTTTATAAAGCATATTTCTTAAAACAGCCCATTGAGGGAAATAGGATGGAAGGTGTGGTTTTTTCATTTTTTTTTTAGCTCTACCTTCTATGTTTGAAGAAACTGAAGTTCAGATAATTTTAACATCCTAAGAATCATGTAGCTCATAATTGTCACAATAAGGACTCAAGACCAAGGAATTTAATTCAAAGTCCAGTATGTTTTCTACTTTGCAAAACTAATTGTATAATCTCTAAAGTCCTTTCTAGATATAATTACTGTTGTTAATTATTATAAATATTATCTCACATTTATATAATACATTCAGGTTTACAAAGCATTTTATAAATATTATTTCATTTTATCCTTACAATAATCCTGTGAATTAGGGGTTATTATTGTGCACCTTTTACAGAGGAGAAAACTGAGGTAGACTGAAGTTAAATGACTTGCCCAGGGTCATACAGCTAGTGAGTGTCTGAAGCTGGTTTGAATACCAGTTTTCCTGACTCCACATCCATCCCTCTATCCCCTTAGTCACCTACTTTTTGTCACATCATAAAACTCAGAGTTGGGTTGACTGTAGAGTACAAATATACTACATAACTTCTATCTTAGAAATAGGATCCCAGAGTATCAGGTCTGGGATTTCTTTCCAGTTCTTCCTCTGAAGAGCTATGAACTCATGAAAATTACTTTTATCTGGCTTTCAATTTCCTTCTTTATAAAATACTTGAAGGAACAAAACTCAAGGTGAACAAGTTCAAATTCCACACTGGGCATTTGCTGTTGTCAAGAGATTCAAATTATTTTCCCCATCTGTCAGTGTGTGTGTGTGTGTGTGTGTGTGTGTGTGTGTGTGTGTGTGTGTGTGTGTGTGTGTGCATGTGTTAGTGGTGGACTGAGCCTCTAACCAAAAATATGCATTGTTTATCTACATGGATCTGTATTGCTATGGGCCTGAGTTATCTCAGAAGTTTTCTGGGAGAACTCAGGGAACCTTCTCCTTGAGAAGCTAAACCAAAGGACCAACACAGAAAAACCTAAAGAAGCCAGTCTTCCCCACCCCTCAGGGAGATAATCCTATAAGGCATGGCTGCTGCCTGTGTGGCTCTAAGGGGACAGAGATAACTCTAGAAGTCCTCTCATTCAAGCCTTCACTCAAGCTTTCCCCACCCCCCAAACAGAACTTTCCAGTCTGATGATCGCCCTATTGGTCCCGCCACCATCCATCCTCTATAAATTTTTGCCATTCTCATGTTCAGGGAGATAGGTATCTCAGAGAATCATCTATCTCTCTGTGCCATGCCATCTCCCCATGCCTAAATAAAATATTATTTTCTTTTTTTTTTTTTTTGCAGGGCAGTGGGGGTTAAATGACTTGTCCAGGGTCACACAGCTAGTAAGTATCAAGTGTCTGAGGCCGGATTTGAACTCAGGTACTCCTGAATCCAGGGCCGGTGCTTTATCCACTGCACCACCTAGCTGCCCCCCTTAAAATATTATTTTCTAATTAGACTTGTGTGTAAGAGGATGTAACTGCCTCAGTCAGACTCTTAAATCTCATGGCTTTTTCTTAGGGTAGATCAACCCTGACCTTTCTGCAGCCTTTGGTACTGCTGATGACCCTCTCCTCCTGGAAAGTTTTCTTTATTTGGATTTTTACAATGATCTCTTTTGGTTTTCTTCTTACCTCTGTGACCCTTCCTTTATGTCAATCTATCAATAAACATTTATAAATCACTTACTACTGCCAATGCTAAGTGCTAGGCATACAAATAGAGGCAAACGACAGAACTTACTTTCAAGATTCTTATAATCTAATGTGGGAGAAAACATATAAACAAATATATTAAAAAGTATGTTACATAGAGTATAAATAGAAAATAATTGACAGGGGAAAGGCACTAACATTGAGAAATGTTGGGGAAGGCTTCTTCTGGAAGTTAAGATTTAAATTAAGCCAAGGAGGTCATTAGTTGGAGAAGAAGTAGAAGAGCTTTCCAGACACAGATGATAGCCAGAGAAAACGTCTGGAGCTGGGGGCAGCTAGGTGGCACAGTGGATAAAAGTACCGGCCCTGGATTCAGGAGGACATGAGTTCAAATCTGGCCTCAAACACTTGACACTTATTAGCTGCGTGACCCTGGACAAGTCACTTAACCTTCATTGCCCCAGAAAAAAAAAAAAAGAGTCTGGAGCTGAAACATGAAGTGTCTGGTTCCTGGAAAATCAGGAGGCTAGTGTCACTGGATTGAAGAATACACGGTGGAGAGTAAGGTGTAAAAAGACAGAAAAGGTAGGGGGGGGACTAGATTATGAAGGGCTTTGAATGCCAAACAGAGCATTTTGTATGTCATCCTAGAACCACTAAAGTGGCTTAACGAAGGGTAACATGATTGGATCTAATCTTTAGGAAAGTCACTTTAATGGCTAAATAGAAGATAGATTGGAATGGAGAAAGACTTGAGGCAGGCACACTTACCAACAGGCTATTACAATAATCTGGATTTGAGATGGTGAGGGCTTACAGTAGAGTGGTGGCAGTGTAAGAAAAGAGAAGGGGATGTATTCAAGAGATATTGAAAAGATGAAATCAGTCAGCCTTGGAAACAGGTTGGATATGGGGGTGAGAGATGGGGAAGATTTCCAGGTAGTAATCTGGAGGTACCAGAAGAATGGTGTGGTCCTCTACAGTAACAGAGAAGTTGGGTGGGGGGTTGGTCTTAGGGAAAAAGATTATTGTTCTCATTTTTAGGTATAGTGAGATTAAGATGTCTACTGGACATCGAATTCAAAATTTCTGAAAGGGATGATGATTGGAAGTCAGCAGATAATTTGGAGCAGGAAAGAGATATTTGAGAATCATCAGCATAAGGATGACAATTAAATCCATAGGAGCTGATGAAATCACCAAAGGAACTAGTATAGAGGGAGAAGAGAAAAAGGCTCAGGACAGAACCCAGAGTGACACTTCCAATTAGAAGCATGGTCTAGAATAGAATCCAGCAGAAGGGAATGAGAAGAAGTAATCATATAGGTAAGAGGAGAGTTATGTCCCAAAAACCTAGAGAGAAGAGAGTATCAGGGAAGAGGTTAATCAATAGTGGAAAAGGAAGCAAATCGAATAAATTCCCAGTCATCTCCTTTACGGGATCATTATCCATAATGATGGATATAATAAAATGATGGAATGGTTCTCTCTGTGAGTAACTTCAAGGTTTTGTTCTGGGCTCTCTTCCCTTTCCACCCTCTCTCACCTATCAGCTTATCAAAGGTTTAATTAACACATCTATGTAGATGACTACCAGATCTATTGTCTTTCCCAATTGCTTTTCTTAGCTATAGTCCCACATTATCAATTACATATTGGACATTTCAAACTGTATATAGTCAACATGTCCAAAACAAAACTCATGGGGCAGCTAGGTGGCACAGTGGATAAAGCACTGGCCTTGGATTCAGGAGGACCTGAATTCAAATCCGGCCTCAGACACTCAACACTTACTAGCTATGTGACCTTGGGCAAGTCACTTAAACCCAATTGCCTCATCAAAAAAAAAAATTAAGATTCCAAAGCAAACCTCATTATGTTTCATCAAACGTACCCCTCTTCTCAACTTCCAAATTTCTGATCAGTGAACACCACCCCAGGCACCCAAGTTGTCAATTACTGTCAATTGTTAATAACAATTTTGTTGTCATGCTCTACTCTTCATTGTCACTCACTCCATAATGCCAATCGCTTGGGAATCTTGTCAATTCTGTCTCCACACCATTTTTCAAATCTGTTCTCTTCTCTATTTATACCAGCACTACCTTAGTGCTGACTCTCATTGACTTTTTTTTTTCAGGGCAATGAGGTGTGATGGCCTAAAATTCTAGCTATGATGTCTAAAATATAATGAGTGGCCCCTTAAATTAAAAGCTTTAGCAAGAGTTTAGACTTTTAAGTATTTATTAAAGTGCATCAGAAGTTGGTGAGGAGAGAGAGATATTTAAAAATCTAACTATCTCTAAGAGTGCCCCGCCTCTCACCTGCCAAAGCCGAGTAAGGAACTTGAAAAGCCCTCTCCTCAGCGGCTACTCCCAGAACCTCTTGTGAAACAGGTAAAAGGGCCATACACACACACACACACACACACACACACACACACACACACACACACAGCTCCTAGATAATTGGCTGATAACTTTGATTGACACAACTAACAGGTGCTAACTTCCAGACACTAAAGTCACATTGTTTCCAAGTCACATGCTTTCTCCTCATGGTGGAGCTTCCCTGCAATATCTTTCTCAACAGGTTGGTAGCACTCTAAATCTCACAGGGGGTTAAGTGACTTGCCCAGGGTCACACAGCTAGTAAGTGTCAAGTGTCTGAGGCTGGATTTGAACTCAGGTACTCCTGAATCTAGGGCCCGTGCTTCATCCACTGCGCCACCTAGCTGCCCCCTCATCATTGACTCTTGTTTAGACTATTGTAATAGTTTCCTAATTTGTTTCTCTGCCTTGTTTTCCCCACTCCAATCCATGCTCCACATAACTGACAAAATTATTTCTCAAAAGTATGATTTTTTTCTTTTTTTTTAAAGTACAGTTTTTACTACATTATCTGACTACTTAATAAAGACCAATGTCTCCCCTTCACTTCTATTATAAAGTACAAACTCCTCCCTTTGATTTAATGATCTTCACAATTTAGCCCCAATCTACCTTTCCAGGCTTATCATACATTATTCTTCTTCATGTAATCTGCAGTCCAGTCAAACTGGTCTTTCTTTTTTGTGGGGCAATGAGGGTTAAGTGACTCACTCAGGGTCACACAGCTAGTAAATGTCAAGTGTCTGAGGCCAGATTTGAATTCAGATCCTCCTGAATCCAGGACCAGTGCTTTATCCACTGTGCCACCTAGCTGCCCCCAACCTGGTCTCATACAGGAATCTTCATACAGAGTGCTCAATTTTCCATCTCTGTGCTTTTGCATTGACTTTTAGCCTTGCCTAGAATGTATTCTCTCCTCACCTCTACGTTTTAAAATCTTTAGTATCCTTCGAAATTGAGGTCAAGCATCACATTCTACATGAGGGCTTTCCTGATCTCTACAACTACTAGTATCTCCCCCATTCAAAATTACCATGTATCTATTTTTATATCTTTACCTATGTGTATAGTACCTGTCCCATTGGAATGTAAGCTCTCTAAAAACAGAAAGTACTTCATTTCTGTCTTGGCATCCTCAATCTTATCCAGCCCATTGCCTGGAAGAGAACACTTCATAAAGAAAAGAGCTTCATAAAGTCTTGTCAATTAACAAAATGAAATAACTTCCTTATGATGCTCCCAACTATCAGCCTCCTTTGTTGGTCTCCAAGACAAATCTGCCTCAGAATAAATTCCATGAGGTCACTTCCTCAGTGTATTATTTAAAGCTTCACTGGATCGTGTATAGATTTGATTCCTTATTATCCTATGTTCTATCCTGGAGATCTTTTTAGCTGTTGATATTAGCTTGAACTATTTTTGCATTGGAGATAGAGGAAGTTAAAATAGAACTTTTCACCATGTAAGATGTTTCCTAACATCTGATTGTCATGGGCAAAGCAACTAGAAGTGCAGGTCAGTCACACTCATGCTCAGAGCATAAGGAGTGATGTGTAGTCACAGAAAACACCAAGTGGCAAATACACTTCTGCTTACACTCTTTAGGTGGTACTATTCATTTATAGGCATTATGAAAGATGGCATGATATAATGGAAAGAACACTATTTTTGCCCTAAGAGGACCTGGGTTTGAATCCTGCCTCTGTCACTAGCTGTAATTACAAATTAATGCAAGTTATTTAAACTTCTTGGACCACAGTTCACCCCTTTCCACTTTAGTTCTAATAGAATGTGAGTCCTTTATAATGTAAACTCTGTCAGTAACAGGTTACTCATGATTAGATTAGCCAACTCTGGCTTTGCCAAAACAGAACACAATCCTGTAAGTTGGGTGAGGTGTAACATACAGTGGTTTTGAAGAATCTTGGGTCCTAATCTTCATTCCAGGCTATGAGTTTGACTGGTTTATTCAGACACCATTAGTGATAAGGCCTGCTTTCATGAAAACCTCCAAGAATAAGCAAGGCAGTTTGACAGGTCTTGTTTATTCAGAGTTGTGGAGACTGTCAGTACTAGTGAGAAAGAGTTATACTCCATATTCAGCTGCTTGCTGTGTATCTCTAGTATATTGTCAGAGGCATTCTGTTGCCAAAGCTTTTAAGTCTTTGAGGCAAAAATGAAGGCCCCTGTTTTTCATTACTTGCCAACATGATGCAGTTAAAAAAGCACTAATTTGTTATTTGGGTATCAGATGGCCTGGGGTTGAATTCTTGTTTTGTCACTTACTAATTGTGATTGGAGGCAAGTTTCTACAGATTTTAGATTTCCTTTCCCTGGGTCTCAGTTTCTTCATCTTTAAAACAAAGTAGGCTAAATGAACTTTAAGGTACCTTCTTTTTCCAATCCTATGATTAGGAATGGGGAGATGAAGGGACTATGAATGATCAACTCATTCATTATAGAAACCTATGTACATACACTGGGAACATCTATTACTTTGGAATTTGGAAAGAGAAAAAGTATTGTGCATGATTAATATCAGCACACCACTTGGCAATGTGAGGACTGTAAGCTGAAACTGAGATTCTTTCTATTTAAATGTCTCAAGTTCAAGATGTTCTTGCCTCTTAACTAAAAGGTAAACAAAAGCCATTAAAAAAAAAAAAACAGGGCTAAAGAGGACTTCATTTCCAGACCAAACACCAGTTCATAGAAATATGTGAGTGACAGAATTATACAATAAATTTTCTTGCTTTCTTTTTTTTTTCTTATGAACCCTGTGCCCCAGATGTAGCCTCTGTAAACATTCTGTCTGAGCTAGGAATATCTTGTTTCTTAGCTGCAATACAATTTCACAGGCTCGTCGAAATGAGAGACAGAAAAGATCTATTAAATCATTTTGTCCGCTCCCTGCCAGCGTGGGATTGGTCCCTGAAGTACATTTTCCATTGCTTTGTCGATTTGGAAATGACTCAAGCAAGGAGGTTTCCATCACTTCCCATGGGAGACTTTTCAAGGCTTTAATCGTCCTCGCTGTTAAGATTGCTTTAATTTGCCTTTGCTCAATTTTCCTTTGCTCGGCTTCATTCTGTTATTCCCAGTCATTCTCTGCTGGATGTCTCCATCCTTATTGTATCTCCCCTTCAAAGACTTACAGGGAGTTATCATCTGTTAGTCATCCGCAGAGGAATGGCGTTCTTTTAATCTTTCCTTCTAGATTCCATACCTCCATCTCCCTTCATTGTTCTTGCTGAGACCCTTTGGAGATAATTCAATTTTCTGTCAGTCACCACCAGATCCAGTTAGGCAGAAGGTAACTGGATTACTCAGACTCAGTGTATTCCAACATTACATACCAAGCACTTAATGATTGTGATTGGGCTCTTCTGTTATGATCCATTAGAGCAGATTTCATTCTAGCATCATGATAAACATGATCCAGAGATTGTTAGATAGTGACTTTAGCCACCCATTTATACTAAGGATTTACCAGACCACTAAGACAAAAACGTGTGTATGTGCATGTGGGTTAGGGGGAGAACATCACAGCAAGACTAACAAGAGACAGGCTTGACCTCTGGGCTGCCATTCGGCATCACACATATGCTTCCAAGTTACTCTGGGACATATCCAAAATTATGAGGCAAGTCAAAAATATAAAAATTACTGTAATCTGCCATTTTCCACCTACAGCTGTTGGAAAGTACCTGGAGATTTGTTTTAAGTGGGGGCACATGCTGGCAATGATGATGATTTTGAAGATGATTCATTTCAATGATGGAAAAAATGTTTATGCTTTGACAGGGGAGTTTCAATAATAAAATAGCAACAACTCTCATTTATGCAGTACTCTATAGTTAGAAAATAACTTACAATGCATTATCTTTCTTCATCTTCATAAAAGCTGTGTGAGGCATGGAGCATATTATTATATTGATTTTCTAGAGGAAGGAAAAAGTTAAGAAAGATTAAATTATTTCTCCCAAGGGCACACAGTTAGTAAGCAGTAGAATGAACCAAGACTTGAATTTGTGTGTTCTAAACCCATTTCTGCCATTATATCTCTAACTCTAATAATTCACCAAATTGAAGCTCTTCTGTCCTACGACTCTTTCCTTATGACTCGCACAGTATCTTACCACTTTTTAAACTTTTAGACAAAGTTTTAACAGGGGGTAGAGATTATATAGCAAGTGTGAATTGCTTTTAGCAAACCCAACTGTGAAAATTCATGTTGAGAAAATGTTAAATATGCTACACATATAAGTCATTTTAGCTGGAAATTAAAGGGATGCCCATCAATTGGGGAATGGGTAAATACATTAAGTAATTGAATGTTATCATACCTTAAGAAATGATCAAAGGGATGGTTTGAAAGAAACCTAGAAAGACCTGCAGTAACTGATGCTGAGTAAAGAGAAAAGAACTAGGATAAGAACTTATATACTAACAACATTGTACAGAAAAACAATTTTGGAGGACTTATGATTGATATAATATCAATCATGATTCCAGAGAAAGCATGCCAGTCTCCTACTGGCAGAAGGGTGGTGAATTCAAGGTGTAGAATAAATTATAAATTGTTATACATGGAAAACCTGTAGTTTTGATGAAATTGAACTGTTTCATAGAGGAGGAAACAAATGTTCATATTGAGGAAGTGACTTTTCCAGACTTTCTTAAATCTTGATCTCATTCACATTCTCTTCTAATTATAGTACAAAGGGCCAGGATTAAAGAGAAATCTTGTTTTAAGAAATCATTTCTAGAAAACGAAATGCCATATCTGCCAGTGCCTATTCAAGATGTGGTGGTGCAGTGGATAAAGCACTGTACCTGGATTCAGTAGGACCTGAGTTCAAATCTGGCCTCAGACACTTGACACTTATTAGCTGTGTGACCCTGGAATAGTCACTTAACCCTCATTGTCCCAAAGAAAGAAAAAAAAAAGATGTGGTTACTCAACAAACCAACCTGATAAGTTTGATGATTGTGTTCTATGAAAAAGCCAGAATGCTCATCATTTCTCTCTTTACTACTGGGAAGTCTCCATTTGGTTAATCCCCTTGTAAGATTTGAAACATCAGGACCTGAACCAAGGGTTGGGGTTATAAATCCACTGAATTTGAAGCTAGAAAGAACCTTAGGAATCATATAGCCCAATCCTCTTGATTTATAGAGGAAGAATCTGGGACCCAGAATGGAATTAAATTGCCCCAAATCACATATGTTTAATAGCATAAATCAACTATAACCTGTTTTCTGACATCCGCTCCAGGATTCTATCCATTCCAGCACATTGTGTTCAGGTCTAGAAGAAAGCACTTATGGCTGTTGAGAAATTCCCTAGTTTTCATGGCCTATCATTTCTTGCAATACAGGTTACTTTGTTTAGAGAAAACCTCTCTTCCCAGTTAATATACTCCTTCTTTATGGTTCCTTTTCTAGAATCCTTCTTTGATCTGACTTTTAAGTTTTCTTGTAAAAACTCTGGCCCTCTTCTAACATCATCAATTGACTTTTCTGTGTGGAACCATTCAGGTGTAGTGTACTGGACTAGTGGAAACATGAGTACCTTATGTAACGTGGACTCCAGGTGAAGAGGGAAACTCTTTTTTTGTGTTTGTTTGTTTGTTTTTTCAAGAGGGAAACTCTTACTGAATCATCCATATCCTTTATCCTCATGGCATGGCCTGAATATAAGCTTATCCAAAGACCAAGTTGCCAAAGCATCCTTCCCCTATATAGTTGTATCCATGTCTCTCCATTGACGGTGACATGGATTTGTCTTTTGACCTGTTTTTCCTTGTACTCCTTTCCCGGTGCCCAGGGGTGTCTCAAAGGAGGCATTGTATGCCTCATACTTTGGTAAATAACACATGCCAAATAATGGCCTCTTGCTTTTAATCTCCTTGGCTGATCTAAATGTAGCTGCAGTAGACTGGGATAGCACCCTAAGGTGTTCTGAATGCCAGGCCGCTGCTGCTTCTTTGACTCTTCCTATCCAGAAAGGAACAGAGATCCTCCTCATTCCCTCCTTCTTAATCCCTCCATATCTCTCAACTTTATTGGTGAGGTTGATAACATAGAATCTTCCTGGCCCTTAAACTACATCTCAGCTATTTCTACTTTAAAAGTAACTGTGGGGGTGGCTAGGTGGTGCAGTGGATAAAGCACCAGCCCTGGATTCAGGAGTTCCTGAGTTCAAATCCGGCCTCAGACACTTGACACTTACTAGCTGTGTGACTCTGGGCAAGTCACTTAACCCCATTGCCCCATAAAAAAAAGTAACTGTGGCTGCCAATACCTTCTGTGATGCTGACACAACAATACTTAAGCTACTTACCCAATAATGAATGTATGATTACAGTGTAAGAAAACTACACAATTTCCACTTGTCTTTCCTGCTTCCACAAGTAACTAAGAACATGAAAGCCAACAATGGCTCCAGAAGGGGACATCCAAATTCTCCCCTTCTCAGGTTGTCTTTTCTTCTTTTTCCTTCCCTGTAACTATACTCACAGAATCCCAGAGTTAGAAGGGGTCCCAGAGGTTATATGGTCCAATCCCCTGCCCAATGCATGAATTCCTTCTACAACATCTCTGATGGGTGGTTTCCTATACTACTAGAACACATGTAGTGATAAGAAACTCACAAAATAAAATGGTAGACCATTCCATTTGGATACAATTCTAATAATTAGGAAGTTGATATTTATATTAATTTGAACTCTAATTCCTTGAAATTTCTCTACAAAGAAAGAAACATCGTACAGTGTGAAAATCCCTGGTACTGAAGTCTGAGAAATTGAGTTAAAAATCTTATTTCCGGGGGCAGCTAGGTGGCGCAGTGGATAGAGCACCAGCCCTGGAGTCAGGAGGACCTGAGTTCAAATCCGGCCTCAGACACTTAACACTTACTAGCTGTGTGACCCTGGGCAAGTCACTTAACCCCAATTGCCTCACTAAAAAAAAAAAAATCTTATTTCCAATGTTTTCTACCTTTATGACCTTGAGCAAATCACTTAATATCTCTGTACTTCAGTTTACTCATTGGTAAAATGAGAGGACCTGGAATACATGACCTATGAGGTCCCTCTTAACTTTAGATCTGTGATCCTATGAGAAGAGAACTGGAATCAATAACTTCATCATAATAATTATTGACATTTATCTAAAATCTTAAGATTTATTAACACTTAACTGATCCTTTTAACAAATCTTTAAAGCAAGTCCCATTTTATAAAGAAGAAACTAAGGTCCATACTTGCCCATGGTTCAACTATACTATTATATTTCACTCTGCCATGCTGTCTCTCTTCTCCCTCTAAGAGTATTCTTTCATCCACACAAGAGCCTTTCAAAGTATTTGTAGAGACCTATAATGTCAACATGAAATCTTCTCTTCTCCAGGTTAAACATCCTCAGCCCTTTAAAATGATTCTAATATGCCATTTTCTTATAACTTCTTACTATAATTTTGGCCTTCCTCTGAAGACCCTCCAACATGTCTAAAGTGTGGCACCCAGAACAGAACTCAGTCCTCAAAACTCATTGTCCTAGATTCTCTCATTCTATCAGAAAAGCATAAGAATGATTATATTAGTGGATTTGTGTGTTGTGTCACATTATTTATTCCTTTACCTAGCCTACAAATTATCTTCTTCTTCTCTGCTTTCTTTAAATATTTGTCTCTAAATAGACAGGCAGGCAGGCAGGCAGGCAGACCGACCATGATAGATGAGCGATAGAATATTCATTAAGTACTTGTGTTTTGGGCAGTATACTAAGCACTAAGAATAGTAATATAAGCAAACAAGACAACCCCCACTCTTAAACCACCAATATTCTAATGGACCAGACAACATATCTGAGAGAGAGAGAGAGAGAGAGAGAGAGAGAGAGAGAGAGAGAGTTCTTTAAACAGTGTAGTCTGAAATATTGGCCAGGAAGTGACATGGAGGCCCTTATCTGGCCAAGATAAAGCAAAATACCTATCCAGGGCCAGGCAGGTTGATTTCAGGGGTTATTTCCATGTTTTCAGAAAGGAAAAAGATGAGGATTATGGCCACAGTGCAGGTATATGGTTTGACAAAGTGAAAGGGAAGTATAGAGTCTTTTTTTTTTTTTAAGTGAGGCAATTGGGGTTAAGTGACTTGCCCAGGGTCACACCGCTAGTACGTGTTAAGTGTCTGAGGCCGGATTTGAACTCAGGTACTCCTGACTCCAGGGCCTATGCTCTATCCACTGAGCCACTTAGCTGCCCCCTAGAGTCTTAATAAAATTAGTTTTAAAATGTTTAGGTACTTGCTACATGCAAAGAACTATGAAAGAAGCAATAAAAATGAACTTCCCTTCTAGAAATTTTGAATTATTCTCTAATACCACCATGTACTTAAAACTTATCTGCCCAATTAGAAAATGAGTTCCTGCAATTCTACAACCATATTATTTAATATTTTTCCATACATCATTGTAAATTGAGAGGCACAATGGGTAGAAAGCTGCCCGTGGAGGCAAGAAGACCTCTTTTCTCAACCCACTTTTGATACCTAATGGTTGGGAGGCCCTGGACAAATCACCACCTATTAGTGCTCTGGGCAACACTCTTAGACTATAAGGTTTTTTGTTTGTTTGGTCAATCGGTTTGGTTTGGTTTCTGTTGTTGTTGCTTTTTGAGACTGACTCTTCCTGTCTCTCTTAGGCTAGAAGTACCAGTCACTCAGGGTCCCAATCCCACTGCTAGTCACTGTGAAAGCTTTGACCTGCTCCATGTCCCACATGGGACAGTTTGCTTTTCCTTTCCCAGCCAGGTACCTCCCTATCCCCACTCTTAGGGTTCACCATATTGTGGTTGCATTTAGTGCAGCTGTTTGACTGGTTTTTGTCCTACCACAACTCAGAATTTTCTATCTGAAAGGATCCACCAACCTCCGCCTCCCCTAGTAGCAGGGTGTACACCTACATTTGTAGGTGTTCACCAACTCACCTGGAATAAATAATGTTGCAAAGAAAGTGCCAATATATATGGATAGAGTTTTTTTTTCATCCAAGAGTTCCTTATTCTAGTGAAATTCTATGTTAATATTAGTGTTAATTAACTCCCATTTTTCTAGTGTTCTGCACTCTAACTTGTTTTTCATCAAAGTAGTAGAGAACGGATGGTAGAGAGGATAGATTTCTGGGCTTGTCATTGGAAAGTGCTATATTCAAATGCCATACTTAACTATGTAATCCTATGTATATGTCTTTGTACCTAAAGCAACACCCTAGTGTTTTTCTTCCCTGATAGAGAGATTATGATCCTTTTGTCTTCAGTAATGCAGAAATTGACAAAATGAGAAACTCCCAACCTTAATCCATCACACATGGTATATCATACAACTAATCCCCAGTCTCTAGATGAGAGATTGGAGCTCACATTGGTTAAAAGACTTGGCTTAAGACAAGCTAGTAGAAAACCAAGAGAAGAATTAAAATCTTCTGACCTTTTCCAGTGCTCTCTTTACAAACACTATAATGTGACATAGCAGGCCCTTAACAAGTGTGTTTGCAAGAAGGATTCAAAGTGAGGAAAAAGTGGCAAGCTTCCATAATGAGGCAAAACCAGTTCTTTCATATGAGTTCAGCTTAGGCCCACTCATTGAACTGATTCATATTTAAAGTTAGCTGGCCCTTGAGTAGCATACGATTTACTTAAATACTCCAAAGATCTGTAATTTTGTCAATGTGGGGATTCCTTCCACCCATGAGAGTGCAGTAAAACTGTCTTATAAAAGAATCTCTCATTTTTAAATTGATCTCCTTTGGAGGTTGAGCATCCAAAGCAAGAAACCATGCCAGAAGGCTTTTTTTTTAATCCTCCTGGTTCCTAGGAATTGAAGCTAGATGATTTTCCCTTGTTTTGAAATAAGTTTTTTCAAGAATTATAACCTCCCATCAGTGCTTTTAGCAACTGTACCCATTGGTTAGGCATAGGCTTTGAGGTATAGACAGCAACATTTGTTGTGTCCAAAAGACACAACAAAGTCATACGTGTATGCATGTATGTATGTGTGCATATGTGTGTATTCCTGTGCACATGTGCAGGTGTACATGTCTTTTCAAGGGCACAGATGTTGGAAGAGAGTTTGTAGAGATATTTCTACCAGAAACATAAGCTGAAAGAGAAAGGCATCTTACTCAAACCACCTGTTAGCCTCATCCCTAAGCTGTCAGTGGAACTAATGGAGCCTCAATGAAGAGTCACTCTATGGGGCAGCTTTATTCCCAGTGAATTCCCAGAACATATTCAGCTCCAGCTACTTAACCCAGGACTATGGCGTAGGTCATAAACTGGCAAAGGGCTTGGCCCAGGCAGCCTTGAATTTGTTTATTCACTTGAGGGGTATTGGTCTAGTGGCTGAGTAGAACCCTAGCCTGGGTTTATAAATCATGCAGAATAACCGTCTGCCTTAATCCCCGCTAGAGGTTTCTTGCAGTGCCATCTGGGCTGTTTTTGCTTATCCAGCTGTATTTGTTAAATCTTTAATTAGCAACAGGTTTTGTGTGCAGACAGAATTCTACTTCCTGTGCCAGTAGACCTGATATGTTACTGGAAAGCAGGGGTTCATAGCATACTAATTCAGATGTTCTCCCTCCATTTGGAGACTTAGTGACATTGAAAGAAAGAAATGGCCAAACTGATTATAACATAATACTCATGAAAAATACACTTTAAAGGTACAGTGTTCTGTATTAACTTCCTCCATAAGAGCTAAGATGGTCCTTAATGATTGCCTAGTTCAATAACCACCATTTTATGAATGAAGAAACTGGGGCCCAGAGAGGAGAAATAACTACCCTATGGTCATGAAGCTAATTAATGGAAGAACTAAGATAAAAATCTCAATTCCTTGGTTTATATTCCTGTACTCTATCCAATGTACATCACTTAAAAAAGCAGAGAACTTGGTGTCAAAAGAACTAGTATCAAGTCATAGATCCATCATTTGCTATGTATGTGACTCTGGGAAAATCATCTGATCTGTGGTCCTTATTTTGTTCATCTATAAAATGGGTATCACCATCACCACAATAGCTTATATTTACATAGAGTTTTAAGATTTGCAGAGCTATTGGCCTACATCATTTCACTTGATCCTAATGGCAATGCTATAACATTTGTTCTATAATTCTTTTTATTTTACAGATGAGGAAACTGAGTCTCAGAGAATTCAAGTTACTCCACTGGGGCATGCAACTAGCAGGTGTCTAAAGCAGATTTCATTTTGGGGTGTTTTGTTTTGTTTTGTGAGGCAATTTGGGGTTAAGTGACTTGCCCAAGGGTCACACAGCTAGTAAGTTTCAAGTGTCTGAGACCGGATTTGAACTCAGGTCCTCCTGAATCCGGGGACACTGCACCACCCAGCTGCCCCCTAAATCTCTCTAACTCTAAATTCAGCACTCCACATGGCTTCTTGTGATATATGTGTGTGCATGTATATATGTGCGTATACATACATATGCATCATGTACCTCACATTATTGCTATGCAAGGCACTCTATCAATGGTGATGAACAAATAAAAATGTGAGCTTATCATTATTATTATTGTTATTATTATTAACAAATATCTCAAAAAACACATGCCATTGTGAAAAAACTTGGAAAAGTGCAACAAATATCCAGTAAAAATGGAATGAGAAAATAAATTTATGCTATGATTGAAGGGAATTTTGTTACTCAAAAAGTTACAAAACATACTTCTATGGAAGTCATTGGAAAGCAAAATCTGTTCTCTTTTCTAAGTCCTAAAGGCAAATGATTCCAAAGGCAATAATTTACACTTTATCTGCCTAGAATCAAGAAGTACTTTGTAACTATAAAACACTAGAAAAATAGACTTTCAGAACTGGAAGGTCATCTGGTCCAACCCTTAACTCAATAGGAAAATCCTCTCCTATAATACTAAAAAAAAAAATAGCCATTCATTTTTCATCTGAATATGGAGAACTCACTAATTCCTAAAGAAGCTCTTAGAGAGAATTACAATTGTGAGGGACATTGTTCCTCCCCCCATCCCTTGGGAACAGCTAGAACAAGTCTCATTCCTCCTTCACATAAATACTTGGTTGTAGCTATTATGTACTCCTAAATCATCTCTTCTCCAAACCAAAGATTCCCAGTTCCATCACCTAAGCTCAAAGTGGTGCTATCATAGAATCACAAATTTGAGAGTTGTAAAAGACCTCAGAAGCCATCTAGTCTAGCTCATAGACATAAAAGGAATCCCCACTCTGTGATCAAGGCCATTCAATATTGGAACCACCTTCTTCTGTACCAACTTACCTGTTTTCCTTCTAGTGTGGAGAACCCTCACTAAAGGTCTTCAAGTATAGGCTAGATGACCACTTGAGAGGGATGCTTTAGAGGGAATTTGTGTTCAAATTATGGGTATGGATATGGCTGCCCTCTGTGGTTGAGGTAGAAGGGTATAATGGAGAGAATACTGGACTTGGATTCAGAAGACCATTATTTGAATTTCAGTACTGCCACATGCTAGCCTTTGTCACATTAGGCAAGTCAGATTCTCTGTGTTCCTGTGAGATTTGTTCACCTGTAAAATTAAGTGGTTCTACTAAATGACTTCAGAAGTCTTTTCCGATTCTAAGTCTATAATTCTTTGATCCCTTAGAACTTTGAAAGTCTGTTATCCTATAGTTGAGTAAATGGAGGTTGTAAGGAAGATTTAAAAAAATGGATTTAGGAAGAGTAAAGCAGTAGAGAAGGTCACATGAGAGCAGTAACAGGAGAATTCAGAGGTCAAGATCTTGGAGTTAGAAGAGTTTTGAATGACAGCATATTCTAAGTTGTGACTATCCTATGATAAAAGAGACCAAAAGGAGCATGGCACTTTATTCATGAAATAAAACAACAATTAATTTATGTAATACTTAATGAATAACTACTAGGAACAAGGAATTAGACTGGAATTAGAATCAGGAAAATATGCCATAGTACTTAGGGCAGCTAAGGATAGGCAGGAAGGATAGAAGACAATATTCCAGATAAGGGCAATAGGGTATTGATTAAATGTGTTTTGCCTACTCTAATGTTTGTTAGTATCCATGCCAGTGTAGGTGAGTGAAATTTCCTTTCTTCTCTCTGAAAGCTCTGGAGGTTCAGATGGTCACTGTATGTATTGTGTATATTCTTAGACATAGTCCTGTCATTTAAAATATTAGCTCCCCTAGGGGCAGCTAGGTGGAGCAGTGGATAAAGCACCGGCCCTGGATTCAGGAGGACCTGAGTTTAAACCCAGTCTCAGACACTTGACACTTAATAGCTGTGTGATCCTGGGCAAGTCACTTAACCCTCATTGCCCCTCCCCCTGCCCCCGTGCGCACGCGCACACATACACAAAATTATGATAGAGAAATAAAATAAAATATTAACCCCCCCAAGGACAGGAATTGTTTCACTTTTGCCTTTGTGGCCCCAGTGATTAGTTCTGTGCCTGGCTTCCTTCAAGCCTCAGCTAAATTCCTACCTTCTGCAAACTGTCTTTCCCAATCTCCCTTAATGCCAGTGTCTTCCCTCTATTGGTTATTTCTAATATGTCTTGCATACATATCTTATTTCTACATAGTTGTTTATATGTTCTCTCCCTTATTAGACTGTAAGCTCCTCAAGAATGAGGACTGTCTTTTACCTTTCTTTATAACCCCAGAGCTTAGTACAGTGCTTGGCACATAGGAAGCTCTTCATAAATGCTTACTGACTAACTGACTGACTGACATAGTAGAAGCATAATAAATGTTTGTCAAGCCCTTCTCCAATAAATACATGATAAAGGATATGGAATTAGTCCAGCTATTCTACCAAGAAATTTGGAGCTATTTCCCAAGGGGTCACTAGATGGTACCACCTTTTGACCTAGCAACATGACAACTTTGGGGCTTGTAACCCAAAAGAAATTTTTTTTTAAAAAAGAAGAGGGGGCTATATGAACAAAAATATATCTTTTTGTTGTAGCAAAGGATTGCAATAGAAGGGGATGACAATTAGGGAATGAATGAATGAGCTGTGAGAGAAAAATGCAATGGAAAAATGTTGTGCCATAAGGAATGATGAAAGGAATGATTTGAAGGAAACCTGAAGACCTGTATGGACTGATACAGAGTGAAGTGAACAGAACCAAGAAAATAATTTACATAGAAATAATACCATGGTAAAGAAAAACTTTGAAAGACTTAAAAATTCTGATCAATGCAATGACCCATTAATGTCCCAGAGGACAAATGATAAAAATGTGTATATACTTAAAATGTGTATATACTTAAAAGGAAAAGCAAGGTTTGCCTGAAAATAATTTGTGGTTTCATATTCCCTTTCTTTTTTTATTATATTTTAAAATGATCATTTTGGGTTTTTTTTAAATAAAAAAGAGAAAAAAAAACATTTGTTGATTGGAGGTAATGCATATATTTAGTTGTGACTAGTAGATAAGCATTTCCTTTATTACTCTATGAAGGGAAATGACTGCTATCACCCTAATAGAAAAGGCTGCCAATCCCAACCTCCTAAGGCTTTGATTCTGCATCCTGCCTCCCACCCCACCTCAGGCACATTCCTGGCTCTGGGAAGACCCCTGCTCCTTGAGGCAAAGTCTGGGCAGCAACACTGGCCCTGAGGAGCAAGAGCAGACGGTAGCCCTGTAGGGAAGGAAGAATATGGAAAGCATCCACTAACAGCAGCTAAAGCTGTAGTTGCAGCCTCTGAGAACAATCTGGATTCCTCAATACATCCAGAGATGAGGGTTGAAACAACTTCTTTCTGCACACTAAATCCTATTTCTATACTAATTATATAAAGCAAATAAAGCACTTTGTAAACCGTATAACATGATATGAATGTTAGTTGTTTATATTATCTTATTATACTACATAATCATAGACTGCTCTTTTTTTTCTTTCACAGATTCATTAGAACCATTTCCATCTGTTAAAGTCCCTTCCTTCTAGTATGAATTCAGGTGCCACTTTCTCCAAGATACCTCCCCCAAATGAAAATGAGCTCTTCTTCTAGTTTCCTATATCCATTGGCCTTCTAATTGGTCTTCCTGCCCCAAGACTTATTCTAACTCTAATACATCTTTGAAAGCTACCAAAATAATATTCCTAAAACACATCTGACATGTCACACACTATTCTTCCCAATAAACTCCAGTGACTCCCTATTATCACCAGAATCAACTGTAAAGACTTCTGTTAGGCATTGAAAGTTCTTCATGGTAGCCTTTTTGCGTACGCTCACCCTGATCATTTGCAGGACAAGATAACCAAGAGACCCATTGAAGGTTTCTATCTGTTAGAAACATGAGGGAACCAACTCTTCAATTTAATTGCCCATCCAAGGAAAATCTATGAATCATCTTTCCATTTAGTTGCCCATTACTAAATTTTCTAGATTCATATATAGTATAGATGTCACTATTGACATGGGTTTAGTATCCTTAGTATTAGTCATTGGACAAGGATTTCATACTTATAATACCAACAGCTAAATTAATATTTACACTCTAAAAGCTATATGATTCATTTATCTTCCACCTCCCCCCCCCACACACACACACCTTCTACCACTCTAACACTGTCATTACAGGGTCTCATAAAACTAAGGGTCAACTTTTTCCACCTTTGATGGTTTTTTCACCTAACCTCAGTTTGCTTGTTAATAAACTTAGGATAAGGCTAAGGATTATTGTGAAGATAAAATGAGATAAAGTATGTAAGGTGCTATATTAGGCAGTACCCCATTGAGACTTCAAATCCTAAGGTCTGTGGGGAGTGAGGGCACTAAAACAGAGGCATTAAAAGGGAAAGGGAAAGCTTTCACATACAAGGTAAACATTTCTACCTTAGAAAGTTTGAAGTACATCTATATCTGTCTGTCTGTCTGTCTATCTATCTATCTATCTATCTATCTATCTATCATCTATAGTAAATAGGTAGTGAATCCAGACATAGGAGATGGCCAGTGGAAAGGCATAGAGATTGGAGATGGAAATGTTGTAAGTGAAGAAAAGAGCCAATTTGTCTATATTGCAGATATATTGCAAGAAGGGAAGTAAATGTCCAATGGGGCTGTAAAGGTGGGTTTGAATCAGACTGTGTAGGGCTTTAAAAGCTAAACAGAAAGTTTATGTTTATTTTAGAAGCAGTAGTGGTTGGGTAAGGGAGTCATGTGGTCAGATCTATGTTTAAGGAAAATTGCTTTCATAGCTGTGTGGATAATTGACTTGTGTGATGAGAGATTCGAGACAGGAAGACCAAATAGGAGACTATTGCAATTATCTATGCAAGAGGTGATGATGAGGGGACTGAACTAAAGTGGTAGCTTAGTGAGTTAAGAGAAGGAATCAAATAGGAGAGATGTTGTGAAGGTAGCTTGTGAAGGACACAATTTGGCAACTGATTCACTATGTGAGGTGAAGAAAAGCAAAGAATTGAAGATAATGCTGAGGTTATAAACCCAAGACATATTGGAAAGATGATGGTACCTATGACAGAAATAGATATGTTTGGTAGATGAGAGGAATTAGGGAGGGAAAAGCAAGTCCATGTTTAGACACATTGATTTTATGATGTCTCTGGGATATCTAGATGGAAAGATCCAATAGGCAAACTAGGAGAGAGAAGTGTCACAAAAACTTAGAGAGGAAAAAGTATCTAAGAGGAGGGAGTGGGCAACAGTGCAAAAGGCAATAGATATAGTGATAAAGATTTTAATCAAGAAAAGATTCTCAGATTTGGCAATTGAGAGAGCACTGGTAACTATGTAGAGAATAGTTTCAGTTGAGTGAATAGGTTAAAAGCCAGATTTCCACTTGTTGACAAATGAGTGAGAAAGTAAGGGGGGGAAATTAGTAAAGGCAACTTTTTTTTTTGCAATTCTTTTTTGTTTGTTTGGGTTTTGGGTTTTTTGTGGGGCAGTGGGGGTTAAGTGACTTGCCCACGGTCACACAGCTAGTAATGGTCAAGTGTCTGAGGCCGGATTTGAACTCAGGTACTCCTGAATCCAGGGCCGGTGCATAATCCACTGCGTCACCTAGCTGCCCCTAAAGGCAACTTTTTAAAGGAGTTTGATAAAAGAATTAAAGATAAGATTATAACTTCAGAGGATGGTAGGATCTAGTGAAGTTATTGTTGCTGCTGCTGTTGTTATTGTTGAATGGAGGATAGTTGAGAATATTTGAAGGCAATAGGAAAGGTACTAGTCAGTAGGAGGTTGAAGATTTGGGGAGAGGAGTGATTGAAGATAAAAGATGATGGAGAAGATGTGAGGGAATGGGATCAAATGTCCATGTAAGAGGGTTGGCCTGGATTTTTTTAAAAAATGCTATTACAAAAAAATACATAAATGTGTTGGTACTTGTTGGACCTTTTTTTTCTGTCTTTGACCCCCTTTAACTATATACCTATCAATGTAGTGTTTCAAAGGTTATGGACATTTTAGTCATTTTATTTGCATAATTCCAAATCACTTTCGAAAATGGCTAGACCTATTAACAGCTCCACCCACAGTGTATTGATGTGCCTGTCTTTCCATGAGATGGGTATGATGTACATAAACAGTTAAAAACTATAATAGAGGTAGGAAATCTTTGTTAGATCAATCAGTATATCAGTTTGACTGCATAAGGGAGTTTTATATCATTTTTAAAAGACTTGAAATATAAACTGGGACCAGATTTCTGAAAGTGTTTAATGTCAGGCTGTCATTTTGGGATTTTCTTTGGTAGGAGGTGGGAAGCCAAAAGTGAAGGGGGAAAAAAATCAAACAACTCCTTTGGAATACCTGAAAATGAACATTGAAAGGAAAATCCTTCCTGCCTGAGGTCAGGGAGAAGTTCACAAATGATTTTTTTTCTAGGAAACCGTGTTATAAGTAAGGGCTACAAATTATTACAGGAAAAACACAAGCTATCATAATAACTAGGGTAATGATATCCCAGAAAGTATCAAACAAATGACTCATTTCACACATACAAACTCTTTTGCTTTGGACAAGAAAGTGTATCCCATGACCTTATCTCAATTCAAGCTATTTTGACAAGGAATAACTTTTGATAATCATTTGAATGGCTTTGATTTCCAAAAGTTTCCTTGGAGTCTTCTGATAAAAGTAACTACATACCAACTTCCATTAACCAACAAGCTGTCTTGATATGAATCCTAGCATTTGTGGAGTACATAACTAAAGAAAAGCAAATCTTGTTCAGCCATTCCCCAATTGCTGGACAGCCCTACAATTTCCACTTCCTTGCCACCACAAAGAGAGGTGCTATAAACATTTTAGAACATACAGGTTCTTTTCATTTTTCCCTAATCATCTTTGGAAATCGACTTTATAGTGTTATTGCTGGCTCGAATAGTATAGGTTGTTTAATAACTCTTTGAACATAATTCCAGATTGCCCTCCAAAATGTTTGGATAAAGATGGCAGGGATGGGGGCATGAAAGGGGTGTGGAAGCAGGGAAAGGAAGAAAAAAATAAATATACATGAAAAATTTATTATATATTGTAAAGGAATAGCAAGTTGTGTTTAATAGATTTGCATCTTCATCTGAAATCATCTTTTTTTTCTATCATACTGTTATAGAAATGCTTGCTTTATTCTATAAATTAAAAATAAAATAAATCAATGTAAAAAAGAAAAGCAAATCTGAGGAATATTTTTAAAAGAATTTCTGTAAGGGGGCTCTTTTATTATTATTTTTTTTTTTAGTGAGGCAATTGGGGTTAAGTGACTTGCCCAGGGTCACACAGCTAGTAAGTGTTAAGTGTCTGAGGCCGGATTTGAACTCAGGTCCTTCTGAATCCAGGGCCGGTGCTCTATCCACTGCGCCACCTAGCTGCCCCCTCTTTTATTATTTTTTTAAACTCAGATGTATGTGGAATGTCTTGATAAAAGATCAAGGAAGATTATCTGGGTGAATGATACGACACTACCCTTAGGACTTTAAACAAATCACCTCCTGCTTCTGGGAGACCATTTCCTAAACTCTAAAATGAGAGGTTTAGGGGGCAGCTAGGTAACACAGTGGATAAAGCACCAGCCCTGAATTCAGGAGTACTTGAGTTCAAATCTGGCCTCAGACACTTGACACTTACTAGCTATGTGACCTTGGGCACGTCACTTAACCCTCATTACCCTGCAAAAAATAATAAATAAATAGATAGATAGATAAGTGAATGAATAAATAAATGGATGGATGGATGGATTAATTAATTAATGAAATGAATAAAAGAGGGCAGCTGGGTAGTGCAGTGGATAAGGCACTGGCCCTGGATTCAGGAGGACCTGAGTTCACGTCTGGCCTCAGACACTTGACAATAAGTTTGTGATCCCAGGCAAATCACTTAACTCTCATTGCCGCACCAAAAAATAAAATAAATAAAATGAGAGGGTTTGAAGTAGAAAATTTCTAAAGTTCCTTCCGGTGCTAAATCCACTGCCTTTTATCCTATTTACAGGATGAAGGGATAGTATATATTAGTGAAAGAGAAGAAGCATTGGAAAGAATCATAGAATGATAGCTAGTGTGGTTGTTAGATATCACTTCATCCAAACCTCTCACTTTCCAGATAAGGAGACAGAGACACAGAGAAAGAATGGGACTTGTCTAAGGAAGCAAGTAGCTGATCCAGAATTTGAATTTAAATCCTCTGTTTCCAAATCCAGCTTTATTTCATTTTTTTAAATTAAATTTCATGTTGTTTGTTATATAATTAAAAGTTTTAAAAGCAATCTCAATATAATGGAGATTTGTAGCTATATATACAATCCCCTTTCTGTCTTAGATTATATCTGAAATGTTTATTGCATTTGGTGTTTACTAAATTCAGAAAATAAATTTTAAAAAGTCTGGAAAATCCAATTCCTCCATAGTTGAAAAAATACAATGATTTTAAGTTTGTAGGGGGCTTATCCAAAAGGGCTATATAATATGAAGAATATTTTTTGTTGTCCAATTTTTTTTCAGTTTTGTCTGATTCTTTGGGACCCTATTTGGGATTTTCTTGGCAATGATACTAGAATGCTTTACAATTCTTTCTCCAGCTCATTTCACAGATGAGGAAAATGAGGCAAACAGGGTTAAGTGACTTGCCCAGGGTCACATAGCTAGAAAGTATCTGAGGCCAGATTTAAACCTCAGGAAGATGAGTCTTCCTTACTCCAGGTCTGACACTCTATCCACTACATCACCTAGCTTCCCCAAGAGAAAATTATTCCATAGCAATATACCATTTGGGGAAATATACCCATTAATTGGAAAGATGCCCCAAACTTATAAAGAAAGAGAAATTTATTCATTAATATTATCCTTTAAAAATGTTAAGCCATCTAAATGTTCTTTAATTGATAAACAATTCCAGTATTTGTTATTTTAAAAGTGGGATTAACTATTCCTACCCAAAGATAGAACAAAGTTTTCTTAAACTCTTAAGGGCTGTATTTTGTATGACTCCAGCTCCTAACACAATGTTTTGAATTTAGTAAGCATTTAACAGATATTGAAATTTAATTAAATCTTTTCCTCATTTTTACTAAAGAAGAATTTTAACTTCCTGTTCTGGAAAATGAAGAATATTACATCTTTTTTGTTATTGTTATTGGAGACAAATTCCTTCACTAACCATATTTTTTAAAAATGCTTTCCAATCTGCACTCTGAGTACATCATCTCTCTATCTGTGGTTGGGCAGAATCTTTCATCATAAATCCTCTTGAATCAGGGTATTGATCAGAAAAAATATTCTTTCCACTGGGATACTGCCTACCCAAGTAAGAAAATGGACTTTATTTTCCTGAACTACCCCCCTAACTTCCTATGTTGTCTTAAATTTGGCATCTTCAAAATGAGAATATTAAACAAATTATCTGAAGGTTTCCTTTCAGATCCATTCTATGATCCCTTGATTCTGTTTTTATAGACAATAGTTCCAACATAGTGATCCATTTGGCAGAAATTTCTCCCCAAAAGAGCCACTTAACAGAGAAGTTTTTTTGTGTTAATATAAAACAAAAAATGCAGAGGTTCACAACTGGCCTTGACCATTTGTTAAATATTCTAATTTCTGCTTCCTCAAAAACACTGGTTTAAATCCAAATTCATTCTCTTTGTTCCTTTAAAACTTTGACACTAGGGAAGTTTACATAGCTTAAGTATTATGATAAGGTTATAAATCAATCTACATTCAAGTAACATGTTGAAGACTAATTAGAATTGTAGCTTTCCATTTAATGGGCATTCTCTGGAGAGTCTCTAAATACAGGCTTTTATCTTTCCTCAGATTGGGACTGAAGTATGGCATGATCAAATACATTATCATAACATCCATCTTAGAATGTCATTCAGAATGATGACCCATTCTATTGGTATTTTTCTTTTTGAACAAGCAGTTTATTAAATTACCTCATACAACTAATCACAGTGACTATAATTAGAGGGGGAAACGAACTTTAAACCTTCAACTTACAAAAATAGCATCATAATAGTTTTTCAAACTAAGTTACTAAACCACCATGTTTATTTCATTTTTATCTATTATTTTTCCAAAATCATTATGTAATTTGACTTAAGGAGTACTTCTCCATAAATAAAATAAAGCCTTTGCGTTGTTGTTTTCTTTAGAATTATAAGAAAATAGGTATGAATTATGTTAAATTTGCTGCTTCCTCTTCATTCAGAGTGTGCAGACCAAACAGCCATTGTTTTCTGTTGGTCGACTAATATAACCAAGTGAGTTATTTTGCAATGAGATCTGAAAACACAGTTGTGTAGTGAGGATTTCCTCAGTAAGATGGGCTGGAGAGGGGCACAGCTTGAATAAACACTTGGATTGCCATGAATAATGAATGAGCATGGATATAGTAGGAAGCAGAGGGAATTGTCTGAAAGAATAGGGCTCAGCCTCTCAGCACCCCATTGAGAATTTGAAAGCAGAAATTGTTCACACCTGAGCCCAAAGTGCCAACCATTTTATAGGTTGTTACAATGGCCTTGATTTGGTACAATAATGAGCCAAAGAATTTATATTTATGTCATTGTAGAGAGGGTATGACCTGAGAAATCTGGGGTTTCCAAGAGACTCACCTCTTCTGTTATCAGAATATTTGGTTAAGACTCACCATCTAATTATTAATTTGCAGTATGTGCTTTCTCCACCATCCTTACCATGGTTTCAAAGTGCCCTTGAATTGTAGAACACTATGGCAGATGAGCTTAAGCTCTGGAAAATCCTAAAAAGATTCAGAGCCTTCAAGTATGGGCTTCATAACAAACTGATAGATTACACGCCAGCTCTGCCAACCCTTGTAATTTTTATCTCCACAAGATCTCTCATATTAGTCCCTATCTCTTCAGTCATACAGCTACATTCTACTTCAGATCTTCATCATTTGTTATCTGAAATATTACACTAGCCTTCTAATTGGTCTCTCATCTTCCAGTCTCAATACTTTCCTTGAAGCAGGGTCAGAAGGCCAACTGCCTCTTTGCAGTTTGGCATCTCAGAGGATTTTTATTAAGAGTAAAGAAAAATATGGGCATAGACAAGAGCTAAGATGTGGAGTTTTCTCTTCTACATAATGTATGAGCAGAGAAAATTAACATGCTTTCCAGTTTCCTCACGTTAAAGAAATTCACACAGTTGACTGAGCAAGAGCTGTTGATATATGCCTCTGTATCCTGAGGAGGAAAGACATAGAAGGTCTTCAAAGGGCAATTGATCACATTTCCTTCATTCCGCAGAATAATTTGCATCTACTTCATCCAGAAATACCATTGAGTTCCATTTCTATGGTACCCATAATATGAATCTCCTGCTCCCATCAGTAACCCTTGGGATTTTTTAAAACACAAGTGGCCCTATAATGCTTTAGACAAGATCATAGACTCTCCACACAACTGCCTAATTCATATGGCTATGACCATGTCACTTTCCTGCTCAAGAAGCTTCAATGTCTTTTATTGGATCTAGAGTAATTCGTTTTTAATCCTGTGTTTAGCTTTTAAATCCCTTCACTGAAATGGAAGATTTGGAAAAGACTTCAGCCACCATCTAGGCCAAACCATACACCAAAGGAACCCATAGGCTAAGATTAGAAAGTTAGACCTGAATTCTTGCCGAGCTCTCCCAACATGCTTCCCCTATAATACTTCTCAAGAAACACTTTACTATACCATTCTTTTCCTGATCCACATAAAGTAACATTTTTTATATTCACCAAAGCTCTTCTCCCCTCCCTTCACCATAATTCAAAATGATGGACACTAACAATTCTGTAGGCCAAATATGGATATTATAAGCTCTGACATTGACTGCCAATGTAGGCATATCAGTGACCATTCTGAGGCTCTGCTTTTTTCATCTCTAAAATGAAAAGCATAACTGGATTTTCTACTTCACCAGGTTGTTCTGAAAATCAAATGAAATTGTGAATGAACCATGTTTTAGAAAAGTTAAAGTGGTACATATATCTGAGTTAATGTGTTTATTGTTGCTATTACTATTACTGTAACATATCATTATGCCACAAAACATGAATTTTGAGAATAGAGAGAGAAAAAAGTGGATATATTGCTAATGGAATTCAAATTCTGATTTCCAAAATCATCCTAGTTATCTACAAAGGGGAAAAGTCCAGCAAGGTTGAATAATGTATATTGCCCAGATTATGGTTAGCTTGTGTAGTTAAGAGATAATAGGGTTATAGACTTGGAACTTAAAGGGGCCTTAGAAGACATCAGATCCACTCATGATGGAAAATGTTCTCCACATCCAGAAAAAAAGAACTGTGTATTCTGAATGCAGATTGTACCATACTTTTTCTACTTTTTGGTTGTTTCTTTTTTCTTTTTCTTTATTGAGGATTTTCCCCTTATGATGTGATTCTTCTTTGACAACATGACTAATGCAGAAATATGTCTAATATGATTGTACATATATAACCTATATCAGATTGCTTTCTTGTCTTGGGGAGGCGGGAGGAAAGGGAATGAGGGAGAAAAAATTTGGAACTAAAAATTTTATGAAAACAAATGTTGAAAACTATCTTTACATGTAACTGGAAAATAACAAGATACTTTTATAACAAGATACTTTTATGATAAAACAAACAAACAAAAAAAGAAGACATCAGATCCAACCCTTTCATTTTACAAAGAAAATTCAGGCACAGGTAGGTCACAAGGTCGTGGAGGTATTAAATATCTGAGACAGAATTTGAATTTGTCTTCCAACTTCAAGTCCAGTACTATATCTGCTGTACTATGCTATATATAGATATATAGTTTTTTACACAGATGATAAATTGATAGAAAATATTTAGATAAATCTATGTACCCAATTATTCAAAATTAAGTAAATCAGAGATTTACTTAATATTTTTATGTTTTATTTTATTGTTTCTCATGTATATAAATATATTCATAAATATGTACATATATCTATATAACAAACAATATTTTGTTACTTCTCAGTGTTGACTTTAATCATATTCATGGAATAATTGTGGAATATTTTTGTCTCTCCCTTCTCTTCCCTTAGTGTCACTTCATAGAGGTCTTCTCATATTTCATTTAATCCCTCAGATTTATCATTCTTTATGACAAAGGCACAGAAAAAATAAATTTCTATATGATGGTTTGTTCCCCAAATTTGGACTGAGGAAGACCTGAGTTTATAATCTTGCCTCTGAAATTTACTAGCTGTATGACCCTGGGCAAGTCACTTATCCACTCTCAGTCAATTTCTTCATCTGTAAAATGGAGATATAATAGCCCCCATATAACAAAGTTTTTGTGAGGATATATTTGCTTTGGTTCCAGCCCTTTTCTAGGGGAGTATGACTTCCCCAAAATTGATTTTTGCTTTTATTTACTTCCTTTCTCTCCTCTGTACCCCAATTAAGCAAAATTATACTCTGACTCAGGAACTACTTTCTTGCTTCCTCAGGTTCTATATAAGGTGTTTTAGATAATCAATTATGCAAAGGAGGATCTAATTTACAAACAATGCCATCTAGTCCAGTAGCTCACTTATTTAACACATACAGCTGTGAAAATAATGAAAGCAACCTGTTCCCATTCACAAATGTTTATATCTAAGTTGGTGAATGAGGATAAAAACCTCAGTTACTCAAACATAGGAAAATAATCTCCTGCTCGGGGGAGGGAGGGAGATGATTAGTCCTTCTTTAATCTCTTCTTAACATGCTTCCTCATATTGTTGCCAAAATAATTTGCCTCAGACAAATATCCAAACATGTCACTTCTCTCCTCCAAAAATGTCATTGACTCTCCATTACTTATAGGGCAAAATATAAATAGAAATATAAGCATATAAATAAAATAGAAATAGAAATATAAGCATAGAATTTAATGTCCTCATAATTTTGCTCCAACCTACTTTTTCTAACATATTTCACTTTACCCCTGAACTCTCAATAGTAAACTCAACATTTCAATGAAAGTGATCTTGATATTCTATTCCCTCCCTCTATAAATGCACTTGCTTTCTACCATGCCTAGAATACACTCCTTCCTCCTCTCACCAGAACTGTTGGCTTCCTTCAAGGTTCAGCTTAGGTGGTTTCACCTCCTACATGAAGCCCTCCCTGATGCAAGACTCTCTCTTTACCAAAAAAAAGTACCATCTGTACATATTGCAATCTCTCCCATACCTCACAGAGCACATAAGTCCCTTGAGAGTAGAAACTGTTTAAGTTTTGCCTTTGTATCCTAAAAGTTGAACAAGTTACCTTGCACATAGAAGTCACTTAAAAATGTTAGTTGAATTGAACTCAATCCCCATTTTGCAGATGAGAAAACTAAGTCTCAGACTGATGAAGTAGTTACATAACAGAGGGAACTTGAACCCAAATTTTCCTGGTACCATGTTCAGTTGTTCTTTTGGAAATGAAGAAGAAATATTATAGGAAATATAATGATAAATATAGTACAACTACTTTTGTGTACACAGAGGGATATCTCATTAATTTACAGTCAAACTACATTTTTCCCCTTTAAATTTGGCTTTTCCCTGAAGTATTTTTAGCTATTTGTTTTTCATCTGTTTTGTATGGATGGTGCACAGCTGTCTGTTAAAAGGGTCTGGATGTGATGGGCATTTTTTAAAAATTGAAATGAGCCTGCTTTTTCCCCCTCCACAAAAGTTTGCCTTTGACTCTGAATTTGAGAGGGAAAACTGGCAACATTTCCTAATTTTCTCTATTAAAAAGGGATTTTTACACCCATTCTGTTAGTGGCGGAAATTTTTCACACGCTTTTAGATGCCAGAAACATTTGGCCCCAATCCCTGCATTTGGTTTTGTACTTTTCTGGATATTTTAGGGAGTCTTTAACAAAGGATAAGGAGACAAGGAGGTGGGACCAGAATCTTGCAAAGTTCTAGTGGATGACCTCATAAGACCCTCACCAAGCCCCCACCATAAAGGGAAGTTGGAATAATATGAGGGAAAGTAGTAATTCTCCAAAAGTGGCATTTTTTTTCTATTTTGTCCATGAATATCACAACTAAGTGTTTGTTACTTGATTTCTTTATCTCATCGGAAATGAACATCACTTTGGAGTGTGAATAAAAAGTAGAGTCCTTCGTAGCATCAAGGCAGGGTCAAAGGCAAGGGCAGATGACATTTATAGAAAGCATTAGACAACTATCATGGTTTAGCAGAAAAAGTACCAAACTCAAGAGTCCAAAGAAAAACACTTCAGTTCCATGGCTCTGGAACTTATTGGCTTTGTGATTATGGCCAAGTCATTAAACCTCTGAGCCTCGGTTTCCTTGTCAGTAAAACAGGGATAATAATAATAGCTAATTAGATAGCAAAGTTTGCAAAGCATGTTAAACTATTTCCTTGGTCCCTCACAATAACTTTGTTATACAAGTGTTATTATAGCCCCATTTTACAGATGAAGAAACCATGGCTAAAAGAAGATAAGGGACTTGCGCAGGGTCACATGGCAAGTAAGGAAGAATTACAAATTCAGGTCTCTTTCAATTCACATCACACCTAAAAGTTTTATAGTCATGTCAGCCATCACTCTGAAAATAAGTTCTTATTTCTGTTACAGCTTTGGAGAGTGATTTATAGATATCACAGTTTATTAGACTTCAAGGGATTTTGGAAATATCTTTTTTACAAATGAGGATAGATGCTTGTCATCATTTATTCAATCAATCAATCATTTATCTATATAGTGGCCTAGCCTGCCCCAATACAGCACAAGGTATTGACAAGAGTAGTACCTGGGGGAAATGGTTGCTTATCAAATATATTTGCTCACAGCAAGTGAATTTCAGTCCTGTGATGACATGTCCAAGGTTGATCTAAAGGTATCTTATACTTTCACATGTATGTATTTGCTAATTACCTTTTGGAAATGGTCAAAAAATTTAGACAAGCAAATAATTGGTAATTTTTCAGTTAATTAACACTTTGGAAAATACATGTACATTTGATGACTTTTAAATATACGAGTGTTGATTACCATTCACTTTGAACTGACTTCTCTCATCAGCAAAATCCCCCTTCTTCTCTGGAAAACATAATCTTTTTGACATCATGAGTAAGAGAGGCCATTTTATATAATGGCGAGAGCAATGGACTTACTGTTAGGAAACTGAGGCTCAAATTCTTCTTCAGATACTTATAGATTATTTCCACCTTAGAAAGTTATTTAAATTTTTAGAACCTAAGTTTCCACATTTTCAAAATAGTAACGATGGTACTTGTTTTACCTATGTCACAGGGTTATTATGAGAAATGTACTTTGAAAACATAAAAATGCTATAGAAATGGGAGTTATTGTTAAAATTAAATTTCATACTTTTGCCAGAGATCCCATTTCTGGGAATATAACTCCAAGTATATCAATTACAGAAGAAAAAAATGGCCTGTGTGTAGGCAAGGCTATCTAGCTGATATAGATAGCAAGGCACCTGAGGGAGAGAAAGGATGGAGCATATGCCAGACCTGGCAAGCCACCATGAGTACCTCCAACACCAAACAAGACAGGTTTGACTTGATAGAATTGAAAAAACATGTCCTCCCTTCTTTGCAGATTTGTAGGGGAGGAGGGGACAGTGGGGGTGGAATACTGAGTGAGTGTGTATATGTGAGTGTGTGTGCATTATCAGACTTATTTGATGACAGATTTGCTAAATAACTTTTTTTCTTTATTCTCTGCAAAAAAATTTTCTTTAAGGAATGGTTAATTAGGTAGGATAAAGGGAGGGATATATTCAGAAATGAGGATGATAAAAAAGATAGCAATTTTTTTATAAAATTAAAAAGAACTTAGTTGGACAATTATGAGTGGACTGGAAATCTACACGAGTATCAAGAAACCACAGGGTAAAAAGAGACCAAACAGGATCATTGCCCAAGATGTAGCATATTCATTTGATCACTGGTTATTAATAATATTAGCAGGTTTTCTTGACTACATATCAGGCATTCTATCTATGTCACATAGGGAACATATCCTCTCTTCGATACAGAGATAGAAATAGAGATAGATATATAGATTGAAGGGGCCAAATTTAATATGTGGAGAGATAATTGGGTGGCTCACCATAATATTGAGGTTCAGAAAATAATGAGGGGGAACCAAGATGGCAGAGAGGAATCAGCAAGCTGCCTGAGCTCACTTTCTGTTCCCTTAAAAAGAACATTAAATCAAGCCTCTAGACGGATTCGGAACTACAGAAACTGCAAAGAGACAGTGAAACACATTCTTCCAACCAGAGATAATTTTGAAAACTTCAGGAAAAGGTTGGTCTAACTCGGGCAAAAGGGAGGCCCAGCGCAGGGCAGCAGCCCAGCGCCAAGGGGGTCAGGGCAAGTCAGCAGGAGCTGCGGGCCACAACCGAACAACCGAGGCCCCTAGAACCTGGCTCAAAAATCTGGTGGCCAAGAAAGACAGTGGAAAAACCTACCTGCACCAGCCGAGAGGGGAGGTTGCCAGCTGTAGGGCCACGAACAGGATAGGTGCAACCAGGCACACTGAAGTAGCAAGCTTAGACAGGACGTGCAGGGGGGCGAACTACACACATTATAATGGCCTCAGAGTAAAAAGACAGTTACACAGCACCTATACCCCTGCACAAGAAGCCCCAAACAGGGACCCTGGTGCCCCTAGAGCAGACCTCAACTTAAAAAATAAATAAATAAGCTGCAATAATGAGTAAGAAGCAAAAAAGAGCCCTCTCCATTGAGAGATTCTGTATCAATAGGAAAGAGGCCAACGCAAACTCAGATGAGGACAATACCCTCAAATTGCCTACATGTGAAGCCTCACGAGGGAAGGTGAATTGATCTCAAGAACAAAAAGTCTTCCTGGAAGAGCTCAAAAAGGATTTCAAAAATCAATTGAGAGAGGTAGAAGAAAAAATGGGGAGAGAAATGAAAGCAAAACAAGAAAACTATGAAAAAAGAATCAGCAGCTTGGAAAAGGAAGCACAAAGATTGACTGCAGAAAACAATTCCTTAAAAAATTCATCTGGCCAAATGGAAAAAAAGGTGCATAATCTCACTGAAGAAAACAATGCCTTAAAAAATTCATTTGGCCAAATGGAAAAAAAGCGGCATAATCTCACTGAAGAAAACAATTAAATCTCACAAAGAAAACAATTAAAAATTAATATTGGACAGTTGGAAGATAAGGAAACCATGAGACACCAGGAATCAGTCAAGCAGAATCAAAAGAATGAAAAAATAGAAGAAAATATGAAATACCTCATTGGAAAGACAACTGATCTGGAAAACAGATCGAGGAGAGACGATTTGAGAATCATTGAACTGCCTGAAAGCCATGACCAGAAAAAGAATCTAGACACCATATTCCAGGAAATTATTAAGGAGAACTGCCCTGATATCATAGAATCAGAGGATAAAATCATCATTGAAAGAATCCACCAATGACCTCCTGAAAGAGACCCCAAAAGGAAAACTCCAAGGAATATTGTAGCCAAATTCCAGAATTATCAGGTGAAGGAGAAAATACTCCAAGCAGCCAGAAAGAAGCAATTTAAATATCATGGAGCCACAGTCAGGACTGCTCAGCACCTGGCAGCTTCAACATTAAAGGACCACAAGGCTTGGAATATGATATTCCAGAAGGCAAAGGAGCTTGGATTGCAGCCAAGAATCTATTACCCAGCCAAAATGTGCATTCTCTTTCAGGGGAAAAGATGGACATTTAATGACATTGGGGACTTTCAATCATTCCTGATGAAATAACCAGAACTGAATAGAAAATTTGATCTTAACATACAAGACTCAAGAGTAGTTTAAAAAGGTAAACAGAGGGGGGGAAAAAGGTTACTCAATTAGGTTAAACTGTTTATATCCCTACACGGGAAGATAATACTCATAACTCTTAAGAACTGTAAATGTATTTGGGCAGAGAGAAGGATATTACACAGAGGGCATAAATATAAATTTTCTTTGATGTGATGATACAAAGAAAACTAAGGGGTTAAAAAGGGAGTCTATGGGGAGGAGAGGAAAGGGGAGGTGGAATGGGATGAACTATATTATATGAAGAGGTGAAAAAAAAACCCTATTACAATAGAGGGAAAGAAAGGAGGGGTGAACATTGTTTCAACCCTACTCTCATTAGATTTGATTCAAAGAGGGAATAACATATACATTCATTGGGATAAAGAAACTTAGCTCATTCTTTAAGGAAGCAAAAGGGGAAGGGAAAGGGGGGGACTGATAGAAGGCAGGACAAAAGAAAGGGAGAAAAAGGGTAAAGAAAAGAGAGGGGAGGTGATAAAAAGGGAGGGCAGATTGGGGGAGGCAGGGGTGAGAAGTAAAGCATTGGTGAGGAGGAATAGGGTGAAAGAAGGGGGGGAAAGTACAAAGGGGGTAAATAGAATGGAGGGGAATGGACAGTCAGTAATAATAACTGTGAATGTGAATGGTATGAACTCTGCTATAAAATGGAAGCGAATAGCAGAATGGATTAAAAACCAGAATCCTACAATATGCTGTTTACAAGAAACACATTTGAAGCAGAGAGATACACACAGAGTAAAGGCAAAAGGCAAAAGGATGGAGCAGAATATATTATGCTTCAGCTAAAGTAAAAAAAGCAAGGGTAGCAATCCTAATCTCAGACAAAGCGCAGGCAAAAATAGATCCCATTAAAAGAGAAAAGGAAGGAAATTACATCTTGCTTAAAGGTACTATAGATAATGAAGTAATATCAATATTAAATACGTATGCGCCAAGTGGTATAGCATCCAAATTCTTAGAGGGAAGTTAAATGAGTTACAAGAGGAATTAGACAGTAATACTATACTAGTGGGGGATCTGAATCTCCCCTCTCAGAATTAGATAAATCTAGCCTAAAAATAAATAAGAAAGAAGTGAAAGAGGTGAATAGATTACTAGAAAAGTTAGACATGATAGATGTCTGGAGAAAATTGAATTGGGATAGAAAGGAATATACCTTTTTCTCATCAGTACATGGCAAATTTTTAAAAATTGACCATGTATTAGGGCACAAAAATATCATAATCAAATGTAGAAAGGCAGAAATAGTAAATGCATCCTTCTCAGATCATGATGCAGTAAAAATTACATGTAAGGAAGAGCCAGGGAAAAGTAGAATGAAAATCAGTTGGAAACTAAATCATTTCATTCTAAGAATGAATGGGCCAAACAAGAAATCATAGAAACAATCAATAACTATATCCAAGAGAATGACAATGATGAGACAACATACCAAAATCTATGGGATGCAGCCAAAGCAGTACTTAGGGGAAAATTTATAGCTCTAAATGCTTACATGAATAAAAAAGAGAAAGAGGAGATTAATGAATTGGGCATGCAACTTAAAAAGCTAGAAAAAGAACAAATTAGAAATCCCCAATTAGATACTAAACTAAAGATCCTGAAAATTAAAGGAGAAATTAATAAGATTGAAAGAAAAAAACTATAGAATTAATCAATAAAACTAAGAGCTGGTTTTATAAAAAAACAATAAAATAGATAAAATATTGGTTAATTTGATTTAAAAAAAGAAAGAAGAAAACCAAATTACCGGTATCAAAAATGAAAAGGGTGAAGTTACCACCAATGAAGTGGAAATTAAATCAATAATTAGGAATTATTTTGCCAAACTGTATGCCAATAAATTTGACAATCTAAAAGAAATGGATGAATATTTACAAAAATACAAACTGCCCAGTTTAACTGAAGAGGAAATAAAATGCTTAAATAAACCCATATTAGAAAAAGAAATTGAACAAGCCATTAATGAACTCCCTAAGAAAAAATCCCCAGGGCCAGATGGGTTTACAGGTGAATTTTACCAAACATTTAAAGAACAATTAATTCCAATATTATACAAATTATTTGGAAAAATAGGTGAAGAAGGAGTTCTACCAAATTCGTTTTATGACACAAATATGGTAGTGATACCAAAACCAGGCAAAGCAAAAACAGAGAAAGAAAATTATAGACCAATTTGCCTAATGAATATTGATGCTAAAATCTTAAATAAGATATTAGCAAGCAGATTACAGCAAGTGATCACCAGGATAATACACTATGACCAGGTGGGATTTATACCAGGAATGCAGGGCTGGTTCAACATTAGGAAAACTATTAACATAATCCAGCCCATCAATAAGAAAACCAACCAAAATCATATGATTATCTCAATAGATGCAGAGAAAGCTTTTGACAAAATACAGCACCCATTCCTAATAAAAACACTAGAGAGTTTAGGAATAGGGGGAGCTTTCCTTAAAATAATAAACAGTATCTACCTAAAACCATCAGCAAGTATTATATGCAAAGGAGATAAATTAGAGGCCTTCCCAATAATATCAGAGGTGAAACAGGGATGTCCATTATCACCCCTATTATTTAATATTGTCCTAGAAATGTTAGCGTTAGCAATCAGAGAAGAGAAAGGAATTAAAGGAATTAGAACAGGCAAGGAGGAAACAAAACTATCACTCTTTGCAGATGATATGATGGTATACTTAAAGAATCCTAGGGAATCAACTCAAAAATTACTTGAAACTATTAACAACTTTAGCAAAGTAGCAGGATATAAAATAAATCCACATAAATCATCAGCATTTCTATACATGACCAACAAAGTCCAGCAGCAAGAGATAGAAAGAGAAATTCCATTTAAAGTAATGGTAGATAATATAAAATACTTGGGAGTCTACTTGCCAAGACAAACCCAGGAACTCTATGAACACAACTCCCAAACACTCTTCACACAAATCAAATCAGATCTAAATAATTGGAAAGATATCCAATTGCTCTTGGATAGGCAGAGCTAATATAGTAAAAATGACAATACTACCTAAATTAATTTACTTATTCCAATCAGACTACCTAAAAATTATTTTATAGAGCTAGAAAAAATAATAACAAAATTCATCTGGAAAAACAAATAATCAAGAATATCCAGGGAAATAATGAAAGAAAATTCACAGGAAGGTGGGTTAGCAGTACCAAACCTGGAGCTTTACTATAAAGTGGCAGTCATCAAAACTATCTGGTACTGGCTAAGAAATAGAGTGGTAGATCAATGGAATAGGCTAGGCAAAGGAAACGCAGTAGTAAATGACACTAGTAATGTAGTGTTTGATAAACCCAATGACTCCAGCTTCTGGGATAGGAACTCAGTATTTGACAAAAACTGCTGGGAAAACTGGAAGATAGTATGGCAGAAATTAGGCATGGACCAACATCTTACATCTTATACTAAAATAAGCTCAAAATGGATACATGATTTAGACATAAGAGGTGATACCATAGGTAAATTAGGAGAGAAAGGAATAGCCTACCTATCAGATCTTTGGAAAGGAAATCAGTTTATGACCAAAAAAGAGATAAGAGTATATTATAAAATGCAAAATGGATGATTTTGATTACATTAAATTAAAAAAATTTTGTACAAACAGAAGCAATGAATCCAAAATTAGAAGGGAGGCAGAAAGCTGTGAAACAATTTTTGAGGCCAGTACTTCTGATAAAGGCCTCATCTCTAAAATATATAGGGAACTAAATCAAATTTATAAGAATCCAAGTCATTCCCCAATTGAGAAGTGGTCAAAGGATATGAACAGGCAGTTTTCTGATGAAGAAACCAAAGCTATCTATTGCCATATGAAAAAATGCTCTAAATCTCTAATGATTAGAGAGATGCAAATTAAAACAACTCTGAGGTACCACCTGACACCTATTAGATTAGCTAAAATGACAAAAAAGGAAAATAATAAATGTTGGAGAATCAGTGGAAAAATTGGAACACTAATGCATTGTTGGTGGAGCTGTGAACTGATCCAACCATTCTGGAGAGCAATTTGGAATTATGCCCAAAGGGTGATAAAGGTGTGCATACCCTTTGACCCAGCAATACCACTTTTGGGTCTTTTCCCCAAAGAAACCATGGAAATGGGAAAGGGACCCACATGTACAAAAATGTTTATAGCTGCTCTTTATGTGGTGGCAAGGAATTGGAAGTTGAGGGGATGCCCATCAATTGGGGAATGGCTGGACAAGTTGTGGTATATGAATACAATGGAATACTATTGTTCTGTAAGAAATGATGAGCAGGAGGAGTTCAGAGAAAGCTGCAGGGTCTTGCATGGGCTGATGATGAGTGAGACGAGCCAAACCAGAAGAACATTGTACACAGTATCATCAACATTGAGTGTTGATCTACTGTGATAGACTCTATTCTTCTCACCAATGCAATGATACAGAAGAGTTCCAGGAAACTCATGATAGAAGAGGATCTCCAAATCCAAGAAAAAAAAAAGACCTGTGGAATATAGATGCTGAATAAACCATACTATTTCTTTTGTTTTGGGTGCTGTTGTTTTTCTATTTTGAGGTTTTTCATCATTGCTCTGATTTTTCTCTCACAACATGACTAATGCAGAAATATGATTAATGTTATTATGTATATATATATATGCATATACATATATATAGGTGTGTGTGTGTATGTGTGTGTATAAATAAATAAAAACATCTATATCAGATTACCTGCTGTCTAGGGGAGGGGGGAGGGAGGGGAGAAAAATCCAAAATTGGAAAGCTTGTATAAACAAAAGTTGAGAACTATCTTTACATATAACGGGAAAAAAAATAAAATACTTTATTAATTTAAAATAAAAGAAAATAATGAGGGACCTCTAGGTCCAAAACTTCCTCCCATCTGAACTGCCTTTTTAGTTATTTCTCCCAGGCCAATAAGAAAGGAATTTACAGCCTCTTTTCCACAAATGAATCAGGTTTTATTAATGGGAATAAAATACACAGCAGAGGTGAAATTAATAAAGTCAATGACAAAGGAATAGAGAAAAAGGAAAATGGATAATCCCCCCAACTCTAACAAAAGCCTATACAATCCCCAACCTTGCTCCCAGCTCAGTTTATTCAAAGAGCCAGGCTCGTTTATTAACTCACCACCTGGGGTCCGTAGCTTCAATGGGAAACAGCTATGCAGCCAAGGTCCACAGGACAAACCCAGGAAACACCTCTCTCTTGTCCACTCCTGGCAGCTCACTGACCAGAAAAGTGACTGAGCTCCCTTCAGAGAGCATTTACTCTCCCTCCCCCAAAAGGGAGGTCCTTCAAACTCAATCAGAGAGTGGTTCTCCTGCTGACATCAGCAGCATACATCACTCAGGGAAGGCAGGTGTGACCTATCTCCAATCAGTCTGCCAAATTCCATGATTGTACCACAAGATATAGTATAAATATAGATAGGTCAAAAAATATATATATATGTATATATATATATTATTCCAAATCAAACTAGTAAGAATGATCAAGGGGGCAGCTAGGTGGCACAGTGGATAAAACACTGTCCCTTGGTTCAAGAGGACCTGAGTTCAAATCCAGTTCAAACACTTGACACTTACTATCTATGTGACCCTGGGCATGTCACTTAAACTTCATTGCCCCACACACAATAAGTGAAGAAATAAATAGATAGATAGATGATAAATAAATAAATTAAATAAATAAATGAATGAATGAATGAATGAATAAATAAATAAATAAATAAATAAATAAAAATGATTGAGTGAACATATAAGAAAGGGGAGCAATGAAATGATCTATAACTGTAATTCTTGAAATTAGGATACAAAATAAAGTCTGTTTTCCAGCAACTTCTACAGGAGATTCATCTGTAATCCCAATGACTGAAGATTTACACTGAAAGCTTCCCTTGAAAGAAATAAAATATACCAAAATGATTTCATGACTAAGGTAATGAAAAATCTTTCCCTACTAAAAGATTGATTGCTATTGTAGATAGACTTCTGGATTTTCAGTAAAGGAGTCCAGGACTCAGATCCATTCTCAGACACTTACTAGCCATGTAACTTTGGGCAATTATTTTAATCTCTATCAGACTCACTTGTCCCATCTGTAAAATGGAGATAAAATAGCACCTATTCAAGTGGGTAGTCTTGAGAATCAAATGAGATAATATTCATAAAGCAATTTGAAAAGCTTAAAGTGCTCTGCAAATATTATCACCTTCCTCATTCTTATTACTAGCTATGTCATCCTGGTCAAAACGTATCTGCTCTCTGTGCCCTATTTTCTTCCTCTGTAAAATGAGAGAGGTGAAATTCATCACTTCAAAGGTCCCTTCTAAATTTCAATCTATGATCCCAGGACATGAACAACCTTCCTTACTTGAAGCCCATTAACTTAAAAATTTGGCTCTAATTAAATTCACTTTGATATAAACTGGAATGCAGAATGTTATGAGGGAGAGTGACTCAACCTAAAAACCAGAAAGACCAATATTCAAGTACCCCTTTTCAAATGTATTGGCTGTGTCCCATGGGCAAGTCACTAAACCTCTCACATTTAGGTCAAACTCTAAGATTATAGGTGGCAAAGAAAATGCTATATTGGATACAAAAGGTTTCCTTAAACAGAAGTGACATATATTAATGAAATTATAATCCCTATCTAGTCCCTACTCTAATCCTTACAGTAAATTCAGGCATAGGAAAAAGTAGAAGCCCTAGGCAAGTTGTTAACACACTGATCTTGAAGAAAGCTTTGTTGGTTGAGAAAAAAAGCACCCTACCAGAATATTTTTAACATATATATATATATATATATATATATATATATATATATAAAGAGAGAGAGAGAGAGAGAGAGTCCTAATAACCAAACTGGGAGGAAAGAAGCATAGAAGAATTATAGACCATTATCATCAATGAATATCCATTCAAAATCTTTAAATAAGATCCTGTTAAACATACTACAATGATCCATCCAAGAAATTATTCATTGTGACCAAGGTGCATTTACACCAAGGATGCAAGGATGAGTCAACAAATAGGAATAAATTTAAAATAATTAATTGTATTAAATACAAAGCCATCTAAAACATCATAATTATATGAATAGATATAGCAAAAATATTTGACAAAGTACAACATAAAATACTGATTTTTGTTATAAAAATAATCTAAACAAAAGCATTATATTCAAATAGGAAACCCAGGAAGCATTTCCAACAAATAGAGAAACAAATAAAGATTTCTCCTTTGCCTACTATTAATTAATGTCATGCTACCAATGGTAACAATAGCAATGTGGCAAGGAAATGAAATAAAAGGTACAAAGATAGGCAGAGGAGAAAATTTATTTGCTAGTAACATGATGATTAACTACAAAATCCTAAAGAATAAACCAAAAAACTAATTGAGGCAATAGATTCAGAAAATTTGTAGGATACAAATTAAACCTACAAAAATCAATAGCATTTCCACATTAAAATTCTTACCAGTAACAAAATCCTAGAGGCAAAAGCAGAGAAAGAAGACCAATGCAACAAAACTACAAAATGCATAAACTATTCTGGAGTCAGCCTACCAAAATCCACTCAGCAGTATTTTGTTGCATTTTTCCCCTTTTTTATTTATTTGTTTGGGTTTTTTAATTTACTTTTAATTTATTTATTTATTTAGCCGTTTCCCCTAGTTACATGTAACAAAAAAGCAAATTTTTCATGCTGATTTTTAAAAATTTTATGTTCCAAATTTTCTTCTTCCTGCCCTCCCTACCCCTCACAAAGAATTCAAGCAATATAATATAAGTTCTACATGTGCAGTCACGCAAAACATCTCCACATAAGTCAGGCTGTGAAAGAAAATAGTCAAAATAACTTTAGAAACAGGAACTAAGAAAAAAAATTGTACTTCAATCTATATTCGGATATCCACTTACTAGCTGTGTGACCTTGGGCAAATCATGTAACTCTCATTGCCCTAAAAACAAACAAAAAACAGATACCATCAGTTCTTTCTCTGTAGATGATTTGCATTTTTCATAAGTCCTTCTGATAGCATCCTGCTTATCATTTCTTTAACAGTTACTATTGCTAATTGTATTACTTTCCATCTTATTCCCTTTCCCTTGAGATTTATTCTATTTTCTATCTTCTTTCACTCTATAGCTCCTCAAAAGTGTTTGCTTTTCATTGCCCCCTCCCCTAATCTGCCCTCCCTTCCTTCACCTCTCCCTCCTTATTCCCTTCCCCTCCCACTTTCCCAGAGGTCAAGATATATTACTATACCCACTTGAGTGTGTATATTATTCCCTCTTTGAACCAGTTCTAATGAGAGTAAGGCTCACTCAATCCCCCACTCCTTCCCCATCTTTCTCTCCACTCCATAAGCTTTTTCCACCTTTTTCTTATTTCCACCTCTCCCTTTCCCTTTCTTCCAGTGCATTCCTCTTACCCCTTAACTTTAAAGATGTCATCATAGGGCATCTAGGTGACACAGCACCAACCCTGGATCCAGGAGTCCTGGAGCCCAAATCTGGCCCCAGACATTAGCCACCCCACCCAACCTGCCCCCCCCCACACACACAAAGGATAAACAAAAAACAAAAGCTTTACAGATATCATCCTTTCATATGCAATTCACACCTGTGCCCTCTAAGTATATTCCTTTCAGCTACCATAATTCTGAAAAAGTTCCTATGAGTTACAAGTACTATCTTCCCATGTAGGAATGTAAACAGTTTAACCTTTTAACATCTCTCATGATTTCTTTTTCCTGTTTACCTTTTTATACTTCTCTAGGGTCCTGTATTTGAAAGTTAAATGTTATATTCAGTTCAGGTCTTTTCATCACAAATGCCTGAAATCCTCTTTCTCATTGAAGTCCCATTCTTTCCCCTGAAAGATTATACAAAATTTTGCTGGGTAGGTGATTCTTGATTGTAATCCCATTTCCTTTACCCTCCTGAATATCATATTCTATGCCCTCTGATCCTTTAATGTAGAAGCTGCTGGATCTTGTGTTATTCTGACTGTAGCTCCACAGTTCTTGAATTGTTTTTTTAAGCTGCTTACAATATTTTCTCCTTGACCTGAGATCTCTGGAATTTGGCTATAATATTCCTGGAAGTTTTCCTTTTGGGATCTCTTTCAGGAGGTGATTGGTGGATTCTTTCAATTTCTATTTTACCTTCTGTTTCTAGAGTATCAGGGCAATTTTCCCTGACAATTTCTTAGAAGATGATTTCTAAGCTCTTTTTTTGATCATGGTTTTCAGATAGTCAAATGATTTTCAGATTGTCTCTCCTGAATCTATTTTAAAAGTCAGCTGTTTTTTCAAGGAGATATTTGATCATGCCCTCTATTTTTTTATTCATTTGGATTTGCTTTATTGTGTCTTGATTTCTCATAAAGTCATTAGCTTCTATTTGCTTTATCCTAATTCTTAAACAATGATTTCCTTCAGAGAACTTTTGTGCTTCCTTTTCCATTTGACCAATTTGACTTTTTAAGCTGTTGCCTTTTTTTCATGACCCTCCTGCATCACTCTCATTTCTCTTTCCATTTTTTCCTCTAGCTCTCTTACTTTTCACTTTACCTCTTATACTTTATCTTCAAAGTCCTTTTTGAGCACTTTCATGGCCTGAGAACAATTTTTTTTTTCTTGGAAGCTTTGGATGTTTGGAGTTTTGACTTTGTTATCTTCTTCTGGGGGTGTATTTTGATCTACCTTGTCACTAAAGAAACTTTTGATGGTCCACTGCTTTTTCTGCCTGGTCATCTTGACCACCTATTTCTTTGCTGTTAACTCCTTAAAGTAGAGCACTGCTTCCAGGATGTCCCAAGCTTCACAGGGTCCCAGGTGGTATGATTTAAGGAGTGGCTCATTCTCAGCCTGCCTGACCTGTAAGTAACTGTGGGACTGCTTGCTCTTTAACCCAGAAGCAGAAATCTGATTGTAATCTAATTCTCTGTAGTCACAACCATGGCATGCCAGTGCCCCTCCCCCACTGGGTTGCTGCCACTCAAGTCCATTTCTTGAGCAACCAGAAGTGCTCCACCTCTGCCCTTGCAGAGACTCCTACTATTTCCCCCTGGCCAACTGCTGGACACCCTCACTGATCCATGAGCCAAGTTTCAGAAGTAGCTGTTGATGCTCATGATTCTGAGGCTCTTTTAAGCCATCTTCAGTTGATAAATGCTCTCTCTCTCTTTTTTATTGTGAGTTCTGATGCCCCAAGAATTGTCTTATGGCATTTTTTGAAGGTATGTGAATGTATCAAATTGAGAGCTCTGAAAGTTACAGCCTTTCCTCCACCATCATATCTCTGCCCCCCCTCTTTATTTATTTTTTAACCAATTACATATAAAAATAACTATAACCTTTTTTTTTCAAATTTTGATTGTCAAATTCTCTCCCCTCTTCATTGAGGAGGCAAGCAACTTGTTATAGATTATACATGCATGATGACACAAAACACATTTCTATGTAAGTCATTCTGTGAAAGAAAACACAAAAAATTAACAAAAAAAATAAAGAAAGTAGAGAAAACACATCTTTATCTGCATTCAGGCTCTACCAGTTTTTTCTCTGGAGATGGACAGTACCTATAATTATAAGTCCTACAGAATTGTCTTAGATCATTGTATTGCTGAGAATAACTATACTATTCATAGTAGATCATCATGCAATACTGTTGTTACTATATACAATGTTCTCCTGGTTCTGCTCATTTCCCTTTGGATAGGTTCATATAAGTCTTTCCATGTTTTTCTGAGAGCATAATTCTCATCATTTCTTAAAACAAAATAGTATTACATCATAATTACATACAACAACTTATTCAGCCATTCCCCAATTGATGGACATCCCATCAATTTCCAATTCCTTGCCACCACTAAAAGAGATGCTATAAATACTTTTGTACACCTAGGTCCTTTTCCTTTTTATTTTTATCTCTTTAGGATACAGAACAACTAGTGGTATTGCATGGTCAAAAGGTATGCATGATGTTATAGCCCTTTGGGAATAGTTACATTTTTGCTCTCCAGAATGGCTTAATAAGTATACAATTCCACCAGTAGTACCCTAGTTTTTTAATTTTCCAACATCTCTTCCAACATTTCATATTAGAAAATCTGACATGTATGAAATAGTAGTTCAGAGTTGTTTTAACTTTCATTTCTCTCATCAGTAGTGATTTAGAGATTTTTTTATATGACCAGAGATAACTTTGATTACTTTATCTGAAAACTGCCTGTTCATATCCTTTGCCCATTTGTCAATTGAGAAATAGCTCTTGTTTCTATAAATTTGACTCAGTTTCCATATGTTTGAGAAATCAGGTCTTTATCAGAGAAACTCACTGTATATTTTTTCACAGTAACAATTACAAACTATGCATTTCCCTCCATCCTGCTTTCCCCCTGTTTATCCTTCTCTCTCGCTCCCTCCCCCCCCCCCGCACTCTCTCCTCTTACACTGTCCATTCTCAAAAGTTTCTGACTTTTACCTCCCCAAAACTTCCTTCTCTTCTATCAGTTCCCCACCTCCTTCTCTTGTCCCCTTTCCTTTCTACTTTCCTGTATGGTAAGATAGATTTCAACTTGCAACTAACTTTATATACTATTCCATCTTTCTGATGAAAGTAAGGTTCATGTGTTCCCCTCTCCAGTTGCCCCATTTTATCCTTCACTACAAAAATCTCTTTCAGATCTCTTTTATGTCAGATAATCTATATCATTTTGCCTCTCCCTTTCCTCTTCTCCCAGTGTATTATTCTTTCTCATCCCTTAACTTTATTTTTTAGATAATCATACTATCACTTTCAACTCAGATTTCTACTTTCTGTATATATATATATATATGTGTGTGTGTGTGTGTGTGTGTGTGTGTGTGTGTGTATACTTCTAACTGCCCTAAAAATGAAAAAAGTTTGAGTCATAAATATCATGTTCCCATGTAGGAATACAAGCAGTTTAACTTTATCAAATCCCTTATGATTTCTCTTTCCTATTTCATCAGGAATGCTTGAAAGTCCTATATTTCACTGAACATCTATTTCCCCCAAAGGATTACATTCATTTTTGATGGATATGTTATTCTTGGTTGTAAGCCTAGATCCTTTGTCCTCCAAAATATCATATTCCAAGGCCTCTGATCCTTTAATGTAGAAGCTATTAAATCTTGTGTTATCCTGACTGTGGCTCAATGATATTTGAATTGTTTCTTTTTGGCTTCTTATAGTATTTTCTCCTTGATCTTGGAAGTCTGGAATTTGGCTATACTATTCCTGGGAGTTTTCATTTTATGATCTCTTTTAGGAGATGATTGGTAGATTCTTTCAATTTCAATTTTATTATCTGGTTTTAGAATATTAGGGACATTTTCCTTGATAATATATTGAAATATGATGTCTAGGCTCTTTTTTTGATCATAACTTTAAGGTAGTGCAAAAATTCTTAAATTATTTCTCCTGGATCTATTTTCGAGGTTAAGTTGCTTTTCCAGTGAAATATTTCACATTGTCTTCTATTTTTTCATACTTTTGTTTTTGTTTGATTGTTTCTTGATGTCTCATAAAGTCATTAGCTTCCACTTGCTCAATTCTAACTTTTGAAGAATTATTTTCTTCAGTGAGCTTTTGTACCTCTTTTTCCATTTAGCCAATTCTACTTTTTAAGTAGTTCTTCTCTTCAGTGATTTTTTATATATCTTCCTTCTACCATTTTGCCAATTCTGCTTTTCAAGGTATTTTTTCCTTTATTGGATTTTTGGTTGTTTACCATTTGGCCTATTCTAGTTTTTAAGTCATCATTTTCTCCAGTATTATTTGTGTTTCCTTTACCAACCTGTTGACATTTTTTTCATGTTTTAATTGTATCGCTCTCATTTCTTTTCACATTTTTTCCCTCTACCTCTCTTACTTTGTTTTTAATATCCTTTGGGGGCTCTTCCATGGCTTGGGGTCAAGTCATATTTTTCTTTGGAGCTTTGGGTACAGGAATGTTGACTTTGTTGTCTTCTTCTGACTGTGTTTTGATCTTTCTTGTCACTATAGTAACTTCTATGCTTGGGATTTTTTTGTTTGTTTGTTTGCTCCTTTTCTGGCCTATTTCTTGACTTTTAACTTTATGCTAAAATGGGGCTTTGCTACCAGGGTGAAGGGTGCACTCTCTCAAGCTTGAAGTTTTTTTATATAGCTGTTTGCAAAGGTCATTCTGGGGACCTATAAGTTTTTGGCTCTTCCAAGTTGGTATGATCTAAGGGCAGGTGTGTTTACTACTCTTCAGTACTATGCTCTGGTTTATGAGTGACCACAATCACTCTTTTCAACCCTGGAACTGTGACTACAATCTCTGCTTTCCTGTGGTTTCTACTATTCTAGTGCTTCTCCTCACACTATGAGTAAGCCCCAGGCCTGTGATCCAGATCTAAGTATAGGCCATGCAACAGAGTCCTGCCTCTGGTGCTAGCAAAAGGATTTGTATAAATATCCTTCTGACCAGTTGTTCAACCCCTTTACTATATGTGGGCTGAAAGGTCTGGACACTGCCAGTACTGCCAGTAATTCAGTCACCCCCATGGTCTGCTTTGCTGGAGCTTAGTCTGTGCTGGCATGACCTGCACTAGACTGTCCTCCTCTCTCACCCTGGTAAAAAAGATCTTTGCTACAGACCTTCTAAGTTGTCTAGGGCTACAAAATTGTTTTACTCAATCTTTTTGTGGGTTCTGACACTCTAGAATTTGTTTAGAATCATTATTTAAAGGTATTTGGAGGAGGTTGGGGAAACCTCATGTGAGTCCCTACCTTTATTCCACAATTTTGGCTCTGTCTCACTCAATACTATTTTGGATTCAAATGCAAAATGAAGAATTTACATAGCAGGAGAAATAGTTGATTTTCAGGTCTGGGTTGTGTTAATATAATATAAAGAATAGTATTTTTGTTAATTTATAGATGTGGTGCTATACAAACCAGACTAGCTAGAAGATAATTTACAGAACTAGACAAATAATTACAAATTTCATTTGGAGGAATAAAATATCTAAAACAGTTTCTTTAACTTTTTGTGTATCATACATACTATTGGCCATCTGATTCAGCCAATGAATCTTTTCTCAGAGTGTTTTTAAAAACATGAAATAAAATATGACATATTAGAAAAGAAATCAATTATATTGAAATAGTATCACATTTTTTAAAGTTAATAGAGCTCAGGTGAATGATCCCTGATTTAGACTTGTCAAAGGAAATGATGATGAATAAAGGTAAGAAAGAAGAAAGAATATCACTCTTAGAAATCAAACTGTATTATAAAGTAGTAATCATCAAAATATCAGGAAATGGTGAAAGAATAGAAAAATAGAAGATTGGAATAAGCTGGATAAATAATTTAAAGTAAGTGAATTCTAAAACCCAGTATTTGATAAACACAAATATATCATTTATCTTGGAAAGAACTCATTATTTCATGAGAACTACTAAAAACCTGGAAAGCTGTCTGGCAGAAATTAAGCACGAACGAATATCTTATAGACTATTTCACAAAAATCCAAAACAAATACATGACATGAATTTGAAAGATAACATCAAAAATTATTTAAAAACCCACTTATTTATAAATATTAGTATTAGTTGTTTTTAATCAAACAAGGGATGGAAGCAATTATAAAAGAAAAAATTATAATTTGTGATATTGGAAAAAGTTGTTCATGAGCAAAATTAAAGAGCAAGTGATAAAATTAAAAAAAAATTGTATCACATAGTGAATGTGTGTAGACTACTAACAGAAACATGTATGACAAAAAGCTGTCCTGCAATAGATAAGTGGTCAAAAGAAATGAAATGAATAGTTCTCATAAGAAGAATAGACTGCAAAAAAGAATAGACTACTATAAATCATATAAAATACTCTAATAAGAGAAATGCAAATCAAAATAGCCTGAAATTTTACCTCATGCCCAGCCAATTGGCAAAGATTACGAAATATGGAAAGAGTCGATGTTGGCAAGGTTATAGAAAGATAGATATACTAATGCATTCTTAGGGGAGCTGTCAATTGCTATATCCATTTTAGAAAGCAATTTGAAATTGTGCAGTTAAAGGAACTGAAATGCCCATACTCTATACCCTAGAAATTCCACTGCTAGGCATACACCCAAAAGAGGTCAATGAGAAAAATAAAATCTCTATATAAGCCAAACTATGTATGACTACACTGTTAGTGGTAGAAAAGAACTGAAAGAGAAGTCAATACCCAAAAAGTAAGGAATAGCTAAATAAATTGTGGCACATGAATATAACGGGATAATACTATGTTGCAGAAAAAACAATAAATTTAGTCAATGTAAATGGAAAGAAGTACAAGAAGGCAATCCAAATTGAATGTTAAGAAACCATAATGTCCAAGTTTGTCCCAGAGAAGAAATATGAAAAGATACCCATCCACCCCCCACACACATTCCTATATGAAGGTTGGGCTTTGTCCATGGATGGAACAAGACATATAACATCAATGTTTTTCAAAGTATTGAGTAGTTTTGCTGATTATTGTTTTTCTTTTCTTAACCTTACTATTCTTCTTTCTTATAAGTAGTTGCTCTCTAATAGGGAGTGAGAAAAGAGATAAAGGGGTAAATACATATGATATAAAAACAAAAGACATTAATAAACATTTTTTTAAAAAAAAAGAAGTTATAAAAAGTGCCATTAATTTTTGTCCTTTGTTTTCAAAGAGGACCAAAATGACATCACTGTGTTAGAGTTAAGTTACAATGTGTTTGACTGTGACTGATCAGACCATTATGAGCTCAGAATGCTCTACCACAGTTTAGGTCCAAATAGACCATGTGAAAATTTGGGGTAGATTCTCTAAATTTGTGCATCTCACATTTCTTTGCTCAAAGAGCATAACACCTTCTTTGATGAGGGCACGCCATCCTGAGCATCAAGGGGTACAGCAATTGCCAAAGTAATCTTGTTTCCTTATAAAACATGGTTATGAGACTAGTAGCACAAGGCAATGGTATGTGCATAATACAGGGTCTCATCAAGGCATTTGACACAAAAGTCATAGAATCTCAGACTCAGTAGGTACATCAGAAATTATCTAGTCTAACTCATACGTCCATGAATTTTCTCTATAAAAAGGATCACCTGGCCATCACTTGAATACACAAACTGAGGGAGAGTCCACTGCTTCCCAAGGCAGCCCATAACCTTGAAGACCACATGAAAAGTTGGGGGTGAGATGATTCTTCATCGAGGCAGATTCAGAAGGGGCATACTCTAAGTCCTTTCTTTTTCTTTCTTTTTTTTTTTTAGTGAGGCAATTGGGGTTAAGTGACTTGCCCAGGGTCACACTGCTAGTAAGTGTTAAGTGTTTGAGGCCGGATTTGAACTCAGGTACTAGGTACTCCTGACTCCAGGGCCAGTGCTCTATCCACTGTGCCACCTAGCTGCCCCTATACTCTAAGTCCTAAGGAATGGTGATTAATGGATTACTAACAATCTAGAAAAATGTCTTCAGTGCTATTTAAGATACCCAAGGATATACACAACTTTATATAAAATAGTGGAGCAGATCAAATTCCTACTTCTACATAGGAATTCATGGTAACATGAAATCAATCACTGACTTTTAGTCAGAGGACCTCAGTTCAAATTATATCTTTGCCACTTATTACTTATGTGGTTTTGGCAAGTCATTTCCCACACCCATCCATCTTGGCTATCTATAAGAAGTTGGGGTCAGAAAAGATGATCTTATAGTCTCTTCCAAATCTAAATCCTATGTGCCTAAATTTAGCTTTCGGGATGTGGAGGGGGAGTGGAGGAAAAGCAGTGACTCTCTCATGGAGATGATAAATGTAACCAGTGCAGATGATGAGATCACTAAATGAGATAGTCTAATGATAAAAGGGAAAGGTGTTTAAGACAGAGCCTTTGAGACACACAGTTGGAGAGTTTTCTGTTAATTAGTGATTCTCCATCTTCTAGGCTACTGACTCTGTCAAAATGCTCATCTATGGTATTTGGTGAAGACCAGAACATTTAGTCTTAGCACATCAAAACTAAAAGCATTTTCATTCTCTCTTAACAACTTTGTCCTCCCACCCTCAAAGTTGCCCTAGATTTCCGGTTAATAATTAGTTTTTCAAGCAACAACCTATTGTTGATTGCCAAGTGTTCCCTTGTTAAGATCCTGAAAAGCAAGCGGTGGGAAATTAAATATTTTCATGCTGGGTGCCATCCTTCAAAGGAAATACTTTCTTGCCCAAGGCAATTTTTCCCATAGGTTGTAGTTAGTAATTTACTTCCTATTAATAAGCCTATACCCATTAATCTCACAGTGGCTTGTAGTTTTTTGGAATTAAACCTTTTTGATATATTTTAAATATAGAAAAAAATTTCCTTCAGGTGTCAGTTTTCTGCTTAGGTTTGTCATTGGGCGACCACAGCTTGGTGAAAGGTTGGTGGATAATCACTGATGCTTTCTGCAGCAACAAATCTTTAAACTTTTAATCTGGGTTCCATAGATCTTCTAAGGGTTCTATTCATAGACTGCAAGAGGCCTATGAACTTGAATAGGAAAAAAATTCAGCTCTTGTTTTCCTTTGTAAAAATCTGCATTTTATTTTATACATATAAAAACACCACTCTGACAAAAGGTCCACAGGCTTCACTAGACTGTCAGAAGGATACAATACACAAAAAGTTTAAGAACCCCAACTTTAAACCATGTATACAGCTATGAATCATATGATTCAGACAGACTTTCTAAATGCTTTCTTGAGCCAAAATGTACGAAACTCAAATTGGTATTGTCTAAAGTAGTTTTTTCCTCCTTACTAAACTGAAATATTTTCTGATTATTAAAGATTCTTAGCATCAACAGTCTTTTTTTCCTCTTCTCTCCCTATTGTGCATGTGCAAGCGCGCACACACACACACACACACACACACACACACACACACACACACACACACACACACACTACAATCACTTTCTTAGCTAAGTGGCATAATGAATTCAGTGCTGGAGTTGGAATCAGAAAAAAAAAAATTTGAATCCTACCTCAGTGGGAAACTAGCATTATGACCTCAGCAAGTCACTTAGCTTCTTTCACTCTCTGTTTCCTCATCTGTAAAATGGGAATAATAATAATATCTACCACACAGTGTTGTTGAAAGGATAAAATGAGATGACATGTAAAGTGTTTTTCCATGTAAAGTCTTGCTCCAGGTGAACCCCTCCCTAGCACAGGCAGATTTCCATTCATACGGTCCTATAGGCTTGAACCTTTGTCTACATGGAGTGCTTTATAACTCTTCCCTCAATTACATTTGTCTTTAAAAAGTCAATTTGAAAGAAAATTGTGTTGTTTGTTCTGGGCATCAGAATTGCTAGCAGCAGTTTTGCATAGGGTTTTACATGCAGAGCTAGAAGGAGCTCTACAGATCACCTGATCCAATTCTCTCTTTTTACAAATAAGAAAAATAAGACCCAGAAAGGTTAAGGGAGTCATTCAAATTCACTTAGGTAGTAAGAAGCAGTGTGGGGATTCCATTGTAGGTCTTCCAAATCCCAATCCAGGATGCATTCCATTATACTACACAAAGATAGGCTATCATTTCCATCCAATTAACCTTTACATTCATTTGCACAAATAAATCCAAAGTATAGTTTGAAAGTTTTGAATTTTTATACCATGAGGAAATAAAGACCATTTGCTGTATTTAAAACTTCAAAGATTTGAACTATAGCACATTTAAAATATTTCCTCTTTATTCCAGGCTGATAAAGTTGTCAAGATTCTACTTACCCAGCAATTCTAAACAAATTGACCATATTGGATTTTATTTTCACCAAGACACATAATGTATGACAGTGAAGCATGAAAATGGATTCCCAAACAATGGCATGGATGAATTCACGAGAAACATAAGAAACATCACATCAAGATTTGGGGCCTTTACCCTGTGAGGCATAAATTGACCATATTGAGGAGTCTAACTTGCAATTATAGCCAGGAGCAGAGTAATATACAACATAACCTTCAGCTAGAGCACATGCATTGACTGACTAGAAAATGTTTAGAATAGTGAAATTAAACAATGTTGGCAATGAGCTTTATTCCAATTGCTATTGTAGAAAAGGATTAGCCAGTGGAAGTTATATTCTATAAGCCATGGGACTCCAACATATCACAGTGAGCCCATATGCTAGAGCAAAAGAGTGAGTGAAATTCACCCCCAACACCAGTTCATCTCCCCTCTGTTCTCTGCCTCTTCTATTGCTTGACAACAGTCAATCAATTACCAGCATTCTGTTCCAACATTCAGATGGCAGCTCCCTGCACAGTCAAATGAGTAACCCTTCTTTAAAACAAACAAATAAACATTGTCATCACAGCTCATTCATTTGGTTGTTCCTGGAATAACCTCTCTCATCTGACACGCCAATTATCAAACGATGTTGGTTGTCTGGGGAGAATGGTTTCAGGTATTGTACAGTTTAACCAAAGGTGACTCTGGATTGCCCACCCAATTCTCAGAGACTTAGTATCCTTACCTATAAAATGAAAGTGTATAGCAGTGAGAAAAGCATAAAACAGGGTTATGAGACTAAAATTCAACTGCTACCACTGTCCCTTTTTTCCCTGAGCAAGACATTTAAGTTCCCTCATCTTCACTTTCCTTACCTGTAAGAATAGAGGGTTGGAATAAATGGTTTCTAAGATCTTTTCAACCTCTAATTATCTGTGCTATGGTACTTAGGTGGTAATGAAAGATATTCATTCAATACACAGCCCGTATCATCCTAGATATTTGGAGTACATAAGTAAGGAAAAGTGGAAAAACTCCAAGCAAGATTATAGGATCATAGATGATCAGACCAGGGAATTTTATCTAAAGCGAGTTATTGAGTCCAACTTTCTTATTTTACAGATTAGAAAACTGAGACTTAAAAAGTTAAGTGACAGGCAGCTAGATGGCGCAGTGGTTAAAGCACCAGCCCTGAATTCAGGAGTATCTGAGTTCAAATCCAGCCTCAGACACTTGACACTTACTAGCTGTGTGACCTTGGGCAAGTCACTTAACCCCCATTGCCTACAAAAACAAAAACAAACCAACAAAAAATTCATTGTTGGGGGCAGCTAGATGGCGCAGTGGTTAAAGCACCGGCCCTGAATTGAGGAGTACCTGAGTTCAAATCCAGCCTCAGACACTTGACACTTACTAGCTGTGTGACCTTGGGCAAGTCACTTAACCCCCATTGCCTACAAAAACAAAAACAAACCAACAAAAAATTCATTGTTGGGGGCAGCTAGATGGCACAGTGGTTAAAGCACTGGCCCAGGATTCAGGAGTACTTGAGTTCAAATCCGGCCTCAGACACTTGACACTTACTAGCTGTGTGACCATGGGCAAGTCACTTAACCCCCATTGCCTAAAAAAAAAAAAAAAAAAAAAAAAAAAAAAGTTAAGTGACTTACCTGGGCTAAGGCAGAACTTAAAATGAATTCTTTCTGAATCTACATCTAATGTTCTATCCATTGTGAGAGCCAAATTGGATATACAGAGCATTAATTTCCCCCTTTAATTTTCTCTAAGAAAAAGGAGCCACTGAGCTTTAATCTGTGATGGGTCGGTTTTTTGGTTTTTGTTTTTTGTTTTTTTTATTGCTTGGGAATTAATTAGACAACAAGAGATAAAACCAATTAGGGAAATAAGGAAGGAGAAATAAAAATGAATAATCTTAGATCTAAGCTTAGTCTATTCCTTTATAAAACTCACCGAATCTCAAACTGCCTGCTAGACCACGAATCCATGAAAAGACCGAATACCAAACCACGTGCACTCCTTTCAATCCTGCTCCGTTGCTCACCACCAGAGAGAGAGAACTTCTGTTCCTGCCCTCACTTTTAAGTCTGTGTCCCGGAAGTTCCTCATGTTCTCCTCCCCAAAAAAGGAGTGCAATCTCTCAAATGATTCAGCTAAAACTTCCGATATATATCTTTACCGCAAATAATTTTTACCACATTCCCCACTTTGTTTCATTTGAAAAATGAATGAGTTTGCTCAATAAAACAGCCAAAAATAATATCCTATGCTAACTAACAATATGTTAATATCAATATAGAAAAGGGAGAGAGAAAAGTTTTGTCCAGAGTGGCAGTCCCTCATAAATGCAATGCTTTGACACTGGTCTTGCAGAGGGAGTGCCTCTGCAGAGAGTACATATTACAGATGGTATATAATAACAGAAGGAGATAACAAAGCCCAACATAACAAAAACTGTTCATATAAAGTCTCTGAGTTCTCTTGTCTTCTTGAAGTGGTAAGATGTCATCAGGAGGAAACTATACTCTGGTCCAGAAAACTGGGCTCTGGACTCTGAACTCTGATCTGGAAAACTGGATTCTGGACTCTGGTCTGGAAAGCTGGATTCTCTTCTTTAACTGTTAGAATTGCTGGATTTTTACTAAACCTTAGCATAGCATTGTCAATGATCAAATTAATAATTCAATTACATTCCCTCCTTTATATAATAGAGGGTTGAGGTAGTTATGCAATCTATAACACTTCTTACCACCATGTGTCTGAATCAAAGCCAAATTTAGTAATATGTTCATGACATCTGGAAAATTTAGTAATGTATTCAAGACACCTGGAAAATGTTATGGAAAGGTTATCATGAAAGGTTATCATACCATATCTCATGGTTTCGAGACTGCCAGCGATTGTACTAGGCCACATGTGATTAGACTGAGACAAAAAGAAAACAAGTTCAGTTAAATTAGGTTATATTAGGAGGGAAAAAGGATGAAACTGGACTGTGTCTAGCAATTGTGCTCTACATAGTCAACATCGTAAACAAACCATGGACTTACCTGTCTTTCCTTTTGTTGCACATATATTCTCTCCAGGGCCTGCATTAAAGTTTCACAGTAAATTAGTCTCTGAAATGATGTTTCCATATTTCCTAAATTGCATATTAATTTCACCAAAGACAGTATGATGGTAAAAATGCATGTTATGCTGCATAACTGAGGATATACTAGTGATATATACAATAATTCCAAACCATACCCAGAGTATAATGACATATAAATGATAAATGAATGTAAATAGCTGATTATATTAGACATTATTACATAATCTTCTTTTAGCAAATAAACCACATCATCTTATACAGGAATTCTCTATCTAGTATAACAGTAACAGATACTTAAAGTGGTAATCAATTTATCAAAAAGAAATAAGGCTTCAATCAGCAAGTTCAATATTCAATATGTTCATTGATAGATCAAGCAATAGAGTTCAATAACCCTAGAAAAAAAAGAATTCTGGTAGATTCTGAGGCCCAATGGCCCGACCCACAGCATATACTTAAGATGTCTTTGAAAAGTCACTTAGTTTATAAAATTGAATTTTAAAAAAGAAACAAAAGTCAAAAAACAAAGAAATGCCAAAAACAAAAACAAAAAGCAAAAGATTGGCTAAGCCATCTTTTGTGCTCTTAAAGAACTTAAAGGTGTAGTGAATTCCAGGCCTTTTCAGTGCCAGTTAGGGAAATAAGGAAGGAGAAATACAAATGAATAATCTTAGATCTAAGATTAATCTATTCCTTTATAAAACTCACCCAATCCCAAACTGCCCACCAGACCTTGAATACCTGAAAAGACCAAACACCCAACCACGTACATTCCTTTCAATCCCACTCTGTCACTTACTGCCAGAGAGAGAGAACTTCCATTCCTGCCCTCATTCTTAAATCCGCATCCCAGAAGTTCCTCGCATCTTCCTCCCCAAAAAAGGAGGCCCTTCAAAAGCCGCTTCAGTAGCATGTGCAATCTCTCAAATGATTCAGCTAAAACTTCCGAGATATATTTTACCACAAATAATTTTTACCATACCATTATGCCAGAGAAATAATATAAAGTAGACAAAAATTATTGCTACATTCACTTTCAACTTTGAAATTTATGACATTTTGGAGTAAGTTTTCTGAGTTTCCATTTGCTTTCTTGAATTCTGGCCTTTGGAATGTGGAAAACTGGCTAAGAAAGGTGTCAATATGATAAATAGTCACCAAGCATCAGATACAAGATTGAGGATTGAAAGCTAATACTACATTGGGATATATATATATATATATATATATATATATATATATATATATATATATATTTCACTGATCCCAATGTAGTATTATATGCATAAATACATATACATATTTAACTTTGTATTGTTACTGATATATTTTGTATTGGAATGGTATACATTCCAAATTCTCCCACCATCTACACCACAACACATGACATTGAATAGTTAAGCAAAACTACCAAATAAAATAATGGTAAAGGTCATTTTCCATTTTTGCAATTTAACTTTTGTTAATGAGAAGGAAGGATGTGTCCTTTAACTTGAATAATTTAGTACTGAATTGTCCATTGTAGCTGACCTAAGTTGTGTTGTCCTTTAATTTTATTTTTATTTACATTGTGTAGTCATTATATACGTGATTCTTTTGACTCTGCATTCTTTCTTCTTGTATCACTTTATAAAAGTGTCCCTTTTTTCTTTCTAAACTTTTTATAAATAATCATTCTTTATAATACAATAATATTCTATTGCATTTATACAAAATAATTTGTCCAGACATTCTCTAGTCATTGGATACATAGTTTATTTCTAGATTTTCACTATTACAAATTAGTTGTACAATGAATATTTCATATGCATGCCCTTCCTTGCTTCATTGGATTCTTTGGGCATAAATACAATTGTGGAATCATTTGATCAATGTGTATAAATAACAGCAACCTTTTTTATGTAACTATAATTTTTCATTAATGTTGGATGAATTCATAGTCTTACCTGTAGTAAATCACTATGTATCACATTCAGCTGGTGGCTAATTTAGGCTTTTCCTTATTTCTATAACAATGACTTTGAATGGTTTGTAAGATTTACAAGTAGACAAAGTATTTTTTTCTGCATAACCACCCAACCTAAAAATTTCATGTAGGCAAAAATGCACACTAAGTTATAGTAATTAAAACTGAATCTGTTAGCTAAGGAGGTACAAACATCATATAAAATAGAAGTCTTCTGAAATGGTTTTAAATCTATCTAATCCTCCACACACACATTCTGCCTCACCCTCCCCCAAGAAATTGGAGTAGGAGTAGAAGAAAAAAAAGTTCATTTAGAAATGAAGAAGATATAAGAAGTTAAATGTTTAAGGCCATCCTAAAGAGTTTGGATAAAGGAAGAACTGAATAAATATCCCATATTCAAAATTCTATGTTCCTCTATAGGTAAAACAAAATCTTTTGGGGAGAGTAAAGGAGGAAAGATAGTGGGACATTATTTGATAAGAGAGAAGGCGGGGCAGCTAGGTGGCGCAGTGGATAAAGCACTGGCCTTGGATTCAGGAGGACCTGAGTTCAAATCCAGTCTCAGACACTTGACACTTACTAGCTGTGTGACCTTGGGCAAGTCACTTAACCCTCATTGCCCCACAAAAAAAAAAAAAGAGAGAAGGAAACCAAGAAATGATTGTTGTCCTTTATACTCAAAGATGATCAAAATTACATTACTGTGCTAAGGTCAATGCATAGTGAGTTTGACTGTGGCTGATTAGACCAAAACATGTTCAGAAAGCTCTACTACAGGTTGGGCATAAATAGCCCAAATAACATTTGGGATGGACATGTCTCTAAATTTTTGCATCTTTCCTTTCTGTTAGCTCCTGAAATTCTGCTTTGCTCATAGAGCATAGTTCTTTCTTTGATTTAGGCATGCATTGTTGAGTGGTCCTGTGCCAGTTCTGCCATGTCTCACAATCACTAAAAAAGTTCTTCAGAAAGACCTTGAGAGTGTCCTTGTATTGCTTCTTCTGACTTCCATGTGAGCCCTTGCGTTGTGTGAGTTCTCTGTAAAAAACAGTTCAGGCAAATGTGTGTCCATCAGAGTTGCACACTCTTCAGTAGAGTTTAAATGCTTACAGGATCTTTGTCTGGCACCTTATCTTGCCAGGTGATTTTCATAATCTTCCTAAGACAATTCAAATGGAAGAAATTTTGTTTCCTAGCATGGTGTTGGTATACTGTCTTGTTCACAGGCATACATCAATGAGGCCAACACAATGGCTCTGTAGACCTTCAGTTTGTTAGGCGGCCTAATACCTCTTTTCTCCCACCTTTCCTTCAGAGCCTCCCAAACACTGAGCTAGCTCTGGCAGTGTGTTCATAAAGCTCACTATCTATGTGTACATTCTTGGAAAGTATACTGCCAAGTATACTAGCCAAAGAATTCAAATTTTCTCCATTTACTGTAACCAGTTGGCCCATGTATGGATGTAGTGGTGTAGTGGTGCTAACTGATGGGGAGCCTATTTTTTCTTGGTGTTTTCTGGACAAAAAATAGCACATGTGAGAGGGAATTGATCCATAGGCTACTGTATCTCAGCTTCAGAGGCTGTATTTAGTGTACAATCATTTGTGAACAAAAAGTCACACACAAAGTCTCCCTCCACTTTACTCTGGCCTTGTAGCCTCTTTAAGTTACATAATTTATCATGTTTGCAGTAACTGACCTTAATGCCATTCTCATCCTTTTTGAAGGCTCAAACAACATCACCAAAAATATCATGATAAAAAGTATGGGAACAAACAGCCATGCTTTACTCCTTTGGTGACTGGGAAAGCATAAGATCATCATCAATTATTCAGAACCCATGCAATCATGTAATCATACCATCATGGAACTGGCATACTATACTTATGAACTTTCCTGGACAACCAAATTTTGCCATGATCTTCCACAAGCCCTCACAACCTACAGTGTCAAAGGCCTTGGTCAGATCAAAGCACAGACCTCTGTTCTGCTCCTGGCAAGAAATAAAGAACTAGTGATGAATTCTCAGTGATTTCACCTAGGTCAGGCCAACTGACCCCATAAAATTAATAACAAAGTGAAAGACTGAAGACAGAGGGAGATAGGAATAACCTATACTAATCATATATAGAGGTAAATTCTATAAAACACTTAAAGAGTAATTAATACTTATATTATATCCAATTTTCTCAATAATTATTAAAGAAAGCACCCTACCAAACTCTTTTTTATGAAAAAAAAAAACAAGGCCCTACTGTCCAAAGAAGAGAAAGAGACCTATAGGTAAATTTTAATAATGACTATTGACACACAAAAAAATCTTAAAGGGAGATTTTAGAAATATATCTGAATAATTTTTCTTTTTTTCTTGATAGTTCAGTATTTTATTATATTCTAGATACATATAAGGATAGTTTTCAATATTTGTTTTCATAGAATTTTTAGTTCCAATTTTTTCTCCCAACCTCCCTTCACTCTCTCCTCCCCAAGACAGAAAGCAATCTAATATAGGTTATATATGTGTAATCACATTAAATACATTTATACATTAGTCATATTGTGAAAGAAGAGTCAGAGCACAAGGGAAAAACCTCAAAAAAGAAGGAAAAAAATCAGCCCCAAAGTAGAAACAGTATGGTTCAATCTGCATTCATAAACCACAGATCTTTTATCTGGATGTTGAGAACATTTTCTATCATGAAGTTCTTTGAAATTGTTTTGGATCATTGCATTGCTAAAAAGAGCCAAGTCTATTACCATTGTTCATCACACAATGTTGCTGTTACTGTGTATGATGTTCTGCTGGTCTGCTCCTCTCAGCATCAGTTCATTTAAGTCCTTCTAGGTTTCTCTGAATTCCTTCTACTCATCATTACTTTTCACATTGATTTTTTAAAAGTCTGTGTTCAGGGGGCGGCTAGGTGGCGCAGTGGATAAAGCACCGGCCTTGGATTCAGGAGTACCTGAGTTCAAATCCGGCCTCAGACACTTGACTTACTAGCTGTGTGACCCTGGGCAAGTCACTTAACCCCCATTGCCCAGCAAAAAAAAAAAAAAAAAAAAAAAGTCTGTGTTCTAAATTTTCTTCCTCCCTTCCTCCTTGCCTGTCCCTATGAAATGCAGCAATTCAATATAAGTCGTACATGTGCAGTTATACAAAACATCTTCTCATTAGTCAGGTTGTGAAAGAAAATAGACAAAATACCTTTAGAAAGAGGAGCTAACAAATAAAATTATACTTCAATTTGTATTCAGATACCATCTGTTCTTTCTCTGTTGATGGTTTGCATTTTTCATACGTCCTTCTGATATCATCCTGCTTATCACTTCTTTCACAGTTACTATTACTAACTGTATTACCCCCATCTTATTTCCCCTTGATATTCACTCTTCTTTCTATCTTCCTTCACCCTGTCCCTCCTCAAAGGTATTTTGCTTTTTACTGCCCCCTCTCCCAATCATCCCTTCTTTTCTTAACCTCTCCCCCACCATCTCCTTCCCCTCCCACTTTCCCTCAGAGCACAATATATTACTATACCCACTTGAGTGTGCATGTTATTCCCTCTTTGAGTCAATTCTGAGTAAGGTTCATTCACTCACTTGCTCCTTCCCCATCTTCCCCTCCACTCCATAAATTTTATCTTCTTTCTTTTATGTGAGCTACTTTTCCCCAGTCTACCTCTCCCTTTCCCTTTCTTCCAGTGCATTCCTTTTACCCCTTAACTTTATTTTGAAGATGTCATCATGGGTCAGCTAGGTAACACAGTGGACAAAGCACCAACCCTCGACCCAGGAGGCCCCAAGCCCAAATCCCACCCCACCCCGCCTGACCCACACACACAAAAAAAAGGATAAATAAAAAAATAAATGCTTTACAGATATCATTCCTTCAAATTCAATTCACACCTGTGCCCTCTAAGTATATTCCTTTCAGCTGCCCTAATACTGAGAAAGATCGCACAATCTGTTCCTGGATGGGTCCAAACCTTGCACAGAATTCCTCTCTCAGCCTGATCAGCAGGTGATCCCAGTTGCCATCTTTGGCTGGAAAATAGTCTTATTCTTTTCTAATGTGAGTTAGTCTGCTCTGGGCCTTCTTTATGGCATTATTTGGGAGTGGACTGGTTTATTGGGAGCTTGTGGGAGTCATAGCCTCTCCTCTGGCATCTTGGCTCCCCCTCCCCCTATAATTTTTCTATGACAACTTAATTATATGTGTACAAGGGATGCAAGAATGGTTTGGTATTAGGGAGGCAATCCAAACTTTTTTTTTTTTTAACCAAAACCCCCCCAAAAAAAACAAACAAAAAAAATTCTATTATTAAATCAATAGTTAACCAAAAAATACATAGATATATAGACAGATAGATAGATAGATAGAGTGATGTTTAAAATCTAATGTGTGATCACCTTTCCTGCTCCCAGTGTCTGTGTGTGTGTGTGTGAGGGGGAGAACTACCTAAGTTTACCGATAAATTTGGCAACAATTTAGGCTTTTAAGTATTTATTAAAGTGTATTAGAAGTTAATGAAGAGAGAGAGGGTGAGAACAGATTTCTTAAAGAATGGGAAAACCTAGTTCAGATCTATGTGGGATAGACAGAGAGAAAAACTAGCCTTCACCTAGCAGCCCAAGCTTACAAAAAAAGAAAGAGTCCCAGCCGGTCCTCCCAGAAGCCCCCTGTAGAACAGGAAGCAGGGCAGTCCCCACACACAGCTCCAAGCTAATTGGCTGATCCATTGATTGACATAGCTTACAGGCAGTCTATGAATAGATGTAACTTCTGGAAACCAGGCAGCTTCCAGACTCTAGTCACATGTTTTCTCCTCATGGGGGCATCACCTTGGTTCTCACAATGTCTTTCTCATTAGGGGAGTGGCACAGTGATTCTCACAATAGATAGATAGATAGATGGATGGATGGATAATAGATATATAAAGAGATTGATTGTTTTCCTTTATATTCCCAGTGTTTACAATTTAAAAAAAAAAAGCTGTCCATGGAAAAGTTTTCACCTTTGGGAACCAGTTTTCTTCTTTGTGAAATGGGGATATTCACAATTTTACCACCTACCTTACAGGGTCGTTGAACAGAAGATGATTTTCAAAACTTAAATAATTTATAATTGTGGATTATTGTTATGGTATAAATAAGAGACCTGTGGACAGTCAGAAAGAGCAGAGATCTATGTTAGCCAACCTTATTAGCAGAAGCTCCTTGGAGTGAGATTTGCTTATCCTAAGGATTATTAGCAAGCTTTCAAGATAGAAAAACAGGAGCAGGTTTGGCACCTTGCAGCTGATAGTGAGCCTGATGTAATTGGAACAGTGCTCGAACAGGTGTACATGATGGGAGGGGTAAGGGGAAACCAAGGTACGTGTTTACCTCATTATCTAGTTGTGAAAGAAAACATCCAGTAGGATGAATCTGTGGGCTTTATTTTGGAGTGGCATGATGTTGTATTGTGTTATTTAATCTTTGTGTCAACAAACATGCAAATAAACAAGAACAGAAGGTAAATAAAAGAAGTAGAAGCTGCAGAGACTTGTGGAAAGTAAACCATCATGGTGTCACTGAATGAGGAACTGCCCAGTAATTCAGGAGGAAGGAAAATGAGAAAGTTTATTGTTAAGTGCATTCCCACTAATCAGATGAAGAAAGGATCCTAGGTCTCCTTGGGGAACTTTGTTCTTGACTGAGGATATATCAGAGAACTATAGGGATTAGAGCTGAAAAAGACCTTATAGATCATATGATCCAATTTCTTTTTATAGAAAGGGAAATTGAGTTACAAAAATATGAAAGTAACAAATAATAATGCGGTGATCATAGAATCATAGATTGAGAACTGGAAGCTGGCCCAATCCCCTCAAATTATATGTGTCAACCCTCCGGGGCTGATACAAGTTGTACTTAAACTTGCACTCTCTTTCTCTGTCCCTCTGTCTCTGTGTTTCTGTTTCCCCCAAAACCCATAAATACACACAACGTCTATGAAGAGAGTAGACAAAAACAGAGGACAATTTGGTATGGGAAAATAGAGTGGGAGTTTGGGGTAGAGGTTTGGGATAGGTGTTCTTGGGAATTCCTCTTTAAAGAATTACACCCTCTTGCACACAAATCCAATTAGAAAAAAAAAATATTAGTTTATTTAGGGTGCTAGGGAAAGGAAACCAAGAGAGAAATCCTTGGACTTCTTCTCATGGGGAGAAGGCATGGCACAGAGGCGTGGCTCTGAGATACCTATCTCCCTGAGCAGAAGACAGACAGATACATTTGTAGAGGTCCAATGGTGGTCCAATGAGGTGACTGTGGAAAGTTCCCTTATTGGGGGAGGATCATCCCCCATTGGTGGTGGCTGGGGGAAGTTGAATGAGGGGTGGCTTAGGATCTCTCAAGCCATCTCTCTGCTCCTCATGCCACAAAGGCAGCAGCCAAGCCTAATCTTATCTCCCAGAGGGAGAGGGGGAGACTGATTAGGTGTGTCTGTCCTTTGGTTTAGTTTCTCAAGGAGAAGGTTCTTTGATTTGTCCCAGAGAACTTCTGGGGTACGCTAGGCCCATAACAAATTGCAATGGGGCATACATGTAGAGTATATTGACAAAGAGTTAACTCACAATTCCTGCACTGGAAGTAGTTTTTTCTCCCTTCTTATAAACTTCATGAAACTCCTCTTAAGTGCAGTTCATTACTAAGAGCTTCTTTCCATCACAAGGTGTCATGTTCCCTAAATGTCACAGACCACTACTGTTTCAGTAGATTTGGATACTATAATCATTCAGCCTTAACTGTCTATAGGACCTCTGAATATCTCAAACTCCCCCAGGCACCCGAACACTTCCTTTCCAAATTCCATTAACCTAAGATTAGGAAAGAGGAAAAATTGTAGTTAGAAGCATCCATGTTCTCAGAGCCATCCTAGCTGAGTCAGAAGCAGGACAGCAGCCCTTTTACATATCTCAAAGCTATCTTGCCTCTTCACAACTGCAAAGGAACAAAAAAGGAGAAATATAGGGGCAAACTTTCCCTTTTGTATACCTCCTCATTTCTGGCATGGCAAGCCCTGAGTCATCAGTCTCACAACACCACAGATAACTAGAAGACTTTTAGTAATGAGACAGTGCACGCCCACCCACCCCTAGTCCCACAAAGACAGAAACCAGACCACACACATATACCCCAAAATTTCCACATGATAACTTTAACCTGAATCAAACAGGGAATATTTGTACATGCTTCAAAGGTAAGCCATCATACACTAGTCACCCATACTAAACAAATTAAGGAAAATGATACACAGAGAAGTGAAATGATTTGTCCAAAGTCACATGAATTGGGATTGAAAACACAATTAACAGAACTGACGGACTTTGTCTAGTTTCATTTCCCCAGGGCGATGAAATGCCTAGGGCTGACCAGACTTTATCAAATCCCAGCCTCTGATTGTTTTGTAAATCTCACAAACATTCAGCTTCTTATGTAAAATAATTTAACTGGTGAAACCTATGAGGTAATCAACCCCAAAGGCAGTCTTTCACTTGCTCTGTTTTTTGTACCCTATATAAACTCTGTTTTCAACCCCATTCTTTGGGTATTCTTAGCATCTGTTATGCAGTACCAAGGGTTATAACTCCTCTGCCCTGATTAAAAAACTTAAATTTGTTATATTAATTGTTTTCACTAAATTTCAGGTTGACAGGATCAAGGGTACAGACAACATAGATTTAGTAAGGAATAGTGCTTGGTCATCCTCTGTTTCTGGATGAAAGAAGATAGTTTACAACTCCTGATTTGAAGGAGTTCAAATTTGAAAACAAATGTTAATTTTTGGTGAATCCATGTAGCATAATCCTCCCCCACCTCACCCCAACTCACATTAAACCTCTCAGCTCAGTTTTGTTTCTTTTGTTTTGCTGGTTAATCCTAATAATCAGCCCCAATGAAAGATGTTGTTTCTTAAGTACTTGTATATCTGACATGTTTATGCTTACAAAGAATTTTCATATCCACTATTTCACTTAAACCTCCAAGAAACCCATAAGAGTGCAGTTTGAATAGTATTATCCTGAATTTACAGATCCAAAAAGCAGGCTTCAAAGAGTAGAATTGGATTGCTGGTAATCACACAACCAGTAACTAGGAGACCAGTAAGTCAAACCCAGGATGTCTGATTCCAAGGGGAATTAGCTTTCTACTCTACCACACTGCCTCAAATCTCTTATAAGATTTTGCAAAGATTAGGGACAAATGTTGTTACAGTAATCAATGAAGGTAACAGTGGAAATTCTTCAGCTAAAGGAAATTTAGAAGAGCAAGAGGACAAAGCAGACGTTATATAATGATTTATCAAAATGTCACTATTCTCATTTATGCATTCCCACTTAACAATGAGTGCAATAGATAAAGAGAATTCTTCTCCAAGTTCCAAATCTGCTTATATTTAATCATAAGATCTAGACTCTAAATTTTGCCTTTCACTATCTCATTAAAAAATTTTTTGATACTGGTTGGACCCTATTTCAGTTTTAGATACTATTTTCTTCCTATGGATTTTCAAATTCATTTCTGATAACCCAGCTAGGGAATTTTTATTTTTCATAAGATAATTCTAGGCCCCTTTCTCAAGAGGATGTTCTGAACTGTGTTCTCTTTCTGCTACCCCAACACTCAAAAAGCTTCAACTTGAACCACAGACCTGCCCTTCCCTTGGTTTATGGTGTCAGCCCTCAGCCTCCTTAATATCTTTTCTGTTTGATACCCCCTCCTACTTGCTACTGGCTCCTTATGTTCAGACACTATACTCTCTTGGTTGTTTTGTAGTCTCTAATTGTTCCTTTTCTTTCATAGGATCTTTATCATCTTCCTATTCCCTTAATTCAGGCATACCCCATGATCTACTCTTTGCCCTCTTCACTCTTCATACTCTCTTCCTTAGAAAGCTCATTCAATTCCATGGTTTCAACCTCTTTGTGGATGATTCTGAAAATCTATGTTTTGACATTTCTTCTTGAATACTTGACAGTATTGACATTTCTTCTGTCTCTTAGACTCATTTATCCTCAGCACTTCTGAACCTGGATTTCCCGCAAGCTCTTCAAACTCAACATGTACAAAATCAAGCTCATTATCTCTGACCTTTCTGAAATATGTTCTCCCTTTTCAGTGAAATGGAATTAGAGCTGGCCTTTGAGTAAGAGACTCAAGGCTCAACTCTACCATTAACTCATCATGTGACCTTAGGCAAGTATGGCATGCCTTCTGGGCTACTCACCCAAACTTCCAGTTGCCCACATTAGAAGGCTAGGTCCCCAGATGACAGTTGATTATGGCTCTTAGGGGTTCCCCTGACTGAAAATTATCTTTTTTTCAAAGTGATATTTACTAGAATGTATAGCAAAGAAAAAAAGCTACAAAACCATTTTCTAAGGAGAAGGGGCATTCTCATATATATATATATATATATATATATATATATATATGTGTGTGTGTGTGTGTGTGTGTGTGTGTGTGTGTGTGTGTGTGTATATATATATATGTATATATATATATATATATATATATATATATATATATATATATTCTCATATTCTTATATGTGTTCTATTGCTGATTATTAAGTCATTCCCTTGTTCCCTTGGGCCAGTTCCTTTTGGATTATGTTTTTTCCCACTGATAGGACAATCTACTACTGGGCTGAGTCAAACAGGTTGTTACTTGGGATGGCTCCTCACCAGATACAGCTACTGCTGCTACTGGCTCTAATGGTCTCTACTACTGACTCCAGCTGCTGAGAAGATCTCTGATGGCTCTTTCATCCTTTTCAAACTAACATTGTCAATATGTGATCATTCCCATCTCCAGATAGTCATCAAAAAGAAATAAACACAAAAAGAGACCAAAAACAAAACAAAAAAGGAAAACAAAACATTGGTGCCATGTGTTTAGGGACAAAGGCTTCCATAATGGAGACAAAGAAGTCTTTCCATTTCCCCATCCAAAAGTTCATAGAAATCATTTTCAAGTGAAAGTCATCAGGAAAGAAAGAATGTCTACTTGAACCTTTTTTATGACACTCAGCCAATTAGAAGGCTGTCACTGTAGTACCAGTCCTTCAGTAATACATGGTCAAAAATAGGCTCACCAAGCTTCCATGTACTGAATTGAAACCAGGATGTTAATATTAAGCATGCTCTGTATTACCCAGGTAAGACAAATCTATATGTTATGAGGAATCTTCCCTCATTATCCTGGCGCCCATTATGAAAGGCATTATATTTCTCAATGTTACAGTCTTATCATCTGTAAAATGAGGGGTTTAGACTGGATTATTTCTAAAATCCTTTCCAATTTGAATCTATGAGCTTAGTATCCTACATAGTTATCTCCCTGCAGGTTTGTTATGAGGCTGAAATGAGATATTTGCAAAGTTCTTAGTATAGGGTCTGGCACATAGTAGATACTTAATAAATGCTTGGGGGGCAGCTAGGTGGCACAGTGGATAAAGCACCAGCTCTGGATTCAGAAGGACCTGAGTTCAAATCCAGCCTCAGACACTTGACATTTACTAGCTGTGTGACCCTGGGCAAGTCACTAAACCCTCATTGCCCTGCAAAATAAATAAAATAAAATAAAATAAATGCTTGGCTCCTTCTCTTTCCATGCCTCCCTCATTTCCTCCAAGGGACCCATCATCTACCTAGTTTCCCATAACCTTAGTATTATCTCTTGACTCCCCTATCTTCCTCAACTCTTATAGTCAATCACTTCCCAAATCCTATCAATTCTATCTCCTAAATATTCCTTGTTCTCCTAATCGCTATTCCCAATGACATTATTCTACTACAAAATACACCCTACCTACATCATTGCAATAACATCCTAATAGCTTCTCCACCTGGAGAATTCCTATTTATCCTTTAAATCATCTTTTTATTATTATTTTGAATCTGATTTATAGTTTCTTGATGTTTCATGGACAATGAAGTTGCCAAAAAGCTCCAAGTTTTTTTTGTTTGTTGTTGTTGTTGTTGTTGTTGTTGTTGTTTTTGTTTTTAGTGAGGCAATGGGGGTTAAGTGACTTGCCTAGGGTCACACAGCTAGTAAGTGGTAAGTTTCTGAGGCCGGATTTGAACTCAGGTCCTCCTGACTCCAGGGCCAGTGCTCTATCCACTCCACCACCTACCTGCCCCAAAAGCTCCAAGTTTTATGCCCAGTATTAGCTCAGAATCTCTTGTAATCTTTCTCTGAGCAGTTTGTCCAATCCCCTTACCATTTATGGACTGAGAATTTAAAAAGCTGCTGTTGCTGCCAGTGTAGCCATATCTAAAACCCGCTGCTAGTGTTGTCACTGCATGTGTCCTGTGATGACCCCTTCCCAGTGTTGCAGATCCTTCTGATGACCTCCTAAGTTGCCTTGGGCTGGAAAAATGTCTCACCCCAACTTTTTGTTGACTATGCTCTTCCACTACGCACTTTGACATGTTTCTTTAAATATTGTTTGGAGGGAAATGTTGGGAGAATTTGTCTGGGTTAATGCCTCTACTTCACCATCCTAGCTTCACCCTCCAGTTTGAGGATAGTGAAACTGAAAAATGTATTTTTCCACAATTCCAGCTCACAGACTTACCTGAAATCTATCCATGAATTTTGTAGGAGTCTGTGGACACCAGGTTAAGAACCTCTGCTTTAAAGATTATGTCAAATCCCAACTCTTCTATGAAGTCTCCCCTAATTCTTCTGTTTGACCTTCCCTGTGGAAATTGCACAGTATTTTAATCTAGTTTTAATCTTGTGTGTTATAATTATCTATGTAGGTATCTTACTGACCTACTAGAATGTGTCATTTATGGTATGGTCCTTGTCTTAAGTACTTAATATATGTTTGCTATGTATTGTGTACTATAAAGAGAATTAGATTGGAAGTCAGATAGTCTGAATCAAAATAAAATCTCTTCCACTTCCTAAATGTGTTACCTTCATTCTGTCATTTTAATTATTTGGGTTTCAGTTTTCTTGTTTGTAAATTGATGATGTTGAATTACCTGATCTTTATATCTTGTACAAATCTAAAATCATGACACCTTGATCCTAGATGTGAGTGTCATTAACTACTTTAAGAAGGAGGAATTTATCTCAATTACTTGGATTCCCAATCCATAAGAAAACATATCCTTCAAAGGTATGTGTATATATATATAAAGATTTGTGTATGTGTGTATATGTACAGAGACACTCACATATATACCACATATATACACATGCATACATATATACCTATATACACACCTTTATATACCAGTACACATATATATATAAAGGCATATGCACATACACATACATACATACATACATATACTCAATTTTTTATTCTGATTGATTGTCTCATCCTCAATTCATGGAAAGAACACTGAATGGAAGTCAGGGGAATAAGATTCAAATCTTGGTTCTTCCATTTACTACCTGGGTATCATCCCAAGAACTAAAATAGTTAATCCGTTTTCTCACCACACAGCTGAATCAGCATGGCACAGTGAATAGAACTCAGGTGTTAGTCAAGAAAAGCTGGGTTTGAATCCTTCCTCACATACTTTCTATCGGTGTGACCCTGGGCAAATGTCTTAATCTCTCAGCCTCAGTTTTCTCACATATAAATTGTAGGGGTTGGACTCCATGTCTAAGGTTCCATAAAGTTATAAATCTATGTTCCACCCACTCTCTCTTTGGAAGATCTTGTATAGCTTTAAATTTTGCTTTCTCCACCTGAGAGCCTAGCTTTTTAATCTAAAACATATTTCAAAAACCGAGAATACAATAAACTTCTAGAACCCTAGTTTAGTGTTGAGTACTTTATTCAGAGACTCATTCATATAACATACAAATAATCAAATTAAGTGGGATGTGGTAATACAGTTCATGTAATTTCTGCAAACAAACATGTTTGCTTTTAGCAAAGAAATGTATCCAAGGCCTTAGTCTACTGACCGAATTTCACAAAGCACAGATGAAAAACCTTATGTTTTTTTTTCCTGAGGTTTTCCTGAAGTGTATTGCCAAGAAAAGCCCAGGTAGTTGAATTAACTTAGTTAAAATAATTGGGGAAACTTATATTTGGACACCTTTATAAGCATGAAACAGCAGAAAGAGCACTGGCCTTGGCTTTAGGAGACCAGGACTAACTGAGGTCCAGCTCTGCCACTAAATACCTATGTGACTTTGAACAAATTATTTCCTTTTATCTAATTCTTATTTTCTTTATCTGTAACATGAAGATAGTAATATTTGTACTGCTGCCTTCACAGGGTCAAGGAAAATACTTTGCAAACTTACTTACACATGAGTAATTGTCATCTATAAATGTTCATGTCTTTATAGAGAGTAAGTCTCCATCATTTTACATAGGAAAACAAATCATTTCCTCTTGAGAAGTCCCATAAGAGGGACATCTAGATGGTGACTACAACTTGAACAGAAATACTCTAACCCTTCAAAATAATTTCTCACAGACACTGTAATTGGTATAAATTTGCAGTAGCCTGATTTGATCTGCATAAATTTCTACACACTATTAGTTAGTTCATTTTCTGTCTCTGTCTCTGTCCCTCCCAATTCCGCCCCCCCATCTCTCTCTCTCTCTCTCTCTCTCTCTCTCTCTCTCTCTCTCTCTCTCTCTCTCTCTCTCTCTCTCTCTCTCTTTCACACACACACACACACACACACGCACACTCTAGGGTCCTTCCAATGAGAAATTAGTAAAGTGATTCTGTCTTGTAATTCTGACATTCAGCTTCCTGACCTGTTCTCCTTAGCCTGCTAATTAATATTTGTTCTTTCTACAAAAGGTAATTAGAGGAAATGTTTTTTCCCCTTACATTTTTCCAGGCTCAAAGACTGTCCTCAAATGAAACATTTTTATAGATTCATAGTACACAAATGGGACTCACTTTCCTCACCTTTAAAATGAGAGGATTAGACTTGATGATTTCTAAGCCCCTTTCACCCTGACATTCTGATTCAAAACCAATTTATTGTGTAAGCCTGGGAGAGTGGTTTCAACTCTCCTTCATATCCTCACAAATGAATGACCAAATAGTGCCACCACCTGGAATAGAGTCTTGCACATAGTAGGTAATCAATAAATGCTTATTGAATTAAATTATAGGTCTAAAAATCTATGTTAATAAACAGTCTACTTGAACTTAGCTTTGGGCAAATTATAAGTCTTGTCTTAGCCTTTGTAAAATAAGAATACATATTATATCCAAGTAAAAAATAATCTAACTAAAAATCTAGTAATGCATTTTTATTTGCTGTCTCACAATAAACCAGTAAAGAGCTATATCCATAATGTTTGTTTCCTCTCTCTCTCTCTCTCTCTCTCTCTCTCTCTCTCCATCCCTCCCTCTCTACCTCCCTCCCTCCTTTGTCTCTGTCTCTGTCTGTGTCTGTCTCTCTCTCTGTGTCTCTCTCCCTGTGTTTTTCTCTGTCATTGTCTCTGTCTCTGTCTCTGTTTTTCTCTGGCTCTCTGTCTCTGTCTGCCTGTCTCTCTTTCTCATGTGCAAACAAACTTCTAATTCAAGTTGAATTCAAAATTTTGAGTTCTAATTTTAGTTTGGGAAATAATGTTCAATTTTGCACATATTTGCAGAGATGTCTATGGAAACTTTTCTGAGGTAGGACCTGGATCTCCAATAATAATCTGATGAGTACTTATAGGATGAAAAAAACTTTTCAATGAAAAAAGAAATGCAAAATCTAGTTTTGATTCTACTTCAGTCCCTTACTAGTTGAATGATCATAGGTAGACAAAGTATTTACCTTCTCTGGGTTTCCATTTCCTGATCTGTAAAATAATAAGGTTATATTTAAAAGCTTCCAAGGCCCCTTCTATTTCTGAATCATAGGATCCCATGAGTCATGCCCCTTCCCTCTCATTAAATTCTCTCTCCCTCTGCAGCCCCAACTTTTACAGGATCAGTAAGAGAGAAGAATTCTTAAGAATTCGACATTCTTAAGACAGGAGAATGGTGGTGCCTTTGAAACTTCAAAGTCTTGGTAACAATTAACTATTTGTGCTGATTTATTAATGTATAATTAGGATTAAGTTGGCTCATTTTCCAATTTCACAGAATCCAACTGTCAGATGGGTCTCTCAGGCCATGTAGTAAAGCCACTGCCTGGTATTTCTGTGTTTCCTAAAGAATTGATAATATTGGATGTTCTCTATAATATAGATTTTTATGTTGTTGAGGAATGTAAATGTTTTCCTAGAGTCAATGAAAAATGAATTTAGTGACTTACCAGATAGAACTTTGAAACCCTTCTTTCTTTAGGATCAGCTGTTTGGCCTAGACTGTTACCCTGGGAGGATGAGAATATACCTCACGATCCTCTCTGGTGCTCAACTCTTGCTTTGCACATTTTTTCTTTATTACTTTTGAAGACAAGGAGACAGTGGTAATATGGGACAAAGGCCACTGAATTTACTCAATAATTTGTTTATTTTTGTCCAAGTTCATTTACTAATGTTTAAGTTACTCTATTACTTTCTAGATTTCAAGTTACCTGGGCAAGTCATATAAGACTCAATTTATTCATCTTGAAAACAGGGATGAAAGTCCTTCCACTACTGAACTCCAAGCATTGTTGAAAGGAAAGAAAAATTTTAAGTGATAGGATGTTATAAATACATGAGCTATTCTTATGGTTTCTGCTTTTCTGTATTTATAAGTCAAATGTAATGTACTATGCATTTATTCTGCAGGAAAGTGCTAAACTGCATGTCAGCATTTTGGAAAGCACATAATAAGCAATTTGCATGTGCCCAAAGGTATGTAAACTTTGACTTATAAAAACAGTTCTTAGATGTATTTCATTATGTTGGAATTTTAAATGAAGTACTATGTTTGGAAAGGATGATGCCAACACTCACAAAAACACATTTTAAACTAACAACCTCATTTTTACATGTCAAACTATACCCTTTTCAAAGGATACCATATGATGAAGTAACACTCAGTACCCATCCCCATAATGGCCATGTCTAAAATGTATCTTCCATGGAAGAGTAACTTGTTTAGAATAGTTATGGTACCCTAAGACTGCTACAGATGTAGGGTAGAGATGCATACTTCTGAGACTTGTCAGTCATAAAAGGTCAGGATTCACTCATAAATACACTTAAGTTTTTAAGTCTCCTGTGTCTATAATACTCTGTAAATATATACATATGCACACATATATGTATGTATATATGTATATGCATGTGTGTGTGTGTGTGTCTGTGTGTGTCTGTGTCTGTGTGTGATATGAGCTGCTCTTGGAGATCCATTGAAGCCCAGGAAATCCCTTTCCCTTTTTCAAGCAAATGAGTCAATTCTTAATACCTTAGAAATGATGAATAGTATTAATTCGTGGGTTGTGAAAGAGAGAAAAGGTAGTCTAGAAGATATTTTATATTTGATTCTCTCTGCAGTTCTTCAAGGTGATTAGAATACCTGTGTGGATTTCTCAAGATCAACATTACCACTAAAATCAACATAAACCTAGAATAGATCCCTTTTTCCAGGAATCAAAACATAGAGCATTGGGCTTGAAAATAGGAAGACCAAAGTTCAAATCTGGCCTCAGTTGTTGAAGATCTATGTGACCTTCAAATCACAAACTCTGTCTGCCATAGTTTATTCAACTATAAAATGGGGATAATAATAATCGCACCTACCTCTCAGGGGGCAGTGAGATGGCACAGTGGATAAAGGCCTGGTCCTACAGTCAGAAAGACCTGATTTCAAATCTGGCCTTAGACACTTACTAGCTCTATAACTCTGGGCAAGCCACTTAACCCTGTTTGCCTCAGGTCTTCATCTGTAAAATAAGCTAGAGAAGGAAATGGCAAACAATTCCAGTATCTTTGCCAAGGTAACTCCAAATGAGGTCATGGAAAGTCTACATTACTGAAACAACTCAACAACAACAACAAAATCCAAACACGATTGTTGTGTAGATCAAATCAGAAAATATTTTGAAGTGCTTAACACAGTGCCTGGTATGTAGAAGGCATTAAATAAATTCTTATTCCTTCTCTCAATTCCCTTTAATACTACTGCCTAGAAGAGAATCACCCAATCCCTTAACTCTATGGTAGAACCTAGGATGATATTTTTGAGTACTCTTACTAGAAAGCTTGCTTGGAAATATTTGAGACCATAATTTTTCAAAACTAGAAGGTACTTAAGAGATTATCTAGTCCAGGGATATAAATTCAAATAGAAAGGAAGCCACTAAACAGTACATAAGGATACTTGGTGATAACACATTGACTTAGAAAATCACATTTTTACATTATCCATGTTCTATTGTATTTTTATTTATTTTGTCAAATATTTCCCAATTACATCTTAATCTGGTTCTGGCCATACTTGGTAGTTTTGCAGCCACATTGGGTCACATGCTTAACACCTCTCTCTAGTCTTACCCCCCTGTTCTTACAGATGAGAAGATAGAGACCCAAAGAGGAAAAGTAACTTTCTCAAGTTTCTATAAATAACACATGTCAAAGTTGGGAATCAGACTCAGGTCCTCTGCCCCAAAATCCAGCTGTTTTTACTATACCAAACTACTTCCATGTGTGCATATGTCAAATACCTCTTTCTGCATCAATAGCTTGGCATGGTATAATGGATAGTGTGTTGGACTTGGAATCAAGAAGGCTTGGGTTTAATTCTCATCTTTCACATGTAGGAACTGTGTGACCATGGATGACATCCTTTCTCAGATGCAGTCTCCTTATCTGAAAAATAGGGATAGCAGTCATTATGCTGCTTGAATGAGATTATATATATATATAACATTTGGAAAATTAGAGCTATAGTAATCACAGAATTGCAGAATTTGAATTTGCATATTTGAAAAGGATCTCGGTGACCATCTAATCCAACATGAAAGGAATTCTTATTATAACATACCTCACGGGTGATTGTGCAGCCTCTGCTAAAAGACCTTCAAGAAGGGGAAATGTACAACTGTCCTATATTATGAAGCAGAAGTGATATTGTTTATCACTTTAGAATCTGTAGCACATAGCATCGGGCTCTATACATACTGTGTGTTTAATAAATGTTTAATCAAACTGAATTGAATGTGTATGTATGTACAGGAAGATGTGTATATACATGCATGTATACATATACATAAATACATGTATACATGCATGCACATGCATACATACATATACATATTTACAACTTTGGGTCATATAGGTTCATCCTAGTTGACAGGTCAGGTATACAAGAGAGGCAATTCTGATGCTATCCTCTCAGTTTTGGTTTCCCTAAATCTGTATTATCAGCAGACCTCACTTTCCAACTCATTTATATGCAAATGAATAGGTGTTTGATATATATGTACATAAGCTATCTGTGCTCTGATTGTGATTTCCAGAGATTACAAATTCATCTTGGGGGGAAGAACCTAAGGGGGAACAACTTGACCTTAGGTTCAGGAATACAGGCAGAAGTTACCCATTACTGCCTAACCAGGTGCTTCTTGAGGATTGTCAAAGCTCTAATACAATATGCATGGCTCTGGTATGATCAGCCAGAAGAACAACATGGGGTTAAAGCAAATTTAAAGACCGCTACCTAAATGTCATGTGAGCCTGAGGGAATTCTCATTGGCAGGGGGACAGTCATATGAGGGAGAGGTAGGGGAACAAGAAGTGATCTTGACTTGAGAGAATCTTTTATGTGCCAAATATAACAGTGAGCCTGACTGACAAAAGAGCTAAATGTGTAATCATTAGCTCTAAGGGTCTTTTCCAGAGGGTGGGGATGGGGGCAGGGAGGGAGGGAGAGGGGGAGAGGGAGAGAGTGAGAGAGGGAGAGGGAGAGGGAGGGAGGGAGGGAGAGAGAGAGAGAATACTCCCCCTAAGGGAGAATATCCAATCACTGAATATAGATAGCTTCAGGAGATGGTAATGTCTCCTGAGATGGAATCCCTAGATAAATGACAGCAGTAGCTCTATAAAGTAGCAATGACTGTTAGGTTTGGAGATAGAAGTTTATGGTAACTGCAGACATAGAATGGAGTATTAATGGAACATAGTTGGCTGCTGGGAGATGGAACAACTAGAGTTGCATCCCCAGGATTGTGAGCTGTCTAGAGAGTGTTCCCTCTCACAGTAGTTATGTGGATCTCTATGGGAGAATGTAGCAGTTTATATTAGGTAATATTTCCTGTTGATATTTACTTTGCTTTTACTTATTTAATCTGACTTTATTATAACTTTGATATTAGATTCATGTTTTTTTGGTCTGTCAGGGGAGAATGTACTAGATGAAGGTACATCATATTTGTATAATTAAGATTGGCTATAATACTTCACACTAAAACCTTTGGATGGAGAGGGATGCTGGAGCTTTCTGGGATCCATACTATATATAATTTAATTTTTGTTTATCAATCCAGGTAAGAAGTGATGAAGGCTTGAACTAGGCTGGTAGCAATGTGAGTAGAGATAAAGGGGTATGTACAAGAGATATACAGATAGAAACAATATCCCCTTGCAAAGAGGAGAGATATGGCAGCCAAAGGCACCCATTTCTTCAAATATTGCCCTTCAGATGTTGCCCTATAATTACCATTCATATAAGTAATGTACTTCAGGATATAAACTCTTACAAAGCCACACAAATAATAATAATGGAAAATTAAGAAAGGTATCATTTAACAAAATAGCAAGAAGTAATAGAGGAGAAAATGAGTCTATAGGAAGCTTGGTTTTTGAACCAATTAAAGTAGATAGTCTATAGAGTGCCAGTCTCAAGTCCTACTTCTTGCTCAGACTATCCATGTGACCATGGGCATGTCACTTAAGCTCTTAGTGCCCTAGGCAACAGTAAAAGAACCCTAATTATAGAACAGTTGTTAATCTGTATTAAAAGGATTTTTCTCACCTGGAGTTTCCCATTCCTATCCTAATAGGATCACCTCCTCTTCCCCTTCTTTAAAAAAAAAAATTTAAATTAAAAAAAATGTCAGGGAACCACTATATTTGGACCTTAATACCTCAATCTCCCACGAGCTATTCTAAGAAGGTAAAAATATTACTGCAAAATAAAGATGAGAAGATATCCTGTATAGTATAGTATTAGAAGCAGTACAAATTTGAAAGCATTAAAGGATAGATTTTTCATGTTACCTATTGTAGAAGAGGGGAAGATGGTAAATAACATATTGGACAAAAACCTTGAATGTAATGATATGGGGTTCAGATATAGTGAGGAATTAAGGGACTATTAAAGTTTAAACTGGCCAACTAGCTATCAGGATGGAGACACCTAAGAAGTAAGGGGAGATTAAATTCTATAGCAGGAAAGTCAGTTAGACATAGCTCCTACATGACCTAGGAGTTAGAGAAAACTCCAGAGGTCAGAGATAACTGCAAAAGAAAATTCTCCCTGACTCTCAGGAATCTTTCCCCCACCAGCCCCTCAAAGGTAACTTTCCATACTCAGGTGGTCACCGTATCCATCCCCCTACCATCTGTCCTCTATAAAAGCTCTGGCCTTCTACTGAAAGAATAAGATGTCTCTAAGACATGTCCTCCCCTCAAGAGAAGTATTTGACTTCTCTCCTGGTCACTTTCTCTAGCACCTAAATAAAAGACTATATTATTCTAATTGGATTGTAGACAAGAGTGTAATTCTTTAAAGAGGAATACCTAAGGACCCCCACCACTTATTTCCCTCATGACAGTAATTATTTTGTATTTAATTACTCATACACACATTGTTTCCCCCCAGGAGAATGTAAACTTCTGGAGGCAAGGACAATTTCATTTTTGTCATAGTACAGTTTCTTATATATAGTAAGGTCTTTTTAAATGCCCACTGTACTTAATGAATTTAAAGGTGTAGAGAATATTATTGGGGCAGGTAGGTGGTGCAGTGGATAAAACACCAGCCCTGGACTCAAGAGGACCTGAGTTCAAATCTGACCTGTGACACTTGATATTTACTAGCTGTGTGACCCTGGGCAAGTCACATAACCCTCATTGCTCTACAAAAGAAGAAAAACAAACAAAAAAAAAAGAGAATATTATATCTCAATCTTTATTGTTCATTAATTCTTCAAGATGTTGATTGTAATTCAAGATTTTAATACAAGATTTCTTGATAAATGTAACCAGAGAAATGATCTTCCATTAGCCCATGAGTACGCATATCTTGGACAGGCACTGGAAGATGGAATTGCTAGCTCAGACTAGAATCAAATAGAATATAGAAAACAGGCTGGAATGCATTTGGGAATGTTTGGGGATTTCAATGATCCCAGACTGCTCCCTGGAACAAAAATATATCTTTTTAAGACTAATATTCTTCCAATGATGCTATGTTGTGGCTGCAACATGTCATCAATGATGGCTTGCATGCAAGAAATGGCATGAGAATGATCATCCAAGAAATACATGTTCAAAAATGAAGGTGGGTCAGTAACATAGTGAGAGCAAAGGCTAACACTTGGACAATTCAAAGTCCACTTCACTGGGACCAGAAAAATATAAAAAGGCAGAGAAGAAAGATCCCAGTATTTGTGGCAGGAACTATATACATGATTAATACTAGGATAAGACAGTTATTGCATAAGAGGAGTCATAATCAAGTTGCAATCTTTACCACAGGAGATGTAACCACCTCAAGAAAATCATGGATCCCCTGGAGTACTGCGATATGGAATAATTTTGTTTATATTCAAAAGAGGACTAAAAACGTTTTATCCAAAAAGGCAGACCCAAGAAAGATATTGCCTTAAGTTTCTGGAAGAAAATAAAGCAATTTATTGATCAATACATATTCACTAAGCACTTATTATATTCTTGGGCTGGGACTTATTGTTGGCCAGTCAATGAGAGCCAGAGTGATTTGTAATCTCCAAGATATCTTGTGAGGTTTCAGTGATGCAAATTTATATTCTTTGGGGCATATCACCCTGCAGGTGAGGATATGATTCCCTGAGCCACCCCAAGCTTTATTTAGTCATTTTCAGGGCTCTGATAGCTCAGAATGAGTGTGAAATAGCAATTGTTTCTGTCTTAGCCAGAAACCCCAAGAGTCTTCCCCTCAAAGATGGATTTTTGGGGGGTCTAAGTAAAAAAGGCTATTCTTTGCCTCGTTTCTTATTTAGCCTTGCTCACTGAATGGGCACTGCCTCAGATAAACTAAGATCTGGGAAAGCCCTTAGCTCAAAAAGACCAAAGTCTCTCAGTGCATTCTGGGCCATCTCCAGTCATCCTGATCTATATGTTGCCACTGGACCCAGATGGCTCATCAGGACAAAATGAGGCTGGTGACTTTGCATATCCCTCCCAACTTAAATCCATCAAATTGCAAGTCATGACCTCGCCTTTCTGATGCCATGAAAGAATGGCATTTCTTCCAGAAAGAATGACAAATGACAACAAAAATTACTATGTGCTAGGCACTAGGGAGGCAAGGACAAAAATGAAATGGTCCCTGCCTCAAAGAGTACAGTCTATCAGAAAGAAATGTACATATACATCTGTAAACAAAATAAATGTGGACGGAAGAGTCACCAGCAGGTAGTGGGATCAGAAAAGATTTTATATAGAAGGTAGTGCAGAGGAGAGTTTTAGAGGAAAAAAAAAAGAACCAAGGGATTTTAAGTGGTGCAAAAGAGGGAGTGAGTTCATTCCAGGCATAAGGGACAGTCAGTGCAAAGGCCTGGAGACAAGAGATGATTCTTAAAAGTCAGTACTGCTATATATTTTGCCAGGAAACTGTACAAGTCATTAAGGTTCACAAAATCAAGAAATTATATGTATGAATCTGAAATTATATGTATGTCTCTGTTTCTCTCTGTCTCTCTCTCTGTCTCTCTCTGTCTCTCTCTCTCTCTGACTCTCTCTGTCTCTGTCTCTATCTCTCTCTGTCTCTCTCTCTCTCTCTCTCTCTTAGACTGCTTCTCTTTTCTACATAAGTCATCTGTGTAAAACCCACCCTTGGTTTTTCCTATCATGGGCTTTAGCGGGTGTTGTCAAAGTATCTCAGAATGAATCCTGGCCTCCCATGTACATTTTTCAGTGATGGCTGAGGCCATTTCACTCTTGACAGTCCTCATTCTGACCACCCAGCCACAGAGCTACACCCTTAGCAATTTTCCAAAGTGTTCTCTGGCAATTTCAGCCGCTGACATGGCCAGGTGGTAACCCAGCTCCCTTCAGTCCGCCTAGCCCAGGGCAGCAGCCTCGGCCTGCGGTGAATTCCTTGCTCTTTTTAATATTTGAAAAGAAGTTATTTATGTTACAGGATTATGGAGAGATTGTTAGCAATTACCAAATGCGATCAGTTAAGCTGTGCTTTTTCCAGGGGGAAGGGTGCTAGAATCTGTCAGCCCAGCTTTTAAAGTCATGCAGATAATTTACGGTGTTTTATTGAATTTCGCATTCATTTCGAAGTGGCTTTTGCCAAGTTTGTGTCTAATGTAGCTTCTTTTCTTCTTTCAGGAAAAATCTGCCTCCCTGGCCTAATCCCCTAGAATCACCAGGATTTTCTATTGCTGCAGTGACACCTGCTGTTGAAAACAAAGTTAGTCATTTCTCAGAGAAAGTCTCTGTGGGGCAAAGATTGCTTAAAGTCAACATCTGGGCGTTAAAGCTGATTTGTTTTGTGGGTGATATGTACAGGGCTGAAGTAGAGAAATTAGAGGCAAGGGATGGAAGGGAGAAAGGAGGGAGAAGAGGAGAAAGATAAAAGAAGAATCAAAGAGGAGAAAGAGAGGAGAAAGAAAAGAGAGAGACAGAGAAAAAGTGAAGGGAGAAGAAAGGTAGAAGGAAGGAATGGAGAGAGGGAAGAATTTATTGAATTCAATAAAAGGGGGAAAGAGAAAATAACATTTTTGGCATGATATAAAAATGTCTGGCTACTATCTAGGCCTGCAAAAGAAGGCTCAATAACAAAGATGCCTTTTTAGGTTGAGATTTGGTTTCATTGTTTAGGGCTGCCAGAATGGACTTATCTTGAACCAAAATGGACACAGCTTCTTCTATCTTAAAGAGAGGGTGGGGGGAGGGAGGGAAAGAAGGAAGGAAGGAAGGAAGGAAGGAAGGAAGGAAGGAAGGAAGGAAGGAAGGAAGGAAGGAAGGAAGGAAGGAAGGAAGGAAGGAAGGAAGGAAGGAAGGAAGGAAGAAAGAAAGAAAGAAAGAAAGAAAGAAAGAAAGAAAGAAAGAAAGAAAGAAAGAAAGAAAGAAAGAAATCAAACCCCTACTGAAGCACAAATAATGAATCAGTCAATCAACAAATTATGCAACTACAATGGGCAAGACCCTGTGCTGGTCATTGAGGGGGAAATAAATATGAATAAGAGAGCTCCTACCCTCAAGAGGCTTATAATACAATAAAGAGCATCAAACATTAAAACAGAGAATAAGATTTAAAGTAATACATAAAAGCACCAAGCCTGGAATCAGGAAGACATGAATATAAATCTTGCCTGCACATGACCTTGGGCAAGTCACTTAACCTTTTGTTTCTGTAAAATAGGGATAATAATAACACCTACCTCCCAGGGCTGTGGTGAGGACCAAATGAGATAATATTTGTAAAGTGCTTAGCACAGTGCCTGGCACATAGTAGGTACTATATGAGTAATAGCTAGCTAGTCATACGAGGAGAAAGAGGAGGGGGGGACGAGGAGGAAGAAGAAGAGCAGAAGGAAGAGAAGTATGTAGATTAGAACAGAGTTTCTTAAACTTTTTTTTCACTAGCAACTCCCCCCAAGAAATTTTTACATGAACCAGGGTATATAAAATAGGTATACAACTCAAACATTTATTGTCAATTTTTTTGCATCCCCCACATTCAGTTACATAACCCTATATGGGATCATGAACCACAGTTTAAGAGGTTTGGATTAGAGAAGCACAATGAGATTGAAAAAATGTAATAAAAGTTCTGAGGAGGAAGAAATAATTTCTCACTATAAGGATAAGGGAAAGTTTTAAAGTGAAATACATGGTTTAAACCTTAAAGAACTTCAAAAGACAAAAATGGAATGGGGCAGCAATATTACAGGCATAGGTAATTATGTGAGTAAATATACATAGATGGGAAGACATCAGATGTGTTTGGAGAATGGAAAATGGTCGAGTTTGACAAGGGCATTAAGTAAGTGAAAGAGAACAGTATAACATAAGATAGCTTTGTCCTACCAAATTAGAAAGATAGGTTGTGGTCTGATTGTGGAAGACTTGGAATGCCAGGCTAAGAATTATAAACTAAAAGTCTGGAATCAAGCAGAAACAAAGTCAGTTGGTATGTTCTAGTTGTTTCTCCCTAAGTAAAGGACTCCTCCACTAAAGTCCTTCTTTGATACCCCTTCATAGCATAGAGGTGATTTTTCTTCCTCAAAGGTTTTGGAAGACCTTTGGAAGTATCCAAAGTCCAAGGAGAAAATCATGTCAGGTAACTAACTTGTTCTTCATTCCAAATAGGATTATGAAATCAAGGGATCAAGCAAGCAATTCATAGCCAGTTCTTTGTGTCTTCTCTCTCACAAGGGTTTTTTTTTTTTTACTTTAATGAATTTAGAAACATTCTCTCCCCAATGCATTTTCTTTATTTCATTAAATATTTCTCAATTACATGTAAAAATTTTAACACTTTAAAAAAAATTTTTAAGATCATCAATCTAAAGGAGAGGCCTATAGGTTTCATCAGACTGCCAGAGACATCTATGAAACACAAAAAGTTAAGATCCCCTGAGGCGCTAGAAAAAGTTTATGAACATAAAGATAATGAAACGATCTTAAATGAATTCATCTTTTCAGAAATATATATTCTCTTGATCATGTCAAGGGGACTAAAACACATTGAACACATGCTGGATACAGTCAAAATACATTTTTTATATTTTTGTACATTTTGCTCAGTTGCAACCAATTTTTGCTAAACTAATTATCACCTATTTCATCACATTAACTAATTACCACCTTAATTAGTTTTTAGTTAAGGACAATACAAGTTTTCTATATAATTTGGCATATAGTATCCAGTTTATATTTTGATATATCTGTCTTTATCAATTTGAGTATTCCTATCCCCACCGCCACCCAACAGCGCAGATCATAACTCATCTACACATTCTTCCCATGTCTTACATAAAAGTTTGGGATTCCTATGAAATCATATACATATTTAATTGATTGAAAACATATCTCTTTTTAAAAAAACAAAATTAAACTTAGATTCAACAAAGATGCCTGATGCAAACTTCCAATTTTAATTTTAATATGGGAAAAATTACATAGTGTCATAAAAAGTACTGTGAGAGTTTGAGGCATTGACAGTATCTAGGAGTCTAATGTTGGGCAAGATATTTAAATCCTGTGTCTTAATGTCCTTGTCTATAAATTGAGGACATTTATTCCTACCTTACCTGATCATAAGATACTAAACTTTGAGTTATTAAGGAACCTTAAAGGTCACCCAGCCAACTTCCCTTCATGTCACACATAATAAAAGTAGTCTAGAAAGGTTCAATGATTGTCAAGGGTATATAGGTAATACTAAGAGTGGCAGTCAGAATGAAAATCTAGAAACTCCAATTCCAAATCCAATATTCTTTCCATTAGACCACATTGCCTGAAAGTACTTGAAGAGTAAAAATTCCCAACATGGGCTAACTATGAATACCCATTGCCCTCATTGCTGTGAGAAACAGAAATGGCAAAGTGGGCAAATCACTGCCCATCCCCGGGCCTCAGTTCCCTCTTCTATAAGATGAAGCCTAGGGTTCCTTCTAGCACTAACCTTCTTTGTTCTATGTTCTAAGGTTCCTTCTAGCTCCAATGTTCTCTTCATTCTATGTTCTAAGATTCTCTCCAGCTCTGACATGCTATGGTTCTATGAAATATTGTTTGATCCTTTCCACTTGTTGTAGAATGCTTTGCACATGGACATGAAGCAATCAATCAGTGGATTCCAATATTTTGTGCATTACCCCAACATTCCTTTCTCTGACTAGCATACATAAAATATGAGCATCGCTAATAAACAGCAGCTGTAGCCATAGAGCAATCTGAATGTTTGAGTGGGGGGTGAGACGAAGGGAAAATATCTTTAAGGTGTTTTTGGCACAGCTTCCAGAGATGCTTTGACCCACACTTTCCCAGATGTGTGGGATTAGGGTCGATCACTGCTGGCCTCTCTTAGAAAAAAGCCTGCCATTCACCACCACACCTGGGTTGGGGATTGCTCCCAGCAAGGGCTTCCATTTTCCTATCTGCCATCTCCTCCAGCCTTCATTGTCATGCCTATGTTCTTCCTTTTATCACTTAATACAGTTTCCTCATTATTGGCATCTGGGCTGGGGGCTGTAACATAAACACTGAAAGTCCAAATCAAGATTAAAAAAGAGCAAAAATATTCCCATTTCAGATGGAGGAGCAGATGGAGCTCTTGGCACTTCAGAGGATTTAAATTGACCCTCTGCACCAAGCTAGGGGAAGACAGACTGTCACTACTGACTGGGAAACACTAAAGAGACCTGTTTTCCCACAGAATATACAGTAACATTTTGGAGTTCATCCACTCTGTGCTGTGCATGAAGAGAAGAGGCCCCTGATTTTATCAAATTGGACAATCTTAAAATCCTGGAATAAATTATCTTATTCTTTCAAACCCACATGACAATTCAGAATCTTTTCAAATACTTTCCCTCTTCATTTTTCTCTGGGTACAACCTATGGGAAAAAAGAAAAAAAAAACACTTCTACTTTCTGGTTCACAGTTTCCTTACCTATAAAATGAGGAGGTTAAAGTAAGGGATTTCAAAGGCCTTTATGGCTCTGAGTTTCTTTAAGTGTCTGATTCAGTGACAAGGGAAAGAAAAAGGCTGTGGCCTTGGGGACAGAGAAGGGCATGGGGACAACAAAGCAGAGTTAGTGCTGACAGCAGTGTGTTTAGAGTCAGAGGAATGCAGTCCAATTCCTGGTTCTAGTACTTACTACCAGCATGACCTTGGATGAGTCATTTTATTTGGCCTCAGTTTCTACATCTGTCAAATGAAGGTGTTGGAGACAGAATATCTAAGGTCACGTCCAGCTCTAAATATTATGATCCTTATTATGTAGGAAGAAATGAGGAACCTTTTTTTTTACCCAGGACTTTTTAGAGTCCGTGTGGCCAGATATCAAGGACCATGGAAAGAACAAAGGTTTTTAAGTCACAGAATCATACAACCATCAATAACCATTATAACAATGGCTAATTTTTGTGTTTTAATGTTTACAAAGCATATATATGTATATATAGTATACACATGCACATATATGCATAGATACAAATATCTATCTATCTATATGTCTAATTGTTATTCATTCATTCAGTTGTGTCTGATTCTTCATGATTCCATGGACCATAGTACCCCAGGTCCTTTTGCCCCAAGGGGCTCATCTTCCAATGTCATATCTTTTAGCATTTTAATATTGTCCATAAGGACTTCTTGGCAAAGATACTGGAGTGATTTGCCATTTCCTTATCCAGTGAATCACCTTTTTTCAGAGCCTTCCACTGTGGGCTGGACATCTTAGATAACCCTGTATGGCATAGCTCAGAGTTTCACTGAGCTACTAAAGCCCCTCAACCATCACAAGGCAGTCAGTCACTCAGGAGAGGATGTATATGTGATATATGTGATTATATATTTATACACACACACACACATGTGGAGGGGACATATACATATATGGGGGTATATACACACATGTGGGGGATATATAGGATTAAATGTATATGTATATATGTGTATACATATACATACATATGTATGTATACACACATATGTACATTTAATCTGAAATCTATAAGGTAGGTGATACCACTGTCCACACTTACAGATGAAGAAACTGGAGCTGAGAGGTTTTAAGTGACTTGCCCAGGTTCACACATTTAATAAGTATCTGAGACAGAATTTGAACCTAGATCTTCCTGAATCCAAGTCCAGTCATCTACCTTTTATGTATCACAAAACCCAGAGTTATCAGATACCTCAGAGCCCATTTACTCCTCCCCCTTCATTTTGGAGATAAGAAACCTGAAGCATGGAAACATTTAATCAGAGGAGTCAAACTCACTGACCCACGTGACCAGCAAAACTCCCCAGTCCAGCCCAAACCAGATTAAAATGCAATTAAGATATGTTTAGCAAAATAAATAAAAATACAATAAAACACATATAATGGTAATTTTCTTTCTAAGTCAATATGCAGCCCATAGAGATGTTCCTCTTTGAATTTGACATCACTAGGTTAAAGGATTTGTCCAAGGTCACACAGGTAGGAGCAGAGCTAGGTTCAAATCCTAGTTCTACTACTTACTAACTATGTGATCAGTTTCAGGCTTAAGTCATTGGGTTTCAATTTTCTCATCTCTAAAATGAGGGGTTTGAACTAGATTATCCCAGAAGGTCCCTCCAGGTCTTCCAATGATATTTTACCAACACAGTGAAAAGTAGCATGGCATGTTGAAAACAGTACTGATTGGCAGTAAAAAATGCCTATGTTGGGGCAGCTAGATGGCGCAGTAGATAGAGCACCGGCCCTGGATTCAGGAGGACCTGAGTTCAAATCCGGCCTCAGACACTTGACACTTATTAGCTGTGTGACCCTGGGCAAGTCATTTAACCCTCATTGCCCTGCAAAAAAAAAAAAATGCCTATGTTCTAGCCTCAGCTTTCCCATTTATTCAGTGAGATGGCCGTGGTTACTGGGTAATGTATCCTTTTCTGGAAATCAATTTCCCCCTTTGTAAAGTAAAGGACATAGACTCCAAGGCCCCTTTTGAAAATAAAACTTCCATGACCTCAAATAAGTAGTGGTTCAGTTCTTCTTCACTCATGTTCTATTTTGGACTAGCACTACCTATATATGCATAGATGTGGCATTGGACCAAAGGATGCCCCAGTGTTTATTCCTTGTACCATGAAACTGCCTGCCTAGCTATTCAAGACTATTTTTTTTATTATTTTGGGTTATTGAGTTGAATAAAGAAAAAAACATTTTTTCTATATAAATTCATTCTTTTATCTTATAGATAGCTTGAGCCAAAAATATCCCAATCTATCACAAAATAAGCATTTTGAAATTATTCCACTTTTCAAAACACTTAAAATGAAATGAGGGAACTCTATTTGGCATACTCAGTAGTGGAAGTATTTACTACAAAGAGAAGAGAAAGGACAGAGAGAATGAAAGGAAGAAGAGAAAGGGAGATGAAGGAAGAGGAAACAAGAGCTGGGAGGGTTAGATGATGACACTAAATCTTGGCTTTTTCCCTTACTTTCCATGTAACTTTGAGCAAATCATTTCCCCTCCCTTAGCCTCAGTTTCTCATTTGTTAATTAAAAGACTGAGTTAAATAAACTCTAAGGTCCCTTTTAACTCTAGGATCTGGAAACTTCTATTGACATATTCACCACATCTTACCCTGGCATTAACCTGATTTGTTGAACAGCTTTAATTTTTAATTTGGTTCAACTATGAAATCGACATCTTTCTTCCTAGCCCTAGCAGAGAATCCATCATATGCTGGTTCATGGTTAACATGTAGGAAAAGCAAAAATTAACAACAGCAGTATCAGTAATAACAACAAAACAAAGAAACCCTGATCATTCTTTACTCCATCTAGCCTTGTGGTTCTCAGAGTGAGCATTTAAACCACAGAACCATATAATGTCAGAACTGGAAGGCACTGGTACACCCCTTTCACTTGCCATGAGGGAAAGCTAAGGTACAGAGAGTAAATGTTGTTTCATAGTAGGAAAAAAAAAACATGGAATTAGGAGTCAGCTCTATCATTCATTAGATGCCTGTGACCTTGGACATCTCCTTTGACCTCTCTGTATCTCTGTTTCCACATGGAGAAGTGGAGACACTGATTATTTCATCATCTACTGACAAGGATGTTGTGAAAAAGGACTTTGTAAACCTTAATGCCCTTTGTAAACATGAATTATTAGTATAATGTGACCCTTGTGTCCAAAACTCTTATACAACACAAAGGACCTAAATAAACTTTGAAGGACTTCTCACTCTTCTGACACATAGCTTTTATCCAGATCTGGAAAGTTCACTATCTGATGGCATGTCGTGTCTTTTACAAATACACAGTTCATAGAACTCCAAGAAGAAGAAAAAAAATTATTGGCAGATCAAAGAAAACAAATCAGAGACCTGAAGAAGTTTCTGGAAAGTAAATCTTCCAACCAATGAACACACTTCTAGAGAGTTTTAGTCTTTTAGTGTGACACACTGCTACGTGTAGAGTTCCTAGCAAGTTGCCCCTCATGGTTCCTCAGCAGGTGGTGATGCTCCGAGGCTGCCCAATCTCGCTTCTTCTACATTCCTGACAATTCTGGGAAAAGGCCATTGTGTGGTTTCCTATCATGGCCACACTGGTCATTATATGTGGCATATCACTTCCATTGATCAGTAAGTCCATCCATCGGTAAGCATTTACTAGTATCACATTCTGTGCTTAGTGCTGAAGAGGTAAAGACAAAAAAGAAAAAAGAAAAGTGGGGAAGTTAAGAGGAAAAAGTGATAGCCTCAACCCTTTTCCAGATAAAATCCTTCTCTGTTGTATATGCCGTACTGCCACTGCAGAGAATACATACTCCAGACTTTCCCTGTTTTGTTAGGAGGCAGTTTTCTCTGTATCCTATCTCTAGGATTTTTTTTCTTTCTGACCTTTGTACTGATGAAAATTTACCCAATGATCATAAAACCCCCTTTTAGTTCTGCATAGATCTCAGTCACTGTCACAAAGGTACAAACTTGGTTACTCTAAATTCAATGTCTTTCTCCCTCAGGCCTTTGAGTGCCTTTTGCCTGGATGAGTATGTGCCATTATTTTGAAAGCTTGATATGATGACCCAAATGGCTCGTAAATCCCAAGGAGTTTCTGTGGGTAGAACTGAGTACAGCTATTCATAGAATCAAAATTTTATAAATTTAGAGCTGGAAAAGACCCTACAGGTTATCTAATCCAATCCCTCACCCCATTTTACAGATGATGAAACTAAGACCCAGAAGTTATTGTGAGTCAACTTTCTAAGATCATAATGGTACCAATCATTGCTTCCTATCTGCTTCATGGTCCAAACCTCCCTAAATATGGAAAAGCAATAGTAGGATAGGGATTTACCCCCAGAATCATTTCTATCTGAATTGCATCAGCCATGGTCATTACAGCCAATTAATAAAATGGCATTCATGTTAGAACAGAGACTTTTGGTGAGTAGAAGGGTTATGTGCATTAAGGAAAAGAAACAGCTGCTGAACCATTTTTAGAAAAAATCATTTTTGCTCACATTTATTTCATAGTACATGTCTTCTGCCAAGAGACAAGAAGCACATAGTTCATTTTAAGGAACTATATTTTATTTTGGAAATTCTCTCCTCACCTTTGGCCTCTAAGATGAGGAGGTTGTACTAGATTGTTTCTAAAGCAACTTCCACACATAACATTTGATAAGTCTCTGAATCAAAATAAAAAGAGCACTTAGAGCCAGCATTTGCTATTTATTAATTTGATAACCATTTCCTGTACCTACTATGTACAAAACAATATGCTCAACCTTGAGGTCAATACAAAGAAAAATAAGACATGGTCTCTGACCTCATGAAGTTCACAATCTAGCAAAAGGGACATCACATATATAAATACACAATTACAATGGTACAGAATGGAAATTTATTAAAGAACATTTCATTTCAATAGATCTTTATTTGTCTTTGTTGACATATTCTTCATAGCATTTTATTATGGACTTTTGATTCCTAGTTTTTATCTCATGTGTAGACTTTTGGTTCCATTCTGGGATCTTAATCATTTTATATGTACCACAGGAGCATGTACCTACTGCCAACCTTTATTATTATTCAGTGAATACCTCTATAATTGTTTTTTTTTCTCCCTGGATATCTATTAATCTTCTTCTTCCTTCTCCTCCTCCTTCTCCACCTCTTCCTCTTCCTCTTTTTCTTTTCCACCTCCTACTTTCTGACTCTTATATATTGATGCTCTTTGAGTACTGGACTTGGGGTCATGAAGATCTGGGTTTAAAGCACGCCTAAGACACTTACTAGCTGTGTTACCCTGGTCAAGTCACTTGTATTTTGTTCTTTGTATTACATTGACTCCTTGTTTTGTTTTAACCTTTTGACCTTTACTTTTGCTTGTTAGTGGGAATCTAGAATTTCTGATCCACTTTTGTTTTCAAGATTCTATTATATATGTTTCTTTTTCATTGCTTTTAATTAGGCAATGTGGCATTCAAGTTTTCTATTGTGTATCAGAGCTAGATACTAATATAAGGTTCCAATGTTTTTCTACCAATCAAATATATATATTGAGCATGTACTATGTACCAGGAACTGTGCTTAGTGCTGAAGATACAAAAAATGGTGAAAGATAATCCCTCCCCTTCAGGAGCTCAGAATCTAGTGGGGGTAACAACATAGAAACAACTAGGTACAAACTATATAAAGGATAAACTGGAAATAATCAATAGGGGGAAAGTACTAATTAAGAAGGGTTGGAAAAGGCTTTCTAATATTTTCTCAAGTAGATTCATCAACAAATAGTGGTATTTGATACCAGTCTTTAAGATTAATACATGGCAGCTTCAACTTTATTCTTATGGTTTTTACCATGGGAGCAGCCACCACATATATTATTACAAGCAGATCCTAAAATATGTTCATGCTATCTGTCAGATGTTATGGAAAAAATCCTTTTCTTGTTCCCCTGTATACTAGAGCTTTCCCCTTTAAGGTTAACTTCCAGAATATAATTATTCTATATATAAAGTATGTATATATGTATTACCTAATTATATATCTTGTTTAATACTGGAATGTAAAATCCTTAAAGGCAATAATCGGTTTTGCTTTTCTTTGTATTCCTAGGATTTAGTACAGTGTTTGGTGTATAGTAAAAACTTAATAAATGCTTGTTGATTGATTGATTTTTTATTTATGATGATCATAATGAATGCCAGCTTTTAAAAGCATTATTTTATTATATCTGCTATGCTATGCTCATGCCATACTCAAAAGGCTGTTTTAAAATTTCATTCTAAGTATGTCCAGCTCTTTTAGTCATTTGAGACAATTCCACTTTTGTTCTACATTTAAAATACATGCATGCATGCATGCATACATACATACATATATACATACCTACATACATGCAAATATATGTGTATATATTTGTGTCAATTGAAGATTTTCAAAGACCTAGGGTTCCTCAACTTTTTCCTCTTCAGATTTTAGTAATTCTGAAACTTCATCTAATCTACTTTTAGGGAGATAGTTACTTCTTACCATTACCCTGTACTTGACAGCAATAAATTGTTCTTTGACTTGTGTCTGAGAATGCTACTGGGGACAAAATAGTATTAAGCTCTTACCTATAATTAATAATATCTTTCCAGGTTTGCTATGGTAAAACACTAGTACATAATGAAAATAATATCTTCAGTTTATTTTATATGCACTCATAGTTGGCCTGCTTGCATGGTCATCTCCTTTGGCATTTCTATCAAGTGGGATATTGTTGTTCAACTTTTTCCTATATATTTTCCCCTTCCTATGTTCACAGGGCATATTTGCTGCATTATTCCTTAGATGGCAAACTGATCATTACAATGATCAGTAGGTAGGGCCAGGATGTAATCCTCTCTAGCACTACCTGATTCTTTGAGTCTTAGGAGAAGTTATATCAAAATGAACAATGTGTCAACTCAATCAATATAACAAGGGCTCAGTTTGCCAAGATTTCTGGCCAGACTTTCACAGATACTGTAATGAGCTCAGAGCACAAGAAATAACTATTATATATCACTTTGCCTAATTCCTTCCTATTCTGCCACTGATTCCCCTCACAGCATAGAGGATGAATTAACCTTGACTTTTGACGTTTGAATGACCCTTTTGGCCCTTGTATTTATTATTGTTGAGGTTATTGTTATTATTTATTTACATTAAGTTAATTACCAATGAAATGATATGAAACATGAAAAAGGATGAATCTATTTTCTATTACTACACTAATGCTTTTGGTTTCTGAACCAATATTCTTCAACATTCCAAAATGGGAAGCATCCTTTAATCAAAGCTAACAAGGTCAGTTAATCAAACTGAATTTATTGGGTGACAGCAATCTCCATCTTCTTCTTCCTATAGGACTTGATTCAATATTTACCTCCCCTGAAATCATCCCTTCATGAGTCACACATCACTCTGATCACTTGCTTACTTTAAGTTCCTTCAGCACTTATAGGATCAAAAGATCATACATTTACAGCTGAAAAGGATATTAAAGATCATTGTGTCCAACTTCTTCATTTTACCAATGACAAAAATTATATTAAGATATTTTAAGTGACTTGACCAGGGTAACACAGCTAGTAAGTGTCTTAGGCAGGCTTTAAACCCAGATCTTCAAGACCCGAGGTCCAGTACTCAAAGGGCATCAATCTATAAGTCAGAAAGTATCACCCTAGTTTCATTATTCACTCCATATATGATGCTGAGCAAGTCATTTGACCACTTTCTGCTTCACTGTCTTGTAAACTGTGAAATAGTATGTGTAATGATTCTTGTTATTATTTTTGTCATTTATATTATATATTAAGTTAAAGGCATACTTCCTTGAGTCCATTTCCAATCCCCTGAGTTACCCATCTGGCCAATTTAAAAATGATGCTATTAATATCTGACATAAGAACTGTTTGCAATCTGTCATTAAAACTATTTTTTTCAGAAATTACAGTACTCAATAAATGAAGGTTAAGGTACTTTTCTCTTCTAAATTAAGACTAGCAAATTCTCCCTATATCCCCCCAAATATTGAAGAGGTTGAGGCCTAACATGCCAAAATTAAGCTTTAATTTCAGACCAACTTAATGATAATAATAATAGCTCACAAATATGTATCACTTTACAGAACATAGCTGTGAGGGTAGTTATACAAGAATTATTATTCACATTTCATAGAGGAGTAAACAGGTTCAGAATAAGGAAGTGATTTGCCCAAAGTACTGTATTCATTCACTCACTCATTCACTCATTCATTCATTCATCAAACTTTTAAATGCCTACTATGTTCAGGACACTGTGCAGGCTTTAAAAGTCTGAGTCATTGTTTCTTAAGTGATTATAGGATTTAGATGTGAAAGGACCCTCTATTCCAAAACTGCCATTGTACCTGGGAGAAAACTGAGGCACAAAGGGATTCCTAAGGTCCCAGACCTTGTCTATGACTTTATGACCTCCAAATTCCATCTTGGTGCCTTTGCTCAAGCTGTCTTCTGTGCCTGGATGCTTCTCTCCCCCCCCCCAACTTTCCCTCTTAGTTTTCTTAATTTCAATCAAAATGCAGATCAAATCCTATATACACCAAGACACCTTTCCCTGTCTTCCCAGTTGCTGAACACTTCCCTTCTCAAAGCACCCCCTATCTATTTTGTATATATCTTATATCTACTGTGGCAGGTGAAAGATGAAATGACTAAGGAAGCAAAGGTTTGATCTTCTGAGCATATCAATTTATTAAGCAAAGCATGGCAATTGTCTAATAAACCCGAGCCTAGACCTCAAATACAAGGGGAGACAGACTTTTATGGATTAAAAACAATTTCTCAAATAAAACTAATTAATTAAAAGGAAACAATTAACCAAGACACAACATTAGGTAATCTGATATCTAATTGAAGGAAAGATTTGGGATTTTCCAAGTTGAGAAGGGGAGAGTGAACAGGTATCATTCCCAGAAACCAGAAAAAGAGGTGTCCCACTCCCTGCAAGTGACTGTGAATATGCTTGTTGAGGTAACTTGAGTATTACAGGCACAATTCAACCCAAGGACTCCTAATTCCATTTCCACTAATTTTCCCCCTCTGTGTTAGTTGTATGAGGGTGTATATTATAATGACGTTTCCCTTCCTGTTCTTGTCTCAGTTTCACAGGATTCAGAGCTGGACATGAGCATAGAGACACCATCCATTCCAAACTCTCATATAACAGAACAGGTAAGAAAGGTCCAAAGAGAGAAGTGTCTTTTCTAAGATCTCAAGGCTCAAAAGCAGCAGTTTCCCAATGAAGTTATGTCTTCTAATTCTGAGTCTTTTATGTTTTAAAGTATTCTCAGAAAAATAGTGTGGAATAGTGGAGTAAGTGTTTAACTGGGAATCAGAAAGGTCTAGGTTCAAATCTCACCCCTCTGGTATAACTACTCTGTGACTATGGGTAAACAAACCATTTGCCTGAGGCTTCGTTTTCTCCTCTGTATTCTTTTTTTTTTTCTTTGCAGGCCTATGAGGGTTAAGTGACTTGCCCAGGGTCATACAGATAGTAAGTGTCAAGTGTCTGAGGTTGTATTTGAACTCAGGTACTCCTGAATCCAGGGTTGGTATTTTATCCACTGTGCCACCTACCTGCCCCAAATCTAGAATCAGTGTCATTGACATCTGGTGTTTTTTTTGTTGTTGTTTTTTTGGCAGGGCAATGAGGGTTAAGTGACTTGCCCAGGGTCACACAGGTAGTAAGTATCAAGTGTCTGAGGCCAGATTTGAACTCAGGTCCTTTTGAATCCAGGACCGTGCTTTATCTACTTGTTTTCTCCTCTGTAAAAGAGAAGGGTTAACACCTGAAGTGTCTGCTGCAGGGGATTCTTGTGAGGCTCAAGTGAAAAAAGAGTATGCAAAGTCCTTTGCAGTCCTTCAAGTGATGCATAAATATTTTATTATTATAACCTACTGCTTCTCAGAATAAATAATAAATCTGAGCCTATGCATAGAAAATTGTTAAAGAACCATACAAATCTAAGAGATCACATTTTTCTTTATTACTATGAATTGAAATCAAGTCACAATGACTTCTAACCTATTTTCTGCTGTTGAGTGAAATGACACCTTAAGACCCCCTCTACTCCCTGGCAGCTTTTAAGCAGAGGACAGCTGCCAGCAGATGGGTAGAGGAGAAGCAGGCTGCCCTCCCTCCCACACAAAACACATGGCACTCCCGTTTGAGCACTATTTCTCCTTTCCTGATATTAAGTAAATGAGTATTCTTAGATAAGCGCAAAATGCAGAGATCCGCAAAAGCCACTGAAGGCCCTATTATGGACAACCAGAGTCCAGAGTACTTCTACTGCAACAACTGAATGGCCTATTGGACTCAGTCCAACCTTACGTTGACCTGTTAGTTAAAACATCATGATATGGAAGGAGTCAACCCAGCTGAGCAAGGAAATGGGTTGTCCATGCTAGGCCATGCTTCACTGAAGTGCTGACTCTCTGGCAATCTCTTCGATAGCCTCACTCCCTTCAGTTATATTTTCACCACCCTTTCTTCTACCTCCCACAATTCTAAAATTGTGAATCACCATCAAATCAGCTCTGTCATTGTTCAGAGATGGAATATGTTAAACTGCTCCCCTACTGCCCCCACTCATCCACAGTACTCCACCCTGCTCACCAGCTCCCTTTGGGTATTTACCCCCATTGGAATACAAGCTCCTTGAGGGCAAGGACTGTCTTTGTTTTGTTTTGTTTTGTTTTGTTGTATTTATATCTCCACAACTTAGCATAGTGCTTGGTTGATAATAAGGACTTTAAAAGATGTTTTATTTCATTCATTTATTCAATGTTGAGGGACTCTAGGCCACAGTGGTGCCAGTACTAGGCCTGTGAAGAGTAACAATCCAACACATGAGTTAAGGTGTTCATTTTTTCTTCTGACTCTTTTTACTAATGTTTGAAAAGCAGATAGTTCATTTTTTCCACTACTATTCACACCAGCTGCTGTAAAGCCTCTATAAAAATACTCCCAGTACAGATCTTTGACCGTAGATCACCGTACCTAGCCCCAGCTGCAGATGGATGAAGCAGCTGGTCCAGAGAGGTGTTGTTCCCGACTCTCCCCCACACACATGCTCAGGATACACGGAGCAGCACATCCACTCCCCAGCCTGCCTTTCCATTTTCCCCAGATTTATGAAGCAAAGAGATGCCAATCCAAAAAAAACAAAACAAAACAAAACAAAACAAAAACAAAGCAAAAAAACAAAACCCAACTGTTTTTGGATACACACACACACATACACATATTAGACTATCACCTAAGAACATTCTATAGTTATAAAATTTATCAGAATGCCTGCATGGCTGACGACATTTGTAGATGACAGGTAAAATGAAGAAGGCTAATCTTAGATACAGAAGGAAGTTTCTTTCAGAGGGAGTATTGTGTAGTGAAAAGAGCCTTAGATTTGGAGTCAGTTGACCTTCAGTGGAATCCTGGATTTTCCACTTATTAGCTCTGAATTTTGGAAAGATATTTCATCTTCCTAGGCCTCAGTTTCCTTATTTGAAAAACAAAGATTTTGGACAAGATTATCTCTAAGTTCTCTTCTGATCTCTAAGGTTTCAGCTTTAAATCTTGTGATCTCCCAGAAGGTGTGAGTCCTATGTGCTAATTGTATTGGAATGCCAAGTATGTGATCTGTCCTAGGAATGGTATTTCTCATCACTGTTTTCTCTGAACCATAGTACAAGGGCCTGTTTGGGGATAAGGGAAGGGAGGAGAGAGGATTTTATGAATTGGTATAAACAGAACTGTGTTTCATATGGAAGCCTAATAGTAAATTACATCTATATTTATAAGCATGTATGAGATACAGGCTCCTTCACCCACTGACTTTGACATGGGTACTGAAATAGGGCTTAGGATGACATGACAGACATATTAAGGAATCAAGGGACTATTAAAGTTTAGACTGACCAACTAGATATCAGGACAGATACACTTACGAATTAAGGGGAGATAAAATTCTATAGCAGGAAAGTCAGGGATGGCTACTACCTACCTTACTGGAGTCAGGAGACAGAGATAACTCTAAGTTCAGGACCATAATTCCTAAAAAATATTCCCCCTCAATTCTCAGGAATGACAAGCATCCAAGCTTTCCCCACCCCACCCCCAAAAGAAACTTTCCATTTTCAGGTGGTCACCTCATCTGTCCTCCATAAAAGCTTTTGCCTTCCTTCTGTTTAGGAGGAGAAAGTTTCAGCCCTCCTCAGGTGTGAAGTCTTTGACATACCCCTATGTCACTTTCTCTAGCAACAAATAAAAGACCATTTTAATTCTAACTGGACCGTGTTCCAGTGCATAATTATTTACAAAGGAATACCTAAGGACCCCTACCACCCTTTCTCCCCAAGACAAGTACTATGATAGAACAGTATTCAGAAGGTATTTGATCTTCATAACCACTTCGTGAAGTAAATTACATGAATATTATTATCTTCATTTTGCAGATAAGGAAACAGGCTCAGAGGATAAACTATTTGTCCAATGTTCAAATAGCTGATAAATCACAGAATCAGGATTGGAACTCATGTCTCCCATTTTCCAGTTGAGTGTTTTGTTTTGTTTTTATTGTGATGTCAGTGTTGCCTTATGATACAATGTTCATTCAGTAACCAGGAAAAAACTATTAGTGACATTGTGTCAAGGTCTCATCATCACCCAAACCTTTGGTTAACTTTGTCTAGGAACTCAGGCAGAGTAGAGCATAACCCAATTTCATGCCTTTTCCAAGAAATCACACAATACAGGGAAAGGTAATCATACACTTTCTGATCACAAGAATCCCCAGAGCTAACCTACACTGCCTTGAAGTAGAATTGCGGTTTGAGGACCAATTTAGGGAACCAACCAAAATCCTTGACACTTTCTGCTTTTTTATTCTGACTTCAGGCAGTCTAAGAGTGGGAGAAAAGTTGGTGCCATAGTTAATAACATTGATAACTTCTTCTGCCTTCCTGTTTATACATGTGAATCTACCAAACTCCCTGGTTTTGTCAACCTAGAGCCAACCAGTCTGAAATTTAAAAACACACCCATACAAACATACACACAAATACACATGTGTGTGCACATATATATATATGTATATGTATATATGCATATATATACATACATACATATTTAAAGACAGGCTACTTTATTAACATATACACAATACAAAACTTAGTAAATAAAAATTAACCCTAAGAGAGGCCATGGGATCAGAAATTCACATCTGAAAGTGATCTTAGAGATCATCTAGTCCATCCCTTTCATTTTTTAGATGAGAAAATTGAGACCTACAGAAAATAAATTATTTTCCCAGGGTCACACAGGTAATAAGTAAGCAACAGTAAGTACCAGAGGTGAAATTCAAATTTGAGTCTTCTGCTTTAAGATCAGAATGATTGGTAATAATTAGCAAAATATGAATGATTCTAAAATCATCAAAAATAAATGGTCAGTTTTTGTAGCGCCATTATTTTGTTTAGAAAAACCTTCTTTCAAGGAATAACAATGTAAACATTAGTCCAACACCTGTCAAAAGATGTGTTAATTTGTTTTCATAATTTGAAATATGGATCTGTCAGAGACTTTAATGCACTTAAGATTAACAATGCTCATCAAAAAAGAGGAAGATAACTGATAGATGTCACCAGTTCCCATAATAAATAGAAAGTTAGATAAATACTTTTGGAACAAACACACATCACTTTATTAATAACATTATAGGATGGAACTACATAGATGCCAGTAGATTATTTAAAGGTAGCTAGAAATAATTTACTTATAGATTGAGCCTATTAAAAAGCTAAAATCCTGGGGCAGCTAGGTGGTACAGTGGATAGAGCACTGGCCCTGGAGTCAGGAGGACCTGAGTTCAAATATGGCCTCAGACACTTGACACATACTAGCTGTGTGACCTTGGGCAAGTCACTTAACCCTCATTGCCCTGGGGGAAAAAAAAAGCTAAAATCTAAGAGTGGACCCCATGCACATTAACTCAAAAGACCATATGTTGACAAAGATTTATTAATCAAATTGAGTTTTATACATACCAAGTGATACAGATTTATTTATAGAAGTAATGGGGTTTATCACGGCAGTTCTGAATCAAAGTATCAACATCAAAAGTGACAATGGGTTATTCTTAAAGATCCCAGAAATATTGATCAATACAGATTGTAAAAGTAAATAATAGAGAGTGTTCAACACATGTAGCAATATGTGCTGCCAACATTTTACACCTACAAAATATTAAGAAAGGCATGACCTAATGGTTAAAATTACATATCAGAAGCATGCTACTTTTCATACACTAGCAGATAAAAATCCCCATGCCCCCAATACGGACCTCTAAATGTTCTTGAACATTCAACAAATAACTCTACTGAGACAAAAGCATTATTAGAAAAATTATTTCCCATAATTGCCCAAATATAACATTCATCCACAAAAATTTAAAGATAATGTTTCAATAGATATAAACATACTGAATATTCATAATCTCTGAACTATGTAGGATTAAAAGCTTTCCAAATATAGAAACATAGTAGAACAAATCAAAACCATGTGGGAGGAGGTTAAGGCATATATCAACTAGCCATCCTATTGCTACTAGAGTTTCCCTAAATATGCTATCAACAAAAGATACAAAAAGCTACAAAAGATAATCTTATGTCTCAATATTTTTACTCAATAACAAAAAGTAGTTATTTGATCCACCTTTGAAATAGTTGGTAGAATATTGAATATAAAATGAATAGCAGGCTATTGCCTTGTCCCAGGACCATTTCTATTCGAAATCCATTGAAAAAGATGAGGCAAAAAGGGATGATAATGATGATGGCACCTAAGAATTACAAGGTATGTTACATTCATCATCTCATTTGATCTTCATAACCACTTCGTGAAGTAAATTACATGAATATTATTATCTTCATTTTGCAGATAAGGAAACAGAGGCTCAGAGGACAAACTATTTGTCCAATGTCCAAACAGCTGGTAACTCACACAATCAGGATTGGAACTCATGTCTCCCATTTTCCAGTTGAGTGTTGTTGTTTTTCTGTGATGTCCGTGTTGCCTTATAATACAATGTTCATTCAGTAACTAAACAGTAAGACCCCAAATTTAATCCTGGTTTTTGGTTCAGACTGTGATCCTCATTAGCTATATAGTTTTGGAGTGGGCAAGTTATTTAACCTTTCTGAAACTCAATTTATCAGTAACATAGCATGTTTAGACTACATTATACCTAAAAGAGTTTTTTTAACTTTAATATTTGATCACTAATAAATGTAAAAGAAGCATATTATAATGTTGAGTGCTAGGCTTAGAGTCAGGAAGACGTGTGTAAATCTTGCCTCCCACATTTATGAATTCTGTGACCCTGGGCAAGGCACTTACTTTCTAGGTGCTTCAGGCAACACCATAGGATAGAATTACTAATAAGCCATGGGTAGGTTGCCATATCTAGTTTATAAGTGATTGCTTCTGTACTGAACAAATGAGTGCAAAATGCCAAATAATTCTAACCCTTTACCACTCCCATGATGATGAGTATCAACCCTCTTTTCCCTATGACCAAATTAGACTAATGAAGATTTTTCAATAACCTTATATAATCCTAAATATTTAATTACTTCTTAAAGTAATTCCTTCAATTTCTCCTTAAAGATTTTCCCCAACTTCACCCAAACATTTTTTATCGAGATAATTTTGAAAATTGTTTTTATTTTTATTATCAATGGAAATATAAAATGGTCATATACCTTAATTGCATTTATGAGCCAAAAGTCAGAAAGCAATTGGGTTTGGCTTTAAGGATGCCAATTTTTAGGCTAAACTACTATTTTCTTCCTTCCTTCCTTTTTTTTCCTTTCTTCTTTCTTTCTGGTACATTGTCAGTAGACTAGTATTAGATCATTCCATTCAATAAATGTAACAGAATCTGACCCATGTACAGCGTCTCTGATGGTATCTTCTCACATGAAGATACATCTGGGAGAGTTATAAATAAATGGAATTGGATTGTTTTGGAGAGACTATGTATCATGTGTAGACTTTGTTTAACTGGTTCTAGTCTGCTGAATAGGTAAAGAGGTCTTTTTTTAAATTGGCTGCATAGTAAAAAATTTGTTTCCCAAATAGATTTCTTCAGGCATGGAAAGATTAGATGATAATTTCTTTAAAGCAAACTCAAAAGGCATCATGGTCCATGGAAAGAACATTGATCTCTAGGACCAATCTTGTCTCTGCTCCTTATGACCCTGTGATCTTAGAAAAGTCATTGAATTTTATTAGGTCTCCATTCTTCTATAAAATTTGGAGATTGGACTAAATAATCTGTAAGGTCCCCTTCCTCCATAAATCCTTTGATTCTGCCTGTGGTCACCAAGTTCTATTTGGGTGTACTATAGAAATAAGGTAGTGAGACCTAGAGATAACAAGTGAACAGCCTTTGGGCTGGACTAGTAATCATGAAGTTTTTAAAGTTAGCTGAAAACTTCTAGTGTATTATGGGAAGACACAGAAAACTACTGCAGAGTTTGATGAAAGGTCATTAAATAGGTTGCAATCTGCACAGGCAGAGGGAAAATTCACACAGGTGAGATGAGAGATCCAGAAAAAAAAGCACCATGGAAAATCTCAAGAAATGGTGATAGAGCCCTAAATTTTTTTTTATAAATAATCAATCGACAAGAATTTGCTAATTACTTCCTTTGTTATAGGTACTGAGCTAAATGGTAGGCATACAGAGACAAAAAAAATCTGATCTCAATGAGTTTATATTTTAAAAGGAATCATATTATGAAACATATATTCACAAGAAACAATCAACAGCCAATACAAGTATCAATTCCCTTCTAGAACAGGGTGATGGATATTTAACAACTAAATTTTTTAAGGAAGAATAAGGGAGTGGACTGATAACGGTTGTGGTTTTTTTTCTTTTGCAATTTAGCTACAAGGCTATCCAAGGGCATAAGTCACCATAGAGGCATGGTAGAAGCTAGAGATGCCTACTGTTCATGCAAGGTCAAATTTAAGGGTACAAAGTTCACTGTCTCCCTCAGAGTCCAAAAGCAATCTATCCTATTGATGTTGACAGCAAGCAGAGGATTTAAGAGCACACTTCTGGTGTACCATACTGAGTTTATTGTTCAAGCTCTTTTAGTCAGCCAAATGGGAAATTCCACATTGCTGGAGCCTAGCATCACCCTCCTAAAAACCCAACTGATCTTGAACAGATTTTAGTAGCATTTCAATAGGAAAAACCTCAGGGGTCACAGATGGCTCCCTGGCATTCACTCCACTGAACCTCCCTTTCAGGGACATTGCTACAATTTGTATCTAGACACTGTTATTCTCCCATTAGCAAAAGCTCATAGCTTTAAGCACTGGGGAGGAGCACCTGTTTTTAATGGCAAATTACTTGGTAATCATTAACCAATATCTAATAAAGTGAAACCTTTAAGCAGACTGAAGAAAAACAGATGTTTCCAAGGTTTAATGAAAACGGATTATGCACCATCAGACAACATGACCTGACCTCTCTCAGTCACGGGCTTTATAAAGCAAAGGTAATGTTCTTTACTGTGTGAGAACAGCCTCCCAGTCTACTTAAAACTAGCCAGGTGCACACATGAGCAGACACACACACACACACACACACACACACACACACACATGCAATACAGATTCACACAGAGTGAAACTGCTTGCAGGTAAGAGCTAAATAAAATACTTGAGCCACCAAGAAATCACCTTCACCAAGGGCTGCTATCCAGTGTTCCTTGACTGCAAATCTGGTGTAGATTTAAGTAAAATGATGAAGGAAGCAATGTCTGTCTCTCTTGGAAAAGCTTTTCACCCTCAATTTTGTGTTCCCAGCTAACGTATTCCATCTTCCATGGATCATCCCCCATCCCACTGTAAGCAAAATGCCTTCATTCTTTTCCCTGGCTTCCAAGAATTTTTGTGGATTGTAATCTTTGCAAGATTCAGCCAGCCCTCTTCTTCCAGGACCTCACTCTAAGTGATCCTTTGCCCATCATTTCCCTTTCTCCTATCTGAAAAAAAAGGAAGGAATTACACAGATTGAGAACTAGACGAGCCCTTCTAAATTATGCAATAAAAAACCCTCATTGAGGTGAGAGAGATTGGGACTGGATTTATGGTTTCATTGGTATAGGGAACTCCCAAGGGACAACACTCTCTCTATAAATGAAGGTTAATGACTTTTCTGCAACTTACCATCTCAGATAATTGTCTGGGGCACTGAGAGGTTAAAATGACTTGCCATGGGTCACATAGGCACTATGTGTGTGAGACAGAAATTAGATCCAGGTCTCCTTAGTTTCTTTGCTTCTTAAGTCATTAAGTCACTTCTCAAGGATCCAAAATGAGGGAGAGGTAAATTATTAAATTCAACTCAACAAATATTTACTGTGTTCAAGGCACTGTGTTAGGTGTTGGGATGCAGAGAACGACATAATATGATATTTGCCCTTAAGGAATTTTAGTCTATTAGGGAAAGGGTCATATATGCAGGTGACTATGATATAAGGAATAGTGAGAGAAGTGCAAAGAAAAGATCCTGACAAAGTTCTATGAAAAATTTTGGAGAAAAGAAAAGAGGAGGTGACAACTGATTTGGGTCTTGAGGGTAGGGAAGGGTTTCAATTACTAACCTACCAGGTAATGCGGCCCTCTAAATCAGTTTAAAGGCACCATGGCTGGTATCTAAATCTAGGAATCTAAACCATGAATTTAAATTAAGGAACCTTTAAAAGTGATGTTTCAATGTATCAAAATCCCTTTGCTTTTTGAACTTCTTAGTTAATTAGATCATAAAACATAGAGTATCAGAGCTGGAAGGGCCCAATCCCAGAAGAATTTTCACAAGGCTGTCCCTCTGCCAAGCTTCATACATCCTCTTAAGTCAAAAGCCAGTTGTGGTAAAGAAAAAACAAACCTCTTTCCACAGGAGCACTCACTTATACCCCCAACCCACCCAGCATTGGTCAATAAAGGGACTTCCCACACATTCTCAGACCATGTAGCCTCCTGGTCATTCTCCCTTATATAAGAACCACCTGAGTTCTGCCCCTGGAGCCCTGGGCTCTGACAGGTGAGCAATTGCCTTATCTTTCCCAGAACCAGAATTCTGCTATACTTCATAGCCCTTTCTAGACCATGACAGCACATAGATACCTCCTTTTTTTCTAATTCCTTTATATCCTATCTTCCCCATTAGAATGTAAACTCCTTGAAGGAAAGGATTTGGTCAGTTTTTGTCTGTGTACGCCAAGTTCCTTGTATAGTACTTTTTACATAGTAGGCACTTAATAAATGTTTGTCAAGCTATTGGATTATATTGAAAAAAGGATCAGTCCAATAAGATAGAAATCTTCCTCTAAGTCTTCTTTGTGTGTGTGTGTGTTTTGTTTTGTTTTTTTGTGGGGCAATGAGGGTTAAGTGACTTACCCAAGGTTACACGACTAGTAAGTGTCAAGTGTCTGAGGCTAGATTTGAACTCAGGAACTCCTGAATCCATGGCTGGTGCTTTATCCACCATGCCACCTAGCTGCCCCTCTAAGTCTTCTAATATGCCATGGGCACCAGGGTATCATTTAGGCTGTCCATATGTAATCACTCACTCTCATGCCATAAATGGCTGACCCCCATTTCTGGTTACATATTTCTTGGTGATAACTTTTAGGCCATTTCTTAAGTGGCCTAATCATGCTACAAGTCTGCGTAAATCTCCCTTCACTTTACACAATATGGTTGAAACCCAATTGAAAGCAGCTGGGCCTACCCACCATGATTAGAAAGAGAAAGAGAAAATCAAAAAGTTTCTGCCTACATGAGGACAATGTGAAGGATATAGAGTCAGAGGAAGGGAGATGGGTCAGATTCTCCCATCCCCATCCCCCTAGCGGCCCTTGGATTGACCATGTATATTGAATAACAACCACCAAGTAAACAAGAAAAAGTAGTTAAAGCAGGAAGCCAGTAGATGATCCACTAGTGTGGGGGTCCTCCCCCATCTTGTTCCATGGTCATGGCCCCATTTACACTCAAGCAGCTGTGTCCCCTTTTTCTGTTTTGCCTCACCCAACCTCTAATCACCTCCAGACAAATTAGAGTGCTTCATATCCCTTGTTCCAGCTACCAGAATTTCCAATTATGACTCAGACGAATGTCAGTGGAACTCAGACTCTGGCAGGCCCTACAAAGCCAAGAAAGTATAAATTATATGCCCAACATACTATCTATAGTGTCTACTGTTGGAAGATAGTACCAAAGCACTAAGAAATTAAGCATATTTAGACTGGCTACTATATGCTTAAATATTTGACCATGGAGGTACTTTTCCTCTTCCTCCAATGAAGAATGGTTAAAAAAAAAAAAAACTTCCTCATCCTGAAGGGAAAAATAGAAGGGTCCGCTGGGGGAAGAGGAATAAAAGAACTAGAATTTAGAGGGTTGCCTTTGGTTGTTTCTTAAATACTTGAGCTTGACACTTACTAGCTGTGTGACCTTGGGCAAGTCACTTAACCCTCATGGCCCTACCAGAAGAAAGAAAAGAAAAGGAAATAAAACTTATCAAGTGCTTTCCAGTCAGTGTCTTAAGGTAGAGAGTATAAATGTTATGATCCCCCCTTTACAGAGGAGGAAACTGCAGCACAGAAAAGATAAGTGATTAGCCGATGATCACATAGATAGTAATTAGATTTCAAAGTCAGCCTTCTAAGCTGGGTCTCCAGACTGCAATATTGTCTCTCTTACACTATGTTTCAGAACTGTTTGCCTCAGTGTCTGACAACAAGGAGCAAGAAGAGAAAAGGCCACACAAACACTTTTTGCCAAAGCAAGATCCAAACGATAAGTACAGAGGATTTCTGTACACCTTGTAGACAGGGACTGTTTCACCCTTGCATCTTCAGCATCTAGCACGGTTCCTGAAACATAAACAAAATTTCAATTCTTAACCATGACAAAAAGAGCAGCTATAAATATTTTTGTATAAATAGGTCTTTTTCTCTTTTGGGGAATGTCTTTGGGATATATATTTTTTCTATTTTTCCATGTATAATATTTAATTTTAATTCTGCAGAACGTAGTTGATGCCTAATAAATGTTTGTTAAATACCTATGTAGTAACTGCCTCAGTAAGGATCTACTAAATGACCAAGTTTCCCTTACTTGTATCATGCTACCTTTCCTTGTGTGAGAAAACAATTATTGATAATGGATTTCTTGGGGCACACAGGGACCCAGTCTTAGTCAGCTTTCTCTTCACCCCCACTTGAAAGTTTATGGAGATAGAAACCACACCTATTTGAAAACGCCATTGCCCTCAGGGGGTCTGTCTTTCACTAGACCAAGCTCATTTTAATATGGACAACCCTCAGGTCTTGTCAACCAATGGAATTGAATGATGCTAGCCAATTAACTTTGATCATTGTGTAAGAGCCACCTCTATCAGAAGAGGAAAAGAGACTGAGATCATGAGGTGAACGTCATTCTGGGTGGCATGCTAGGCAAGGAAGGTTGTCCGGTTTGTGAGTGCTCTCCTCTTTAGGTAACGTAGAGTTTCTGAACTCTGCCTGGAGCCATGTGCCCTCTCTTAGAGACAATATGGTGCTGGGGGGTTTTCGGCTTATGTTAAATGAGGCCAGTGCTCTCCTAACATTTAATATGATTTAATAAATGCTCTCCCTTGTGCTAGAGATGCTCTTGTACTAGTCACATGCCCTCTCCTCTCCTTCCTGAGACTCTTACTCCATGCTGGGTATGTAATTACTTAGGCCTGTAACTAATGGAGAAGTTAGTCAGACACATGGTCAATACTTTAGTAATATGTAATCTTAATTAATAATAAATGTTTACTGCCCAAACTGGTACAATAGTCTTTGATTTATAAGTAGCAATATATTAGAAAATCCCAACCTAATTCCCCAATAATTTAGATAGAAACAGGCTAGTCCCACACTATTTTAAATGACACACTTGATTGACCTTGCCTGATTTACAGATATACTCATTGGCCTTTGGGCATGAGTTGGGATTTTGGATTAGCTATTATTATTATTCCACAAAATTCTCAGGAAGTCTAAATAATGGTAGCTAACACTCATAAGATTCTTAAAGGTTACAATGTGCTTTGGTTGTTTGTCCTTCATTCCTGAAGAGGACCATGACATCAGGGTGATACCATGACTTGCAATGAATTGGGTTTAAGTGAGGGAGGGCTGTGCATGGTCACTCTCTCCTCCAGAGTCATCTGGATCCAATGAAAAGATATGTATCAAGATGACTGGGGATGACCCCAGATGTTTAGGCAACTATCATCACAGGCTCATAGAAACTATAAAAGGGCTGAATTTCAAACTTCACTTGTGGTAGAGAAGTTCATGGAAATCAAATCTCAGTTTCTTCCTCTGGAAAAATGACGTCTTTGGGATTATAGGATCTCAAGGGTCTTCTACAACTTTTATACTTATATCATAAGGAGAGTGAGGATGGTGCAGCAGTGAGACCACCAAACCTCATTTCAGGAAGTCCCAGGTTCAAGACACTTACTAGATGGTTGACCCTAAGCAAGTCACTTCTCCTTTCTGAGCATAAGTTTCCCCCTCTCTAGGATGGGGACAACTATAATACCTACCTCACAGGATAGCACTTTGAGTATGTTAACATGCTAAAATCCTGTGAAATAATAGTACTATTACATTTTGTTTTCTAAGGTCCCTTATGGATCTGCTATTATAATATCCTAGAGTTTACCTAATGTAATTTAACTCTAAAGGATTATTCCTTCGCAGGAATAGTATAGGTAAATTGGACAGGCATGATCTAGCACAGCCTACGAGTCAATATTTTGTTTTTACCATTCCTCCAAAAGGAATATCCTGCACTTTCAAGTTTCTGTTTCCTTACTCACCGAATGCTTCGAATGCCTCCCACCCCTTGCCTCACTCCCCACCCCATATTGTTCAAGGCCCAGATCAAACCTCCTTGATGAAGACTTTCTTCATACCCCTTCACACACAAGATGGAAGTAATCTCCCCCTCCTTAGAATACCCATAATATTTTATTTCTGCCCCTCTTCCCACTTATTCTAGAAATATGTTCCAATCTCTGTCCTTTAGAAAACCTTTTGGTTCAGTGGATTGTAATTGTAAGCAATTATGTTTATTTATTCCCAAGCTGGAGTAATATGACACTGGATTCTATCAGCTTGGGGGATTGATGCTATAGGATATGAGATACAATATAACTCCATTACTGTCCTATATTCCTATAAAATTCAGGAGAACTAGAACTTTTGCTTGGAACTTTTTTTCTTCATTGGCTTTTAAACACTCATATCTAATTAGAACCATATATGGTCAACCTTACTTTCTGCAAATGAAGTCTTGTTTTTGACATGGCCACTCCCTGATGAAAAACTGTTCAGACAACAGGCATGGCCTACTTGGCTTTACCTACAATGTGATAAATCTTGGAAATTTTCTGTTACCATATTTGTGGTAAATATTTTAGCTCAGATATAGTCTTGGGATTCTGGCATCCAAGAATACTAAAGGACAGCATGACATTGATTAAGATTGTATGTTCTGTTTACCTTTCTTCTCCGGGAACAGAATCACTTAAAGCTCAGAGGTGAAAAGTGATTCTGTCCCCTCTACCCAGAATACCCTGTTCTTCACTTCTACCTGTTTGTTAATATCATATCTATCATTCAAGACCTATTTTAAATTCCACAACTTCCATGTAGATTTTTCCTGATCTTACCCAGTAAGAACCAGGTACTAGAGGGCTTCATGTGGATGGATAAAGAGTCTATATTTCATTCAAGAGGCAATAGAATATCACTGAAGATTTTTGTACAAAAGAGTGGGGTTTGTCCTGTGATTTAGGGAATTTAAATGGCAACTACATGGAAGATAAATAGGAAAAGGGAGAGAATGGAAATAGAAAGATGAATAAATAAGGTTTTTTAAAAGTCCATGTGAGAAGTGATGAGGGTCTGAACTGAGGGAATGGTTATATGGGCAGAAAAAAACAGACAGAGGCAAAAAATGTTGCAGAAACAGAATTGGCTGTGGAGAGGTGTGAAGTAGGTTGTGGAGAGGGAATAGGGAATCCTAGTTGTGAGTAAAGTGCTTTTTAAACTATAAAAGGGTGAAAGAAATGCAAACTGTTGCCTCTGTTTCATAATGCAATAAAGTACACAAAAGCCTCATATAATTAGTTGAGTGCTCTCCAAATGTCTGTGATGATTGTTATTCTTTATAAAGGGGAGAGGGTGAATAGTTCATCTTTCTACCCTATTCTTAACCCTATTTCTGGTCCAAGGTTTTCCTTATTGTTTTTTTTTCCTATAATAATAACACAAGGTCCATGGAGGAACTTAATAAACAAGACCAAGATAAGTTTCTGCCAAAGAGGAGGATAAATTAAATTTAAGAGTATAAAGGGATTACTGAGATGAAAACATGTGAAAAGTACTTGTATAGCAGATAGAACCAGTAAGATCTGGGTTCACAGTCTTCTTCAGGCATATACACGCTGTGTCATCCTGTGCAAGTAATTCATTCAATTTCTCAGTGCCTCCCAGGGAAATTTCTTAGTTTATGGTTATGAATTAGAAAGTATATGCCAATCTCCTTATTAGGATTCATAAGTTTAGTTGAGAGAGGGAGAGAGGGAGGGAGAGAGGGAAAGGGAAAGGGAGAGGAAGAGAGGGAGAGAGGGAGAGAGGGAGAGAGGGAGAGAGGGAGAGGGAGAGAGAGAAATCCTAGAAGAGAATTCTGAGGACATCTGGTTAAACCCCATTTTACCAATGAAGAAACTGATCACCAAGGAAGTTAAGTGACTTGCTCATGGCTACACAGTGCCAGTTACATTTGAACCCAGCTATTTTCTTGCCTTTCAAGATTATGGAGACCAGAAAAACAGTTCTGTAGAGTCTGTATTTTCTATCTATGCTGCCTTGTTTAATTTGGGTTCTTCTGAAAAGAAAAAAGAGTTCCATTTAAAAAAAAGAAAAAAGAAAAGGAGAGAAAGAAAATGTGAAGGGGTAAAGAAGGAAAATGCTATTTTCTGCCTTTTGGAAAACAGAATAGTAAAATCCTAGAGCCCCATCTGCTGGAGATATGACATAATGGAAATAATGCTGGAGTTGCTCGTAATTAAACCCAGCCTAAAACTTCAAATCATAGGTTGAGGAGCTATTTAAGGAACCTTAGAGACGATCAGGTTCAGTCACATCTTTTTACAGGGGAAGAAACCGAGGCCCAAAGAGCTGAAATTACTTCTGGGTGCTCATAAAAGTTAATATGTGACAGATCCAGGATTCAAAATTCGGGAATCAAACTCAATTCTTCTGACTCCAAATTCAAATGCTTTCCATTATAATACGCTGTTAATTTTAAGAGAAGGCAATTTATAACAATTCTTTTTTTTCCCCGTGAGGCAATTAGGGTTCAGTGACTTGCCCAGGGTCCCACAGGTAGTAAGTGTCAAGTGTCTGAAGTCAGATTTGAATGCAGGTCCTCCTGAATCCAGGGCCAGTGCTTTATCCACTGTGCCACCTAGCTGCCCCAACTTATAATAGTTCTTTCCACTGTGATCTTGTTTAATGTCCTTAGAGGATCAAAAGATTGAGAGTAGGCAGTGACTTTAGAGATCATTTAGGCCAACTTCCCTCATTTTATAAATGAAAGAAGTGAAGTCCCAAGGGAAATAGTTCTATGTAGTTAAAAGAACAATGGATGTGGCATTAGAGAGCTCGAATTCAAATCCTGGCTCTATCATTTAGCCTGATTAAGATGAAAAAGGCAGTTCCTTTCTCTGGGTCTAAGTTTCCTCATCTTTGAAATGGGGAGGTGGACTCAGATGATCTCAAAGATCCCTTCCACATCTGAATGCTATGATCCCCTCCCTATCTTATTCCCTAAGGCAAATTGCCATTTCCTTTCAGTACAGAGCCCAAACTCAAGGATAAAATGTCTTAGGTAAATTCAATGATAATACAACAAACATTGATTAATTATTACTATGTGAATGGTCCTGTGCTTGATACAGGGGACAGAAAGACAAAAAGTAAAACTGTCCCTGCCCTCAAGGACTTACATGCTATGAGAGTCTTAAATTCTAATGAAGCAGTCCAGAGAGAGGGCCTACAGAAGGAGATTTGTACCAGACCAGCTATAGCAAATGATTCCTAGAGGATTGTTGTTATCAAGTCATATCCAACTCTCTTTGTGACCCCATTTGGGTTGATTTTTTTTTTTTTTTGGCAAAAATACTGAAGTGCTTTGCCAGTTTTTCCCTTCAGCTCTTTTTCAAATGAGGAACTGAAACGAACACACTTAAGTGACTTGCCCAGGGTCACACAGCCAGTAAGTGTCTAAGACCAGATTTGAACTCAGGTCTTCCTGACTCCAGGCCCAGTTCTCTATCCACTGTGTCACCTTGCTGCCCTTCCTAGCGGATGGAAAGCTTAATTAATAGGGACTTGACCTGTGATTTCATTGGTAGAGGGAACTCTCATTTTAAGAAACTTCCTCTACCAATGCAGGTCACCAACTTCTTGCAACTTATAGACTTGGACTTACCTAGAACAATGAGAGGTTAAATGAGTTACCCAGGGTCACTTAACTAGTTATGAGTCTGAAGCAGGATTCGACCCCAGGTTCTACAGGCTACTTGTCTTTCCCTTACACCTTTCCACCTCTCCAACAAATAGCAATTAGCACTACCACCACTAGATTAATTATTGGCAATACATTAATTTGAAAATAAGGCATCATTTTCAAAGTTTAGAGGACTATGAAAATACTATCCTCTTCATGATTCATAAAATCTGACCTTTTCTCATACTTTCATCAAAGATTCCCTTGATATATGTAAAAAGTAAAGTAACAATAGATATTCTATTATTTCTTTTTTAAGGTGATAATAATATATCATTTTTAAAGCATTATAAATTGTTCCTTTTTTCCAGAGATCTAGAAATTGAAAATGGATCAGTCATATGTTCAAAACTATGTTGTTCAGACTCTATCTATCTAAAATCGGTCTAGTCCGCCTATTCTTTCCAACTATGTGCATGCTATTGATGTTTATGTGTCCTAATCCAGTGTGTTGGAGACTATAATATTAGAGGTGCTGTTTCCTTTGCCATATAAATCATCACACATCTTTTCCATTTTTCATGTTTCTGTTTTCCTATACTTTCAGTTTCATTCCATGATTTTAAGGCTCTAAGATTCTCCCTGAAACAAAGGCCCACCTTTTCAACATTGAACTTCTTTTCTTGATGTTTGCTTGTTAGTCAAGAAATACTATGACCAGGGGGTGGCTAGGTGGTGCAGAGGATAATTCAGGAATACCTGAGTTCAAATCCGACCTCAGACACTTGACACTTACTAGCTGTGTGACCCTTGGCAAGTCACTTAACCCTCATTTCCCTGCAGAAAACAGAAAGGCATACTATGACCATGAGAGACTAAATATCAATAGTCACCCAAGAGGCAAGGGAAAGTGCATTGTGGGAATAATTAGGGTGCTACATATTACTAATGAAGGATAAGTGATAATAAAGCTATCATAAAGGATATTATGAGAGAGGTGGTATAGTGATCATATAGCCAAGAGTGAGACATACATAATGAATAGTCTGCTATATTCTCTGGTACTCATGTGATGTCACAAGATCTAGAAAAGAATTTACAGAAGGATAGAGACAAAAGCTATATAGAATGAGGTGAGGAAGCATTATATTCCTCACTATTACGGGGATTTTATAAATCATTTAGATCATGTATAGAGAGAAATATCAAAATATTGACTATAGGGGCGGCTAGGTGGCTCAGTGGATAAAGCACCGGCCCTGGATTCAGGAGTACCTGAGTTCAAATCCGGCCTCAGACACTTGACACTTACTAGCTGTGTGACCCTGGGCAAGTCACTTAACCCCCATTGCCCCGCAAAAAAAAAAAAATATATTGACTATATAAAATAAAAACCCCATTACTGAAGGACAGGAAAGTTGAATTGGAGAGGAGGGAGTTACAGGACAAAAGAGAAGCTATTTGAGGAAGAAAATTAGGAAAAATTAGGAATCATTGCCTCAAAGGAGGGAATATCATTGCCATATCATTAGTATCATCATAAAGCAGATTACAATTATAATAGTAACTCAGAGTTTTAGAGGGCTTTACATTTTACCAAGTGCTTTACTCAAAGCCACCCTGTAAGGTATGATTCTCAAACCACTGTTCTCAGTAGAAAACTGAGAAAGTTCACAGTCCTTTTGTTTTGTTTTGTTTTGTTTTTTTTAGTGAGGCAATTGGGGTTAAGTGACTTGCCCAGGGTCACACAGCTAGTAAGTGTTAAGTGTCTGAGGTCGGATTTGAACTCAGGTACTCCTGAATCCAGGGCCGGTGCTCTATCCACTGTGCCACCTAGCTGCCCCCACAGTCCTTTTAATGACTGTTTCTCTTTGAAACAAAGCTTCGTCTTTTTTAACATCATTAGTCTTCTGATGGCTACATAGCTGCTAGTATAGGAATTAAAGTTGTAGTCTACTCAAAGGACAATGGAGAAGCTGTGATATATTGCCAAAAAATAATTGTACACTAGAAGCAGTGTATAAGATGGCATCCATACAGAAAACATGGCTAGTGGACCTCTGGGGTGAGGAAGGACTGGGTCCAAATCCTTCCATTTTTATGGATATTAAATAGCAGTTTTAATGAACAAGTCACTTAACCTCTCAGTGTCCAGTATCCTCAGGTGAGACTTTACTGTCTTTATTGTCTTCAATAATGGAGGGAGTTTCCAAATTGAGAGCTTATATTTTGACCAAAACAAAAACAAAAACAAAAAACAAAAACCAACCAAATGATCAAAGTGATATATATATATGTCTGGATGTGCTTTAAAAAGGAGGGGACATTTATGTATCAAGTAAGGTAGCCAGAAATCTATATATAAATCAAATATTGGTTGAAATGAACTATAAGATAAGTATTTAAGACAAATAATAAAAATCTTCCTATTAAATGACTCATTCTATACCCAGCATGCTATGGGGACATGTATTACATTTCTCACTTTATACAAGTGTTATTTTTGCTAATAGAAGCAGTGTTACACTGAAGATCTAATGGATATCGGCTTAACAAGAGAAGGTTAGGAAAAAGGATGTGCATATCTCAAAAACAGAATACCCACTGAATAGATGAGAACTGATATATATATATATATATATACACACATATATATGTGTGTATGTATATAGCTCTGTCTCTCTATATATTTTCCTTGTATATTTTATATCTTATATGGCACACAGTATATGAAGGAGGGATGGGTCAATCATAAAGAGTAGTTATTGATATTGTTCTAAGGTCATTGTTGGGGGTGGGAGAAAGGAAAACTCTAATTATTGGAACTTTATTTGTATGTGGAGCTAAAACTACCCTCTGTAACATTTACTCAGTAGTTATAATTCTACCAGACTTAGAATGAAGATAAACAAGTTCAATCCCCCTTCCATATGACTACCCTTTGAATTTATGTCCTTATTCAATCCTCTCTCCTCCTGAATGAATATCTCTAGTTCCTCCAACTGATCCTCCTATGGAACATCCTCCAGTCTTTTCAACATCCTTTTTTTTCTCCCCTGGACACAATCCAGCTTGTGCTTGTCAGTGTCTTTCCTAAAATGTAAAATCCAATACTGATCACAATATTTAATATGGTTGACATGTAAGGAAAAGAAACACAGAAAATTATGTATGGGAATGGGAATGGGGAGAGGGAGAGGGAGGTCTATTTTTTAGTGTTCTATTTTTAGGTTGCAGGGTTCTTTCATATGATTTCAAAGAAATCAATGAAGAAAGAAACATTAGATCCAATGAACAAAAATTATTCAGGGAAAATTATTCCAGGAGTTGAAAGGGATTCTTTCCCTTTTCTTCCCTTCCCAAATATAATTCTGACAAGTTGTAGTATATGAATGTGATGGAATAATATTGTGCTATAAGAAATGGTGAGCACATGGATTTCTGAAAAACCTAGAAAGACTTAGATGAACTGATGCTTCATACACATCAGGTAAGCAGAACCAGGAGAACTCTGTACACAGTAACAACAACATTGTGTGATGATCACCTGTGAAAGACTTAGCTCTTCTCAGGAATACAATGATCCAAGGCAATTCCAAAAGACATGATGAAAAATGCTCTCCAAAGCCAGAAAAACTGAATGCAGATCAAAGTATACTATTTTCTTTTTACTTCTTGTTATTTGTTTTCTTTCTAGTGGTTTTCCCTTTCGTTTTGATTCTTCTTTTACAACATGAATAATATGGAAATATGTATAACATGATTGTACATATTTTACCTATATCTGATTGTCATCTTGGGGAGAAAGGAGGGAAGGGAGAAAGGGAGAAAAAATTGGAACTCAAAATATTACAAAAATGAATGTTGAAAAAAATCTTTACAAGTAATTAGAAAATGAAATAAAACACAGCCAAATAAAATTCTGAAGACTCAAAGGCAAAAAAAGAGAATTCTGATGGGGGGGAATGGGATTTGAATGATAAGATTCATGGAGATACATGAGGAACTCACCAACAAACAGATTTTTTTTTTAAATACAGAAAAATAAAAACAAGGCCAGGTAACATTAGACAGATATAACCACACTGTATAGACCTGTTAAAAGTATCAAGAATTCTAAAATTCAGGATAAACTGAAGCTCATGGAAAAAAAGCTAAGGATAATGAAAAAGACAGGGGCTGGGGTAACTATAATGGGAGAAAAAGAAGGATCAAATAAGAAATGAAACCTTTCCTTGGAATGGATGGAAGAGGGAAAGCAGAATTTCTCTACTCATATTTGTTCTGCTTTGTCTGCAGTGGAGAATGACCTTTACACTGAAAATGACCAGAGCAAAATGACTATCAGGGAGTTTAACCCAAGATAAGTAAAAAACCACCTAGTTCCCCTTGATAAACATGTCACCTGACCCAGATGAACTACATTTTGGGGTCCTAAAAGAACTGGCAGATGATATTGTTGAATCAATGTCAGTAAAGTTTGCAAGGTCCCGGGAAATGGATGAGGTATATATGATTAGAGAAGGACAAATACTAATTCAAGAAAGGGAAGAAACTAGAGTCTGCAGATAATAAGCTGGTAAACTTGACTTTGATAACTGGGAAAATTCTAGAACTGTTCATTAAAGAGATGGTCAGTATATGTTAAAATAGCCATGGTGGTTACAACGATCCAAACTAGCTTCATGAAGAACAAGTCATGACACACTGATTTCATTTCCCTCTTAGATAAAACTACGAAACTAGTAAATGGGGTGTGTTAAATATAATTTAGTTATGTTATAGCAAATCCTTTCATTAAACAACTCATATAATTCTTGTGGAAAAATGGAGGGATATGAATTAAATAATAATATGATCACATGGATCAAAACTAGTTTGATGAGAGTCTCAAAGAGTTCTTAATAGTTCAATGTCAACATCGAATAAAGCTGAATATGTCAGGGATCTATGCTTGGTCATATGCTATTTGAAATTTTTATCATAAATAAAATAGATATTTATCATATAGATTTACATGGTATGTTCATCAAATCTGTAGAAAATATAAATTGGGAAAGATAGCTACAGGCATGTGCTAGAGCCAGCTCTAATGAGTTCATAAGAGCCAATTGTTAAATTGTTAATATGAACACTTATACCTCAGAAATGGGCAAATGTTACAAATTAGGACTGGATTTAGCATTTTTTGATTGTCTGTACATTAAAATAATGGAGACAAAATTTAATAATGGCCTCCTGGCTGTTCCAGAAAGAAGACAATCCATCTCTCAGCTATGGCCATTTTCATTGGCTGGAACACTCTCTCTCCTCTGCTCTGACTACTGACCTTACAAGCTTTCATTAAGTTTCAACTAAAATCCCACCTTCTACAGGAAACTTTCCATAACCCCTCTTAATTTTAGTGTTTTTTCTTTGTTAATTATTTCCTATTTTTTGTACATATTTATTTTATATTGTCTCCTCCATTAGATGGTAAGCTCCTTGGGAAAAGGGATTGTCTTTTGTCTCTTTTTGTATCCCTAGCACTAAGCACAGTGCACACATTACATTCATGTACCACAATTTATTTAGATATTCCCAAATTTATGGGCATCTATTACGTTTTCAATTCTTAGCTATCACAAAAAAAAAGTGTTGCTATAAATATTTTGCAGTGGGGATTATTCTCTTACCAAAGGCTTCCTTGAAGTATAAGCTCAGTAATGGAGTCTCTGTTTCAAAGGGAATAGACATTTTAGTCATTTAATTTGCATAATTTCAAATTGCTTTCCAAGATGATTGCACCATTTCACAGCTCCACCATCAATGTATTTGTGTGTTTATCTTCCCACAACCCCAACAACATTTAGTGCTGCCATTTATTCTTATTTTTGCCAATTTCCAGGGTAGGTGAAACCTCACAGTTGTTTTAGTTTACATTTCTCTTATTATTGGTGATTTAGAGCATTTTTTCATATGGTTGTGAACACTTTGAGTTCTTTTTTAAGAACTGTTTGTTCATATAATTTGACCATTCCTTTCCTGGGGAATTGAAAATATACATGCAAATAATATTAATACTATTACATTATACTATATTATATAATATGTTATATAATATTATATCACACATATACATGTACATATATGTACATGTGTATGCATGTGTAAATAAATGCATATATATCTTGCATGTGTATATAACCCTTTTAGGGAAAGTTAATACATAGATCTTTCTTTTCCCCTTTTGAACACTTTCCTCTTTAATTTAGATGCATTAATGTTGTCTGTGCAGAAGCTTTTCAGTTTCAGGTTTCCTCTTTGGCTATAGACAGTATCATGTTCCTTTAGTTATTTTACTTTAATTTTTTTTAAGGTGTCCCTGTTTCCACTAGGTTCTCCTCCTTTCATCTCTTATTCCCTCTTCTTAGTTGATATAAGTGTGTAAGTTCTTTATCTCCTCTCACTGTCCATCTCTCTTCACCATAAGAACATTCATTAGTGGGACCCCCTTTCACCTCCAACATAGCGTATTTTTCCTTTCCCACCACCTTTCCAATCTTTCCCCTCTCCTCCTCACACACTCCCCCATAGGCTCTTCTCTTTCTGAGACCACAGGAGTCACATTCCCCTCATTGACATCCCTTGATTTGTCTCCAGGGCACTACTCACATCTCTATATATCCCTGCTCCCCTCCTCTGCTTTCATGTACCTTCCCACAAAAGAAGCATTAACCTATAAATAGAAAATAACTAGGTTATGTCCATAATCCTTCCTGTCTGCTTCTTCACTGTTACCTCTACCAAATTTCTGCCTTCACATTTGTATCCTTGTGTACACTTAGAAAGAAGTCTCTTATTGGTCTCTGTTGTCACTCTCTGTTGTCCTTGTTTTCTTCGTTCATTCATTCTTTCTGCATTTCTGTTGTTTGGGGTGACAAATAACCTCTTTAGTTATGGTTTTCTTTCTAAAAACAATTAAACTCCTTTTTTGATATTCAACACTATCTTTTGTCCAGTAAGATTAAGCTCAGATTTGCAGGGTCATCCCAGACTGTAACTTGAGTTAAATTATTCTTCAGAACACATTATTCCATTTCCTCCTCCTTTTTCTAAAGAGTATGGAATAGTCTTGCATTATTGAATGCCCATTCCTTTGTTTTTCAAAGCCTTTCTCCTGATAGCTTGATGTGTTATTTATGAAATGAAGAATTAAATTTAACCACTATGTGTCCTAGAGTTTGCAGTCTTGTTTTGTTTTCTTTTTTTCTGGAGATGATTTGGGAATTATTTCAATTGCTATTTCATTTTATACATTTCAAAGTTCTGGGCAGTTCTCTTGTATTATTTATTTCATTGTGGTGTTAAGGTTTTTTGTCCTGACATATTCTTCTAGGATACCAATGATACTTGGGCTGTTTCTGTACAGTCTATCTTCAGGTTTGGTATGTTTTACTTACATAGTGAACACATTTTTTCTTACTGTTCTTGTTTTTTTGTTTTGTTTTGTTTTGTTTTGTTTTGTTTTGGGGGGGTTGCTTCTCTTCTTTTAGGTTGTCCTTCATTTCTGTGTATTTGCATTCCCAATTATTATTCTCTCTTTTGTCTCTTTGTTGAGTCTTACCATTGCAGACTTAAGTTTTTATATTGTTTATTATTTTTGCTGTGAAGTACATAAATTCTATTCTCATAGTTCTCATTTGTCTTTTAAAGTACTCAAGATTATCATCTTGTACTTTCATGTTATTCTCAAATTCTGCAGGGCCCTCTGTCTCATCAAGTGATCAATCATTTTACTTTACAGTATTTATATATAAATACCTGATCTCATTTACTAGATTTTGAGGCCATATTTCCTTCTTTTGTTTTCAATGTCTTTTAAGTTGTCTTCTTTCTGAAATCTTTGGTGCTTTCAGTATTTCCCCTTCCCCTGCCCCATTACTTTCCTTATCACTCACTTCCCGACTCCCTTCCCTCTAATTGTCTCAGCCTCCTTCCACACTGGGCAATTCAGTTAGTCACGCTCTCCAAATTATATTTGGGTGGTTATAACAAGCCCCAGCTGGGTGCTATGCTCTTTTCTTTAGGTTTGGTGGAGTGTTATACATCTCCTCACACACCTAATGTCCAGTCCTGATGACCTATCTTACCTCCTCTGAACCTAAGTTCTCTGACCTGGCACTAGCAGTCCATATCCTGTTTACCTTGGCATCAGGAATTCACAGCTTCACAGTGCTGATGCTTCAAGGTTGCAACACTCCAGCAGGCTTTTGCTTTTAAAGGGCTGTGGTCAAAGTGGCTGTTGAGGCCTGAGTAAACTTCTGCATCCTGAATCCAGAGTCTCCATGATACTGGAAAAAGGGAGAGGACACTGGAGTACAGGCATGGATTTTATTGTAAGCCTATGTCATGTCCTTGTGTCTGCTAGTACAGACTTGCTGCTGGTAGTATGGGAGGTAGAAGAAGGGTGCTGAATGAGCTCATGATCAGTGAGCTCCTAGTTCTTGAGTTTTGTTTTCTGAATATCATAGAACATGGAGATAGCTGAAGTTGCTTTATCTTTGACACATAATGTCCATTTTCAAAAAGTTTGAGAGGTCAAGGTGATCAGATATAGTGTCTAGTTTGTCATCTTGTTCACATCACTTGGAATTCTTCAATGTACCTTCCACTGAACCATGCTGACGTTCATAATTCCATTTTTTTTTTGCCAAATTGAACTAGAATTGAACCTTTTTCTTGGACTAGATTTGTTATTCCTATAATTCACTTAATGCAAGCAGCTGTCCACTACCTATAGCATGGAAGTGTCATCATATGGCTGGAAGGGAAGCAGAATAGACATCTTTAGTCTATTCTCCCTCCACCCTTCTTCAAAGGAGAATTTAACTCTTGCCAAAGGAAGCAGGAAGTTGGTAACAGAGATTACTGCGGTTTTTTTTTTCAGAGAAAGGGTACTTGCTAGAATTATATATATATATATATATATATATATATGTTCCTTTAAATATTATTAGCCTAGGTTATGTGATCTTCAGATTCAACCTAACTCTGTTGTTTCTTTAATGGTAAAAGGAAGAACCCAAGATTTATATCCAAGGTTTGACCAGTTTCCCACCAAAAATCAATTCTATAATGTACATGCATAACACTTAGCCAAGAAACTCATTCATCTAAATCAATAGAAAAATAGAAGTCAGAGGAAAAAATACATATGAAAACATGTGCCAAACAATACATAGGAAGGGACTTTCCCATTGGGATCAAGGCAACTCAACTCAGAGAATTCAATTTTAAGGACTGTGTGTATTCCTGATAATAGGAGACCTCTATGGTTTTCAACTACAAAAGCAAGACAATGTCTCTCAATTATTTTAGCTTTTATCTTTTCTAGAGTTTGTCCCACATGTGACTGAAGTTTCTAGTATAGCAAGGTGGGGATAGGGACATGATGGAGATTCCCAGCTCTTCTCATGTCAGCTTCTTTCCTGAGTATTTTTCTTCAGCAACCTGAAGTAGGGTAGGCATTATCCATCTTCTCTCTCTCTCTCTCTGTCTCTCTCTCTGTCTCTCTCTCTGTCTCTCTCTCTCTCTCTCTCTCTCTCTCTCTCTCTCTCTCTCCCTCTCTCTCAAAGGTGGAAGCCAGAAGTACTCAAAGCCTTAAGAAACTTGAAAAGATCTGAAGACACTTGGAACTTGAAAACTGAATAAACTGGAGCTCTTCTTTCTTCCACTCTGACCAAGTCCACCCTACCCTTCACATAGGAGTAGGACATTGATTTCTACCCATGAGGAAAGAGTCCCATACCAATGGGCTTTAGAACTGGAGTTACACCCTATTACAAATAGTGGTATGGGGCAAATGAGCTTTTTCCAGGAATGTTAAAATTTAGATAGTGCAAACATTTAAAACAATGATTTTAAAATATTATACATTAAAAATTTTGTTATGGGCAGCTAGGTGGCGCAGTGGATAAAGCACCGGCTCTGGATTCAGGAGTACCTGAGTTCAAATCCAGCCTCAGAAACTTGACACTTACTAGTTGTGTGACCCTGGGCAAGTCACTTAACCCCTATTGCCCTGCAAAAAAAAAAAATTGTTACACTTGCATTTTAACAATACTTTCACCCTTTCAACAGCAAAGAAACTAAGTTTAGCAATTGGTTTTCAAGAATAATTAGGTAAATAAGGAAGCTAGCAGATAGCTCAATTCCTTCCCTATTTAACAACATACCATTTGAACTCCTTTTTGGATAGCAGTTCCTCACTATTATCACCACTAACAAAGGACTCCCCATCAACAATCACCAGGTGTCCAAAGTCTCTTTCATGGGATCAAAGTTAGGATGGTTCTATCAAAAAGGAGTAGTTTCCTTTGCTCTTGCCCCATAAGAGACAATTTTCCAGGGGTTCCTATTTTGCTCATCTGAATTTGTCTGATTTGTTATATCATCTTTTTGTTTGTTTGGTTGGTTTTTTGCAGGCCAATGGGGGTTAAGTGACTTGCCCAGGGTCACACAGCTAGTAAGTGTCAAGTGTCTGAGGCCAGATTTGAACTCAGGTACTCCTGAATTCAGGGCCAGTGCTTTATCCCCTTCACCACCTATCTGCCCCTGTTATATCATTTTTGACATCATGAATTACAATTTTGTTTTCAAGGCTTCTTTCATGCTACATACCCATTATAGCCAAATTGTTCGTTATATCTCCTAGCTGTGTGAGCTAAACTTACCCTTGAGTCTATTGCCAGCTCATATTCATGTTGCTGACTGACTGGTGTGTGTGTGTGTGTGTATATATATATATATATATATTTATAGATTTTATAATGTTTAATGGGCTATAAAAATTTGAGTTATTATATAATTGAACCATGTGTATATCCAGTAGATTGTGGTCACAGGGAATACTGAATTTTAAAGTAATATTGGAAAACCACACCCAGATATTTTGAGATGAAATATCCATACAAAATTGAGAGGTTTTCTACCCCCAAAAAATAAAATAAAAGTAAAAAGGATAGAATGAGCTTTTTTCATAGGTGGGGGTTGGGAGTTGCTTCATCAGCTATCTGTTGGAGAATTTCCTTTCTGGCCCAGTCCTAAGCACACCAAACTCATCTCTGGCTCAATTGCTGCTGCGATGGGGCAATAGATGGGCTGTCCCAAGGTTTGCTCCCCACATTGAGAATGCAGCTGGAGAGCACCTGCCCACCATTTACAGCAGAGTGCTTTTATTCATTCCATGGGATATTCATCAAAAAACATGGCTGTGAGAGGGAGAAAATTCCAAGTATGTGTCATCCCTTGCCTGTCTCATGCAGCTGTTTCCTCAGGCACACAATGATGTTGTGTTGTTAAGGAAATACACGGTCAGGCAGCAGCACAAATAAAGCATTTAGTTTTATTGAGTTACATGACAATCATTATGTGAAATAATAGGCCCCAAATACTGTTTATTCAGTGGAGATGGACAATAACTTCACTGTCCAAGCATAGGGGGCTGCCCACTGTATGGAGAGCCAGGAAGAGGACATCAGAGCAGCATTAACACTATAACTGCTGGCTACCTGTATGATTTCTGAAAGCCTCCAGAAGAAAAAAAATGGTTTCAGGTTTCCATTGGCATTTCTTCAGGAAATACCGATTTTAAAAATCATTTCAGCCTCAAGATTTGAAGAAACAAAAAACACACCAAGTTTTCATGTCTCTTGAAAGACAATGTCAGGCACTGGAAAGACCATTCACCTGAATTCAAATCCCTACATATGATAGGCTGGATGAAAATGAAAGAGAGAGAGAGAGAGAGAGAGAGAGAGAGAGAGAGAGAGAGAGAGAGAGAGAGAGAGAGAAACACATTGATTAAGTGTCAGGCATTGTGATAAGCAGTAGCAATACAAATATTAGCAAGCAAAACATACCTTGCCCTCAAGGAGTTTGTGTTCTAATGGTTTTGATAGTGTAAGACAACATAGAAAAAAGGGTTCTATAAAGAGAGAAAGGGTACAGAGACTTCTGGGAAGTGGCTTTGAGGCCTGGACTCTAGCAAGACAGAGGAAGAATGAACCTATAAGAAATGAAGGTCCAGAAAAGAACTCAGGAAGTTTAACCTGGAGAAGGAAAGATTTGAAAGCAACATAATAGTCACCTTCAAGTATTTGAACAATTGTCATGAGGAAGAAGTATTAAACTTAGGATCATGCGATCATAAAATAGAGTTGAAAAGGACCATCTATGACATAGTCAATTAAAAATTTCCAATAAGTAGACTTTCATTTGGTGCTGAAATACAGGGGAGAGATTAGGGCTGGGTATGCAGAGCTTAGACTCATCAGTATAGAGCTTTTAACTGAACCTATGGAAACTGATGAGTTCACCAACTGAAACACTGCAGATTAAAAAAAAAAAAGAACCTTATAGAATACCACAGTTGGTTGGCATAATATGGATGATGAATCCATAAAGGAGAGAGAAAAGAAATAGTTGTACAGGGAAGAGGAGCAATGTCCTGAAAGCACAGAGAAGAATATCCAGGAAGAAAGGGTGGTAAACAGAATGAAGTGATGCAAAGAAAACAAGGATGAGCAATGAGAAAAGGACATAAAAGTTAGCAATTAAGAAATCATTGGTAACTTTGGAAAGAGTGGTTTTTATTGAGTGATGAGATCAGAAGCCATATGTAGTTAAAAAGAGGGAGGAGTAAAAGCAAAGACACTAACAATAGATGGATTTTTTTCCCCAACGACTTTAAGAGAAAGAGAAGAGAATTAGAGCATGACATTTAGCAGGGATGATGGGATCTATTGATAGCTTTTTCAAAATGAAGGAAACTTGGTCATGTTTATAGGTAGCAGGGAAGGAACTAATAGATAGGGAAGCCATGAAGTTTAGAAAGAGGTAATGATAGTGGTGATGTTCTGGAGAAGACAGAAAGGGATGAAGTCTCGATAGAGAGGGGAGGCCTTGGCAAGGAAAAGAGAGGGTTTTTTTAGAGGCTGGAGAAAAGAAATGTGTATTGACCTTCAGAAAATTCAACTTAATACATTTTCCTATTTTCTGTTACTCCTGGTTAATTAAAGTCATACTGTAGAAAGAAGAGGAAGTTTTTTTTCACATATTTTGGTCTTGTTATGTGAATAGCTGCCCTAACTTCAAATTTACCAGATTATTATTAATTTTTGGTTGCCTGGACCTTGAATTTATTAAATACAAGGTTTTGCTTGTATAATACTAATATTACCATATAGCACCCCTTTTTGACTACTCTCTTCCAAATCCTACATGAATTGGTGGCCTGCATCCCTGACTATTCTTCTCCTCTGGATTCTTTTTTTTAAAGGTGAGGCAATTGGGGTTAAGTGACTTGCCCAAGGTCACACAGCTAGTGTCAAGTGTCTGAGGCTGGATTTGAACTCAGGTCCTCCTGACTCCAAAGTCAGTGCTCTATCCACTGTGCCACCTAGCTGCACCCCCTCCTCTGAATTCTAATGATAATCCTGAGGCATTCTAATACTATTACTCACCAAACTCCATCCTGTGAATGAACATTAGGTATGATGATAGTAATGTACACACATATGGAATACATGGGTTGGATAATTATCTTAAACTGTTGACCTGGGATTCTTCTTCTCCCTTTTAAAGAGTCCCCACTAAGTACACTCAGGAAATGCGGTCATGATGGATGAGTTGTTTCCATGCTTTATTTCACTGGTTTCTACAAAAAAACATTCCCCCTGTCTCATAAAGTTGAAATATACTTTTTGATATACATAGGTTCTATGGGAAGAGTGGGTCCAAACAGTACAAAAATACTGAGGCATTCTTGGAGGGTACATAAGTGACCAAAACAACTCATGCTTCTGTTACTAGAGGTAGTTGGCATTCTTTCTTTTCTTTTGGAGTCCTCACATTTTCCCCTCCTAGGTGTAGCAAATCTGGTAGGAGGGTCACTCAGGGAGTCTCCTTGGGTCTGTTCCTCTCCACAGTTTAGTGATCGACTGGCAGAACTGTTTCTTTCTTGATTCCACAGGCAGTTCTTTCCTCTCTTTCCAGTCTGGCCTGGCTCTTGATAGCAGCTTCCTGACTTGAATGTGATCTCTCTGTGTTTGTTTCCCACATTAGGAAACTAAGGCCAGATTAAGAAAATGACTGGTCCATCAAGCCTTACATGTAGTCAGTGACAAAGCTAGGCCCTGGATCCCTATCTTCTGATTCCTGGTCCAATGCTATTTTAACCACTCCAGAATTCTTTTCAAATATTAATTCAAATATCCAAGTGTTTGGTTCTCATCAATATTTTTAAAATTTAATTTTTACAGGCAAAGGCAGCTTATTTTTCATCCTGTTGTCAACAGTTATCTTGACTGAACTTTTCAAGGTTTCTTTTTTTCCCATCTTTTCATAAAAGTGTGAAAATAGTGACATAATCATGGCTTCAACCAAACCTGGCATATGGATCATGAGGTCCAAGTGCTCTATTCATTCAGTTCCTGCTGCTTCTCTAATAACAGGACTCTTTCAGTATTAAAAGATGGAAAACTTGTTACTATGAGACATCTGGAAAAATAAAATTCTCAAGACCCTCATTCAGCAGAGAGGGAGTCAAATGTGTGTTTGTATAGAAGAGATTACATGACATTCCTAGGTCAGGGAAGGAATTGGAGGCTGCTTTACAGGGGAAATTGAGTTTCAATTTATTGAGCGCTTTGTGGGTTTGGCAGAGGGTAGAATAATTCAAGACTGTCTTCTGTTTTAATGGAATGAAAAAGAACAGGTTTCTGAAGAATCTATTTGGATCAGAAATTGGGAGTGCTAGTGCTCTTGGGGGTGAATATCTTTGGAACCATTGCTAGGTTTCCAACAGGAAAACATGGAAGCAGATGGGTTTACTAGGACATTGGATTGAGACTTAAGGATAGGTTTGAATGGGGTTCTTTCTGCCACTAACTTGCTATGTAAGATTAGGCAGAACATGTCATTTTTAGGCCTCATTTTCCTCAAATGTCACGCTAGATGACCTTTAAATTTCCTCCAGCTCTAATATCGAGGGTGTTTTGTTGTGTAAATGAGTTGGAAGAGATGGTCTCTAAGATTTTTTCCAAATCAAACACTCTATGAATGAAATGAAAAGGTTTTATTGTAAAACAAGTTTGCTAACTTAGATAACTTAGCAATGGAGTAATAATGTCCCTTTGGAATGAAAGGGAGGGTTTGCTTCCTTTCTCCTCATCAACTGGTTGAAGAATTCACAGAGTAAGCAGTAGATAATAGATTATTCAGGTTTCAATATGCTGATGAAGTAGAAAGAGGTATCTACTCTATATCATTCCTTTTACAAAGTTTGAAGGAATTCTCTGATTCAATTGGAAAAGTGGTTGGTCCTTGCCTAGGTAGAAATGTCCCATAATCCTTGAAGCCTTTAATAAGCCAAGTCTGTCAAGCCCTAGAGAAATTGGAAGAGGTTGAGAGTTTGAGGTATTTGAAAAAGGAATAACATTTGTGGAGGTGATCTTTTCATCTCTACCAGAGGAGATTTGGGGGGTGGTGTTGTTTCTTCATTTTCTCTGGTGCACAATTAGTCATGGTATCTAGCAGCAGAGATCTCTAGGAAATATTGCATCTAATAATAAAATAATTGATAACATTTTAATAGGGCTTACTATATGGCAGGCACTATGCAAAGCACTTTACAATTATTATCTCATTTGATCTTCACAGCAACCTTGGGAAGTAGGTGCTATTATTATCCCATTTCACAGATGAGGAAACTGAGACAAACAGAGGTTAATTGACCTAACCAGGGTCACACAACTAGTAGGTGTCTGAGGCTGGATTTGAACTCATCTTCCTGACTCCAGGGCCAGTGCCCTATCCACTTAGCCACCTAGCTGCCTCAATTATCACAGAATGTTTATGTATGCTCCATAATATCTTCAATTTTCTTCCTTATGCACCTTCATGATTCTTTCAGAATCTGACTTCTTAGTTTCTCTATATGTAGAGATGTTACCCTAGGCCCTCTATATTTTAGCCACCAGATCTCCACCACACACTGTGAAAAAGAAAGTAATACTTTTTGCATTGCTTTGCATTACTTCAGATGGTACAGGATTGATAGAATTTAAACCACCTGAGGGTTGGGTCTATTTCAATTTTTTTTCTTTGTATTCCCAGTATCTGGACAGTGCCTAGCTCTCAGAACTCAAGGAATATTTGCTCATTTGGCTGATTAATTAATTTATTGTAGTTAGTACTATTTTCTTAAATACTAGTGTGAGAAGCATGGATTATTCTTCTTGTGCTCCTAAACCTCCTAAAGAAAGACAGATAATTTATTAAGTAATAATAATATTCAATATTACTGTCAAGCTCTCTGCTAATCATTGGGGATACAAATAGAAGCTACATAGTTTCTACCCTTGAGGAGCTTATATTTTAAGATGAAATAGGGTCAGGGGAATTGTAACTTGGAAGGGAGTCACCAATCAGAATAGGAGGGCTGTAAGGTGAAGATTTCTCCAGGCTAGCATGGCACCAGATGAGAAGAAAGAAAAGAAATCTGGAGTGTGAGTCCAGGCACAAATGAGGCAAAGCATAGTTTGTTTCCTTCCCAAAATCATGGCTCTGAGGAGAGCATCACTGATCAGGATAGCATGGCCACAGGTTGGAATTTTTCCAGGTAGCTAGGCAAATTGAGGTAATTATATCAGCTATGTCTTATATTTTTCTTGTGCTTACATTTCTGTTTCTTAGTAGTTAACTTTTCAGTTCCTTCAGGCCCCAAATCAGTGAATGGGGCATGCAAATTTTAAAAATAGACTCAAAAGTTTTAAAAATCAAGCCAAATTAGTAACTCTGAAAATTAAAAAAAAAGATTTTAAAAATTGAAAGCAAAAATAATGAATTAATAATTTTAAAAGGAAGTGGAGGGGGATAGTAGAATACAAAAACAATAGCTAAGTTGATTTTTAAAAAGAAAAAGAAAAGCCAAACTACCAGTATCAAAAATGACAAAGGAAAATTCACAATCTAAGAAGAAATATAAAGAATCATTAGAAACTCTTTTCCCAACTACAAGCTAATAAAACTGACAGTTTAAATGAAATGCATGAATATAACAGAATAAGAAACATACAATTTAAGTAATTCTATCTAAGAAAAAGAAATTTTAAAAGGTATAAATAAGCTCCCAAAGTGAGGACAGGGAGAGCTGAGACAAGATAGAATAATTTATTACAATATTACATAATGTATTTGCAAAGGTACAAAAAGAATGGATTCTGCCAAATTCCTTTTCTCATATAAATATAGCCTTGATACCTAAACAAAGGAAAGTCAAAACAAAGAAAACCATACACAAATATCCCTCATGAACTTCAGTGTGAAAGTTTTAAATTAGCTATTAACAAAGAGGCTACAGAACAAAAATCTTATGTACTATGACTGGGTTGGATTTATACTGGAAGTGCTAGGTTTGTTCAATACTAGGTAAACTACAAATATAATAGACCATAATAATGTCACCTTTGCTCTAGTCTGCTCATGTTTTCTCACATTTTCCTGCTCTTATCACTGTCTCGGTCCACTAAATGGTAGATTGAATGATTTGAGCATTTAATCTCTGAAAGAATCCTTATCAAAGGTGATTCTAGATTTTGCCATCTTCAAACTGCTTAATTCCAAATTCCATGCCTTAAGCTTATTTCGCTGATTTTTTTTTTTTGACACTTTGGATACCTACCAAGGATGTAATGCTATGATTAAGTATCTGGCCTATATATCTCATGTTTCTTCCCTAGGGGGACATAGATTCTCCCCCTCAAAAAAAAGTCTAACCTCAGTCTGGGGTTCCATTGTGTTCTAATATTACATGCTATGGAGTGGAGAGGTCTATTAGCATTGGGAGCTACTTCTGGCATTTTGAGCTATTTTCTTTTCTACCAGATAATTCTCATAATTTATCTCCACATCAACCCTTATCAATTAATATTTAAACTCTATGCAATACTCCCTTGTCCACTGTGGGAGACTTTGTAAAGAGGTTCCAAATTCTATTTGAAACCTGTATTTCATTAGGAATTTTAGAAGCGTTTTAATTCTCAGGTAAATTATTAAAAATTATGCTTTTATTTTTCTTTTCATCTGCCTTATTGATCACTACACATTTCTCAAATTATGAAAATCATCTTTTATATTACCTTCAATATCTTTATATGCTGTCACAGGTTTGTTTTTTTTTTTAAGAGTCCTCTGTGTGTTTCTATCTTCATTGCTAATCATTATTACTTTAGGGATACAATATCTATTTTATTGCTATCGGCCTCTATATTTAGTAATAGGTGCAGGGACCTATAATGTAAATATGCAAAAACTTCAAAGACTAAAAATAAACAGAAAACATCAGAAAATATACTATTTTGAAAATAAAACCACGTTTTTCTTCTCTAGTGGATCCTATATCCAATAAGATCCTAGATGGTGAATCTCTACGGTTGGTCCCTGACAAATGCAGCAGTCAACTCAATGAATCCTGGACCAGCCCCAATAGTGTGGCATGACTGGCGGGATATAGCATTAGTTTCCTCCTTTCCACTTTTTTCTCCAGTCTCTCCCTTTCATTTGTTTCACTTACTAAATCTACATTCATATTACTATGTCAGAGTTTTCTGAGCTAAGTCCAAAGAGGCTAATTACCAATTGGTTGGCCACTAGGGAATAGATTCGTGGGCCATTAAAGAACAAAGGAGTTCAAAGACCACTGAGAAGGCACACGCCTCTATATCATGAAACCTTTCTTTAAAAAAAATGTGGAGAGATGGCGGTGTAGGTGGAGCAGGCGTGGACCTTGTTTGGCGCCGGTGGGTGTTGGGACACTGCAGGAAGTCTGGCTGGTGCTGCAGATCGCCAAGGAGAAAGGCTTGGGGGAGTAGGGCGTGGTTGAGGTTAGCCCACAGCCACCAGAAGGCCCTGTGGCTAGGGGGCGTGGTAGAAGACTATTTTCCCAGAAAGGTGAGTGAAGTGGCAACGGGACAGGATTCCTGGGCAGAGCCTAATTTGTGCCCTTGTCTGGGATCGCTCCCTCCCCAGCTGACTTGGAGCAGGAGGAGGTGGAGAACTTCCTGACATCGTGAGCACGGAATTTGATTCCCCGGTGCAAGGCGGAAGCCTGCCCCAGGTCATCAGGCTCTTCCCACCCCTTGACCCCCTTGCCTTCCCACTGTTTCAGGACCACTCCATCCCCAAGGCCCTACTCTAAACGCTCATCCACTTCTTTTTTTTTTTTATGTTAGAATAAGGTGATAGTTTATTTAGGAGCAAGGGAAGGGAAGGGTGGGTGGAGGGAAACCATGAAAGAAATCCTTGGACTTTTCATGGGGAGATTTGGCATAAAGCACATGGCTCAGAGGTACCAAATCTCCCATCCACTTCTATTGGAGCATTTTTCCTGACTCCAAGGCCTGTTTGTTCTGAATGGGGGGGGGAGTGGAAATCTGGGGTTGAGGGCAGAGTCCTCAAAAGTTGAACAGTGAGGATTTTACTTGGGTGGCTTTGTTAGGGATAGACTGGAAACACGAGGATACCTCGGAGTCAGGAAAAATGCATCCACTTCTATTGGAAACACGAGGTATCCTCGTGTTTCCAGTCTATCCCTAACAAAGCCACCCAAGTAAAATCCTCACTGTTCAACTTTTGAGGACTCTGCCCTCAATCCCAGATTTCCTGAGCTTCTTTTTTTTTTATATGTAAAAACAGATTTATTTTAACATCAATTTAAAAAAAAATTGTTCCAACTTCTCTTCCTCCTCTATTCCCTCCCCCACCCACTAGAACTCAAGCATTTCAAAATAAATTATACATGAGTAGTCATGGAAAACATTCCCACATTAGCTAGGTTGTGAGAAAAAAACAGTCAAAAAACTCCCAAAACTTCCTGAGCTTCTTGCACAGCTATAAAACTGGTCTAGGGCACCCAAAGGGGTCTCAGTGTGTGCAGAATCTACTTGAGACCACTGGGTACTTGGCTCTGACATTGATCAGTCTCATGTGATCTTCAGCAAGTCACCTGACCTCTTTCCTTCTCTGTAAATGGCCTCCCAAGATTGGAGGGATAGAAATTGACTTTGCAGTGCTTCACAGGAGTGGAGGGGCTGGGAATGAATCGTGGAAAGTTTTCCCAGCCTTTGTTCACCCACCCCCAAGGCCCTCCCTCCCCCACAGGACTTTCACCAGGTGACACCTGCTCTGAATTAGGGTCAGTGACAGGACAGAAGGGGCTTCAGGGGCCACCTCTGAACCATAGTCCCCTCTGAACAAGTGGACAGCTCCTTTCCCTAACCTTCACTCATACAGCCTCTACCTTCATTTCATTCCCTTTCCCTCCCCAATCTACTCTCACCTCTACTAAAGTAACCAAAGTAATCTTCCCAAGAGTCAGTGTTGGCTATGTCACACCTGTATTCTAAAGCAGTGACTCCCTCTTCCTTGTAGGATCAATTACAAAGTGCTCAGCCCTCCCCAGTCTTCCTTTCCACTTGCCTTTCTGTGCTGATGGCCCTGCCAGCTCCTCCCCATCCTTGGCCTCCAGTCCTGACTCTCAAAGCTGCCTAGTAGACTTAACCAAGCCATGAGCCCTCCTTTGTCATAGGGACAGTTGGTGTTCTCACTTATAGGGAGCTTGAAGGTTTGCAGAGTGAAAGATGCTTGTGGGGAGGGCCTGTAGTCCTGGTCACACACACTTACTAATCAGTGCTTGTCAGATTGCAATGAACCAAGTTGGAAGTGAATTGGGAGATTTTTCTTTGTATGCCCAGTTTGCTTAGCACACAGTTGGTGCCTAAGAAATGCTTTCCAACTTGTTTGGAAAGTGGTCCTCCAGTTTTGGAAGAGCTGCAAGGAGGAGGAGGAACTCCCAAGCTCTCCAGGTGGCAGCACATTCTCTTTGAGAGGGCTTCCAATGGCTTGGAACTTTTCCACCTGACCTGCACTTTTGTAACTTCCACACCCACTGCTTCCCTCTCCATCTCCCTTTCCCCCAGAGGCTCCACTTCTGCTTTGGGTTACTGCTAGATTATCGGCCTCACTCAGACACAGTGATCAGTACACAGTAATCAGGCTTCCTTGGAACTGTAGCCAAAACTGTATTTTTGCATTAAAACAAAAGATCAAATGGAAAATGAAAATGTGTAGAAATTTTTCAGAGTGAGAATAAAAATGACATGAATAGAATATCCATATCTTTTTAATTTAGTATTTTATTTTCCCATTACATGTGAAAACAATGTTCAACATTCATTTTTTAAATTGAGTTCCAAATTCTCTTCCTTCTTCCTCATCCCCCTCATTAAGAAGGGAAGCAATTTGATATAGGTTATACATGTAGTCTTGCAAAATATATTTCCATGTTACTCGTATTTTAAAAGAAAACATGGACCAAAATAAAAACTAAAGAAAAATAAAGAAAGTAAAAAAATGCTTCAATCCATATTCAGACTCCAGAATGTGCACACCTTACAGCTAGGAAATTACTAATACCAAAACAGGAGTCATTTCAGAATCAGTGTTCTCTTTGCAATCAGATTAGTATATTTTGGGAGAAAGAAAGATAAAGTAGTAGTAGAAATATTTAAGTGCTACAAGCATGAAATAAATAGGTAATTTGAGGTTGGTACTATAGATATAGTCCAGCCATCTCAAAGGTTGACAAAGAAGGAAAATGGGACTCAGAGCAGAAATAACTAGTCCATTGTCATAATGATCAATCACTGTTATAGCATAGAAAGTATATTTGTTAAAGATACAAAATTGATTAATTTGGGTACAGCATGCCTCCCTCCATTTTTACCATGGTGGCATGCCAGTCAGAAGTATGTATCAAGCCTAAGGAGTGGGGCTGGGTTTTTGTGCTTAGGCAACCCCTAAGTTATGTCAGTGACCAAAACCTTAGTCCACTAAACCAAATAAGGCCTGAGGATAGTCTTATTACCAATAGAAAAAAAATTGCCCAACCTGAATATGGGACAAGTGTTGATTTCACAACATATACTTCCCCTTGATGATAAAGTCTTCAATTCTCATATAGGAAATTCTACCACTTAAATGTCCTTAGTTGTCCAATTATTGGACAACCCTGACCCCAGGAATTCAATTAGGCTGGCACAGGCAGCACTCAAGAAGTAAAAAAAAAAAATAGCAAAAAGACAACAAGCAATTAATGGTCCTATGAAAGAATGATCAAACATGAAGGAGAATGAAAGCCACTATTCCTATGCTTTGCCTCCTTCAACCTTGGGAAGAACAAATTCCTAGATATTAACAATCTAGTCCATATGGTGAATGATGCCAAATCTTTTCAGATCACTATGGCCCACCCAGTGTCAAGTGGTGACGATAATCAAGAGCAGTACCAGAAACATCAAGGCCACAGTACAGATGATGACATTTTCACAAGAGTCACTGATCCTCATCATGTTTCAAGATCATTTACAGTAAGGTAGTTAAGAGGTCATTACCTCCCTGTGTGCAGCCTGTCTCATTTTTAGGGTTAACAAAGACAATCACTGTGTACTACCACCCATTCAGTGTTCCTTGGTCAGGACTTATCTCTCTATCTGGAAGACCCATGGCTAAGAGCAGGAAGAAAAAAGAATATCAGATGTTTGAATATTTAAAAGCCTTTTTCTGTTGAGAGACTATCCTTTTGTTCTGAGGGAACTAAGTGGCTAACCAGAGAAAGCTTTATTTACTTCCTGTCTATAGTAAACTAGGTACCTTCACTAAATTGCAGCTAGGAGGCTCCATGTAGGAGAACTGGGCCTGGAGTCAGGAGTATCTGAGTTCAAATCCTCCCTCAGATAATTACCAACTGTGTAAACCTGGTTAAGTCACTTAATCTCTATTTGCCTGTTTTCTCCATTGTAAAATGGGGATCATAATAGTATCTACCTCACAGTATTGTTGAAAACATCAGATGAGGTATTTGTCAAGTGCTTAGCATAGGGCCTGGTACATTAATAGATGCTTAATAACGGCTTGCTCCTTTTTCTTCTCCTAAATCCTACCCATTGATTTCCCAAACCAAATTATCTTCCAACAATTCTATCTTCTGGTGATTGAGAAGAGGGAAATTATGGAGTTGATCAGTGGGTACTGTACTTACATCAATGTGGAGGGGACTTATCAATTTCTGACTCTAATAAGCAAAGAGTTACAATTGGCCCTGCCACTGTCTACACTTCTGCTATCACTGATACTATCCTATCTTCTGGGCTAGAGTGCTAACCCACTTGTTCTGGGCACTTGAGAATTGTTATAGATGGGACCCAAGATTACTGTTAATTCACGTTTCTGAGCAAGTGCTGCTTCCCTTTGTTACCTGCTGCTAGTTCCTACATTTCTAAGTTAACTCCGACTACTCTGCCATATTTATAAGGTCACATATAGCTTAGGCAACTCGAAAGGTTTCATTTGTCACATTTATCCCCAATTCTGAAAAGGCCTTTGAGTTCCTAGGGAAGCCCAGACATTCTGCTTTCAGGTGCCTTCCCCTTATGCCTTGCATTGAAGAGCCTCAATGAACTACATATGCTAATGTTCTTAATGGCCTTCTAAATGCTATATGAAGAGGCTCAAACAATCCCATCTGCAAGGTGTTTAAACTAGTCCCCAAATTCGTAATCTTCATGGAGAACCCAGCTTGGGCATCTAAAGATCACTTACACCCCCAAACAGAAGATTTTCATATTCAACAAGTAATAGTTTATATCATTTATTAGCATTAGGGCATTGTTCTAACATCCCCAGAGGACATTTGCATCCATTTCTAGTTGCTGAATGCCCATAAACAATTTACTTTCTAATTCCTCCAGGTCAATGGGAGCTCACTCACTGTATGGAGCCAGAAGCATGGCAAACCACAGACTGCAAGGCTCTCAAATCAGAGCATTCAATCATCAAGGACTCACCTTCTTCTATCAATCACTCCCCACCACCCTTTCAACTACAAACTCATTTACGAGTTTATTCTAATCCAAACACCTGCTAACACCAAATGTTCAGAAGCAGGTCTGACTCATATCATTCTTGTGACTCCAGTTAAGGATTGAAATGAAATGAGACACTTGTAGGCCAGCTAACATCATGCAAAGAAATTTACTTAACAATATCCTGGAAAGAATATTCAATAATGATGGATCATTGATTTGCTTTGGTACAGCTTCCCAGATTCCTTTTTTGCTATGGTGACATAACAACCTGAAGTATATGTCAAACTTGATAAGTGAGTTATTCCTCAAGGACTATAGTTTTGTACCTAATTTGATCAGGAAACTGTCGACTTGTTATAGCCTTAGTCTGATGATCCAATTAAATCTCAATGATAATTCCATTACCTGTTATGTGTTGGGGAGGAGGAAGGGGGAGGCAAAACTGCCTAACTTTCATGATGTAGGAATTGCACCCATGATAGTCCCCCTCCTTTTCTAATTATAAATTTCCTGGATACTGCATTTTATGCCAATTTCTTCCATACAAATAAATGTGGGGAAACTTATACAATTTAAGCCTCTTATGTATTTCTCCATTGCTCTTTCATTTTGATTTTATCCTATGAAGATTTTAGCATTCCATGACTTACAACCACATTCCATCACCAGGATAACAGCAGTGTTCAAAAAGAAAGTTTTGTCTGAAAACCTTTTTTTTTTCTATTTATATACAGTGCTATACAGAGTTAGGGTGAATGGTAATGGAGGGTGTACATAAAATGTGTCAGGTGTTCCATAGAACAATCATACCAAATTCCTACACTTCAGTCTAGCACTGACTCATCACCTTACAAATTTTCTATTACTGGATTCAAAGTCAGTCTAGGAGCATATTCTGGAATTAACTCCCAGATTACTTAAAATACAAAATTTTTATCATTATCTTGTTAGTTAACTAATCAATTATCTTGAGATGTTATCTCCCAGGAGAATTGGGACAATCTCTTCTTTCACAGAATCTCTCTCCTTTCTCACTTTTTTACTGGTGGTGTAGCTTATTAGAAGTAACCAATAATGCAGAGATACAGATAAACATGATTTAAACTTTTTAATGACTGATAGTGGTTATCCCAAAAGTCACTTTGGTGCTTTGGTAAAGCAGGGTGAAGAAGAAGTTGCTGACAAGAATCCCTCTCACCCATCACCACCTGACAAATTCTCCTAAACACTGGATTGACAGTGCAACAAACCAGTTCTCTTTAGAAAGCATTAACTCAGGTACTCTCAGAAAAACACTTTACTAAATTCACATCAGAAATGTCACTTAACTGTTCTCTACAACATGAGATAACTAAGTTCATTTCTCAACAGGAATTAAAGACAGTTAAACTCATTTAGTTTCTCTCAGGAATTTTCTTCACAATGTATTCACAGAATGTCTTCATAGACGGTTAGCTGTCATTCTCTCACAAACTCCTTCCAAACATCATTGTCAGTCTTCTCAGCAATGACAGTTTCTGTTTACCTTATTTCATTACTACACACAGACTCTCTCAGTCATGTTAACTCTTGGTGTCCAAAATTCTCTTCCTCACATACAGCAGAAACTTTGTTAACCTACATATAGCAATCCCAACGATGAGACCCCAGATAAAGAAATTACTTTCAGGTATGTGGATGTGTTGTCAGGTAGGAGCAATAATTTTCAGGTGCTGAAGTACAAACATACCAAACCTTACTTTTTCTGTAAACTACTGACTTCTTTCTTTCTTTCTTTCTTTCTTTCTTTCTTTCTTTCTTTCTTTCTTTCTTTCTTTCTTTCTTTCTTTCTTTCTTTCTTTCTTTCTTTCCTTCTTTCTTTCTTTCTTTCTTTCTTTCCTTCTTTCTTTCTTTCTTTCTTTCTTTCTTTCTTTCTTTCTTTCTTTCTTTCTTTCTTTCTTTCTTTCTTTTTTTAAATTTGTTTAGTGAGGCAGTTGGGGTTAAGTGACTTGCCCAGGGTCACACAGCTAGTAAGTGTTAAGTGTCTGAGGTCAGATTTGAACTCAGGTACTCCTGACTATCCACTGCGCCACCTAGCTGCTCCCTTTTCTTTCTATTTTTAAACTGTTGCTTTCACTGGATTCAAAGGCAATCTAATAGGAATGATGTGAAATTATTTCAGATATCACTTAAGATGCTAAATGTCTCTCATTATCTAATTATTTAGTTCCAAACCCCTATTCCATTAAAACTGCTAACTCCCAATCAGGTCTGAGGTCTGGAAAAGCAAGGGAAGAATTTCCTGACTACAATTTTCTCACTAATGATTGCCACTAATTGCTCCTCCAAAAAACACTGGAATTATAGTGTGCTAATTCAGTTCCCTTATTATGCAATTAAAACTCAGAATGATGTTTTTTCTTTATTATCCTCATAAATGCCAGTTGACCATCTCTTTAACAATTAATTGAGTTCACCTGAGAATTAAATTTAAAGCTTTACAGTTCCACTCAGGAATTCTCAGAATATCTTTTTGACAGGTTGTCTTCTTCACTCAATAGCTCAGCTCAGTTCTTATCAGAAATGAAAAACAGTTAAACTCATTCCATTTTTATCATGATGTCAGTTAAAACTTTCTGTTTCCCTTCAGTTCTCCTCCAGAATGGCAGTTTTTACACTCAGTTCTCTCGAAGTTCCTCATTCAGACTCCTTCTCTCATGAAACTTAGAGCTGTCAAAATTTCCTCAGGGAGTTATGGGAGTTCTCCCTCTATAGCTCACCCAGAGTCCTCCAATGATGACAGGCAACTGTCAATACTAAGATTCTCTGTGTTTTTTTAATAGTATCCAAAGTCTATGTATGTGAATATATTTAAACTGGTATTATTTTGTGGTATGTATGATTTCTAATCAATTAAAGTGCTTCTCAATGCCTGATCGTATTGGAGGTATCCCTTGATTTCTCAAAGACTGTGTAAGTGGAAAGAACTCAAGTGTATCCCTAGTACTTGTTGGACTTAAAACCTTCTATCTGAAGATCAACCCTGGAAGGAAGGTCACCTGACAGTGAATTATTTAAATCGAGGAATTCATAACATTCATCTATTAAGTCATGAAGAGGTCACAATCTACATCAATGGAAAGATGACCAACACTGACGAAATCACAGATCTGTAAGTTATTGATGGAGATAGTTTTCCCATGATAGTTGAAAATGATTCCTTTCCAGAATGTCAAGCGTCTAATTTTTATATATTGACACTACTGCCAATAACAAACAGCTGTTTGTGTATATCAATATCAGTTCCCAAATATGCCCCCTTGGAAGTCCCTCATGTATTGGAATTTTAGTTGTAAGAAATACTTGATAAATATATTGTGATTTTGAGTGAGCTGCTATGTACTGATTTATACGAGGACTGGAAATATAAATAGAGGCAGATTTACCCAGTAATTATAGATTTACATGCAAATTTAAATACCAGGAATTGGGCATGTTGAACCTGGAGAAAAGAATAACTGGGTAGATATAACTGTTTTCAAATATTAGAAGGATTGACACCTGGGAGAGGTATTAGCCTTGTTTTATTTGGCCCCAGAGGGTGGAACAGGAAGCAATGGCTATAAGTTGCCAAAAAAAAAGTTTAGGCATAATGTCAAGAAAAACTTCATAACAATTAAAACTTACCAGAAGTGAAATTGCTTCCCTTGAGGAGTTGTGGATTCTCCTTTCTTGGAGATGTTCCATCAGAACCTAGATATGGGTATGTTACAATGGGAATATCTTTTGTGTATGGGATGTTAAGGTATCTTCCAACTCTCAAATTCTGTGATTTGGTGATATTTTTAATCAAATACTATTGTAGAAGGTTTAATAAGAAACTTTACTGCTACTATAAAAAATCAGTGAAGGTCATTAAAAGCAAACTGTCTACCTCAACCTGTCAATTTCTAAAAGGAGAAATACAAAAAATAATGTTGGGTTGTTTAAACTAGTAGCATGAAATAATTAGGTAGGGTGTTCAGTGGATTTGTACCTTTGATGTTTCAAGAGGGACAAACGTCAAGATAGTTGTCACCTTGTAAAAGAATACTTACGATTTAATATATATGTATATATATATATATATATATATAAAATTTCATTTTCATTTTTTCATTTACCAACTTCATGAAGGACCATGGCCAGAACAGGGTACTTAGAAGATCAAGGATAGAAAAGAATGCTACAGGGCAGCTAGGTGGCACAGTGGATAGAGCACTGGCCCTGGAGTCAGGAGTACCTGAGTTCAAATCCAGCCTTAGACACTTAACACTTACTAGCTGTGTGACCCTGGGCAAGTCACTTAACCCTAATTGCCTCACTAAAAAAAAAAAAAAAAACCAAAAACCGAAAAGAATGCTACAGAGGAAGTGGAGACTAATAATAAAAAGAGCACTGGACTTAGAGATCTTTGGCAAGTCACTTGTGTTCTAAGAACCTTATTCTTATCTTCAAGATGAAGAGTGAAGTCCATAGAAGGAAGGTTATTTGCCCAAGGACACACAGTTAACTAGTAATTAAAGGAATAGTTTAGAGTTAAAGAGGTGAAACTTCAACATCATCTCTTGTGGAAGGAGAAGTATTTTAACCCCTTCCTCCATTCAGGTTAGGCTGGGTTTTTTTTTCCTTAAAATATATTAAGATAAGGGATTACACTACTTATGTAACCTCCTCACCACCTGAGTACAAAACAGATACAAGGACCTGGAAGGGCTCTCAAATGTTTGACTGGTTAATCTAGATTGGAGCTTCATTTATCTGAATTAACTCATGAGGTCCTTACTGTGTACTTGGTAAATATTCTTCTATTATGGCTTCTAGATGACACAGTAAATTCAGTCTTGGGTTTCCAGAGAGGAAGATCTGAGTTCAAATGTGGCCTAAAACACTTACCAGCTGTGTGACCTTAAGCAATTCACTTAACCTTGTTTGTGTGATTCTTCTCATCTGTAAAATGAGCTGGAGAAATAAATGACAAAGCATTCCAATATCTTTGCCAAGATAACTCCAAATGGGGTCATGAAGAGTCAGAGAAAACTGAACAAATTATGGCTGAGTAAATGTTCTTTTGTTCTAGTATACAACTCAACTACCAAGGTGATGGCATGAGTCAGGCCCAGCTCAAAACACTTTTCAAGCAAAAAATAGTCAATGGAGTAAATATGGCTTTTTAATTGTCCTTTAATGAAAAGCACATGAGTCTTGGTCTCCGAAATGTGCAAACACTATAGAAGTGCATTTGTTTTTTCAAATTTTCTCTGAATTGTAATAGACAAAGCAATATGTGCTTTTTTCCTCTTATAAGGAGGTCCATGAGGAGTGACCTTGATAGCACATGCATCAACCATATTTGAAAGGGAAAAATAAGACTTCCAGGAAAATCAAGCTTTAGTACTACCCTCAGTCAAAAAGCAAACATTGAAGAATTGGAAATCAAAGGAATGGCTATCAATTGGGGAAAGGCTGAACAAGGTGTGGTATATGATTGTAATGAAATATTATTGTGCTATAAGAAATTACAAGCAGGATGATTCCAGAAAGGCCTGAAAGGACTTATTTGAACTGATATACAGTAAAGTTAGTAGAACAAAGAGAACATTGTGCACAGTGACAGCAATATTGTTTGATGAAGAACTAGTCTCAGGAATACAATCATCCAAGACAATTCCAAAGGACTAATGATGAAGCATACTATCCACCTCCAAAGAAAGAACTGATATTGATTCAACACAGCCTGAAGCATGATATTTTTCACTTGATTTCTTTCATTTTTTAAATTTTATTCACATTTTCTTATACAAAATGACTAGTGTGATAATGTTTTACATAATTGCATATGTAAATGTGATTGCTTGCTGCCTCAGGGAGGGGGAAGGGAAGGAGAGATAGAATTTGGAACTCAAAACTTTAAATAAAAATGTTTATTATTTTTTTAAAAAATCAAGCATTGAATATCTGCTAATAATATAAACGAATAATTAATGGCTCTTTTTTCTTTTTTTTTTTTTTGAGGGGCAATGAGGGTTAAGTGACTTGCCCAGGGTCACACAGCTAGTAAGTGTCAAGTGTCTGAGTCCAAATTTGAACTCAGGTCCTCCTGAATCCAAGGAAGATCCTTTATCTCCTGTGCCACCTAGCTATCCCCTAATTAATGGTTCTTTAATCCTTTTAGCTGCAGAATACTCCTGCCATTGGAAGCATTCTCCAAGAAGTTACTGCAAAACTCACCACCTACTGAAAAAGTTCCTTGCTTCTCAAACCCAACAGATTACCAATATAAGGAAGATGAGGACTGGAATGAATTCTCATACCAATATGCGGACTAGAATCTTCCATCTCTTGGAGTCACTGTTCAGTTACCTAGACTAGGAGAAAGTAAGACAAATGAAGGAAAATTACGCGGCTCTGAAGTGTTCTAGGACTTACTGAGATCACCACATTGTCATTCACAAATCAAGAGCAAAACTTCTAAAATTGTGGACTGAGACCCCATAAGGGGTCATGTAACTGAATGTAGGGGTTGTGAAAAATTTAGCAACAAGAAAAGATTATGTATACCTATTTTATATACCTATATGCCCAGGCATAGGTATATAAAAATTTCTCAGGCAAAATGGGGTTGTAAGTGAAAAAAGTTAAAGAAGCCCTGATATAGAGGACCTCACTGCCTGTAGAGAATCACTTTTTGACTTGGAGTCTGTACTCAAATTCTTCTATGATTAGTGCTGAATATCTTTGTCTTTCATACACCTCCTTGTTTTAAATGTTGCTTGATATTAATGGCCAGAGGCACATTGAATGTGGTTTATCTCTATTATATGTTATGAAGAACTTACATTTTGGCATGCCCACAGGAGCTATATTATTGAAAGAGAACCATTATGGTGGAAATTTGCCCTTTATCAGTCCATTTTATGATGGTAAAAATGTGATCTACTAAGAAATAGCACTTGTGAAAGTATACCTGTAACCTTCTAATGCCCTCATCAAAGAGGTCCTCTATGCATATATTGATATAGATATAGATATAGGTTATCTTAAGAAAACTTTCATATTTATGTGAAAGTAGATACGTGGTTTGATAGTTATTGATATCTTTCTATTGCCCTTGATTTTAATTAAGTCCAATATTTCCCCTGTGCCTTCAGATACCTTAAAAACTGATCTGTCATCAGACTCAAAACTATGTTGCTTCTAGACAAGATTTCTTTTGTGTATACTTAGTCTACATCAGTTGCTTTTCCCATCTTTGTTTACTTCAGTAAAATTTTCATTTCCTATAGAGGGCTATACCTGGTATTGTTATGTTAGAGTTAAAATATGTTGATCTATAGCATTCTTGATGGTGAAAAGAGTTTGTTATAAGAGCTTTTGAAGATCTTTCTCATATTTTTTTTTTCTGTTGATTGTCCTTCTAACACCATTTATAAATGCCATGGGGGAAACTATTTAGCTGAATCTCTTGCCAGACTTTCTTTAAAATGGGCCCTGTGTTATGGGGGTGACATTTTTCCTACATTCCACTCCATAAATTCAAATTACCTTTGGCCACCAAATCTCTCTAGTAAGTCATTGTTGTTGTTGTTATTTGTCCTTCATTCTAGAAGAAGACTATGACATCTGGAGGTGATGTCATGATTTGCAGTGCACTGGATGTAAGTTTGAAGGGGGAGGAGCTGTGCAAAGTCACCAACCTCACTCTCTCATCCAGAGCCATCTGGGTCCACTGACAAGCTATTCATCAGGATGACTGGAGATGCCCCCTGATGCAGTGGGGAGACCTTGACCTTTTAAAGCTAAGGTCTTTCTTACATCTCAATTTGCCTGAGGCAACACTCATTCAGTGATTAAGGTTAGGTCAAGTATTATTGAATAAGGTGTTTTTTTCAGATCTTTTATTATCCTCATTTTGGAAATTGATTTACAGTTACTAAACTTTATATTAACTTGTTGAAATCAGAATTGATGTCCTTTCTTCTGTTTCGTTTTTTGGTATCAATAGCTTGTTTAAATAGGTACGCTCAGAGTGTTGGACTTGGAGTCAGAATGACCTGAAATAAATTCCCATCTCAGATACTTACTAACTGTGAGACTGTAGAAAAGTCACTGCCCATCTTGCTTTCCTCACCTGCAAAATGGCAATAATAATAGCACCTATCTTCAATGGTTGTTGAGAAGATCAAATGAAATAATACTTGTAAAGTGCTTTACTAACCTTAAATCATTACATAAATGCTAGCTATTATTATTAAGTGCATGGTATATATTTTCTTCATTTTTGTCTTTCTAGTTTAGCATTAATTTTTCATCTTTAACAAGATGGCATTTTGACTGTACAGACAGTTGATTTAGGAATGACTTATACACTAATAAAATCAATTTTCAGTTATTCATTTCATGGGGTTATAAATAGTACACTGTGTCTAATTCCTTCTGATTCTATTCTCAAAGAATGTATTCATGATATATAAGCATAGGACTTCTGTGTAGCCTACAAGTCTTTGACCTCTCTCATTCTTTACTCCTGCTCCATATTTCCCAACATATTTTTACTCCCCTCTTATTCCTACATTTGAATGGAATTCACTGGTTATTAAAGAATGCTTATTTAATTTGGAAGATCTTATTGAGTTATCTATTCTCTGAAACAAATTTTGGTATCTGAGCTACAATTGTTTTCAAGGCAATTTTTTTTTACCAACGTTTATAATGAACACTGCATTATAAGATGACCAAATGCCCCCATGAAATAGTGTTTCTTGGTAATTTTGAATACATAGTAATATGAACTCTATCAGTTTCTTTATTTGTCTCTTTAAGGAGACCTTGTGAATTTAATCTGCCATTTAGTTGTGATTTTATTCTTTTTGCTTTATAGTGAGGACATCAAGACTGACATAATTCAATTACTCTCGTACTTGGTCCACTTATTATTGATCAGAGAACAAGGATCTTATATATAGAGTACCAATATCAGAATTAAAATTTTGTAGATTGTCTGATATCCATGTGATTATTACCAGTCTTGGATTGCTTTTCCATTACTCTGCTCCTGTTGCTATGGGAGTAGGAGCGGGCCACAGAGAACCAAGGACATTTTCTATTTTTTCTGCTTCATGGATTGGCATGACTAAATAATTCATTTTCACATGGCTAGTCTATAGGTAATAAACTCTTTTTACTTAGCTTAACTCATTCACAACATAGTCATCATATGTCCATTCAAAGTATATTCAACTATACCACAATAATAATAGCTGACATTTATATAGTGCCTACTGACATTTATATAGTACTTACAAAGCACTGGACTAAGTGATTTGCAAAAATCATCTCATTTGATCTTCTCAATAGCCCTGGAGGTAGGTGCCATAAATATTCCCACTTTATAGTTGAGGAAACTTGGGTAGTCAGTGGTTAAGTTACTTTCCTAGGATCACACAGTTATTAAGTGTCTGAAGGGTAAATTTAAACTTGGATCTTCCTAACTCCAAGCCTAGTGCTCTATCCACTGTGCTAACTGTCCTTATAATAGAACCTGAGAGATTTTAAGGTATGATGCTATGGCCTTTGAAAAGTCAGAGTCTCTTCCATGCCATTAAAACAGAATGTGTTGGGGGCAGCTAGGTGGCGCAGTGGATAGAGCACCGGCCCTGGAGTCAGGAGTACCTGAGTTCAAATCCGGCCTCAGACACTTAACACACACTTACTAGCTGTGTGACCCTGGGCAAGTCACTTAACCCCAATTGCCTCACTAAAAAAAACAAAAAGAAAAAAAACAAAAAGAAAAACCAGAATGTGTTGGAAGTATTCTGTGGATAAACTCCTCAAATTGCTCCAGTAGTCATACCCCTTTTTATGGAGGGCACCAAGATAAGCACAACATATTTTTATGTCACAGAATACACCAAATATCAAATGATAAAGATGATTTTAATATTTAGACCTGGAAACTATCTTAGAAATTGCCTGGAGTTTATTTAATCTTACACATGAGGAAAAAGGGGGGGGGGGAGTGTCAGAGAGGGGAAGTGATTTGTCCAAAAGGGACAGCTAGGTGGTGTGGTGAATAGAGTGCTAGGCATGGAATCAGGAAAACCTGAGTTCAAATCAAATTTATGACACTTACTAGCTGTATGACCAAGGCTGTCACCTAAACTCTATATGACTCCATTTCCTCAACTATAAAAGAAGAATAATACTAGGAATTACCTCATATGGTTATCATGAGGAACAAATAAGGCAATATTTGTAAAGCTCTTAGCCCAGTGCCCTTATATAGGAACTGAATTGTCTCTACCCAAAAAAACACACTATCCTATATTTTTACATATTTTTCTCTACTCCATTATTAATTAATTTGAATTAGAACAGAGGAATCTTGAATAAAAATTACAGATTCATGAGTGATACAACAGTTATTTCCTGGGTATCATTCCTGGATATTCCCTAATGTCATTTATCATCATAAATCATTCCCAAGAGAAGAAATATTGACCTGATTTACTTGGGGGTCGTAGATATAAAGCCAAAAGGGACCACAGAGGCCATATAGTCCAACTCCTACATTTTACATAAAAAGGAACCTCTGCCATAGAAAGGTTAAGTGACTTCTTCCAGGATGTAAAGGTGATAATCATTAGAGATAGGATATGAACCTACATCTGATTTCAGATCTAATACTCTTTCCACTGTATCAAACTATGAGGACCTTGAAGGCACACTCAACCCAGCTAGAGCCGATCCAGTCCTAAAAAGGTACAGATCCAGTTCCATCTCATCCAAGAAGCACTCACAAGCTGTTCCAAGTTCACATCTCAATAGCAATGACACTTACAGGTTGCACCAAGAGATCAGCCCTTGATTACATATTGTCATGAATTGTCCTCTATCCCATATGTGTGATTCTTATATCTCTAGGTAGACTATAAAGTCTTTGAGATTAGAGACTGTCTTGTATTTCATGGTGTCCTTCATGACTTCAAACACAATGCTAAGCAATAGAAGTCTTTAAATAACTACTGGTTTATTGAGCCCTAGAAAGTCACTGCCCTGAGAGAAATGGTAATTAGCAGATTGTGCTTGATAATTTCTCAGATTTATTCTAGCTGTAATCCTTTGATTTTATGAGCCAAAGATGTGGTGCTCAAGGGGAGAGGGGAAGGGGAAGTAAATGAAAGGCTGGCCCTACCCTGTCTCCCAAATTTCTTCCCCAAAAGGGGCATTTAACTACTAGAAATTATTTTAGTCCTTGTGAGTTGGGCACTTCCAACAATCAGTTCTCTTACCAGAGAATGAACTGAGATGTAAGTATGAGGCTCAGCAACTAGCTGACATATTACTAAAAGAGCAGGTGCCAACAATCTGTGAATGCTGACAGCGTGTGGATTTTGCCCAAAATGTTCTCTATAGCTCCCTTCTTTGTAATAAAACACCATCTTGTCCTCTGGAAATGTGGACCCATAGATATCCGAGATAAGCAATTCTTACAGAAAACCACCCCAGCAAAGGTTATTATTTGAGTCCATTTTAGAATTAAAATGCTATGAAAAGCATTTGTCAGGCAGTGAGATGTTGGAAACCAATACATCTTTTGCCTCTGAAAATGATGAATTGCTCTCTAAATAATAAAGATCAGCCAGAAATAATAGAAGCAGGCTACCATAGACCCCTTATAAATATTCACAAAGCAGTCATGTGGGGATCTTAAACTGTTCATCAGCATTTTCTTTATATTGGAAATCAGACACTAAATTAGAGGTATAAAATTTTACAGGAAAATATTTATATAGAATGATACTGGTGTTGGCTGCCATGGGGATGGGGTTGGGGGGGCATAATGTAGATTTTTGTGCCAGAACATTTGGATTTAATCTGGGACCTTCAACAAGTAAAAGTCCAAAAGGCACTGGAATTCCATAGATTTAGACCAACATGGATAAGCAAATAAATATAGAAGAAGGGGGCTGGGTATGAGGTTCAAAGAATGTCAGCTTTGGAAAGGAGCTTCAGAGGTCAATCTGTCCAGTCTATACTTGAATCAGAAGCCCCTTCAAAATAATGTTTATGAGTTGCTATCCAACCACTGCTTAATTATCTCCAGTGAGAGGTCATTAATTTGAATGATAAATGCAGGGTTCTACACTTAAATTCCAAAAATAAAAGATGGTTTCCTATGGAAATCCATTCTACATTCAGACAGTTCTGAATATTGGGAATTCTTTCCTTAGATTGAGAGTAAACCCACCTCTCTTCAACTTTCACCCATTTCTTCCAGTTTTGTCATCTATGGCCAAGCAGAAAAAGTTTGGTTCGTTTATACTTAGAGTACTTTGCCCACCATCAAGCCCTCCTCCTAAATCAACTATTCTCCAATCCAAGCTAACCACGCCCTTTGCCTTAAACCGATTTTTCAATTTTCAATTTTTCAAGTATCTGATAGCCATGTTGTTCAACCAATCACCAAGCATCTACATCCTTACTGACAAGAAATCTACAAGGGCTTACTATATGCTAGGCATAGTGGTAGCAATTACCGGTGATGCAAAGAAAAAATAAATAGTCCCTGCCTTTGTGGAGTTTCTATTTTATCAGGGCATCTAGTTATAAATTGATATCATATCTAGGAATATGTATATGTATATATAATGCACACATATAATATGTGCGTAGAAATTTATTTGTAGATAGAAAATATGTACAGAGTAAATAAAAAATAATCTTAATGGTGGGTGGGGGAACGCTATGAGAGTCCCAAGGAAAACTAAATCACTTTTGGTAGGAGCAGTCAGGAAAATCTTCTTGCATGGGATAGCATTTGAATTGGATTTTTAAGGATAACTAAGATTTTTATATATGTACACATAAATATGAATGGATATAATTTCATTTATATGTATATATACATACACATACTTGTTTGTCAATATCTTTCATGCTATCCTTGTGACAAAAAGGAAATGTATAGGCCAGATGATAATATAATTAGGTGGATTCACATACATATAATATACATACATCTGCATATATACATGTATAATATACATGTATACAAATCTATCTTTATATATATACATAAATATATTATATTGTTTAAAATCTAAATTGTGGGTTCTAATCGGCCCCTCCTCAGTCTTGGGGGGAAGCTGGTTAAAATCACTGACAAATTTGACAAGAATTTAGGATTTTAAAGATTTATTAAAATATATATTATAAGTTAGTGAAGACAGAGAGAGAGAGAGAGAGAGAGAGAGAGAGAGAGAGAGAGAGAGAGAGAGAGAGAGAGAGAGAGATTGAGAACAGATTCCTTATAGCATGGAAATCCTAGTTCAGATCTAATTTGGCATAGCCAGAGAGAAAGAAAGCAATTTCTTTTCTTAGCAGCTCACGTGAAATCTCTCACCACCACCAAGCCAGTGTCCAAATGACTGAGGGCCCCCCACCCTGTTCTCCATCTACTGATACGCTGGTTCCTCACCAAAAAGAGAGTTCTTCTCTTAGCGAGCATTCACTTCTTTGTTCCTCTCTCCTTCCTCCCAAAGGGGAGGTACTTCAAGCTGATTGATGGAGAGTGGTCTCTTGCTGACATCAGTAGTACACCAACATGTCGCTCAGGGCCAGTCAGGTGTGGCCTCCATCCAATGATACTTAGTCTGTTTCCTCATTCTCACTCAATTCAAACAATACTAAGTCAATCAGGAGGGGCCCCTGGGCATCTGCCAAATTTCATTATTTTATCACAATATAGGTATAGATGTATGGTGTGTATATATGTATATACATATATACACACATACATATACATACACACACACACACACTATGAGTTAGGTCTGGGGTCAGGGATGAATCATTTTCAGCCAAACAAAAGTATGATTTTCACAGGATATTCTGCAGATTGTCAATGTCTACTCTAACATATGTATTCCCAAATTAAGCATGGTTTTACCAGGAGCAGTATAGCAGTATTGTACCTCTCATGCCTCATTCTGAAAACTATGAATCTCAATGAAACCTAATTTTCTGTTAACATTTTTGGTTGCCAAGTCACACTACTGATCATATTGAGCAGTCATTTAACCAAACCCTCCAGATCTTTCCCCAAAGGAACTATGACCCAGTCATGCTTATCCCATCATGTATTTGCAAGGCTGTCTTTTTTTTTTGGGGGGGGGGAGGAGAATTCAAGTGTAGATCTTAGCATTTATCACTCAGATCTTATATTATTAGATTCAATTTATCATTGTAACTTGTAAAGATCTTTTTAGAAGTGAATTTGTGGGGGCAGCTAGATGGCCCAGTGGATAAAGCACCAGCCCTGGAGTCAGGAGTACCTGAGTTCAAATCCGGCCTCAGACACTTAACACTTACTAGCTGTGTGACCCTGGACAAGTCACTTAACCCGAATTGCCTCACCAAAAAAAAAAAAAAAAAAGAAGTGAATTTGTCATCCATCACATATCACATCCATCACATCCCTGCTTTGTGATGTCTGCATATTGAATAGGTATACTCTTCAAGTCTTTATCCATGGCTAACAAACGGTCAAAGACAGATTCTTAGGCACTTCACTCTCTTAGTTGCCATTGGCACATTACTGACTGCTCTTTTGGATCTGGTCATTCAGTAAATTGTGAATCCACCTAATTTTACTATGATCTGACCTACTCATTTCCTTTTTATTACAAGGATAACAAGAACAACTGACATATTTTGCTGAAATTTAAGTATACCAAGGCTACATTTCCCCATTCTTACCATTCTATTTGCCTTTTGACAAGAGAAAATGGAAGGTGTCTGAATACCTTATTTTTGATGAAATCATGGTTGCTCTTTTCAATAACTGCTTCCTTTTCTAAATGATCACAATTCATTTTTCTAATAAAATAGACTAGATTTTTTTTTAGGAATCTAAAGCTGTTTAGGAATCATTAGCTGTTAGTTTACAGATTGTATTTTTTCCTTTTTGTAAATTAAGAGGTTTCCCTTCTTCTGTCCTGAAGAACCTCTTCCACTGATGAAATCACAGCAAAATGATCCAGTTAACATTTTTGACAGCCGCATTACCCTGAGCTTACAGAGTTAATATTTTTCCAAATTCTACTTACGCAGTTGATCTTTTCAAAACCAAATAGAGGAGCTTTGCCTTTATTACAATTAAATTTCATGCTGCTAGATTCAGTCCATTATTTTGGCCTACTGAAGTCCTTTCTGAGCTTTAGGGATAACAATCTTTCCCAAGTTTGTGATATTTACAGATTTGATCAGCATACCATCTGTGTATTCATCCAAATTATGATTTTTTAATGTTTTTAAATCTTTGTTCCTTTCTTGCTTTTAAGTTATTTTTAATGTGTTAGTTCTCTTTTTTTCCAAACTCCAGAAAAACTTTTTAGGATACTGACCTGTTCACTGGACTTGGCCATATGAATAACAGATTTTTTTCTCTCTAGATTCCTGGGCCACCACAAATTGTTTTTCACTATGACCTCATAGCAATGAACATTCCAAGATAAGGGTGGGAGATTTACTGTTCTTTCAGGTGCTAAGTGGAATGGAACTTCTCTCCTCACTCCTCCGCAAAGTAGCCTCATGAGACAGCTGAATGTTTTGCAAAAAAGCAAGTTAATACTCAGATATTTCAAAAGATGCATGTTTCCTTCTCTGTGGAACTCCACTAGTGCAAATCAAGACCCCTATATGAAGACAGTCTTCATGTGCTACTCTCACCAAAAAAATCTCATCTTTTGACAGTCATCCTTCCAATAATAACCCCCTTTAACATAATTGGGCTCATTCTTGATTGGGGGGGGTGTTTTTTGTGCTTTTGGGGGGGGGCCAATGAGGGTTAAATGACTTGCCCAAGGTCACACAGCTAGTAAGTGTCAAGTGTCTGAGGCCAGACTTGAACTCAGGTCCTCCGGAATTCAGGGCTGGTGCTTTATCCACTGCATCACCTAGCTGCCCGTTGGACTCATTCTTAAACAACAGACTGCCTGTCTGACTTTCACAATCTTTCTTGCCTGGTAGGATCTGCCAGAGTTTTTGCTCTGTTGGAATAGATTTAAAGAACTCAAGGCTACCTCCACAGCACAAAGAGATGTCAGAAAAAGACTTCAATGGAGGAAGCAAGTTCATAATAGTGTTAATACTTTCAAATAGATTAAATATGTAGAGAATATGTGTCAGTACTACATTCAGGCTGGTACTTTTCAAAGGTTTTCCCTTGTGACAGAAACAAGATTGTGACATGCTTTTGGTCATGGTCAGTGTGGGAATTTGTTTTGTTGAACTATGTATATTTGTTATGAAAGTTTTTCTTTTTGTAATTGTTCAACTTGGTGCTAGGCAATGAGAGAGATGATACTTGCTTATAAAAATAAAAAATCTTTTAAAAAAAATTCCTGGGTAATAGGACAGCAGAGGAAAATGACAAATGTCGTAGGGGATATGGGGAAAATGAGACATTAATGCACTGTTGGGAGAGTTGTAAACTTATTCCAAACATTTGGAACTATGGCCAAAGTGTTATAAAAGTATGCAAACTCTTTGACCTACTACTAGGTCAGTATCTGAAAAGAGATAAAAAAAGTTTTTAAAGGACCTATATGTACAAAAAATATGACATCCTTTTTCTGGTGCAAAGAATTTGAAATTGAGGAAATGCCCATCAATTGGGGAATGGCTGAGCAAATTGTGGGATGAGATTGTGATGGAATACTATTGTGCTATAAGAAATGATAAGGGGGCAGCTGCACTGACCCTGGATTCAGAAGGACCTGAGTTCAAATCTGGCCTCAGACACTTGACACTTACTAGCTGTGTGACCCTGGACAAGTCACTTGATCCTCATTTCACTGGGAAAAAAAAGAGATGATGATGATGATGATGAGCAGGATGTTCTCAGAAAAACCTGGAAAGACTTACATGAGCTGATGCAAAGTGAAATGTACTGTATACAAAGTAACAGCAATATTGTAAGATGATCAGCTGAGAATTACCTTTCTCAGCAATACAATGATTCAGGAAAACTCTGAAGGACTTATGAAAAATGTGATCCATCGGGGGCGGCTAGGTGGCGCAGTGGATAAAGCATCGGCCCTGGATTAAGGAGTACCTGAGTTCAAATCCTGCCTCAGACACTTGACATTTACTAGCTGTGTGCCCCTGGGCAAGTCACTTAACCCCCATTGCCCTGCAAAAAAAAAAAAAAATGTGATCCATCTCCAGAGAAAGAACTAATGGTGTCTGAATACAGATTGAAGTACATATATTTTTAGTTTCTTTTCCTTTTTTTCTTTTTCTTTGGGGTGGGGTGGGGTGGGCAAGGCAATGAGGGTTAAGTGACTTGTCCAGAATCACACAGCTAATAAGTGTCAAGTGTCTGAGGTCGGATTTGAACTCCGGTCCTTCCTCCTAAATCCAGGGTCAGTACTTTATCCAGTGCACCACCTAGATGCCCCTTAGTTTCTTTTTCTTAAGTTATTTTTGTCTAATGTGAAAATGTTTTGCATGACTACACATGTATAACTTATATTGAATTGCTTGTGTTCTTACGGGGAGATGGGGAGAGAGGAAGGAGGAGAATTTGGAACACAAAGTTTTTTAAATTGACATTAAAATTGTTTTTACATGTAATTGTAGGGAAAATAAAATCCTAAATAAGTGAACAAAAAGTCAGTCCTGGGAAGAAACAAAAATAGTTATGCAATCAATGTTGGAGACTCTTATCTTTGTATTAACTATAGGAGGAGGATCTTCAGTGTGGTACAATGGAAAGTGTATTGATTTCTGTGTTTTGTTTGATTCCTTTCTCTGTCTCTTACTACCTTAGACAAGTCACTTATGGTCTTTTGGTTGGTTAATTTACCTTAGGGGAATCTCGTCCATTAGTAGTTCATGTTATACACATGCCCATTACTAAATCATGCCTTTGATTTAGGATTTGGATTTGTTATACCAAGAGTGAGTTTTATTCTCATGGAGAGTGACAAAATGCCTTCTGCTTTCTAACAAGGCATTTCTACAGGTAGGCTGTGAAATCCGCCAGGGACCCTAAAGCCTATCTGATGTAGTGGGGGGAACAACTCTTTGCCACCACCTCCACTGATATTTTAATTTCTGCTGGTCTACATCCATTACCACTCAGGTGTCTGCCAGAAAAGCTTCACTAAATGATTCCCTTTCCCTGCCCTGGCAAGACATTCACAAGATAGTAACTTTCAGAAAAGAGTCACAACTTGGGCCTTGCAAAATATAGACTACTAGGGTCAATGTGGCAGAAGGAGGTGTCAAACCTGGGGCCAGAAAGGCATTTTTAATGAAGATTCAGAATTAGGAGATTTGGGTTTTAGTTTTGGCTCTAACACTAATCAGTTGTGGAACTTTGCCAAATCTCCCAGTCTCTCTGATCTTCGTTTTAGACATCCTAAAGTAAGTGAGTCATATATTCTATTTGACTTCTAAGATCCTGTTGAGTATTGACATTTTATACTCTAAGGTCTTTTCCAGCTCTGATGTGAGTTCTATGTTCCCTTTCAGCACTTAAAATTACTTTATCATCTTACTAAACCAAAGAGTCCAGGACTTTAGGCTTATCATGCTTGATATTTAGTCCCTTAACCAAGCTAGGGAGTAAAACACGTAGGAATGAAAATCAAAGAGGTAGTCCAATGCTAAGTGAAGTATAAGAATAGAGACTCATGTTTGTCATCCCCATAATATATGTCCCCCTACATATATTATCGTGGTAGCCTTTCTAAGACCACACTAGAAATATGCCCCTTCTTCAATCTGCTTCAGCAGTATTGCCTTCTGGGTTTCCCACAATGTGGATTTATTTGCAGGTGCATTTGCTTGTATTTTGCAAAGCTGAGGCTTGCTTTGTTGTAACTTTCTCTCTTTTCTGTCCCTTTTCATTGTCTGCTTCCCCTAATTGGTGTTTGTAATAACTCCCAATTTAGTATCATCTGCAAGTTTCATTAACATACTGATTGCTTCTTTGTCATTAATAAAAACATTAAATTATTATTTAACATTCATTGTGCACTAACAATGTATTAGAAGCTGCACAGAATAGAAATAGATTCAGTCCAGAGAACAATCTTTTTTTCCTCCCATTAAAAACTTCTCAAGGAGTTATAGTGCAAATAGTGCTACATCTTCAGTTCATACCCTTTGTGGTCAGAGGTTAAGTGGGTTCCTGGGATTCTGATGTATGCTTATAGGAATCAGTCTAGCAACATCATTTTGTCCTCAGAAAGCTTATAATCTAATAGGAAATAAAGCCTATACACAAGAAACTTTAATATAGATTATACCTATCCTAGGAAGCCAAATGGATGAAGAATTTATATTGTTCTGTGAGTCAGCAGTCAATAAGCATTAGGTGCTTAGTATGAGTCAGGCACTGTGCTCGACATTATCCTGCAGTTAAATGGGCAGCCTATTTAGTTAGTCCATCAGTACCTATAACTTGGTGAAGAACTGAAAATGGACAATTAGCTGGATCCAGAATTGAATAGGAGGAGAAGGAGAGAAGATTGGCTGGCATTTGAAAAAACTGCAACATTTTCAGTGATCTTAAGCTGCTCCTTACCACAAGAGCCCAAGGGACATATTCATCAGGCAGGTGGATATTGTCGCGAAAAAATTTTAAGTCCGACGGAAGAATGAAAATAACAAAGTTTCCAGGCTGAAGCAAATAGGTTTATTGAGAGAGGGCCAGTCCCTCAACAAAACCGGTCATCCAGGCTTTGGGCCTGAAAGACCCAGAAGTACAAACTACATAGGTTTATATACCCTGGGGGACATTATCTAAAATTAGGACATAGTCTTGAGTAATAACAAGGGATCAGCACTGTGATATCAATAGGGTGGATCATTGGTAGGCCAGTGTAAAGCGGCGTGAACAGTATTACTGACCACCTACAGACCCTGTGACATTTCCTAGGGCAGATATCACAAGATCTACTACACTATGTCATAGGAAAATTGAGAAACATGGAAAAAGGACTTGACCTACTAACCTTATGCAATCTATATGAATCACAATTATTTTTTTGTTAATATATTGAATATTATTTTAATTAAATCGCTTAAAACTATAGTGAATCTCATAACTAAGGGACGGGGAAAATCTCACTCACAATATACATATATGCACACATGTATGCATATATACATGCACATACATATATACATGCACATAAACATGGACACACATGTATGTATGTATGTATATAGATATAGACTTGGATAGAGATAGAGATAATAATACCAGAATAGTCCCTTCTCCTTGGCATGTAAGGATTTATAAATCAATGTCAAATCACTCATGTTACAGTGAAAGCACACAGGCTCAAATGGGTAGTAATAGAAAAAAGGCACAATTCTCAAACCCAACCCATAGTGCATATGTAGAAGGGGTGATTCCTGCTACATTGCTCTCCAGGTTTGGCTATATATACTTTCTCTCACATTTCCTGACACTCTGGTCCTAGTGGGGAAGGTCAAACACTCCTTGGTCCATATTGTCAATTCCAGACTGACATTTCGCCTTCTTTACTCAGCAGACTTTCTTCCTTTATTGTACAGCCAATCAAAATGTTTTACCTGATCAAAATTATGGTAAGTGTAGTACACTCGCCCCCAGATCATTATTCTATATTTTTCAAGGGCTTCAACATTTGACTCATAATCTTTCTGTCCTCCCCAAACACTGCCCTCATCCTAGGGAACTATATTATAATGCAGAAAGGCTCACTCAAATTCCCTAATCTCCCAATATACCCCAGCCTCCTTAAATCCCATGAACTCCATCTTGGCTCCACCTCAGTGGGACCTTGCCATTACCCACAAGTGCTCTATTTTTCTAATGAAAATGATTGACATTTCCCTATCTGATGACAACCTCCTAGCCCTCTACTTTTCTCTAGGCTTAACTCCTCTTAACCATGTACTTCAGCCTCAAAAAGACCTCAATCCACCTATCTCTCAGTAGTCATTCAGGCCATTTCTCTTGTTCTGACTTCATTTGCCCCCCTCTCCCATCTCAACCCAATAGGTGCCCATTTTAACTCTGTACTATCCTTTGCTCTTGAATCCCTTGCACCTTTGCCGTATCACTACTCACCTTTTACCAAATCTTAGCTCTGAATTATTTCCACCATCTACCTCTTCAACTTCTACTTATTAGTCACTGAAATAAAGCTGCGGCAAGTCTCACAACTATGCTGCCTGGAGATGTTACAAATTTATGTTGTTAAAACAGAAACAACAACAAAGAAAACAAATTTATGTTGGTGTTTAGTTGTTTTACAGTTGTGTGTGAATCTTTGTGACCCCATTTGGGGTTTGCTTGGAAAGAAATTGGGGTAGTTCGCCTTTTACAGATGAGAAAATTGAGGCAAACAGGGTTAAGGGACTTGCCCAGAGTCATACAACTAGTATCTGAGACCAGATTTGAACTCAGGAAGATGAGTCTTGCTACCTTCAGGCTTGGCACTCTATCCTCTATGCCACCTAGCTTCCCTGTGCTATCTAGCTACCCCAAATTTATGTTATCCAACTTCAACTGGGCCCTTACTGAAAAAAGCAGTCCTTTTACTTGTACTTATATGATTCTCCATCTCAGTGCCCACAGAAATTAGTTCAAATTTTCTTTTCCTTTCTCAAGCCTTCTGCAGTTTTCTCTTCCCCCTTCCCCTAACACCTTCATTTAAGGACCTTAACTCTTACTTTACCAAAAAAAAAGTCCATTTGACGTGTTTCCCCTTTTCCCATTATCTTTATCTCTTTACCCCTATTATGTTTCCTCTTTTGAAATAGCATTACTTATTTATGGTTGAAATAGTCTGATTTAAGCCTCCTTCCCTCCTCTTCAATTATTGTTTAGATCCCAGTTTCCCCCCTTACTTTTTTTTAATCAGTCCTCCATAAGAGTTTATTTTGGTTGACCAGTGTTTCTTCAAGTCTATCTTCTCTTAAGTCACCCATCTACTTCTCTCTTCCTGCCCCAGGTTATTTCTCTATTTACTTTCATTTATATTTCTAAAATCCTCTCTCCTAAACCCCATCCTTTTCCTCTCTTAGCTCAGATATAGTGAGGGTTATATGACTACCCTCTTCTCATATATCAACTCCATGATTGTATATTCTCTTGTGGTGGCACAAATATGAATAATAGTGAATAATTCATCCTCTTTTATGCCAAATAATAGTGAATAATTCATCCTCTTTTATGCCAAGGGTATGCCTTTCCTTTCCTTTTATTTTTTTCTCTTCTTTTCTTTAATCTTTCCTTTTCTTTTTTCTTTTCCTTTATTCTATTTTCTCTTTTTTCTTTTCTCTTTTCTTTTCCTTAAAGAATGAACACCAATGTCCCAATTATGTTTTATTCTTTATTACCTTTTATTTTTAATCATGTGGGGTTTGTTCATTTATTTTAGAATGCCTATTTCTCCAAGAAACTTTGAAAAGAGTGTAGATCTTAAAGAGTACCCTTCAATGACTGTCTGAGCTATTGTAGCAGCACTTGGTACATGGATGTCAAGCATTTCAAGATCATTCAAACCCATGGTTATGATAATTTTGTCTTAATTTGTGGGGGCCTAGGACTCCATAATATTTTCTAAACTGTTCATTACTTATGCCACTGTGCAGTAGTGATTATGGCCAAGCAGCATATGCCTTGATAAGGGGGGTGTCAAACAAGGTGGTCGTGGTTTCTGAAGACATATGTATTTAGCCAGGTAACCAAAGGAAATTCTTTCAACTTAGTAGTTTCTAGGGAAGCTCTGATTTTATTATAAATATACTAGCTTTGTCTCCTACTTTTCTTTCATCTAAAAGTTCAATAAGTGTACCATCTATGTCTCTATCCACAACATTGATAAAAAAACAATCTAGACCCAAGATCAGATCGTTTGGGTACCCCACTAGAGGTCTCTTTACTTTTAAAATTTTTCCACTTAATAGTAATTAAAATAGTCATTTTAAAAATTAATTATAAATTAATCAATTAAATACAATAGTAATTAAATGTAAAGGGTAATTTAAAGATAATTTTCAACATTCATTTTTATAAGATTTTGAGTTTCAAAATTTTCTCCTTCCTTTCCTTCCTTCTTTCCTTCCCAGCTCCCCCAAGAAAGCAAGCAATCTGATATAGGTTATAGATGTAAAATCATGTTAAATATATTTCAACATTAGTCATTTTGTGAAAGAAAAATCAGAACAAAAGGGAAAACCACAAGAAAGAAAAACAACAACAAAAAAAGTGAAAATAATATGCCTTGATCTGCACTCAAGACTCCAAAGTTCATTTTCTGAATGTGGACAGCATTTTCTATCTTGATTCTTTTGGAATTGTCTTCAATCATTGTATTACTGAGAAGAGCTAAGCCTATCATAATTGATAACCACACAATGTTATTGTTATTATGTATAATTTTTTTCATTCCACTTACTTTACTATGCATCAGCTCATATAAGTCTTTCCAGGGTTTTCTAAAACCTGTCCATTCATAATTTCTTATACCACAATAGTATCCCACTACATTAATATACCACAACTTGTTTAGCCATTCCCCAATTGATGGACATCCCTTCAATTTCCAATTCTTTGCCACTACAAAAAGGGCAGCTATAAATATTTGTGTACATGCTGGTGCTTTTTATGGTCTCTCTGGCATACAGACCTGGTAGTGGTATTTCTGGGTCAAAGGGTATGCGGAGTTTGGTTGTTCTTTGGACGTAGTTCCAAATTTTTCTCCAGAATGGTTATATCAGTTCACAACTCCATCAACAATGCATTAGTGTTCCAATTTTCCCACATCTCCTCCAACATTTATCATTTTCCTTTTTTCTCATATTAACCATTCCAATAGGGGTGAGGTAGAACCTTAGAGTTGTTTTCATTTATTTAGAACATTTTTTCATATGTCTACGGATAGCTTTAATTTCTTCATGTGAAAACTGTCTGTTCATAGCCTTTGACCATTTCTCAATTGGGGAATAACTTGTATTCTTATAAATTTGATTCAGTTCTCCATATATTTGATTTATTTGTGTGTGTGTGTGTGTGTGTGTGTGTGTGTGTGTGTGGCAATGGGGGTTAAGTGACTTGCCCAGGGTCACACAGCTAGTAAGTGTCAAGTGTCTGAGGCCAGACTTGAACTCAGGTACTCCTGAATCCAGGGCCGGTGCTTTATCCACTGTGCCACCTAGCTGTCCCCTCCATATATGTGAGAAATGAGGCCTTTATTAGAAACATTGACTAAAAATTGTTTCCCAACTTTCTACTTTCCTTCTAATCTTGGTTGCACTGTTTTTATTTGTGGAAAACTTTTTTTAATTTAATGTAAACAAAATAATCCATTTTGTATTTCATAATTTTCTATATATCTTGTTTGTTCACAAATTATTCCCTTCTCCATCGATTTGACAGGTAAACTATTCTTTCCTCTTCTAATTTGCCTATGGTATCACCCTTTATGTCTAAATCATGTACCCACATTGACCTTATTTTGATAGACAGTGTGAGATATTGGTCTATGCCTTGTTTCTGTCATATCATTTTCCAGTTTCCCCAGGAGTTTTTGTCAAGTTAGAATAAAAAGATGATTTCAAAACATTTACTAAGTTGGGATAAGAACTTACCGTTTGACAAAATCTTATGGGAAAACTGGAAAATAGTATGGCAGAAACCAGGCATAGACCAACATCTCATACCATATATTGTAATAAGGTCAAAATGGATACTCGATTAACAGGAGTCTTTGGATTTACCAATAGCAGATTCCTATAGTCATTTACTACTGTGTCTTCTGTACCTAACCTACTCTACTGGTCCACCACTCTATTTCTTAGCCAGTTCCTAATAGTTTTGATTATTGCCACTTTATAAAATAGTTTTAAATTTGGTACAGCTAGGCCACTAGAGGTCTCTTTCCAAGGAAATCTAATCCAGCTGAATGAACTGGGTATATTTTCCTTTTAGAAGAGAAGACAGTTTCATAGTAGCTGTCTGCAAGTATTTGAAGGGCTGTGGAAGAGGGATTAGGCCTTTTCAGCTTGTCCTCTGAGGGATGAACCAGGAGCAAGAGTAAAAATTGCTGCTAGGATGATTTTGATCTGATGAAAGGAAACATTTACTAACAAAGCAATCCAAAAAATAGAATAAGTTCCTAGGGAGCTATCTGGCTTCCCCTTCCTGGATGTTTTAAGGACAAAGCTAGAAGACAATTTTTCAACGAACTTTCAGAGAAAATATTCCTGGTCATGTGTGAGTAATATTAACAATATTACTAATATCCCATGTCATTTTGAGGTTCTAAAGATTCTAGGCTAGGCAATGAAGGGGAAAAGTATTATGTTTTGGTTTTCTCTACCAATTTTTTTCATTATTTTAAGTTGTTTTAATATTCTTGTCATGTGGCGCAGAGCACCCCAGAATTTCTCTGGGGCACACTGAGGAATCTTCTCCTTGAGAAACTAAACCGGAGGACAGATAACGCCTAGAGAGATAAACTGAACCAAATCAGACTGAGCTAGCTTGGGATTCCTACCCTTCATTCTGGTCTCCCTTACCCTGGGGAGATAAGTTTGGGTGTGGCTGCGGCCTTTGTGTTCTGAAGAGGGATCCGTAGCCACCCCTCACCCAATTCCTCTAGTCACTACCAGTGGGGGATGGTCCTCCACTCCTCACCCAATTCCCCCAGCTACCACCAGTGGGGGATGGTCCTCTCTTACTAAAGGAACTTTCCATAGGCAAATGGTCCACCCCCATCAGTCCTCTATAAAAGTACCTTCCAGTCTCCTGTTCAAGGAGATTTGGACCTCTGAGCCATGTGCTTTATGCCAAATCTCCCCATGAAAAGTCCAAGGATTTCTTTCATGGTTTCCCTCCCCCCCACCCTTCCCTTCCCTTGCTCCTAAATAAACTATCACCTTATTCTAACTACGTTTTGTGTGCAAGAAGGTGTAATTCTTTAAAGAGGAATTCCTAAGAAACCCAACTCCCAACAAACCCCGTACCCCATTTCCCACCATTACATTCTGTTCACTTTCCTAATTAGTTTCAGATTGAGAAAGACACTTTCCAGCACCTAGGCAGATATAAACCTATAGGAACTTTGCAAAACTTTCTTTCCTTATCAAGTATATATGAGTGTAAACTCTAGCTTTAAATAGATCGATTCATTTGATTTTAGAAATGCTTAGTAAACACTGCTGATTCTCTGTGTTCAAAGCACTAGACAAGGCAATCAGGAAAAGGTCAAGTGATGGCATGTTTCCAGGTCTCAGGAAAACTGCAGAACTGGAATCATGAAACATTGCATCCAAAAGCATCCTACCTTGATTTTTTTTTGGGGGGGGGTATTAAATAGAGGCAGACTATAAAGGAAAATTATTCTGGTGAGTCCCCTGATAAATTTTATGAAGCCATGCATCAGGAGAAGACTTCCTTGTAGAGAATGTGGGCATATCCAATATTGTTTAGAGAACAAAATCCATTATGGACTGGGATTCTTGTACTGAGGCTTTGCCCAAGATATTTGGATGGATGGATAGATGGATGGATGGATGGATGGATGGATGGATGGATGGATGGATGGATGGATGGATGGATGGATGGATGGATGGATGGATAGATGGATGGATGGAGAGATGGATGGATAGATGGATGGCAGGCACTTAGAAGGAAAGATTCTCGTTGGAGAAGCCACTCACTGCTCTTGACATTTTAGAAAAGCAAGCTGATATATCAACTCATTCTTTTTGTTTGTTTTTTTGTTTCCTTTATGATTTTTCACTTGGGGTTCTGGAGTGGGGCTATCTTTTGTGATCTGAATCTCAGTGGGAAAGAGCTTATACAAGCACGTTTCCCCTCAGGAACTGATAATGGGTATCCAGAGTCAGAAGTACATAGCCCTGGGCCAGGGTTTATACATTAATTACATTTTAAATAAAATATTCATTGTGTGTATTGTATTCAAGACACTGCATTAGGCACTGGTGATATAATGATGAAAAAGTGACACAGTGGGACAGCTAGGTGGTGCAGTGGATAAAGCACTGGCCCTGGATTCAGGAGGACCTGAGTTCAAATTTGCCCTCAGACACTTGACACAACTAGCTGTGTGACCTTGGGCAAGTCACTTAACCCCAATTGCCTCACACACACACACACACACACACACACACACACACAAAGTGACACAGTACTTGGCCTCAGACTTTACAATCTAATAAGGAGAAGAGGGATAGTGTAAATAGCTATGATAAGCCAGATGATGATACAAAAGAGAAATTCTGAAAAAGTGATTTAGGAAGATTTGAAGAAAAGATCACTTTCACATGAGCTTAAAACAGGCATCTTGAAGGAAGTACAATAACTAGGCCTTGATAGAAGAGAATCTCTTTAGGTGATGAGAATGATCTGCTCATGAGGTATAATGCCCAGCCTATACAAACACAGGAAGATAGAGAACAGCCACAAAGATGAGATGAAATAGTTATTTTTCCAGAATCATCTCAATCACCCTCTGTAGTAATTGTTCAAGAAGAGCTTTGTAAAAAAGAGTATCTAACTATTGAAATCTGGCTTATATCACATATTTGAAGATTTTACAAAGCATCCTTTACTTAGATTTATTATTGCTATTTTGGGGCTTTCAATGAAAATAAAGGATTTACCAAGTCTTAAAGCTGTAGTGGTATGTGGGGAGACTGCACCCTGCTGGCCATTTACTGCACCGATTAAAAAGACACTAATTTTGTGAGTTTAAATTGTGAAATATTCTTTATACACCTAAATTTCCTAAGCTAAGCATTATGATCCATTCCTATAGTAGGTCTTATAGGAATGAACGATTTGGTACTTGCCATTCCTTCTATAATTTGCTTAGCTCATTATTAGTAGGGAAGGAAATTCAAAGGATTTTGATCACTATCTACTTGAATATAACTTTTGAAGTTCTATTTTTAATTTCTCAAGTCTGTAACTTTCCTCCATCCAATAAGCCTTATTCAATTAAAAACACATTGGTTAAATATTTAAAGTGTGCAGGACAAAGTAGAAGGCAGAAGTGAAGATAAAAAAGAATCAATGTAACGGTGCCTGCCTACATGAGCCTTATGCTCTGATAATCTATAAGAAGAAAATATTCTATTAGAAGTTACAACAATCTGGGGGGGGGGAGTCCACTTTTTCACCTATGATGATATTCATTCATTCAACAGGTATTTCCTGAATCTTGTTCCAGACTCACTTTTCAATTTTCTTGATGTCTGAGGTAGATTAGGTGAACTCTAAGGTCCCTTCCAGGTTTTAATCTGTTATTCTACAATTTTATTAGTGTGAGGGAAAATACAGTGATAAAAAAGAGATGGCTCAGTCCTGCCCACATGGAATTTATGTTAGAGCTATAGGGACCTTTAGGATCAAATTAATCCAAGACCATTATTTAGCAGAGGAGGAAACTAAGATCTGAACAGGAAAGGTGACTTATCCATTGACATATAAACATATACTCAGTGTGCTGGATAGTCAAAGGGAATAGCCTGCTATTCATGGTATACTCTAAGCAGGATCCAGACTATGGCTGTACAGATTTACAAGAATACTTTCACTTGGAGGGGCAGGATCCTGAGTTGAAGGGGCAAAATCCAGTGGGGCTCAGTCTTGAATGGAGTCAAAGGCAGCTGTAAATGGTAGTAGCCTACTTGAAGTGGAGAAAAGAGCTGTGGGAGAGAAAAGTAGCAATGCTGCTGGTGCTTTCATTCATTATGTAGATTTAATAGCACTGACTGTAGTATGAAATAGTGACTGATCATTAGCCTTTCTTCCTTAGAGGATGAACACATAACCCAGAGTTTTCAGTTCTTAAAGAACTACAGTAGGACAGAGGTCTAAACCTTGTTCCAAATTTTAGGATCTTTACTTAATTGAGGAGCTAAACAAAGTAGAGAAAGCTATAATGCTTTTGATTTACAATTTTAAAAAATACCCTAAAAAGCAAAGCTAAGTTGTATCCAGGTGTTTTTCTCATTTTTGCTAGGCTAAATGAGTGCCATGTTTGCATGTCTGTCTACCTGCCTACCTACCTACCTACCTACCTATCTAGCTATCTAGCTAGCTATCTTGACAGCTTTATCGTTGTTGTTGTTTTTCAGTTAAGTCTGACTCTTTGTGACCCAATTTGTGGATTTTTTGGCAAAAATACTGCAGTGGTTTGCCATTTCCTTCTCCAGCTCATTTTACAGAGGAGGAAACTGAGACAATCAGGGTTAAGTTATTTGCCCAGAGTTACATAACTATTAAGTGTCTGAGGCCAGGTTTGAACTTAGAAAAATGAGCCTTCTTAACTTTAGGCCCAGCACACTATCCATTATGTCACCTAGATGCCCCCACATCTGGATAGTAATGCCAGCCAAATGCTGTGAGTCAGGACACAGGAAAAAATAAGTATATTTTATTTTGTTTTTTTTTTTATATATAAGACCTTATAGTTGCAATGTAAACATTCCATTTTCTTCCATTTCTAACATTACATGACTCTACCTGATCCATTTTTTCAGGTGTTTTATAAACCACTCATTGGTAAGTCTCCATTTCAAATATGCAGTTGGACGAATCATCATCCCCTTTCCATGCCTGAAGCAAACCAACCCTACATCTCCTCTTCTGCTTTTTTTTTTCTTTTTCTTTTTCATTTTGCCGGGCAATGAGGGTTAAGTGACTCGCCCAGGGTCACACAGATAGTAAATGTCAAGTGTCTAAGGATGGATTTGAACTCAGGTCCTCCTGAATCCAAGGTCAGTGCTTTATTCACTGCGCCACCTAGCTGCCCCCATCTTCTACTTTCAAGGTGTAGCTCAGGTGCTATCTTCTTCATGAAGAGAACCCTAGTTTTATCAGCTAAAAAAAAAAAAAGAAGGGGGCAGCTAGGTGGTGCAGTGGATAAAGCACTGGCCCTGGATTCAGGAGTACCTGAGTTCAAATCTGGCCTCGGACAGTTGACACTTACTAGCTGTGTGACCCTGGGCAAGTCACTTAACGCCCATTGCCCCGCCAAAAAAAAAAAAAAAAGAACATACTCTTCATACTCTTCTCCCTCAAATACCTAATAGCACTTTTAATATTCCCCTTTCCCTTTTTATACTCTACCTTAAACCCTACATATTTATATCCATGTCACATTTGAACCCATTATAATGTAAGATCTTTGAGGACAAACTGTATGTTTGAATATTTGTATCCCTAGCACATAGCACAGGGCCATGTTTAGGAATACTTCAATCCTATTAGTCATATGAGCAGACATTTAAAAGGGACTGGGCTCACTTAGAAATCTTGGTAATTCAGAGCAATCTCACCCCCAGATATTGGGGGGGATGGTGATAATAAGACAGCAAATCTCATGCCAGTGAAAAAAATTTAGTAGATTCATTGTCAATGCCAACTCAGGGAGCACTACTTATTGAAGTTACTTGGTGGTGGTGGTGGTGGAGGCAGGGGCAAGGTTAGGGTAAAAAGATCATCCTCCATGATGCTGAGGCTGGTGGTGTAGCTCGGTTTTTAACATTATGAAAAACATCTATGCTAAACCTTAATAAAGTGTAAAAAATACTTAATGTTTACTGAATAAAATTTTAGGAATAGAAGGTGTGAACAAAATCTTTTCAGAAAAATGTTCATTCATTAGTGTTGGATTTGTTAGGTTGTTTTTCCCCTCACTTATAACCTATATAGAAGCAAAACAATGGCAGGCTATCCCAACTCAAAAAAGTCTGAGTCATTAGATTAGAGAGAGACGTGCACATCCTTACAGGGTAGGCACCTTAAAGTTACTATGCCATGCTTAGATGAGAATTTATAAAGGTCAAAAAAGATGGATTTCATTAAAATTCAGATCACACCTAATCTAACTAGGAATAAAGAACATACAACATTGTCTTAAAACTAACAAGTAATGTTACTGTCAAAGACTTTCATAGAAATAACTTTTTTTAGTATTCAGGACAATTTTCACAATTCTCTGTTCATGAACAGACACAGGTATTGGCACTGATTGTTGCTTTGTATTGGAGAGGGATAGGGTAAGATATTCTTGACCTAGGAGTTCCTATGCATAAAGAACCCCCCCACCCCTGGTGAAAATCCCCTAGAGACTTATGGATGTTGAGAAGTTATTTGTCTATGATCACACAGACAACCATGTGTCAGAGGCAGATTTGACCTGAGAATCCTTATCTTCAAGGAAGGTGTCTTTTCACATCTTAGTACCGTTTTTATCCCAGTGGCACAGATTTAGAGCAGGTAAGAACCCTAAAGGTCTTCTAATCTATATACCTTACATTATAGATGAGAAAAATTGAAATCCTAGAACATTAGTCACTTGCTCAAGAGCACACGGGAGATAAAGGACAAAGATTAAATTTGAATTGGAAACCTGATTCCAAATCCAATACTCTTTAACCATGTCAAGAAAGACAGAGGAAGGGAGGGAGGAGGAGAGGAAGGAAAGGAAGAATAAAGGAAGAAAGGAAGGAAAGAAGGTAGGAAGGAAGGAAGAGAGAAAAAAGAAGAAAGTAAAGATAGACACAGAGACAGAAAGACACGTGGACAGAAGGGGGGTGCTGTTTTCTGGATTAAGTAACTTGCTTCCCAAAGCTATTCACTTCCTTCTAATGCAATTGAAATCCATTTCTCTATTTAGCTTCAGTAAAAAGTGAGTCAATAAGTAATAATGTAAAGGGAAAAGTGCTGGAGTTAGTTAAGAGAGACCTTTGTTTGAATCTCAATTCTGGCAACATAGGAGACCCTCAGTGAAGTCACTCTTCAGTATGTTCTCTGTGTCTTAGTTTCTTCATCTGTAAAGATATTTGTGAATTAAAAGATAATGGAATAGTCTAAAAAGGATGAAACTTTAGAATACCAATACTTAATTCCCTGGAATGTAGAAGGTTGAGATACATTTTAGTCAGCTATCTGTTTTCCATCAGTGAGGCCCATTTTCCCCTTAGTTAATGCAGACCATTTTCCTGAACTTACTACTACTCTGGGCACACAGCAGGTACTCAGTAAATGACTAATTGATGGAAATAGTCTTTGGACTCTTTTTTTTTTCCTTTTTTTGGATTGGACATTTGATTATGTCAATATAAGGAAGTCTGGGAAAGGGAATTCCCTCAACCAAAGCATAACAGCAACCACTGTGCAACTTTCATTCTCGGAGAGGTGGCTGGGGCCCCATAGCTGGTATTTATGAGAGGCAAAGCTTGAACCCAGATCTTCTTGACTGAGCCCACTCTCAATCTATTATGTACATGTTCCTTTTATTTTTTTTAAATGGGGAAATGAGGGTTAAGTGACTTGCCCAGGGTCACACAGCTAGTAAGTGTCAAGTGTCTGAGGCAGGATTACATGTTCCTTTTAAGGGTAGAGTTCCTTAATTTTACTCCAGCCAAAGAGAACCTGGAAAGAGACTTCTCCTTTAAAGATACAAAAACAATCACAGAAGACAAAATCATTTAAAATATGTATTGAAATTACAAATTAAACTTTTCAATATGATTCCAAGTACAAAACACAACATTAAAAGGCATTCAAACAGCTCATTTTATACATCACAGTGTTAGTGGCACAAAACGTACTTACATTTCAAATACACAAACCAAACTTTTTTTTCCTTTTTTAAACCATCACCGGTGCGATACATAATTTATACAACTGCATGACTCATTCATGCACATCTCTATATAGGGTTAAAATACGTCCACGGTAAATAAGCAAGAAAAAAAAAGGTTCGGTCATTTAGCACATACCTGCACCTAATATTTCTGGAATCGTTGTGGAAGAAGGAGTTTCACAAACCAAAGCCAGAATAAAATCCATGAGAGCTTAAGACACAAAAAGGGCATGCTCTATTTAAGCACTTTAGCAATTCTATATTAATTCTATTCTCCCCTCTCTTGGACATTTTCCATAATGCTTATAGTAAATTCATTGTTTTGTCCATTTTTACAAGGGCTTCATGTAATTATAAGAAGTACATAAGCTTTGGTTTTCACACATGCTATATGTATTCTCTTGATATTTTGTCATGTTTTCAGTAAAAAAGGAGAATGAGAAAATACACAAATATGTTGCTGTGTAAGACCTTAATTTTTAAGTAGACCAAGGGCAGTATTCCTTTGTGATACAGGAAGTAATTTCACTGTAATGCCAGTGATAATATTATCATAGTTCTAGATTATTACTGCATTGCTAGGCATTGCTTTTTTTCCAGGGGCCTAGGTTTCCAAACAGGAATTTGACCTGTTCTAAAATCAGGTCTTCTGGAAAATGTATTCTTGTCGCCCATCTTGGAGTGGGGAGAAAGATTTTTCAGTTTTGTGGTATTGGGGAAAAAAAAGGAATGAAGTTGAATGTCCCTCGGGAGGTCCTTTAACAGCTTGGTTCTCCCTTCAAAATTTTCACCCCTCGTTTCAGAGGCAAGAGCATCCCTGAGGGCAGCTGCCTTGGGCAACAAAAATTGAAGCCAAGTCAGGTGGGTAACAGCACCTTCTGGATGAATCCAAGCAGGAGGATCTCTCAAGTATAATAAAACTGTGTTAAGGTGTGGAACTTTGGAGAGGACATAGACAAGAGTAACACAGGACGAACAGGTATCCTGGAACAACAGTATGAGACAGCTAATGATCTGTAGAATAATCTGACTGGGGAGAAATTCCAAATCCATGAGACCACCAAGTCATTTGAGTTAAGGTGGCTTATTGCAGTGATTCAGATATACCAGGAATTATATTATGTGCCCCCAGTCAAGACCAATTCACAAAAGCTAGCTTTATGTAAGTAATATGGTTAGTTTGTCCTTTCTCACCCCAGCATTATAAAGCAGTCACACCATTATCTTACAAGGCAAATGACATAAGAAAGTTAAAAGACTAAGGGAAGGCAAATGAAGAGAATAGTGTGGAACTAACATGAAATTAATGTTGTGCTGTCAGTCTATGCAAGAGGCAATTCAGTACTGTAGAGGTGATGTCATAGGAAAATCAAAGGACCTGAGTTCAAATCCCTATTCTGTCCTTTAATCCCAGTGTGATTTGGGCAAGTAACTTCATCATTATAGGTCTATTTCTTCTCTAAAATGAGGAGGCTCACTGTAAGATGTCTATGGTATCTTCCAGTTCCAAATCCATTATCTCATGAAAGAATGTTGGGCTTTGAGGAAGGAGACCCGATTCAAGTCCATGCCCTGACATTGATTGGCCTTATGACCAAGTACATAAGGTCTTTCTAAGCCTCAGTTTCCTCATATGGGAAACAGGGATACTATTACTCACACAACCTAACTCCTAAGGGATTTTGTGGAGGAAACATTCTGTAAACTCTGAAACATTACAGCAATGTGAGTGATTAGCGGTATCAATGAGCAAGGGGATTGTTCCCGATGCTTCTGACGGGTGTCAAGTTCAAAAATCTTGTCATGGGTTTCAGTTTTATGTACATTATGCTTTCAGAGCTACAAATGCAGTTAACAATGTGTGATGGGCCAGGCACATGCAGAGAGTGGAAGGGGTAGCTCCTGCATAGACTCCCCATTACTTTTGATGTTACAAGAAAGCAAGAAAGAAAGGCCTGGGAAAAACTGGGCAGTTCATGCCCTGTAGGAGCTTATCAAAGTCACACAGGCTAGGAAGGCATCTACAGCATTAATGGAAAGAATGTCCTTACTTATAAGATCACTAGGGTGCTGCAGGAGAAAGCAATGTTCTGACCCAGTGTGCTTTGCTACTGATAACTAATTTTCATATATAGCTTTAAGGTTTGCAAACACTTTGCCTACATTATCCAATTTGAGCCTCTCAGCAATCCTGTGAGGTAGATATTAGAGGTATTATTATTATTCCCATTTTACAGATGAGGAAACTGAGCGTCCAAGAGGGGAAGTGACTTGCCCATAGTCACATAGCCAGTATGTTTTGAAAGGGGGATTTGAAACCACATCTTCCTGATTCTAAGTCTACTGCCCTTTACTTCATATACTAAGACATCTTTCCTTTAGAGATGCATTGAAGGAACTTTGTTTCCCACTAAAGACAAAACTGGCTCAATGAAAACTGGTGAGGTATCAGTGAAGTCAAATGTGATATGATGCTGCCAACGTGTCAGCATAAATGATTATGACAAAGTAAGGCAGATGACATTTGTCTTAGAAATCAAGCCTAGAGCCCAAGTATGATCAGGGCAGAGCATAAAATCCGCCAGTTACTGAAAGAATTACATACTTTTCTGGATACCAACAATGAAATTTATTCCCTTTTATACTTTAGTCCCTTGCAGTTGGTGTCTGAAATGGTCTATTCCAAAGTTATGTGACAATAGGTGGGCCACTTCATAACCTTAAGCCTCACATTATCTCATCAGAAAAAAGGGGGTAACAATGCTTATGATGATGGATGTTGTAATGAAAATTATTTGTAAACTTCAAGGCATTATAGAAAAAAATAAGTTATCCTTACCACTGAAAATCAGAGTCCAAGGTACAGTTCTAAGTTTGGGCACAAATGGACATCTTAGCCCAGGGGGAACTGACTCCTTGCCTTAACCAATGGGGCTCATACTTGATAGAGAAACCTGATCTTTTAGTAACTGATGAAGTTTGGACCTTTGGAAAACTTTCCAAAATGGCAAAATGGAAAGAGCATTGGACTAAAATTAGAAGGTCTTGTCTCAAGTTTAAATTTTACTATGAGTTAATAGTTTAGACTTGGGAAAATTGTTTAATTTCTTGAGACTGTTTCTTTATTTGCAAAACAAGACTTAATGATACACTACCTACCTCAGAGAGTTGTTGTAATGATCAAAGGGTACAATTCATCTGAGGCTTCATCATTGCAGCTATAAATTATTAGGAAAATGTTATTATGTTATATAATGTAAAATCCTTTAGCATGAGGAAAAATTTTCTTGCAACGGAATTTTTCCAACAACAGAATGGGTTGTCTTGTTGAGATAGTGGATTCCTTGCTATTGGAGGTGTTCAAGCCAAAGCTGAACAACCAACCATTGGGCATGCAACAGAAGAGATTCTTCCAATGGATAGGGATTAAATTAGGTGACCGGAAAGGTCACTGCCATGTCTCTGATTCTAAGATCCTAAAATTCCTAGGTGCTAAACCTAAGCTTGATTAGCCAGGATCAGGGTACACATATGCCACCCGTATTAATGATTGTGATTCATGACAAGAGCGCTGGCTCTTGTAAGTAGTAAGCAGAAGGGCAAAGCCCCTCTGATTAGCCCCAAAATGATAGAATTGGTCATACATTGTCTGTTGATCGTCTTTCTAGACTATTTAATTCCTGTAGTCTCTGCTGAGACCCCTAGCATTCATGTCATTAGTCACATCTTATATAATACTTTCCAAGGTGATAGAAGACTGCAATCCCCTCCCTCCATTAATCAAATAACTCTACCCCAGGGACTCCTTGACAATTATGCCCAACACACCCACAGTTTGGGTCTCAGTCTTGAGTGGGTTTAATTAAAGAGTTCTATTATTTAGTCAATGGTAAAATTTTAAATAACCAGTTGGAGGAGAAGTAAAAAACACTAAAATAGAAATCAACTAGGTCTCAAAATGTATTTAGTTCCCCTAGTAAACTTGACATAAGAGTGAAAGGGAGACAATTTATTTTGTGATTTCCTATGGGGGAAGTGTGGTAGGTAACAGAATGGTGCCCTGTTTTCAACATGGGTACAAATTCTACACTGAGAAAGCCAAGTTGAAAAGTGAAATAAATATTCAAATAATTCAAAGTGAAAAACTGAAGGAAATAACTGTGAACATTGTACAGTGTGGTAGAAACCACTCTGGTCTGGGGGACGTAGGACCTGGGTCCCAACCCTGGCTCTGCTATTTACTACTTGACTGACTTTGCGCAAGTCACAACCCTTCTCTTGGTCCAACTCCTCCCCTGAAGAATGGAGGGACTCATTGAAATGATCTATAAAGCCCTTGCCAACTCTGATCCCAGGAAGGTATTTTTTCTGGTTAAATCTATCTGGAAGATTGCTTTGTGCCTATTGAATCCTGTAGTAGAAGAAAAATATCACTAATAAAAGCCATGGATTGATTTTTTTTTTACATGGATGGTAGATCATGTAAACAAAAGGGAATGTAGTGTGGTGTCGAGAATTAGCCTAATGGCAACAGGACCCATCCTATTTCTGTGCCACAAGCAAAGCAGTCAATTTGCCTTCATACAACATTTGGAGCTGTTAGGACATTTTATAATAAACTACTTTTGAAGTAATTTTAAGAGCTCATATGCAAAGTAATTTGCGTTTTATGACTAGGTTGTGTCTGGATCAGCCTCCAGGTAGCTTCTGAATCTTGGAAGCCATCACAAAGTGCCAGAGTTGACAAAAGAACCAAACCCCAAATAAGAGTGAATTGAATGAATTTTCTGGGGGAAAATGTTGGTCATAGTGGGACTATTAACAGCACTGGGACAAGAAAATAATTCTTTAAAATAGTGGAAAAAACTTTGAAAGTGAAATGCAAATTCCAGGAACTCCTCTAGTCTCCCAGAGAAGAAAACTTTCTTGTATTCTAGAGGAGAAATCCCTGCTGGGCTCTGAGTGAGTATGCAGGTAGCTAATGAGACAGTAATACTGCACTGTTCTTTCTCCTTGTTTGAAAAGACAGAAGCAAACTGCTTCTAGTGATTCTGAACTGAACTATTTACACATTTGGTTTAGAGACATAAAAAGAATCCTGATACTTGGATAAGAAATTATGAGCCCTATGTGTGGAGTGCATCCTTAAATAGCCAAACAAATGTGGAAAGACCAACAACAGGGATGCTCTTTCAAACATGGCAGTAATTTTCACAAAGAACATCCGTGGGGTAGGTTTATATCCCTCCCCCCTCCAACTAACAGCTTTTCAAAAGATATCAGAACAAGACAAAGCACATGAGACTTTCTAAGTGTTTCAAAATGCAGCAAAGCTGGACAAGTCTTGAGGCAGCAATTCTCCTCTCCTCCCACATGATCCTCTTTCCCCCTTCACCTTTAAAGGGGCCTGGAATGGTTTCTAGGCAGCTGGTCAATTTCTACTATCCAGATGAAAAAAAAATCCCATTGAAAAGGATTTGATGATGCTGACTAGAAAGTAGAGGGTAATCAGCAGAGAACTTCTCCAAAATCTGCTCACACTGATTCTGTTGGAAGTGACAGGTGATTCTCAAATCCTTTCTCTAAAGAGGAGGATCCCATCTTGACATCGATCGGTATGAGGGGACGATGCTTTGTGACTGAATGTCTCTTAGGCTATGGATCTGCCACGTTTGGCCTTCCTCCCCATAGTCTCTGGCCATACAAAGTTATCACATATTTTACTGGCTGTGTCTCCCTTTGAAGATGTGCTGATATGTTTCTCCTCTGTATGACAGGCACTCCATGCCTGAGTCATCTTCCACGTTCCTGCTGGACCTCTGCATGTGGGCCTTTGCAACTGCCTTGACATCAGTCCCCAGAATCATGGCACCATGTGTCAGCTGGGAAGCAGGATGGGGCACGTGAGGCTGTAACAATGGGGAGTGCAAGGGCAGGGGAGGGAGTAGGAGGAGGGGAGAACCACATTTCCCCAAAGGCAGGAGTCCAGTCTTCCCTGGGTCTAGGTTGGTAGGGGATCATCATCGCCTTTATGACACTTGCACTTGCAGCAGAGAACAAAGGGCGTCGCCAGTAACAGGAAAGGGGAGGCCACTAACAGCAAAAGGCCAAAGCCAGCAAAAATGCCTACCACCTGGAATGAGAGGGGAAAAAAGGAAGAAAATGGGATCCATGAGTTTGTAAGCAGAATAGTTCTTATTAAGGCCTAAGTCACTATCTCTCTCCCAGGGTTGTGGTAAAGGAACCTTAAGGTGTCTTATTATTATTGTTTGTTTTTAATATCAATGACCTCCTGTGGCTGTGGATCATGGAGCAGGAATCTTTCAGAAGAATCAGAACTACAGAGGGCCCAGAGGACATTAGAAAGGTACATGGTGGGAGTAAGCAAGCTATATATTATTGCTAATTACTTGCAGTTGGAAAAGCAGCATCTCATGATGCAAGGAATGTCTGATGGGGAAAGGAGGTGAGGCCATGGTATACCAAGAAGTAACAGAGGGAGCAGCCTAAGAGATGCTCTGAAGCCCATGGAACATTAAAGGGCTACAAGAAAGCTTATTATAATCCTGATAGTGGTGATGACAGAAAACATTTATAAAGCACTTTAAGGTTTACAAAATGTTTAAAAGTATATAATTATGTATAATATTTCAGAGAAGACTGTGAGGTGAGCCACTTGCCCAAGGTCACATAGCAAGGAAGTGCCTGAAACAGAATTTGAACCAAGGTCTTCCTGACTGCTTATTAATGAAGACCATTGTGCATTCAATCCAGAAAGCTATAAGGTACATGTCTGTATCTGACCCAACTGCAGTAGACTTTGGGTAAAGTGACTTACTGAATGGATATTTCTTGATCTCAATTTGTTTTCTGAGAATTGATCTATCTTGTCAAAGTTTCTGGATGGAAGAAAGCTTTTTTATTTTTAATTTATTTTTAATTTTTAAATTTCTGGGCAGGGCAATGAGGGTTAAGTGACTTGCCCAGGGTCACACAGCTAGTAAGTGTTAAGTGTCTGAGGCTGGATTTGAACCCAGGTCCTCCTGAATCCAGAGCCGGTGCTTTATCCACTGCACCACCTAGCTGCCCCAAGAAAGCTTTGATTAATTGTAATACCCCATGTCTACTTGAGTCCTCCTCAGAGAAGTACTCAGTAGCAGGTTTTACCAAGCTGGAAAGGTTTGGGGGATGACCCCAGCAAGAGGTTTTGTGTAGCACCTGAGAACCATCTTCACTCTGGATGGAAGAAATTTCTCACCAGGATGGTTATGAGGTAACCAATTATTTTTTTTTTACCATAGAAGCTCTCTTTGCAGCCCCATATTTATTCAGAGGTAGAAAGGGTCTTAAAGACAATCCAGTCCAACCCGTCTGTCATTTTATGATTGGGGAAGCTGAGTGAGAGAGGGGAAATAACTGACACTAAGATACATGTCCAATTATTGGGAGAATTGGAACATGATCCCCAGTAACCTGACTCATAGCCTAGAGCTAGCTCCCCTGTACTATCAGATTGTTGTACTGTGGCATGAGAGGCTTGCAGCCTGTGATGGTAAAAGGAATAACAATGAAATTATAGAAATATTAAAGCAATATCCTCCATAGTGCCTGGCAAAGAAAGGGTTGAGTACAAAGTAAGTGGCCAGTCAGTGCTGGTGGATTTGTGAGTAAATGGTCCTGGAATTCTGTAAAAAGAAGGGAGAGCGCCACCTGCTGTCCAAAACATGAGAATAAAGTATCTCAGGCATATGCAAAAGGAAGGACTTTTATTGCTGTTTCCTTCCCTCTACAGAACCACTTTCTGTCTCTTCTGCTCCTCCATGTCACCTCCTCTGCTCACCTCCACAGGTGAGCATGCATGCAAATGCATCCCTCAAGTTTGATTTAGGTGAATTAAAGTTTATACAGTATTCATCCTTGCTCCCAGTTGCCTGATTTTGTTATTCTATCTTGACTTTGAGCTTTGTGGCATCCAAGTCACATTTTAATTTCAGTTTATTAAAGTATTTGAAAAGCTGTGACATAGAGGAGAGATCAGATTTGTTCTCCTGGGTAGCACTGGGAGGAAGTAGGAGCAATGGGTACAAGTTACAAAGGATCTGACTTTGGGGTGATGTAAGGAAACAATTCCTGAAAATGAAAGCTATCCAAAAGTGAAATCACCTGCTTCCCAAGGTAGTGAATGGTACAATATTTAAGGTAGTAAAAAAAAGGAGGCTTGCATGGCCACTTGTCTGAGATTTTGTATAGGAGTTTAACATGTAAGGAGAGGGTTGGACAAAGTGACCTTCAGATGTCCCTTCCAAATATAAATTTATATAAAAAGCAAATATAGCAAGTAATTCAATTTTCTGACAAACTCAATTAAGAAAAAAATAAAAGGGGATGGCTAAGAGATGCCATAACATCTTTCTCTTAAAATCAGTTATTTTCAATTAACATACATTCTAACAAAGGTGGTAATTTGGTTTCCTAGCCCACAACAGAGAAGTTTAGTGAAGGGTAAGACAGGATACTAAGATATGGTAAATTGAAAGCATCAAGAGGTGATGCTGGATAGCCTGACAGTGAAAAAAGAGAAGAAAATCTACAAAACAAAACTCAAATACACAGTCATCTAGGGATAATTCAATGTTGGAACAAACTCACACACACACACACACACACACACACACACACACACACACCTCTCAAAAGGTCCAAGGAGTACCAAGGCATAAAAAATACACAGTGATGAGGAGCTAAAGCTAAAAGGTACCTTAGAGATCCCCTAGGCCAGAGATTCTTAACTTGGAGTCAATTAACTTGAAAAAATAACTGTATTTCAATCTAATTGGTTTCCTTTGTAATCCTATATATTTTATTTTATGCATTTAAAAATATTCTGAGAAAGGGTCCAATAGGCTCCATTATACTTCAAAAAGGATCCATGACACAAAAAAGGTCAAGAAACCCTGATCTAGAGTAACACATTTATTTTATAAATAAAAACAAAAAAAACTGAGAACCAGAGAATGTAAGTGCTTTTCTTAGGATATAAGAGAAATAAGTAATTTAGCTGGGTGAACTCAGATCCTGTATTGAAATGCATTGTTCTTTATACAAAACCACTCTTGTTTCTTTAAAAAAAAAAAAAGCTAACACTTATATAATACTGACTACATGTTAGGTGCTATTATTATCCTCATTTTACACATGAGAAAACTGAGGCAAACCTCTGTTTAACCTCTTATTAAGTGACTTGCTCAGGGTCACACAACTAGTATGTGTCACATTTGAATTCATGTCTCCCTGCCTCCAAACCCAGTACTTTATATACACTGTACCACCTAGCTACCTTCAAGGAAAAGGAAAGCTGTATTTAGAAACCTCAGCTGCCTAAGACAAGACTATATTCCATTTTAGAAACACCTTTATCAAGAAGAGGTGTTTTAAAAATGCCTTCTTTGTTTAAAGGCATATGCACTGGGGGGCAGCTAGGTGGCACAGTGGATAAAGCAGTGGCCCTGGATTCAGGACAACCTGAGTTCAAATCCAGCCTCATACACTTGACACTTACTAGCTGTGTGACACTGGGAAAGTCACTTAACCCCCATTGCCCTGCAAAATAAACAAACAAAAGGAGTATGCTCATTAGTCATCTGGAAAATTCAGTTTGTGGAATACTCCAATGCTGAGGATGTTGAACAAATTAGGTGTTACTGTACATACTGTAGGTTCTCTTCTGTCTAATCTCATATAGGTATGTTTTGGCTTGAAAGCAAAAGGTGAGGTCAACTTGAAATCTTTAGGTCATCTTTGGTCTTATGATTCTACAATTCGATGATAATTACCATTACTGAATAAGTAGGTTACAGTCTCAAGATCAGGAATCAAAGGTAGGGTTATTAAGTAAAATAGGAATAAAGGATATTTTAAGGTTATGAAAGCAGTTTGGGGGTGAGGCAAATTGTCAACCAAGTTAGAACCACCTTTAGCCTTCAATAAAACTTGTTCGATTAAATCAGTTAGTTGTTTCACAGAAGATTGCAGTCTGGACTTGGAAGTTGGCTTTGGCATTATCTAGTCCAACTCCTTTATTTTACAGATAGGGAAACCAAGGCTCTGAAGGAAGTAGTGCCTAGACTCAAGGTCACCCATAAGGTTCATAGTGGGGGGAGGGGAATCAAGATCATCTTTCCCAACCCTTTCATTTTGCAAATGAAGAAGCTGGTCCTAAAAGAAGTTCTGACTTGCCCAATGTCCACACAGGTAGGGTCAGAATCAGGATTAGAAACCAAATCATAATCAAATGTTGCTTCTACTGCTCCGAGCTGGGATTTTATTTTAAGGGCAAAGATGGATGATGAAACATGGTATAGTAGAAAGAGCTTTGACTTGAAAAATCTGTTGGATTGAAGTTCTATGGGGCTCACACAGGCGGGGAAGGAAAGGTGGATGTTTTCAGTTTGCTTGCTTGCTACCCAACAATGCTAATCCTGTGTATTTTACTTCCTCATTAGATAAAGGCTGTTTTTTATTTGAAGATGTGGTATTTTTAGGATTGAGTGTGAAAATTAGGATAGCCTAAGGGTGCCAAGAAAGCCCCTTGTTTAAAAAAAATCTGCCTTAAACACATTATAACATCAGGAGAGTTAAGTGGGCCAACCTTGAAATCATCACCTAGCCAAAATCAGCTTCTACAACTTGGGGCTCATAACAGAGGATAAGGAAGACGAAGAGAAGAGAAAGAACAGAGGGAAAAAACAACTAGGTCAGGCTGTTATTCTCACTCCACACATCTCTCTTTATTAGAGCTATTCATAGATTTTCTTGCCTGAGGGATCTCTATATCACCCAAGAATGCTTAGGGCCTCCTCAGTTCTCCAATAGACCAGTATTATAAGCCATTACCTTCCCAAGAGAGACAGACAATTCACTCTTCCTTGGATGGTTATTTCTTCATAAATTTAATATAAGATATCTTCCTGTAGGGAGAGTTCTTTCTGTCTCAGCATGGTTAGTATCTTGCTGTTTCTCAATTTTCCTTTCCTGTCTGTTTTATTAGCAGGTGGGTCTAGAGGCATGTCTGATTTAGATCCATCCTTACCTGTGCTCTGTAAGCCTTGTAACACAGGGGATTATGAGAGTAGGTACTGAGTAAACTGAGGTGGATTTCTGGGGAGTCTATATTTTAGATAAAAGGTAGCATTGCCTAGTGAAAACTGCACTGCAGGGGCAGCTAGGTGGCACAGTGGATAAAGGACCAACCCTGGATTCAGGAGGTCCTGAGTTTAAATCCTGCCTCAGGCACTTACTAGCTGTGTGACCCTGGGCAACGGCAAGTCACTTAACCCTCACTGCCCCAGAAAGGAAGGAAGGAAGGAAGGAAGGAAGGAAGGAAGGAAGGAAGGAAGGAAGGAAGGAAGGAAGGAAGGAAGGAAGGAAGGAAGGAAGGAAGGAAGGAAGGAAGGAAGGAAGGAAGGAAGGAAGGAAGGAAGGAAGAGAGGGAGGGAGGGAGGGAGGGAGGGAGGGAGAGAGAAGGGAGAGAGGAGAGAAAAAGAGAGAGAAAGAAAGAGAGAAAGAAAGAGAGAAAGAAAGAGAGAAAGAGAGAGAGAAAGAGAGAGAGAAAGAGAGAGAGAGAAAGAGAGAAAGAAAGAGAGAAAGAGAGAGAGAGAGAAAGAGAGAAAGAGAGAAAGAAAGAAAGAGAGAGAGAGAGAGAGAGAGAAAGAAAGAGAGAGAGAGAGAAAGAAAAAAAAAGAAAGAAAGAGAGAGAGAGAAAGAAAGAGAGAGAGAGAAAGAAAGAGAGAGAGAGAAAGAAAGAAAGAAAGAAAGAAAGAAAGAAAGAAAGAAAGAAAGAAAGAAAGAAAGAAAGAAAGAAAGAAAGAAAGAAAGAAAGAAAGAAAGAAAGAAAGAAAGAAAGAAAGAAAGAAAGAAAGAAAGCTGAGCTGGGAATCAGGACACCTGAGTTTTAGACTTGGCCCTGCCACTGCAACGCACTTTAGGATCACTGACACAATCACAAAATCATTGACTTCTGTGGTCAGAAAAGCCTTGATACTTAGCACCTGTGTAACCCTGGGCAAGTCACCTAACTTCCTTAAGACTCAGTTTCCCCTTCTGTAGGAGTTGTATGAGATGTCCAATAAGACTCCATTCAGTTCTAGACCCATGATCCTATTATAATCTAGTCCTCTTATTTGACAGATGAAAAGACTGGGGTACATGGGGTTCAATGACTGCCCAAGGTCCCAAGTTTAGTGGGTCAGCTGGGTACATGTCTTGTGTATACCAATATGTGAATATATCATCTCTTCCAGTAGAACGTAACCTCTCTGAACACAGGAACTATCTTGCTCACGTCTTTGTATTCCTAGAACTTTGCACAGTGTCTTGCACATTAGAACGACTGACTAGCTGTCAATTGACTGTTTAATAAGAGATAGAGCTGAGATTAGAACCTAGGTCTTTGAACAGAATCAAAGAAGACAGGTCAAAAGCCTAAGAGAAGGGAGTATCAAAAGTAATTAGTCAATGGCATTCTGATCATCCACATATCATGACCTACTGCATAAAATTCAGGACTTGAAGTCAAGAAGATCTGGGTTCATTTTCTGCTTCTAACCTTACCAGTGGAAAGTTAATAAAACTTAATCTCTGAATGCCTCAGGCAGCTTCTCTATTACTTATCTCAGATAAGTATTAGATAAGGTTGAGATCTGCATTGGTAGAAAAATTCACTCAATGCTTTCCAAATCATAGAGCCTTCCCATTTTGCACTATAAGTTACCAATATATTGGTCTCTCAGAAGGGGAATTTTTCAGCACTTCCAAAATATGGATAGGTTTTTTTATTACGACTTGCAGAACTTGCTATTTCACCAGAGGGCGCTGTAACACCAAAGAAAGACATTAAGGCCTGAAGAAGCATTCGAGTATGGCAACCTGAAATTTGCTTTTCCTTTAGCAAGATACTATCTTTTTAATGAGGATTCATTTGTGAAGGAATCATGTTAAGACTTTTTGATATGTGGGGTAAAAAGGGAAAAAAACAGGATGCAATGAAGGCCCCTTGTAGCGATTCCAATATATATTCTTACCCTCCACTCAGACTGTTTCCCAAAGAGTTCATAAGAATCTTTGAAATTCTTAAAAATACCATAACTTTTTTCTAGAACTGCATAAGAAAATGTTCTAAGTAGGAACTTCTTAACAGAACTTCCCCTATGTTTATACTTTATTCTGAAGGGTTTTTAAAAAATATTTTGAAAAGTAAATTTTCTATCACATGTAGCTGGTCATTTCCTGTAACATGTTTCAGAAGTAACATTTCACAAGTCATACAATTAAAATATTTTTTTATGACTGAAAAAGACCTTGAAGGTCATTTGGTTCAAATCCTGAATTTTACATATGAAAAGACTGAACCTTATCCTCATCCAGGCTTATAATCATTTCCATATGTATACCTACTGCTATTACAGTTGTCATCCACCAGGCTACCCATTTCCCCTACATCTTTCCCTTAAAGCTATGAAATGTTGCGGAAAGTCCCCTTGATTTGGTTTTAGAATACCTTGATCTAAATCTCACTTCAGTTACTTGCTATCTAAGTTGATAGATATTGGACAAATCATTTTATGTCTTTGAGTTTTAGCTTCTTCCTCTATAATTGGGGTGGGAGATTAACTCACATTACCTCTAAATTTCCATACAGTTCTAAATAACCATCCTTATAACCCTGTGAGCTTGGTAGTGGAGGCATTCAACACAGTTTACAAATGAAGAAACAGGCACAGGGAGATTACCCCTGGATAGTACTTGTGAGACCTTAGACAAGTCACTTTTCTTTTTAAGACCTAATTTCCTCATTTATGATATTGAGAAGTGGGAGCATCAGGTGAACTGAATAACTCTCTAAAGTTCCTTTAAACCCAATGGTCTTGTATGGATTTTCCCACTTCTTTTTCAGACTGTTTTCACATTTCATTGCTAATTTGTATTCTGCTAGTGTCTTCTATGGAAATCTCGTCAACAGTTAAAGCTTAAGTAATTACAAATTTTAGGTATATTTTTTAAAATTCATGCTATATCTGAAGAGGAGTATCTTCATTAAAAGGCTAGCTCAGCAGCATGTGTATATATGTGTGTGTGTTTTGGGAGAGACAGACAAGCTATATCCTCAATTACAGCTTTAAAGATAGTGCTGTATCATGGTAGCCTAAATCTAATATGAAGATGGGTGGCAAAGAGGTTAGATTTATTCACACATTCCTAGGGTTCAGCCTGCCATCCCTCAGGAGCCCTGTACATCAAGATCATGGAATATATGTAATTAGTATTTAGGGAGGAATGGTTTCATGGAGAAGAAATCCTGAGCTTTGATAACTGAGAATCAAAAAAAAAAGGGCGGGGGGGTGGGGGGGGTGGGAGAAGGCAATGACAAAACCTGAAGCTCCTACAAGAAAGGTCTTTGTCCTAAAGGCACATATCTGTTGAGTAGTCCTTTAAAAAAAAAAAAAGTCTAGCTCAGGGCTCCTGAAACCAAATCTAAGACAATAGCCAGGCTCATGAGAATAACACTTTAACTTCTTATCCAGTACATCCAACTAGCCACTTCCTGGGTCTTTATGATGTCATTAACAAACAATACACACACACCCCCAACACACAGCCAGAAATTACAGTATTCCAGTTTGGGGAAAAAACAAAACAAAAAAACCTGGTGCCCACCTGCGTTCTGTGCCAGATTACAGATGCCCTGGAATGGCCAAGTTTGTTCCGACAAGGTCCTTTATCATAATGTATTAAGAGGAAGTCATCCTGTAAAACAAGAGAGGGAGAAAAACAAAACAAACAAGAAATAGTTAATGGTAGAATTCTATTCATTCCATGAAACCCCTGCTCTGGTAACTAAACTTATGAACCTACAAATAAGTGGATTTGGTGAAGTGGAGCTGAAGTTAGCAAAGCAAGGGTTTCATATTCTTTTTTTTTTTTTTCCAGGGCAATGAGGGTTAAGCGACTTGCCCAGGGTCACACAGCTAGTAAGTGTCAAGTGTCTGATGCTGGATTTGAACTCAGGTCCTCCTGAATCCAGGGCTGGTGCTTTATTCACTGTACCACCTAGCTGCCCCATATTCTTTTTTATGTGTGTGTCATGGACCCCACTTTGGCAGTTTGGATCCCTTCTCAGAATCATGTTTTTGAAATGCAGAAACTAAAATTCATAGAATTACAAAAGAAAACAATTATCTTGAGATGCAGTTGTCATCTTTTTTTTTTTTAATTCACAGAGTCTAGATTAAAAACCCCTGTAAGAAGAAGTCCTAGGGGAGCAGCTAGGTGTCACAGTGGATAAAGCACTAGCCCTGGATTTAGGAGGACCTGAGTACAAATCCTGCCTCAGACACTTGATACTTACTAGCTGTGTGACCCTGGGCAAGTCACTTCACCTTCATTGCCCTGCCCCCTTCCCCCCCCCCCCAAAAATGTCCTAGAGAAGTCTTTGCTGTGATTCAAAAAGGGCAAGTACCACTTGGGAGAGCGGACTCTCATTTGCTTAAAAGGAAGATGTTATATTGCAATATTAACTTTGTCACAAGTTCTCGAAGTAGGAAAAAAGAAAGAAAGCTTGGAAATGGCACATGCTTAACTTTTATATTCCTTAGATTTCTATCTATGTATTTCTATACATTGAGATAGACCTGGGAAGACAGACTCAGGTTTTCTTTTGTTAGCATTATGACTGTAGGAAAGTAATATCACTTTTCAACCAACCTTACTTGTAAAATAGAGATAAAAACACTGGAATTATTCCCTGGACTGGAATGTTGTGAGGAAAGGCCTGGGTAAACTTTAAAGTATTCTATCAATGCTTATTGTTAATTAGCCTCCCAGCTATAGTGACATTTAGTTTATCTATTCCTGAACTGAGGCCACATTCACTTCCATTTGCCTAACACTAGGAAATCAACAAAATCTCCTGTGTTGCTTCATTGGCAAGAAAAGTTATTTTTTTTTTAAAATCGGTTCTGGTTGAAAAAGGAAATGTCATTGCTTATTTAAATCGAGTATTCCAAAGAAAAATTGAAGACAGTTTATTCTTCCCTGGTGACTGTAAAAGCTCAGGCCCTCCTTCTGAAATGAGTGTAAATAAACCTCAGGCCAGGAAGTAGCCCTTCTAAATATAAGAATTGGTGACCCTGGATTCCTGTGCTCTCACATGTGGTTCTTAAAGAAAACTCTAACAGGGCTGGAGGAGTTAGCTCTCTCTGTTGTCAGGCCTCTTTTAAAAACAATTACCTGGAAGATAGAGGGCTAGATATTTTCTCCAAGCCTCATGACCTCTCTCAAACTCCTCCAAAATAGAAGTCATGAATAAGAGATAAAGCAATTTCAGCTGTCGCCACAGTTTAGAAACCCAAGAACACAAACAAGGTAAAAATCTGATAAACTTGGTACAATATTACCTAACCTCTATGCTTTCTCAGTATCCACATACCCACTACCCAGGGCTGAACAAGTTAATGCACAGGCTTGCACCAAAACTCAACAACTTCATCCCTTCCCAAGGTTTCAGAGATCCAAAAAGCAGAAATATGCTCAGTCTTCAACAGCAGCTAAGAGCACAACCATGCTGTGTTCCACCACAGAGCTCAGCCAGAGAACTGAGGAACAGAGAGAACGGAGGCAGGACACTTGTGTGAGGCTCTGTGGCATCCCACTAAGGAAAGGCAAAAGTATCCAGCTGAGGTCAGTTCTGTCCCCCCAGAAGTCACTAAGGGCAAAGATAGTGAACTAGGAAGTGCCCACTATGAGAGAAAACTGAGACAACTTTGAGATCCAGCCATGAGGGAAACTACCATTAAAGGAGAAGGAGTTAAAAAGTGAACAATAAGAGAAAATAAAGGAAATGGCTGAAATTGCCAAAGATCTTGAGAAGGTAAAAACTCACTTAAAGACCTTGAGCATGAAGCACGTGGACCAACAGAGAAGATAATAACGGAAGGAAATATGGGCTCCTGATCAGAGAAAGGAGTTCAGGTATCTCTAAATAAATATTATAAGACAAAGGAAAATGAATCAATGCCTGATGAGGGAGAGAGTCCTGTGGATTCAAAAGAGAGTAGGAAACCACAGCAAGATGTTCCTGAATGGTTTAAAAGAGAATAAGAATTCTGAAAGCAAAATTTCTGGCCTGCACAGTGGAAATAATTGACAGAAGAGAAAAAAAAAAAACAGAGGATAACTGATTAGGAATGCAAATACAAGAAAGTAAGAACCAATGTGGAAGAACAGAAGCAAAAAGCAATACCATTAAAAGAAAATATGATCTCCATACAAGCAAAACATATTGTTTTCCGAGACAGAATGCTCAGTCACCTTAAGGATTGTAGTTCTCCCAGAAGAACATAACCTGTCAAAAACCCTGAACAGCATAAAGCAACAAATAACACAAGAAAACTGCTCAGAATTTCTGAAGACAGAAAACAAAGTCTAAATCTAAAAAAATCCAGAAACAAACAAGAAACGATAGAGCAAAGTCCAAGACACAAATGGCTAAATTTAACACTGACAAACAACAAATTCTACAGGCTACTAGGAGATTTTTAAAAATAAAGGAAAGGAGATTATTAAAATAACCAAACTATTTATTCCCCACTAGAAACCACAGAAAGAAAGAGAATAATGTATTTTGGCAAGTAAAGGGATCCTAGATGTGACCAAAATGACCTATTCTGCAAATCTGAGCTGAGCCATTAAAGAAAAAAACATGATGATGGAGTAGGAGGAGGAGGAGGAAGAAGGGGAGGAAGAGGAGGAGCAGCAGCAGCATTTAAAATATTCCTGGAGAGAAAAACAATTGGAACCTTTTCTTTTGGTATGGTATAGCAGAAAGGTGAGCTGGACCCACAGTCAGAAGGTTTAAGTTTCAATCTTATCTCTGACATTTCTTCTCCACCAGCAGTCTTCTCCCCCTAGATATGATTCTGCCTGTGACCTGTACCAACATTTCATGATTTGCCTGGCTCATGATCACTTTACTATTGGCTTGACTGATTCTCCAGACCTCTCTATCTCCTCACTAGAAGCTCTGCCCCAGTGTATGGTTATCTCCTACCCTCTTTCCAGTCTTCCTTGATGAATTTTTTTTCCTTGTATCTAGATAGTATTTTATGGTTAACAAAGCACAATGAAGGTTACATTTTATACTAAAAGCAGTCCTATGAGATACGTGCTATTATAATTATGATTCCCATTTCCTATAAACATATTGTCTTCACTCATTAGAATGCCAGCTCCTTTAGGATAGGGATAACTTTTTCTAACTGTAGAGCAATGGATGGGGGCAGCTGGGTGGTACTGTAGATTGAATGCAAGGCCTGAAGTAAAAAAGACCTGAGTTCAAATCCAGCCTCAGATACTTACTAGCTGTGTGACACTGTAAAAGTCACTTAACTGCTGTTTGCCTATGTTTCCTTATCTTTTACAGATAAGGAAAAATAATTTAAAAATAAAAATAATAAAATAAAAAAATTTTAAAATGCAGAAAATAATAGCACCTACCTCCTAGGGCTGTCATAATGATTAAATGAGATAAAAAATTGTAAAGCACTGAGTACAGTGCCTAGCATGTTGCAAGTACTATATAAATTTTAGCTATTAATATTGTTATATTATTAGCATTATTATTCACTCTTCCCATCTCCCCATTTTATACAGGACCCAGCACATACATCAGTCACTCAGTGAATATTTACTGAATGAATGCAAGCTTATAACATGTTTCTATCTTCATCTTATGACATAGGCTTTGCAAAAAAGCATTTTACTATATTTAGGTCAATTATGACCTCATCCCATGCCCCACTACAGTTTAACTAATGAGTCTTTTGGGTCTAACAATGGCAGGATTTGACTTACAGTCTTGGTATATTTGTCTAGGATGCCACATTTCCTTTACCATTGTGTTAAAGGGAGTTTCAGTAAGCTGGCAGTTAGAAACAGAAACAATGGGACAAGTTTAAAAGAGTCAATCGGGAAGACAGTCAATGTTAAAAATAAAACCCTGTGTTTGCCAGCCATCTCAAGAGTTTAAATTTGTTTATATTCTCCTAATTTTTTTTAAAATTACTCCTATTAAAAAGTCATGATTTGAGGTTTAAACTTTTAACACTATTGATTTTAGTCCTGGTTAAAAAAACAAAATTTCCTAAATTTTAAGAATCACTGTTCACATGAAGTCATCATCACTAGCCAGTATGTTTAGGTGAACTGCTACAAGTAAGGGACCAAAGGGGTCACAGAGAAAAATAACAGCAACAACTCCCATTATTATAGCACTTTTTAATTTTAAAATCCCATTCAACACATATTCCTTAAACATTTATTATGTGAAAAGTGATGTTAATAGGGAGAAATAAAAAGCTGAGAAATTATATTTATAATCATCATGATAATAATAATGGTAATGAAAAAATAATAATAGTAATGGCAACATATAGCATATGTATAGGACTTTGGTTTGCAAAGCTTTACATATTTTATCACATTTGATCCTCACAAAATCCTCTATGACAAGTTCTCCATTTTGTAGATAAGAAAACTGAGGCTGAGAGCTGTTAAAGGACTGGCCCACATAGCTACTGAGTGTCTGAGGCAGGATTTGAATTCAGGTCTTGCTGCCTCCAAGTTCATTGTTGTATCTATTGTGCCAACTAGCTACCTCTAAGGAGTTTAAATTGTAAGAAAGCATGAGGAGGCAGGGCATAGACAGAGGATAATAAATAGCATAAAAAGAAGGGAATGATGGGGGGGTATGGGAGAAATCTATATAAAATATTCTAGGAAAATGAAAAGTTGAGAAGGGCAAGAACACTTTAAGCTAGTGGGAGGTCAAAGCAGGGAAAAGTCAGGAAAGCTTACAAAGTGGTTTCTTTACAACACCCAAACAAATTATATTGAGATTCAGAGTGCTTAAGTGACAAGCTTCTCAGGATGGATTTGAATTCAGATCTTCCTGACTCTAGCCCCAGAGTTCAATCTACTGTGCCACCTAGCTACCTCTATTTGAATTATTTTAGGCAAGTTATTCAAGATCTGTGGGCCTCAGTTTCATCAATAAAATGAAATTAGACTAGATGATGTCGGAGGTCCTTTCCACTTCTAAATTCTGTAAAATCTATGATTCTACCATAAGGGGAAATTGGATAAGAGTCTTATAAGGGATTGGGCTATTAGTAGGGAAGACTTCATGGAACTAGACCAGATATGGGTAAGATTGCAGCATGTAGAAGAAAGAAATAGATTATAGGTAGATCAAACAGGGCATAACAAGGTACTGAGGCAGGAAAGCACAAGGAAATTTCAGGGGACCATTATCAGTTTGGCTAGTACAGAATGTTCACATAGGCAGTCAGGTACCTAACTAGGAATCTACTGGATAGAGTTCTAGACTTGGAGTCAGGAAGACTTGATTTTGCAAACTGCCTCAGACACTTGTTAGCTATGTGACCCTCCATAAGTCACTTAAACCTCTCACCTCATGTAAAATGGGAAGAATACCATTATCTGACAGGATTGTTATGAAGATCAAATGAAATAATATATGTATAGAACCCCATCTGGGCTCATTCTTCCAACTTGTATTCACATTGGCAGGCTCAGCCCCCAAAGGGAGGGTGATTTCTCAGGGTTATGGAAGTAATACTGATTATCACTAGAGTTTCTCTTATTTTTGGTCATGAGCCCCCATTTGGAATGCTCCCTATTGAGTTTCAGGCAGTTAATAATCAATAAGAAAGGGATTATTTGCTATGAGCAGTTGGTATAAAATATTTTCCCACAAATGCCTAGGACAGTCTCTCCCACAAGAATAGAATCAAGGGTAAGCATGGGCTTAAACTTAGGTTATAAATTGAATTAAACTTAGGTAGTGAAACATGCAAGTAGAAGACATTTGTGTACAAAGGGTACACCTACTTTCTTTAGCCAACATTCATTTCTAGTTCAAAGGAGTCACGTGCCTTGAAGTTGCTTCTTTCTTCAGGCTAACTTTCTCTATCTGTCTTTTGCTTTTGTATTTGTCCTTGGTTGTCACTATGCTCTGAGCTAGATGTGCTGTCTCTCTAATTGGTTCCTTCTCTCTGATGGCAGCCAGTGATAGGTGGGGGTAGGAATGAAGTAAAAAAGGCAAAAACTCTTTTCCTCTCCACTTTCCCAAGAGGGCTTGGCTCCTTAACTTCAGAATTGAATTTTTCTACTATTAAGCTGTTCAGCTCTGGAAGGAGCTCATTTATGAATGACCAACTGCCACATTATACATAGGTACAATGGGGAGGACTAGAAATTTACAATTCATAAAGAGATCACAGGACATAAACCATTTAAAATTTCATCAGATCCATTGACTGATTAATGTGGTATATATGTGTGTATGTGTATGTGAAAGTTTATATATTTATTTTTATAGGGGATCTGTAGCAGATAGAGTTGGAGAGATAGGTTGGTGCCAGATTATGGAAACCCTTGAATACTAAGCTAAAGAATATGTCCAGAAAGAAACTATCTTGAATCATGTATAATTTTTCAATTAAAAAACAATATGTGATACACCTATTAAGCAAGAGGCTCTCTCTCTCTCTCTCTCTCAATCTCTCTCTCTCTCTCTCTCTCTCTCTATGTATTATAGGCACAGACTGACTATATTAGAGACAAGTAAAACTTAATTGTCTAATGAAATGCTCTCATATGCCTTTTAAAGAATATTCTTGGCCTAGTGCCTCACATTTTAGTAATTGGTATTAAATTGATATGATGTCTCTAATAACTGAATATAGAAGTAAATCATTTCCCTCTAGAATCTGTTTTCTATGGCAACCAAATTAAAATAGTCTTTCCCTTCCTGTATCGCCTCCTCAAACAGCAGGCTGACTAAAAATGCTAAACAGAAAATATTCTGTCATCAAAGCTTGGTAGTTTTTGCTCCTGTCCTTAACTATCATTAACACAGGCTTAAACCAAAGCCACTGAAAGGTCTTTGACCTTTTTTTAACATATATTTGAATGCTAGTTTGCAGGGTCTGTCAGACAGTACTATTTTACATCAACAGGGAACATGTAGAAATCACTGTAAAATTGGATCATTCTAGAGGGAGAATGAAGATCTCCTCTAGAACCAGAGCAGCCACCTGCCCACTTACAATCAAATGTAGAGATAGCAAATATGTGGCCCACAACTCTCCAGAGTTCAGGCCCAAAACATTAAAATGTAGTACTTATCTGATTTTAATGTGTTGGTGTATTAAAATATATGTACATATACGTATACATACATATCTATGCACATATAGACGCATACGCATACATATACATACATGTAGGGTAGGGTTCTAAATCAACATACAGCTGGCAGGGATCTTTATATACTATTTAGCAGCCTCCATTTCTTTTTGAGTTTGACGCCGCTGAGCTAGAGAATTTAGGAAAGTGGAAGATGGGGAAGAGGAAGAATATGTGAAATATGTAGATATTCCAGAAGATAAATTTTGGTACATTTCAAACTCCTCCTCCTTTGAACCCTTGGACAAAATGACCAAGATGAAGTAAATCAGACTGATTTGATTTTCAATTCACGCCCCTTTGTTTGACAACTATAAGTGAAATTCTAATGAGCTAATAATAGCAGAGAGCTGGTAAAAGTAGAAAAACGAAACTATGGATAATCTAGCCATCAGACAAGTAGTACCTGCATCATCAGGGACTTACAGGTCATAGAAAGAAGCCATACACTATTTTTTTTGAGGCAATTGGGGTTAAGTGACTCGCCCAGGGTCGCACAGTTAGTAAGGGTCAAGTTTCTGAGGCTGGATTTGAACTCAGGTCCTCCTGAATCCAGGGCTAGTGCTTTATCCACTGCACCACCTAGCTGCTCAGCTATACACTAATAACAAAGTACAGCTAATTATTGTTTATTTTTAAGATAAGAGAGAGGAATTTGGATATTCTGGTCAAATAAATATCTTGATTAATATGGTTACCATGAGGAGTACTGAGGCACAGTATATAGAGGACCAGTCTTGGAGGCAGGACGACCAACTATAGATCTGAGTTCTTCTTTCATTAGCTGGGTGACCAGAGACAAGACACTTAACCTCTCAATGCCACAAATAACACAGGTCATAAGTTACAAATGATTTGCCTTTCAGTATCACACAATGAACAAAATCATAAAAAATAAAATAATAACATTATATACTACACCAGAATTAACCTCTCATTCCCTTGTCTACCTGCCAAATCCAACCTTTATATTAGTCAGATTATTTTCCCTATCACAATTTACTGTCATTCAGTCATTCCGCTGCTCAAAATTCTTCAAGGATTCCTCTTTGCTTACCAAATAAAGTTTCAGTGTCTGACATTCAAAGAACTACAAGATCTGGTGCCACTTTAGCTTATTTTCTCCTGCATATTTTATTGCTCCAACCAAACCAGTTTTCTGCTTTCCAATCTTGCTCCAATCTCTTTCTAGACAGGCTTCTCATTACTCTCCATACACACTCAACATTGCATTCAAAAATGGCTTTCTCAATGCCCCTCCTTTGTGCAGGCTGTGCCTTTGTACAGGCTGTCTCCCCAAGGCCTGAAATACTGCTCTCCACCCCCTCTCCTGGAATCCTTAGATCTATTCGAGGCCTGGCTCAAGTGTTACCATGTATATAATGCCTTTCCTGATCCCTACTCCCTGAAATGACTTTGTATATATTACGGACTTATCTGCATACATATTGTCTTCCCATCTCCCACCTCCCACCTCAAAGAGAATGTAAATTCCTTGAGGGTAGAGAATATTTTTAATTTGATCTTTGTTTTCCGGCACCTTGCACAATGCCTGGCATTTATTTAGCACTTAATGAATGTTTGTTGAGCTGAATTATTATAAACCCTGACTCTAAGCCTCCACCCAGGCAGTGTCCTATGCCTAGAATGTCCTCTTGCATGTTCTGCCTGCTGCATTCCTATAGGAAATAGACTTGGGGTTTGATTGAAGTGAACTCACAAATCATAAAGTTGCCTTCACCAATGCCCCCAGCCTTCTCTGCCAACTTCAAACAAAGAGAGTTGATTACTGCAATTTCCAGGGACACAAAGCCTGTGTGTGTGTGAGGGGTGTGACTTCAATCCAGGTTGTTTTGGTTCTAAAGCTGAAACTCCACCAAGTACCACTATCTCTCAGGATAATGGGTCCATTAAAAACTGGCTGAAATGCCAAGCTCTCTTTATGAACCTTTCCATGACGGCCTCCAGGACAGAATTTCCCTTTTTAGACTAAATAGGGTGTTTGGTTTACCTCTCTCGGATGCACTTATCAAAATGATACAATGGGAAAAGTCATAGCTTTAGAGTCACATGACTTTGGTTCAAATTATTCCTCAAGGCTTAATAATATGGGAAATTACTTGGGTCTCAGTTTTCTCATAGGTAAAATGGGGTTAGGCTAGATGGCCTCTGAGATCCCTCTGGGCTCAAGAATAATAATCCTATGATCAAAGTTATTTTCACATTGGTCCTAATCTAAGTTTTATGAGGGTACTGAACAATACTTATTGTTCAGTCATTTCAGCCACGTCTGACTCTCCCTGATCCCATTTGGGGTTTTCTTGGCAAAGATATTGGAATGGTTTGCCATTTCCTTCTCCAGCTCATTTTACAGATTAGGAAACTGAGGCAAATAGCTATTAAGTATGAGGCCAGATTTGAACTCAGGAAGATCATTCTTCCTGGCTCTAGGTCCAGAACTCTGTCTACTACTATACCCAGCTGCCCATCTAGCATAAAAGACCCAAATTCATAACTTCCTGTGCCTTAGCTAAACTTTCTGTCAGTGCCTAGCACAGTACTCCATATAGAGTTAGCATTTATTACATGCTTATTGAATTGAAATTTCTAAAATAGAATACAGTAGGAAATATTTAACTAAACATTGAATATAGATCAATTTGAGGATTCAGAAGGCATTTTAATAGTCTGTGTCACCACAGAATCAGAACTTTGATTATCACTCTCACTACAAAAGAATAATACAAATTCTGGTTAATTGGATCAAGGCGGTTATAGGCAGGGTGCTTCCCATCTTTTAATTTAACTTTTTTCATGTATAATTTGAATTGAACCAGATGATATCTAAGATTCCTTCCAATTCTGAATTTTTTTACTTTGGGTAAGTGGATTTTTATCTAGCTGTTCACACCCCACCCCAAAAAAGAGTTAAGCTGCTACAACTCAAAGCTCTTACACTATCTGTATGAACTTGGATAAGTCACCCCTCTCTTAGTCTCAGTTTCCCATCAGTATATTAAGATAATGGCATTAGACTATCTTTAAAGTCCTTTTGGCTCTTACTCCTATGATCCTGCATTATAGTCCATATGCCTTAAAAGGAATCCTCTGATCCTACAATATACTTCATCTGCTTATATAAATCCTTCAAAGAGCTAGGGCCAAATTCCTCCTCATCCTTCCCTGACCACAGCAACCTACAATATGTGCTTTCTCTCTCTCTGTCTCTTTCTCTCTCTCCTCCCATCTCTTTTTCTTCTTATAAACTCTAACACTAATTATTGTTCGTGTCATTCATTTGCCTATTAATCTTATGTTTTGCATTATGGTATCTCTTCTATTGTTTATATGAACTGCCATTTCAAAGATAGTATTCTTTGACAGTTTCAGTTGCATGTATACAGACTGTTAGCTCCTGAAGGACAAGTGTTGTATCTTGTTTTTTTGTGTGGTTTTTTTTTTTTTGTAGGCCTGATATCTTACCCATACTAAGTCCTAAACGAAAGGAGTGAGCTAGAGGTCTTTGATTCTGTTTTTCAAAATAAGAGAAAAAAAATCTGTCCCATATCATCAATTTCCCTCCTACCTCAAAAAAAAAAAAAAAGGAAAATAATTAGATAGAGTGAGTGGTAAGGAAATGGTTACCTCCCTCCTCCCCAACCCCAAACTAAAAGTAAAAAATCTGTCCATGATCTCATTGTACTTGTATCCACTCAGTAATGAATATGGAAACCAAGGCTAAGCATCCAGGTTCCAAGACTATGTGGTGGGGCATACTCACATCTAAGGACTCGAGGCAATACCAGCAGAATGCATGTTTGCAGTTTTTGCACATCATTTGGGCACAGCCTTCATCTCGTTCAATGTACACTCGGCACTTTGGGCAGCGTTTGATTGGTGCGTCTTCCTCGTCTATTTTGAAAGATGAGCTGTAGGGAGACACTCTGTTAGGTTTATTCTGCCCTGGCATCTCAGTCTTATACTTTACCCATTAGCATTGGCTATGCCCATTACTTTAATTTAATTTAATTTAATTTTTTTGCAGGGCAATGAGCGTTAAGTGACTTGCCCAGGGTCATACAGCTACTAAGTGCCAAATGTATGGGGACGGATTTGAACTCAGGTCCTCCTGAATACAGGGCTGGTGCTCTATCCACGGTGCCACCTAGCTGCTACTATGCCAATTACTTTGAACATAAATTCCAGATTGTTTTTTTTTTCTTTTTTCTCTTTAAAAACACTGTTTTGTGGGGCAGCTAGGTGGCGCAGTGGATGGAGCACCGGCCCTGGATTCAGGAGTACCTGGGTTCAAATCCGGCCTCAGACACTTGACATTAGCTGTGTGACCCTGGGCAAGTCACTTATCCCCCTTTGCCCTGCAAAAAAAAAAAAAAAACAACCCACTGTGTTTACAAGAAGCAGGGAGATGTATTTACATCTCCCCAGGGATGGTTATATAAGATAGAATAATACCTTGGAAGCATGTGAGGTTTCACTATATAGATCTTAGAAACCTATAGCAACCTTAGAGAGAATCTAGTCCAAACTGCTCTTTTACAGATGGGGGTTAAGTGACTCGTACATGATCCCATGAATGACAAAGCAGTATTTGAACCCAAATCTTTAGACTATAAACCCCATGGTCTTTCTAATGTTAATATTAAACACATATAACTTAACCATTCAATGTTCTCCAAAGCAGACACCTGGGGAAACTCTCTACACTCACCTTGTGAGAAAATTCTATAGAAAAGTTAAACAGGATAATCTCTTACTAAGGTGACTTCATATTCTCTCTAGTTCACCTATCAACATGTATTTGTGAGAAATCATAATGAGAATCAACATGGACGAATGGAAAGAACACTTCACAGGAAGCAAGAAGTTCAGGCTTCCATCCCTGCTTCCACGTTGACCTAGTTGTGGGAGCAAATCACTTCATTTCTCTGAGTCATATCTATAAAATGGGGGCAACACCGCCATAACTCTGAAGAAAAGGAACAAGAACAGGGAACCATGGGAAGTTCTTGAATCTCTATGATTCAAGATTCTGTGAATGACAGTTTTAATAGAGACCTGAGTCACCTGCACTGTAAGGGAAGAACATATTTATATAGTAAAATGGAAAACATGCCAGCTCTGGAGTTAAAAGACCTGAAAGAAGTTGACACTCCTTCTTTAGTGCTTTGTACTTGTATGACCTTGAGCAAGTCACCTAACTTGCCTGTGTCTCGGTTTTTAAATCTTTAAAATAAGAGGTCAGGCTAGATGTGTCTCTAAGGTTCCTTCAAATTCTATGATCCTCCAAGTAATGTTTTAGACAGAATAATCTTATACTGAAATGGAATTTGCCACAGTCAGAGGGGATCTCTGGGGTCATGTAGCCCAGTATACTGGAATTTCCTCTAAAATATCACCTTCAACTTCCACTTAAAGGTCTTCCATGAAAGAGAGCTCAGCACTCCATGAAGAAAGATATTACTCTTTTGGATAGGTCTAACTTTGAGGAAGTTTTCCTTCCTATCAAGCTGAAATCAGCCTCTGCAAATTTAAACCAGTTTTTAATTCATATGTCTGGGGTCAAGGATAAAAAATCTAATCTTTCTGCTACATGTGAGGGCTTTGACTGTTTAAGAACAACCATCTTCCTTTTCTGCACTTCTCCTCATTCCCATACCTGAACCAACATCATCAGGTCCTCTAACTGCCCTTCACAAGACATGGTCACCATCCTGGCCACAACATGTAGACATATAATAAGGTTATCAATGTCCCTCTTAACATGAGGTAGCAAGAGTTCAAGGCTACCCTCCAGATACTGTGCAAACAGGGCAGAGCAGAATGGCACCTGACACCTCCCTTTTTGGGCACTTCATTTTCCTAAATGCTGCCTAAGATGATGTCAGCTTTCTTGTCTACCACATGATGCACAGAACCTGGGGGTGGCCAAAGTGAAAGTCAGGCATCTGTGTAGAGAATGCAGTACAGACACCTGCAGCTTAGTTCTGTCAGACAGCCAGATAGTACAGTGGTCAGAATGTGAGCCTTTTTAGTCAGGAAGCCTCCAGTGTGAAGCCAGCCTCAGACACTCACTGGCTGTGTGATCTTGTCCAAATCACTATAGAACTCACTTCCTGCCTCAGCTTCCTCATATACAAAATGAGAATAATAGCACATACCTCATAGGGTTGTTATAAGGATCAAATGAGACAATATATTTTTTGTTTGTTTGTTTTTGTAGGGCAATGAGGGTTAAGTGACTTGCCCAAGGTCACACAGCTAGTAAGTGTCAAGTGTCTGAGGCTGGATTTGAACTCAGGTCCTCCTGAATCCAAGGCCAGTACTTTATCCACTGCGCCACCTAGCCGCCCCCCAAATGAGACAATATTAATGCAACCCTTAACAAACTTTCAAGTGGTATATTAGTGCTATTATTATGGTCACACATTCTCTGGTCCCTTTGAGGCCAGTAATCATTCTTTGACGTGAGGCATAGGTACAATCTACATTCCTTAGATGTTTCTGATGAAGTAATTCAAGAAAATGTTACTGAGTATACAGAAAAAGGGCCATGGATGGAGCCAGAATTAACATCGTAGCTGAAGAAACTAAATTGATGAAGAGTATTGGTATGAGTCAGTGAATGAGAGATACGGTAGGAATGAAGCGGATAAACATTTATTAAGTGCCTACCATATGCCAGGCACCATATTCAGCACTTTATAAATAATATTTCATCTGGAGTTTATGAGCAAATACAAATGGTTTGTGGGCATGCCTGGCTATGGATTCTCAGTTGTTTGCATGTGAGTCTGAGTATGGAACACTAGGAGATCTGCTTTGACCCTAGGACAAATTTTGATTGGTGGGAAAATGGAAAGTGGATTGTGGGGCTAGGAGCAGGCTGACACTGTTAATGTTTCAAGTACAGAGACCATGAGGTTCTGGAAGTGAGTAGCTTCCCATGGATTGATTTGGAGAATGATGAGGAGAGAGTGCTAACATACTACATCTGCATGGCATAGTTCTGCTTCCCTCACAGTCTCTGAATGAGAAAAGAAAACCCAGAGAGATGTCAGTGTATGCTGAGCTTAGAGAAGGATTGAGATCAGCATGTCAGTAAGCCTGCATCAGTAATCCCCCAAACCCTCCATTTCTTTTTCACATGAATGGTTGCTTCCCATCGGGATAAAGCAGATTTCTTTTTCTTTTTTTTTTTTTTTGGTGAGGCAATTGGGGTTAAGTGACTTGCCCAGGGTCACACAGCTAGTAAGTGTTAAGTGTCTGAGGCTGGATTTGAACTCAGGTACACCTGTCTCCAAGGCCAGTGCTCTATCCACTGTGCCACCTAGCTGCCCCAAGCAGATTTCTTAAAGACAAATGCAAGGCATGAAATTTCTCCCTATTAAATTTCACTTTAATAGATATTGTTCTAATGTGATGAGAAATTTCTGGCTTTGTCATCCAGTAGATATCATTCGTAGCTTCATGAGGCCTAAAGAATTGATAAGCATTACATAATTCTACTTTTATCAAAGTTATTGATAAATCTGTTGAACAGGAAGGGGTCAAAGGTACCACTCTGGGGCATGCCAAGGGGATCCTCTATGCAGGTTGACAATGAGCTAGTAATCCCTACTCTTTGGGTCCAGTCTTTCTACCAGTTGTGAGTCTATTTTACTATCATCTAACCCAAACATCTCTATCTTGTCCTCAAGAATATTATGAAAAACTATCAAATGCCCTGCTGACATTCTGGTAAGCTATTTCTATGGCAACATCTTCATCTATCAATCTAGTTGTACTGTCAGATCAGAAAAGAAGCAGATGCCAGAACTGCTTATTCTTATTGAAGTCTGTTGTGTCTTAGTGACCAATGTTTACCTTTTTCTTAATGCTCATAAACCATCCCTTTCACATTCCATTCTAGAAATTTGCCAAGAATCAAAGTCAAGATTATTAGCCTACAGTTTGAAAAAAAAAACCTTCCTTCCTTCCAAGAAAATCTGTACATTTGCTCTTTTCCAGTACTGTCCAATCCTGTTCTACCCATTCTTTCAAAGGTTAGTAATAGTGGTTTAGTAACCCCATCTGCCAATTATAGGATATGATTCACCTGGGCCTGGTAATTTGATTTCATCAAGGGAAGACAGGAGTTTTTTTGGTTGTTTTTTGTTTTTTTAATCATCTTCTTAGTGATCTTAAATCCCCTTATTTCCCTATAACCTTCCCAATAATTTTTTTTTCCTTGTAGACCTGGTTATAAAGGGCTTTATCTAGTGTCATGATCTAAAGGACCCTTAATGCATAAGGAAATGGGATGTTTGAACCTTATTCTAGCAGTCCTAGTGGTACAGAAAGTTAAATCAGTACTTGTAATAATCAGAATTACTATTATTAATGCTTTGAAATTTTAAACAGAACTTCATTTTATCATGACGTTTACAGCCATTTATTTGAACTTCAGAGTGACACTCAGAGGTACCATTTCATGGATGATGATGACTTTAGAGAGACCGCGTAGTATAGTAAACAGAGTCCTGGTTTAAGACTCAGGAAGACCTGAGGTCAAATCCTGCCAGAGACAGTTATTCATTTTATGGCCCTTGGCAGGGCAATTAACCCCTCTCATCCTCAGTTTCTTCATCTATCTTCATCTACCTCATCGGATGGTTGTGAGGATCAAATCAGAACAAACTGGGTATCTCAGAATTCTCAATATAGTTTTAAGCTACTAAAGCTTAAATACACATGGGATTTTGAGGAGTATCTGTATACATAAAATACTTTGCAAATCTTAAAGCAATTTGTAAATACGATGTATAAATATTAATTAATATACAATTATCAGTACATAAATACTAAATATTATTATTATTATGAAAGAGAAGGGAAAATTTATTAAGTGCCTACTATTTACCAGGCACCATACTAAATGTTTTACAAATATTATGCCATTTGATCCTCACAAGATTAGGAAGTAGGTTCTATTATATCGCCACTTTATAGTTGAGGAAAAAGAGGCCAACAGATCTTAAAATAATTTGCCCAGGGTCATAAACATAGTAAGTATCTGAGGATAGATTTGAACTGAGACCTTTCTGACTCCAGGCCCAGTAAATTAATGCCATTGAGAAAATGCAGAGAAGTGAGATAACAAGATCACATAGGGAGTCCATGGGAGAGGTATGGCTTGAAAGTAGATTTCCTGATTACAAGGCACACACACTGTGCTAGAGCATAAGGAAGCCCAGCTGCCTGGGGACATGCTTTTGGCCATCTCCCTGAGACCTAGAACTGCAGTCCAGTGGGAATGAGGCAGCATAGTTTAATGAGTAAGGTATCCCTGTTATTTCTCTTCCTCTTTACTATACTGTAGAAGATGGAAGTTACAACAGAATCGAGTAACTCAAGGAATGTATCGTATGATGAGGCAAATACCACTAAGACATTCCCCATGTCCTAGAGACCCTTCTCTTGGGGAAGACAGGGGCTTTCTAATCCCATCCTCCTTGCCCTAGCCTTGTGGGACTAGTACAAGCCAGAAGCATCCTGTAAAAAGAGGATACCTTGTTTCTCCTGGTAGGAAGGTGACTGGCATTGTTTCTTGGCAGCCTTGCCCAGGATGCCAGTTGGCTTTGCAAGAAGAACAGAATTCCATGTTGCATGCCTTACACTGCACCAGCTGTGGCGTTTGTGGCCCCATATCTTGAAGCTGGCAAACAGCCTGGCAGGTAGAAGATGGGCACCACGTCCGGCAGGGATCCAGCAGCACTTCTAATGTAGGAATGTGAAATATAAGTTAAAATTACAGAATGTTACTCTACTTTCAATCCAATGAACACTTAACAGAACATACAGTACTGAGGGACTTGATGTCCAGGTTGGAACTGATCATTCTTTGACTTCAGGAACTGTTCTGTTAGGTATTGGCAGAGAAATAAGATACAATTCTTGCTCTCATGGTCTAGAAGAGGGAGAGGATTCTGAAGCAGACAAATAATGATAATACTCAATAACCTAGGCTAAGTACATATGAGAAGTATAAATAGCATGTTATGGATAAGGTGACATTTATGCTGCTCGTTAAAGGATGGGAAGGGATTTCGGCAGGAGAAAGGAGGGTAGAAGAAATATTTCCTTCTGAAAATTAGTAGCACTAAAAATATACCATGAATTAAAACATTCAAAAGACTGGTAGCTGCATTACCTGTCTTGTCCCAGAACTTTCATTTAAACTGTGGACTAATTTCTGAGGGGAAAACTCTCCCTTAAATATCAAGGTCATGTGACCATAGAGATTATTGGAGTTGAGGGATTATACTTAATTTAAAACCTAGTCCATGGGGCAGCTAGGTGGCACAGTGGATAAAGCACTGGCCCTGGATTCAGGAGGACCTGAGTTCAAATCTGGCATCAGACAATTGACACTTACTAGCTGTGTGACCCTGGGCAAGTCACTTAACCCTCATTGCCCTGCAAAAACAAAATAAAACAAAACAAAAAAAGAAAAATGAAAAACAATGACCCAAGTCTGCAGAGTGGTATTTAGAAGCTGCTTTACTCCACTCCCGTTTCATTCCAAAACTGTACTTTTTTTTTTTTTTTGGTGGGGCAATGAGGGTTAAGTGACTTGCCCAGGATCACACAGCTAGTAAGTGTCGTGTCTGAGGCCAGATTTGAACTCAGGTCCTCCTGAATCCAGGGCCAGTGCTTTATCCACTGAGCCACCCAACTGCCCCCAAAGTTTTCTTTTACATGGACCAGGAACAAAACTATACTTTTAAAATAAATACATATCAACTTGATTAAAATCTAATAAATATCAGGGATAAGAGCAACAGGCTCTTTTCCTCCCCTTTCCCATCCTTCCTCTTTTTATTTCCTTAAAAACTTGGCGGGGGAGGGGGGGGTTGGCGGGAATCTGAATCTTAAATTTAGGGGCTGGGCCCTTCATCTAAAGATAATTTTTCAAGCAGTAATTTAATTTTTCTAAAATCATGGCAACCTGGTTGAGAGCGGGGTCCATGAGAAAATTAGATGCAACAAAGTTAATGGAAGTGGAAGGTGTGAAGTGACTGAAAACAAGACGTATTATTATAAGATCATAGGATTTGGAGCTGAAGTGAATATGAGAGATCACTTAGTCCAAACCTTTCTATCCTACACAGGAGGAAACTGAGGCCTGAAGTGACCTGCCCATGGTCACACAAGTAGTGAGTAGGAATCTGAATTTAAGTGTCCTGACTTCCAATATCCTTTCGGCTACCCCATGATGTCTCTAGGGGTTGGAAATGCATTGGCTAAAAACGACTGCCACCTTGACTATTCAGCAGCAGGAAGTAACTGGAAATTATATTGGAAAGAGTAGTGGGTTTTAGAGTCTGGATTCTGATTCACCCTGTGGTGACCTTGACCAAACCATCACTTGTCGAAGGCTTAATTTCTTCATGTGCAAGATGATAGGTTTGGGCTAGATCTCCTCTGAATGTCTTCTTGGCTCTGATAAATTGACTCTAGGTTGGCATTGGAAAGTCAGAGCAAAGGGGCAGTATGGAGAAACTTTAAATAAAATTTGACACTTCTGTCTAAAAGTGACCCTGTATCCTTTTATGGCTTTGACTGCTGCATCCCAGGGAAACAAAGAGAGTGTCCTGAACAAAAAGCAACTGCAAAGATATGCTTATTTCTATCTCCCATCAGTTTCAGAAATGCCAGAGAGAAGTACCAGGAGAAACAGAGTGGGGTTCTTTGAAGGCAGGGTGGCATAAAGGAAAGTCCACAGAATCAGAAGACTTTGGGTTCAAATCCTGACTCTGGTACTTAGGATTTCAGTGACCTTGGCTGAGTTTGTCATTTTTCCTTTCTAAGCCTTCACTTTCTCATCTGCAAAATAAAGTAATAGGACTAGCTAACTGTTAAGGATTCCTTCTAGATCTGACATGCTGTGATTCAGTCTTGTTCCTATCTTTGGCCCAGGATCATCTCTTTAAAGGGTTAGGAGACAGAATCAAGTGGGTCAGAAATAGGATAGTGTCTCACCTTCTCCCATGACTACCTACTTTACCCTTTAGAAAATCACTAGAATCAACCTATCACAGTGCTGCAAATGACCTTAGAACATAACTAAACCGACTCCCTCATTTTACACATGAGGAAACTGAGGTCTAATTAGATAAAGTAATTTGCCCAGAGTGACACCAGTAAAAAGCAAGTGAGCCGTGATTTGGACCTATGGCTACTCATTTAAAATCCATTCCATTTTCTATTTGGTTTCCAATTTACCAGAGAACATGAGTGAGCCACATTTTTTTTTCAGCCCAGCTTGCACTCCCTTGAGTGTGTGCATTATGTAGGGGTATGTTAGTCCAGGGTCATTCAACAGGAACAAAGAAATAGCCTAGATAGATAGCACCATCCATTATGTTATCACATAATGACAGGCCCTTTATCAATAGGGTTGTAAAGTAAAGGAGGCATAGTTGAAGTTCCCATGGAAACTAATTTAATTTTCTGACTTTGTGTGTTTCTACAATGGTAAAACTGTGCTTGTTGCCTTGTTGTCTTGTGCCTGGTGGGCCAGATTCTCACTGGGAGACAGAGAGTGAAAGGGATTCTGGTCCAATACACCTGCCACACTGGCTGCATCTCCAGGAGACACTTAACACCATGAACATACTGCTTGTGGCTTCTGGGCTATGAATTCTACTAACATTTTCACACACTCATTCCCCAGGCTTCAGTGGGTCATATTGCAAATACAATGCAGAACAGAATCAATTAGGAAATGCTAGGCAAAATTCACTAATTTGATGTTGGTAGTATTGGAAGCTTTGGGCCAATTCTTTTTAACTAAGCAAGGCTTAGCAGTAACATATTTGAGTCTTCTTATATCCTAACAATGAGATTTTTTAAAGTTCCATTTTATCTTATTTTCAAGAAGGTCCACATTTTCTCCCTCCTACCCTCCAGTGAGACAAGAGAAAATAAGGCCTGTTACAAAGATATATAGTCAAGCAAAACAAATTGTCACATAGGTCATGTCCAAAAAGAAAAAAAGTCTCATTCTGTGTTCTCAGTCCACCACCTCTATCAAGAAGAGAATAGCATTTCAAAAATAATATTTCAAAAAAATATATTTAAAAAATCAAAAGTGAGGGGCAGCTAGATGGCGCAGTGGTTAAAGCACCGGCCCTGAATTCAGGAGTACCTGAGTTCAAATCCGGCCTCAGACACTTGACACTTACTAGCTGTGTGACCCTGGGCAAGTCACTTAACCCCTATTGCCTGCAAAAAACCAAAAAAAAAAAAAATCAAAAGTGAGATTTTAAGACATAACTCATAGATTATCAACTTATAAAATACAGTCAGGTCTCATTAGATAAGAGAATTTTCTAATCAAATCGACAGTTGTAAATAAGATCTCAGGGTTAGGCCTAGTCTTTGACAGAAAAGAACAGTTGAGAAAGAGCTACAAAGAAAAAGAAAACAAAGGAAAGGAAAAACAAAATAAATAACTGGTAAGGTAATTATAAATAAAATTCATTTATTTATCAAACAAGGTTCCTAGCAATCTTTACCTCCTAGAACATTGATGATCTAATGAGATCTCTTCACCTGGTTTAAAAAAGTAACCAAATCAAATTTCTTTTCAATATTCCCAGGAATTCAGGGTTGTTGTTGTTGTATGAGTGTGTGTATAAGTCTTTTTTAACCTTATTAGATTGCCTTTTGGTCTGATGAAAGTTGAATTTATGAGCTTTTAATAAAATGACATTTGGAAATAGTTTTAATGTTAAAAAAAATCATGTGTTCTTTTTGTTTCTCAAGGATCTCATGGACTAAAGGGAAGGCAACATGCAAACTACCATATACAAACAAGATATATACAAGATAAATTGAAGAGATAATCACTGCCAATATTTTTTATTTATTTATGTTGTGCTTTCCATCCCCACTCCCCCCACTCCCCACTCCAAGATGTAAAGTCGTAGAAGGCAGGAACTGTTTTTTGGGTTTTTTTAAGTCTTTGTAACTTCAGGTATTTGTAGCATAGGGTCAGACACAGTAAGTATTTAATAAATGCTTATTGCATTATTTAAAAATAAAAAGCATTCATTGGATATTAGATGTTGAGAAGGAAAGCACTTTGTTTTAGGATAAAGTGAACGGCCTCAATTTTATTTTTAAGCAGGCCCAAAAGATTCTTGGACAAGAAAAATTATACAACTCCCTTGTCTAACAAAGCAGTGACCTGAAGTGTTTATTTACTTGTAATCCCCAAATCTTCCAGTTTTGGTGAGAAATTGTCTTTCATGAATGTTTGCACAAGAGCTTTAAAAAAAGTTTCAGAACTATGGATTAACCAATTTTATACTTAAACATATATGCATTTTATAGTGTGTGCCACTTTATAAAAGTTATGTGTATGATAAACTTCAAAAAACCAGACTTCACCTAAATGTATAGACTCCTAGAGACACATTCTGGCATCATTTTTTAAAAGGAAAAATAAATGCCAAATATATTGTTTTGGGAAGAAAGCTCTGACAGGCAATAATATTCCCTTCAACATAAAAAAAAAAAAATTCATCAGATTCTGATCCACATCTTCCAACCAGGTAAAAGAACTATTTGGGATTTGTTTCCAATCTGATTGTGTATTTCATTTACATTTGAAAGTGTCTTTTGATTTAAAAACATTATTCAGTGTTGAATACTAATGGGGGTGAACAAGATGAGCAAAGCTCTGAGGGTATGAAGAAGAATCAAAGATGCACACCTTATATGATGCACAACTATACAGAACTTCTGAAGCTTCCAGCGACTTGTTTAATCTTTCTACAGGCAAGGGTAAATAAGTAATTATGGATGATTGGTTCATGATGCTATATAATGGATTGGATTAAGAACCAAGGTAAAGGGGCAGCTAGGTGGCACAGTGGATAGAGCACCGGCCCTGGAGTCAGGAGTACCTGAGTTCAAATCTGGCCTCAGACACTTAACACTTACTAGCTGTGTGACCCTGGGAAGTCGCTTAACACCAATTGCCTCACTAAAAAAAGAAAAAAAAGAACCAAGGTTTTTTGAAAGAAGAGAATTGATTTTTTTTTTTGTGGGGGGAGTGTCAAGGAGGTGCCCTATAATAGTTTTTTTTTTTTTTAAAGAAAAGGCTTTTAGGAAACAAAGAAAAAAAACTTGTCCTTTAGATAATAACCATGGGATGCTTCAATTCTTGGTGTACTAAAGTTATCAGGTAATTAATTTTACTCATGATTTATGGTGGCCAATAGTACAGAATAAGTGACTATAGGAACTTTTTCTGGCAGATCACAGAAATTAAAGTAGGAAAAGTCCTTGAAGACAATCTAAGCCAACCATATGATTTTACATAGGAGGCCACTGTAGCCCAAAGAGAGGGAATGCTTTCCCCAAGATAAGCAAGAGTGTCAGAATTAAAACCTAGGTCTTCTCTTTCCAAATCCAGTGCTCCTCTTTGTTCATGTTTGGGCAGTGTAGAAACAAGGCCACTGGAGATATTCTAGTTCAAACTCTTCATGCTATAGCATGACCTTAAACAAGTCACTTTCTGTGGATCTCATTTTACCTATCTATCTATTGTGGATTAGACTAGATATTCTCTAAGATTGCTTTCTTTTTAAAAAAAAAATAGAATTTTATTTTCCGAAATATATGTAAAAACAAATTTTAACATCACCTTTTTAAAACTTTGTGTTCCAACTTCTCTTCCTCCCTCCATTCCCACCCCCCACCCACAAGAACTCAAGCAATTCAAAATAAATTATACAGGAGTAGTCATGGAAAACATTCCCACATTAGCTAGGTTGTGAGAGGAAACAATAAAAACAACCCAAAACTTTCAGATTAAGGATTTGTCAAAGAGGGGAACAAGTTTTAAAAATGTGTTTCCATCTGTTTTCAGATACTATGAGTTCTTTCTCTGTAGATGGGTTGCAATTTTCTTAAGTCCTTCAGGGTTATATTGGAACATTGCATGGCTGAAAATAACCACATGCTTCCCAGCAGATCATCTTACACTACTGCTGTTATCTATCATCTTTTGGCTGAATGACATGCCTTCTGAGGGGCAGATAATTCTAAGTAAATTTCACTTTAGGAAATTTAGTACATCAAAATTCTAGCTTTAGGCATCATAGAATCTTGGGGCTGATAGAAGCCTAAGAACTATAGAATAGTAAATCTACATGAGAACTCAGAACACAGAATATCAGAGCTTCAAAGGCATTGTAGAATCAGACTATACAATGTTAGTGCCCTCAGTCTTCACATGAGTTTTCTAACTTGTACAAAACAAACTGAAGGATGATCACAAGATATAATATATATATAAATCACTTAGCAAGCTTTAATGTACTGTATAAATGTTAGCAATTATGATGATGGTCATGATAATGATGTTTTTTTGTTTTGGGCACAGGGCAATGAGGGTTAAGTGATTTGCCCAGGTTCACACAGCTAGTAAGTGTCAAGTGTCTGAGGCCAATTTGAACTCAAGTCCTCCTGAATTCAGGGCCAGTGCTTTATCTACTGCACCACCTAGCTGCCCTCAATAATGGAGTTTTTTACCCATGCAAAGGCAATGACAATAATATTCCTTTAGATAGTGGGCTCACTGCAGATGATTTAAAATATGATTTGATTTACAAAGTTCACTTTATAGCCAAAGTGCTCTAATCCAAAGAGCCTCAGATTTGGAGAAGGTCTGGATTATGATCCTGACTCTGAAATTAATGGCTTCAGGCAGCCCACTTTACCTTTCTAAGCTTCAGTTTCCTCATCTGTGAAATAATACTCATAGTACTTATCACATTGAGTTACAGGGAGTTTGGGAAATGTTAAACTACTATATAAATTTAAGGTGTTGTTATTGTTATTATTCAGCCTTTCAAGAAAAATAAGAATTTTATTTCACAAAATTAAACATTATAGGGCTACTCCTCTCTGTACCTTCTCCCTCCAATAACAAAAACAACAAATCAGGATGATTTGGAATTGAGAGCAAGTGGAGCAGTCACATAGCAAACCAATTACATACCTCTTTCAAACTGCAGCTTTTTATATCTTTGCATAATTTCAGATGCAACCATACATTCAATCTAATTAAAAACACAAAGGAGAACAGAAATAAGCTTAAGGCCAGAGGAAAACCAAAGGCGTATTTAAACATGCGTGACTTTTAAGAGCTCCTAATATGTAGGCCAGAGCAAACCAACCCAGTAATCTAATTGGAATCAATTTTCATGCATTAAGAGACTCATTTGTATTATTAACATGCCTCATTCTCTTGTAGATGACCTCGTTTTGGGCAAGCTGCATCCGGACAGCTAATTGCAGTTTCTAGTCCTTCTTTGATCAACAGCTCAACATACTGTTTCAGGCACTGCAAGAATAACAGAGAAAACGTGTATAAACATTCTTCCATTTTGTTATCAAGATGATACTCATTAGGGAAAAATAAATAAATAAAGCAGAACCATTAGTCTTCACAATGATGATGAGAAGTTGTCAAGAAATAGATAAATTAAGTTTATTAAACCTTCACTTAAGAAGGCAACGGCAAAATATCATCCATCATGGAAAGATATTGATCTGAAATTATCCGTGTTTTGTTTTAACAGTTCTGGTATATAATCAATCAACAAGTATTTATTAAGTGCCTACTAAGTTCCAGGTACTAAGGATACAAAGAGAAAAATGAAATAATTCCAGAAATGACTTCTGTTTTAGATATGTTGCCTCAGATATTTTTTTTAAGTCCTGTCAAGAATGACCCCATTGCTACTATTGTGCTATAAGAAATGATAAGCAGAATTGAGGCTGAATGAAATTAATAGAACCCAGAGAACATTATACACAGTATCAACAACATTTTGTGATAATCAACTATGATGGACTTGGCTCTTCCTAGCAATGCAATGATCCAAGATAATGCCAAAAGACTTATAGTAGAAAATTCTCTTCACATTCAGAAAAAGAACTATGGAGTCTGAATCCAGACCAAATCATACTATTTTCACTTTTGTTGTTGCTTTTTTGTTATTGTTCTTGTTTCTTTCTTCTTGCATTTTTTCTTTCCTTTTGTTCTGGTTAATGTAGAAATATGTTTAACATGATTGTAACGTATAACCTATATCAAATTGCTTACTGGCTTCGGAATGAGGAGGGAAGAGAGGGTGGAAGAAAAATTTGGAACTCAAAAAATATGTTTACATGTAATTGAGAAAAATTAAAATAAATAAATAATTTTTTTAAAAAAGAGAATGACCCCATTCCTAATGGTTCTAGAATCACATTAAGCTTTTAAATATTTATTCTCAAATATAATATATAAGATACCAGAGTCATATCATTTTGCATATATCCTTGAAACTTTTTGTGGCAGATCTATGAAATGAACAAGCTGGACTAAACTCTAATCTCTAAGAGTGGTGCATAGAGCACTGTACCTAGAGTCAGGAAGACCTGAGTTCAAATCTAACCTCAGATGTTTACTAACTGTGTGACCCCTTAGGTAAGTCATTTAACCCCTGTTTGCATCAGTTTCCTCACTGATAAATAAAGGGATAACAATAGCATCCACCTTTCTGGGTTGTTTTGAGGATCAAATGAGATAATATTTCTAAAGCACCTACTAAGGTGCCTACATATAATAAGCACTCTATAAATTTTATCGATGATGGTGATAATGATGATGACTACATGATAAGGTAAAAATATGTCTAATGGCAAAGAATCAGCATGATATAGTGGCAAAGGGCTAGCCTCAGAGTCAGAAAGGCCTGGGTTCAAGTCTCTCCTCTGACATGTAACCTGCTGTATGACCTTGGGCAAGTCCCTTAATCTCTCAGTGCCCCTAGAAAGTTTTCTAAATAATAAAATGCAGAGTAGTTGCAGATCTAATTTAGCTGAAGTGGGTTCCTCATTAGAAGTTTTCTATGCCATGAAAAACAGAGGTTCACACCAAAAATAATTAAAAAAAAAAAAAGAATAAATAAATAACCAAATGATGATGTTGGTGGCACCTTTTCTGTCTTTCTTTTTTTTTTTTGTCTTTCTTTTTCAGTCTTGTAAATAGAGGATGGATTGGAACATATGTGATTAAATAGCTGCAACGGCTTGCCATCTTGAGACAGCTAACTAGCACAGTGGATAGTGCTCTGGGCTTGGAGTTAGGAAGACCTGAGTTCCAATCCTCTCTCAGACACTTACTAGCCATGTGACCCTTAGGCAAATTACTTAACTTATGTTAGCTTCAACATGCCCATATATACAATGAGGAGATTGGACAAGATGGTCTCAAAGGACCCTCCTAGCTCTAATTCTATGAAGCTATAATCTTCATAGGTCCCTGGTGTCCTCTGCTACCCCACAGTTAATGGACCAGGATATCTCTGCATTTGGGATGAGCTCTGAGCCCTGTACCGGGCACTGAATGTCACAGCCTTGAGAAATATCTTCCTCTGTGCTTATTCACAATGAACAAGAGAACAGCTTGAGCGGAAGAGGAAATGAAGTAAGCAAAAACAGGGTAGCATGATGGAAAGAGCACAGAGGTCAGGGTCAAAAAAGCTCAGATTCAGTCGTTGTTCTGCAACTTGTATGATCTTGGACAGATGATTTCCCATCACTGGACTTCAATCAGCTTCCCTATCTTCTAGATAAAGTGTTTGGATTAGATGGTCACTTTGTTTATGACTTAGCACTAACACATTCTGAGGTGAGGTTCAGAAGAGCTAAACCCCATATCTTCCTGTTCTGGATACAATATAATAGCTTTCTCAGATCGATTTTCCCATTGTTAATTAAATATGTTCAAATGTTAGATCGGGACCATTTTTAATAGCTGTCCCTGTAAGTGGTATGCATCCTATTATTCAAACCAAATAAGAAGTTAAGACACAAGGAAATGGGAGTGGATCCACCTATAAATGCGGTTAGCTTTTGATTTTCATATAATTTAAATTCCCTATAAGTGGAACTTCACCAATAAACAACATATAATACAAATAATTCAATTCGACAGTTCCTGGACACATACTATGACTTAATTCAGTGTCACATTTTTAATCTAAAGATATTAAGCTTTAATTGCAAGTAATAAGAAGCCTTTGTTTAAGGTACCACAATTTAAGGACAGTGACAAGGTGGTGAAGTCAACAAATAAGCATTTAAGTCCCTACTATGTGTCAGGCACTGTGTTAAGCGTTTGGGGTTACAAATAAAGGTAAAAAAAAGTCCCTGCTCTCAAATTGTTCCCAGTCTAATGAGGGAAATAACATGTAAACAACTATGAATAAACAATAGATATAGTAAATTGGAGATGATCCTAAATGGAAAGTACGATCATTAAGGGGGAGGAAGATCAGGAAAAAGCAATGGCTAAAAAAGATTTGAAAACTGTGCCATTAGAGTCTATTTTCACCACTAACTAGATGATTGGTTTAGGGAAGAGAAAGATGCATCCATTTTTTATTATTGTATAAAGGCTGATGAGAATTTAAGTAATTGACCTAAGCATCCATTAAACATGAGAATTTCAATTCCAGAGACAATATGGATCATGATTTATGTTATGTTTAAAAATCTAAAAGCAGAAATTATTTTTAAAGGATCAAACTTATATATATTCTATACAAATCCACAAAGACTCTACTGTGGAAGTAGTCTATGAACTTACAAAAGTATATTTTACTGCTACCAGGAGAATGCATATGCACCCTATGAATTATGCCAAAACATTAACAATAACTTAGCTGCCTCAAATGTGTGTGTGTGTGTATATAAACATGAAGTGGGAAAGAAAAAAAAGTGGCTACCCATCAATTGAGAAATGGATGAATAAACTGTGGTATGTGACTATTAAACAGTATTGCTGGGGCAGCTAGGTGGCGCAATGGATAGAGCACTGGCCCTGGATTCAGGAGGACCTGAGTTCAAATCCAACCTCAGACAATTGACACTTACTAGCTGTGTGACCCTGGGCAAGTCACTTAACCCCAATTGCCTCACCAAAAAAAACAAAAAACAAAAGACAAAAACATTATTGCTATGCCATAAGAAATTATTAATATAAGGAAGTTAGAGGAAAGACCTGGATGAATAAAGTAAAGAAAGCAGTACCAGGGGAAAATATACAAAATGCTCATAATAATGTAAAGGTAAATCACATTAAAATTCAGATCAATGCAATGACCAATACTGATTTCCAAGGACTGATACCAAAATTTATTTCACTCCTCCTAATAGAAAGGTGGTAGACTATTGATATAGAAGCCATATAAACCGTCAGATATTAAAACATCTTTGTTACAAGGGATAGTTAAGAGAAGGATATTGGAAAGGAACAGGGATTTATTTTAAATCTCTAACCTATGAGGAAAATGTTTTTCTCTCCCTTCTAAAGTGAAACACTTTAAATGGATTCGGTTTCTAAGTAAATCAGCTCACCACTACACGATTTGCTTATTCTGATTTCTTTGCCTTTGTGTCATTTTCCATGTTTTCCTGATATCTAATTAAGCCTTCAAAGCTCAGTTCATCTTACTTCTTCTGTGAAATCTTCCCTGATGATGTCGACCCCTAGTGACTCTCCCTTCTCTGAAGTCCTTTTGTACTTGTCTGAATTTCATAATTTATCACTGTTTTATATTAATATGTAATGTAATCCTTAAAAAGATACTGTCTTGTTCACAAAATCAGCTCCCATGTTTCTGTCTTGTTTGTCTAACTAGATGATAAATTCCTCATAGATGCCTTTCCATTGCTACCCCACAGCACCTCACATGGCATTAAGTATACAGTAGGGAGTCAACAGATATTTCTTGTTGTCCACATCCATCAGTATCACAACTTTGCCCACTGTGGGTACCACAATGTCATAGAGCATTCAGACCCACAGGAGTGTCACTGCTGAGTTGGGGACTTGGATAACTTTCAGACTGACGACAGGGGAAAAAACATATCTAAGACAGAGGATAGGCAGATCCAGGTGTGGTAATATTGGCCATTCTGACTATTGACACCGGTGAAGACAACCCTATGTTGGGGAAGATGTGCTATGAAAGATTAAACTATAGTGGGACTATGGCTTGCTTTATGGTCCTCTTTCACAGTATCAAACCAACTTGCTCCTGTGTCTTACACAAGACAATGTCAGCCTATCGATCAGGAGGCACAGTAACTATTCTTCCCTGTGTTTCTCAGCCAGTAATTGCTTGGTCCTTTGTATCTTCCAACAAGGAAGAGGCTGCCTTACTATCAGTGGGGAGTGTGGGGAGGCTGGGTTAGTGCTGCAAGGCTGAAAAGTGCTGACCAGCCTCAGACTGAAATGGGTGGACCACAGACAGCCATGATCTATTACCCTGAGGGGGGCGGGGCACCAAATTCCAGACTGTGCTGGGTGCCCTCTAGGCAAGAAAAGCGTGCCTCTTGATGGCAATAAAGGTCTTCCCAAGTTTAGAATGGTGTAGGCCCTTGACAAAGTTCTGCCTTATTTGAATCCAAATACCCAAAGACTGTGCTGGGAAGTCCATAGGAGGGTCAGTTCTCTACCAAGTCCCTAGCTGGAGCCAGCTCCCTGGTTCAGCACTTGATTCTAGAGTACAGTCATTCCAGAGAGAAGGCCTGTAGGTTAGAGTTAGGGTTAACCCTAAGTTAAGCTAATCCTAAATTCGTGCTCAGCCATATCCATGCTTCAAGATATGTTCACTGTGCTAGATACACTTTACATGGCTTTAAGAAGCTTACTATCTCAGGGGATAGGCCAGGTTGTGTTGGAGAAGGTTTGGATAGAAGAAAGAGTAGTTGTGTGTCCCTGGTCAAGTCGAATCTCTACTCTGGGCATTATTTTTATCATCTGTAAAATGAAAAATCATCTAGTCTTACCGCTTTAAAGTCCTTTCCAACTCAGAATAAGATTCGATGATGACGCTCATACAGAACAAGGTAAGTAAGTGTGTTAAAAAAACAGAACAGAAAATTGGGAGAAAAGAATGATTTTTCACCATTCAAATCCTCTTGTCCTGTTTCTCCATTTCCCTGGACATCTTTGTGGACATCTGTGTGCCATTGTTAAAATATCATTTAACTTCCCACTTGGCATTTTGGGAAATGATTTAACAGATTTGTTCTTTATAAAGTCTGTACCAATTCGGTAAAGTGGAAAGAAACACAAATTTGAAGTAAAAAAAAAAATGTTTTCAAATCCTGTCTATCCTGCTTGCTAGCCATGTGCTTTGGAAAGGCTAATTTTCTGATCTGTGTCTCAAGGTTTCTCTCTGAAAAATGAGGGGGGTCAGTTAGTCAATAAGCACTGTTTAATGTCTAAGGACATGAAGAAAGGTGACTAGAAACAGTCTGCTCTCAAGAAACATTTTAATAGGAGAGAGAACATATAAATATCTCAGTAGAAATGAGGCATGTGTAGCATTTACTGTGTACTGGACACTGTTAAGTTGGCAAAAGGCAATTAAAAAGTCTCTGTTCTCAAGAAGAACATTCTAATGGGAAAGAACACATAAATCTCTCTATACAGGTAAGGCCGACAGGCTCTGTGAAGGTAATTTGAAAAGGGAACGCTTTAGAGCTGTGAGGCTCAAGAAAGGCCACTCTCAGAAGGTGGAATTTGAAATGAGTCCTGAAGAAGTCAGAAAACTCAGAGGCAGATGTGAGAGTGTAGGGCATTCTAGGCATGAAGGACAGACAGCCAGTGAGAAAGAAGATGGGAGATCTGGTACTCACTTTAAGGAATTGCAAATGGGCCAACGTAGCTGGATCAGAAAGTGTGTAGCGAGAAAAGAAGGTTTAAGAAGCCTAGAAAGACAGAAAGGAGGCAGCTTACAGGGCTTTAAGCACCAAAGGACTTTACATTTGATACTGGATGAAAAAAGGAGTCACTGGGCTGATGATATGGTCAGCTGGGTAGTGTAGAGAATAGAATTCTGGGCCTTGAATCAGGAGAAGCTGAGTTCAAATATAACCTCAAAACATTTAGTAGTTGTGTCACCCTGGGCAAGTCACTTAACCTCTATTTGCCACAGTTTCCTTAACTGTAAAAGGAGAATAATAATAGCACCTACTCATTTGATTCTGTTTTGAGGAGCAAATAAGATAATATGTGTAAAGTCCTTATCACACAGTAGGTACTTAATGCTTCTTCCCTCTCCCATCCCTTTCATTCTGATTATTAGTAGTGGTCTCATATCTTAATAAATTACACTCTTATTGAACCTGGACCCCATTTTCACAAATATTTCAGAAAATTCACTTTGGTAGCTATATTGAAATGGAGAGAGATTTGTGGCAGGGAGAACAGTTAGAAGGCTATTACTATAGGAACAGCAAGAAATGATGGTTTGAATCAGGGTTTCAGTGACATTAGTTGAGAGGTAATGCATACTAGGGATCTTGTAAAAGCATATACAACAAGATTGCAATGGATCAGATATGTGCAATGAGCAAGGAGTTAAGGATGACACCAAGGTGGTAAGCCAGGGTGATTAGGGTTGGGTAAGATGATCTCAAGTCCCTTCCAACTCTAAATTCTCTGATGCTACTTCCATCTATGAAATTTATGAAAAGCCAGTATCCCAAGGAATGTTTCACATTGGAAAACTGGCCAACCTGACAAAACTAGAATTTCAGAGCAATCAGAACTGTGTCCTCATAGTAAGCACCATATTAGTTGTTATTATTATTGTTTAGTTATTAATTAGTTACTTTTTGTGGGGCAATGAGGATTAAGTGACTTGCCCAGGGTCATACAGCTAGTGTCAAGTGTCTAACGCCGAATTTGAACTCAGGTACTCCTGAATCCAGGGCTGGTGCTTTATCTACTGAGCCACCCAGCACCCCTACTATCATCAATTATTATTCTTCTGTTGTTTTTGACAACTTGAGGATCAGGATAACTAAAATGAGGCTTTTGATGCCTTCCTCCAGACTTTTAGAACTTGTGATCCCATGATTTGTTGCTTGTTTAGTTTTGAGAGGTTAACATAGTTCATAGAATTTGAGATTTAGTGCTTAATCCAACTCTCTCATTTTGCAGATGAGGAAATTGAGGCTCAGAGAAAAAGTACATGATTTTTCTAGGGTCACAGAAACAGTGAGGTAGGATTTGAATTTAGGTCTTTCTGACTCTAACCCAGTGCTCTATTTACTGTGCCAGAGACACAAGAGACAAGAGAGAGACGGACACATTATGTTAATTTATATTATAAAAATGATCACTTAATAATAATAAAGCGATTAATGTATAAAATATACTTAATGATATGAAGAAAAGGAAAAAATGAAGTATACAAATGTATTGCTATCTTCTCTTTATTTGAGTGTGATTATTCAATTTTGGTTCTCTCAGCTTATTCTCAATGTGCTATTGTTTATGGCATGCTAACTCACTAGGTTATTAACAGCCACAATGCCTTGAATTCATTTAACCTGATACTTTCTTCATCCCCAGAATAGCTAACCTCTGGTCTCAGTCTTCAAGAACAGACTAAAGCACCCTTCCTCTCCCTATGGTACTCTCCTGTCTTTTATAATGAAAGCACATACTTTTTATCCCAGCAAGCTCTAATTAAGCTCCTAGCAGGTTCTGAGTGAATGTTGAAAAGAATCTGAATATTTTGAAGACCAACAAAAGGTCAAAGTAAAGCCCTGTAACACAATTATAAGACGTATTTTTTTACAAATATGATAAAGCACACTCACTTTTTTTTGGCTTTGCTTTTTTCATTCCTTCGGAAAAAGAGAAGGGGAGATGTTGGGAAGATGTATGCCTTTCTAAATTTATATAGTGCCATGGTACAGAGTTCTCATACTGCCAATCAAATGAAACATCTAGTTTATGGTTCGGCACCTCCAAGCCCATAGTCCAACCCACCCACAATTTAGTGCCTCAGTACCACTACTATTTATTTCCATCCACAAAAATCTCATTAAATTCAATCTATTTTTCATACCCCCAAAAGGTTAATCCTCTCAAAATACTGATTTCTCTGTGTCATTCTCCCATTCAAAAAAATGTCAATGAATTCTCCTTAATCATAGGATAAAGTCCAAATTCATGAATCTGGAATTCAAGGACCTCTGCAATTTGTCTCACTCCACCTTTCCAAATTTTAACACTTCTTTCATACAGACTATTTGCCCAGATGGTTGCTGAATTGAATCAATATTTGCTGAATTAATGGATAATTAAATTAATAATAAGAATAATAATTATGAATAAACAATTCATTCACAGAGACTGGGGACTGAGAAAACATATTGTAAAGAGGTCCAATTCTCTTGTTATTGATATGTTCCATAATACTTTTCTATGAATTAAAATTTATGGGAAAAAAAAAACCTTCTTACCTTTAACATGATGCAAGTATAAAAGTATTAATTAATTAATCAATAAACATTTGTTAAGTGCCTACTATGTGCAAAACACTTTGCTAAGTGCTAGGTATACAAAAAGAAGCAAAAGGGGCAGCTAGATGGCGCAGTGGATAGAGCACCGGCCCTGGATTCAGGAGTACCTGAGTTCAAGTCTGGCCTCAGACACTTAACACTTACTAGCTGTGTGACCCTGGGAAAGTCACTTAACCCCAATTGCCTTACTAAAAAAAAAAAAGAAGGAAAAGATAGTACCTTCCCTCAAGCAATTTACAATCTAATGGGGGAGAAAACATACAAGCAAATACATACAAAGTGAACTATATATGGGATAAATATGAAACAATTAAAAGGAAGAAAGCACTGGAATTAAGAGGGGTTAAGGAAGGCTTCCTGTAGAAGGTAGAATTTTAGTTGGTAATTAAAAGAAGCCAGAGAGGCCAGTGGCTTGGATCAAAAATGAAAATCTTGGGGGCAGCTAGGTGGTGCAGTGGATAAAGCACCGGCTCTGGATTCAGGAAGACCTGAGTTCAAATCCGGCCTCAGAAACTTGACACTTACTAGCTGTGAGACCCCAGGCAAGTCACTTAACCCTCATTGACCTGCAAAAAAAACAAACAAACAAAACAAAACTTCCTCTCCTGACTTTGGGAGCAGCATGACATAGAGAAAAAAGTTAGAGTCAGAAGACACGGCTCATAGCTTCATAAATTTAGAGTTAGAATGGACTTCAAAGGCCAGCTAGTCAAAACCTTTCATTTTACTGATGAGGAACCTGAAGCCTACTGAGATTTGTCCAAGGTCACACAGCAAACAAACAGGGTTGGGATTCATACCTATGTTTTCTAATGTCACAAGCCAGTACTCTTTCCTGAACTGGCTCCATCACTTAGCATGTAACTATAGCTGTGTAACTATGAACAAGTCACTTAACCTATATTTTCTTCATCTGTAAAGTGGAAATAGTGTTTATGCTGTTTCCTCATATAGATTTTATGAGAAGTGAGCTGTGTAAGTGTTTATATGAATTTTTATTGTTAGTCTGGATGTTTTTTAAGCAACATGGGCACCCATGTTCTCTGCATATCCCGGTTCATCTCTGGTTCAACAAAGTGGCTCCCTCTGGAATTAACAGGAACACAGTTCAATTAACTGATAGAGGTGCCCTTCTAAAAAGGAAAAAAAAATACCAATGGTGTGGACATAGTGAGTGGGATATTATTTGCAAATATTTCATATTTCTATCTTCATCTTCCAAAAGGTTCACAAGAAAGACTGAACTTAAAACAGTATTTTAACAATTGCAAATAGTAGTTTGCTACAAATATAAAAAGAACATATCAGGCAGGACTTCCTATAAATCAGCGTGTTTCCTTTAGTGATCACAAATAACATACCCTGAAAAAGCCTGCTTTACATGCTAGACATTGCACTATCTAAAACAAATGGGTTAAGGATCACAGTGTCAGTGATAAGCTCTGCTCTGTCAACACCCAAGACATGGAGTGCATGCTATTTATGTCCATGTTTTATTGAGAACATAAGTCCACAAATCTTTGAGAAAAAAAGGGGCGGGGATATAAAGAGTTTCTTCATCTTAACACCTCCAATAGCCCTAATGAACCATTTTTTAAAGAACTCCAAACCTTCTTCAGGGATCATCCAGTTTAACCCCTTCACTTTAGAGATGAGATCATCAGAAATGGAAAGTGAATTGCCCTGGGTAATGCAGGTAGTTAAGTGGTAGAGCTGAGGTTCAAATCAAAATCTTCTGACTCCAAATTGGGTGTTCTTTATCTAACACCATGGTGCCTCCCTTATCAGTCAACCAACAAATATTTAAGTCATACACTGTTATTTAGCACTGAGGATACAAATACAAAAGTGTAACCCTATCTGCTGCCACAAAGTTTAAATTCTATTAAAGGATATAAACTCAGATCAGGAAATGATGGCCAGGAAAGGAAACTTTGTTCTACCCACTCATGGGTGGTGAGTGGAACAGTAGATTGTAATACTATTTTCAGTAGCCATGGTAAAATTCAAATATTGATTTGATTATTGTTCCCCATGGAAAAGGTGGAAAGCATGGGGATGGTACATGGGAGGTAACAGGGCAAATGACAAAATAACTTTGTTGTTTAGGCTCTAGTGTCTGGTTGGATGGGATGAAATATATTCTGAAACTGACCAAATAGAGAAGGCTGAAAAGAGGATTGACTGACACCCTCAGATCCAATCAGTTCTGCTTTAGGAAGCACCCCAAAGTTAAGAAGACTATTTACTATAGGGTGGGAATCAATCAGGGATGGGGGTCTCTGGAGGTCTGGTTCTAAGGTTCACTATTCTTGGTAAGGAGAGGTAGTCTGGGGACAGCTAGGTGGTAGGGGCAGCTAGGTGGTGCAGTGGATAAAGCACTGGCCCTGGATTCAGGAGGACCTGAGTTCAAATCTGGCCTCAGACACTTGACACTTACTAGCTGTGTGACTCTGGCCAAGTCACTTAACCCTCATTGCCCCACAAAAAGAAGGAGGAGGAGGAGGAGGAGGAGGAGAAGAGGAGAGGGGGTCTGTGGCAGAACAAATGACAAGACTTAGCTGGCTAGGCCCTGATGTGGCTAACTTAATGGATGCTTAAAAAATTTATGAATTAATGAACAAATTAATTCAGATGAAATCAGACCCCTTATCTAATATTTCTTCATTAGGATATGCATGATTCTTTTAGCTAAGGGAACTCTGTGTGCACGTGTTGTCCAAAGAAGAAGCAAAATAAAGAAGATGCTGAAACAAAGAAGTTCTAAAGAAAGAAGTCTATTTACAACACTGAAATGGTTTATCATAACCTTCACTGGGCCTGACATGGTGTAAGGGCGAACTATCCACATGAAAGGTACTGTGAAGATGGGATGATAAACAAGATATGGCAGATGGGGGTAGTATATTTTCCAACTGAAAACATTCAGGGAGGAATAACTAAAGCAAAAAGTAATATAATAGTCAATATTAATGAGATTTTAAAGAAGCAATATCACTCCAAGTCCCCCTTGTCATCTAATAACCTGTTTTTTTTTCTTTGACTATTTGAGAAGTCAAAGCATTTATTAAGCACCGGGGATACAAAGCAATGCAAAAGTAATCAAGTAAGCTAATTGCAACTCTGATCCTTTCTTCTAAAAATGATCTACCCATTAATCAAAACAATGTTATTTCATTTAAATTTGAAAATCTTGTATAACTCCTTCATCAAAGTTCTATACTGATGCCCTGTGATAACCTTGTGGATGCCCTTGGGTTCTCTGGAAAATGTTTTCATGCTGGGAAGTCTTGAGGTGCAGGTTCAGTGACAGATTGGATGTTATTGTAGGGGCCAAATTTAATATGTGGAGAGTATGTGGAGAGTTAACTCTCCACATATTAACCCAGGGGTCTGACTTATAACAGACTCCTGGTGGTGAGTTAAAGCAGTTCAAAGGGGAGGAAGCTTTGGACCTAGAGGTCCCTCATTATTTTCTGAACCCCAATATTATGGTGAGCCACCCAATTAACCTTCTACATATTAAATTTGGCCCCTACATTATGCAAGGACCAGAGTTCTGAGAGATTCTTTACCAGGTTTACTACTCAGTAATTAATTTCTTTGGCTATGGAAATTCATGACTGTGATCTATGGAGACTGAGAGGTACTGCACTAAGAATCGATGGAGGGAGTGTTCATGTTGATAAAATCACAAGTCCGTAAAGGATGGAAGTAAATGCCCTCTATGAGATAACTGACAGAATCCAAGAATGGATGAAAAGTTGGAGGATTAATAGAATAGAGTCTAACAGGTGTTAAGGGTTAAAATTCTAGCTAAACTGCCTAAAATATCTAATGAGTGGTCGCCAATAAATTATAAGCTTTAGCAAGAGTTAGACTTTTAAGCATTTATTAAGGAGAATAAGAATTTGGTAAAGAGAGAGAGAAAGGCCTAGATTCCTATCAATTAAAGGGAGAACACATTTCTAGCTCCGCTCTCCACCAGAGTCCAAAGGAAAGAGTGTGAGATTGAGCGCCAGTCTCTTCCTTCCTCCTCCCACTAGCCCGCGTCACTTCCTGACGCCAAAGAAAAGACTCCTGGTCTTGCCCTCAAAGACCTTCGCTTCATGGGTGGAACTCTTCTACAGTAAGTCTCCAGCAGGTGGCGTCATTCCAATCGTTACACAGGCCTTGCTCATTATTATTTTTTTTTTTGGTCAAGTAGTGTGGCATAATAGAATTTTTTTTAATCAGTCTGGAACCTTGGATTTGATTCCCAGCTAAGCAACTGGGTCCTTGGATAAGTAATATCTTGTCCATGGGTCTTAATTTCCTTGCCTATAAAATTCAGAAATCAGTTTAAATGACCTCCAAAAGTTCCTTCCAGCTTTAAATCATATAATCCATATATTCATGGAAGGCAAAGGAGAGTTTCATTTCAACAAATATTAACCCGAATCTGGGCCAGGAAAAGGACAAGATAATAACATAACAAAGTGTAAAATAATATGTAGACTAGAAACTGATTTAACACATCTGGATCTTTGTATATGGATTTCTACCATCCAGCATAAATTTCCACAGGAGAGATTTAAAAACCACCATCAAGACATGTGAGTTAGAATCTTAGTTCTACTATCTTTTTCTAGCTATGTGACCTTAAGGGAAGCATTTCTTATAGGACTCAGTGTCCTCATCTGTAAAGTAGAAGGTGGAGGTGGGGGCGGCAGCAGGTGAAACAGGCAGTGAAGTAGACTAGAAGATCTCTAAAGTGTCTTCCAGTTCTAGAAGCTATTGACCTAGTATTCTAACTTACCTAATACCTGGATTAAGTCTTGTCTCCTATGGACTTTGAAGTATTTATTTGCTAAGTACTTTGGGGGAGAGGACAAGAGGCAGAAGTAGTGAAATAGATCTGATATTTCATTAAAATATTACTAGACTGTTCAGGGCATCTTCTGCTTGAAAGAGTATCAACAATGGCAGTAACAGGCAGCATTTATAAGCTACTTATAGTTTGCAAAGTGTCTTACACAAATATTATCTCATTTGATCTTCACAACTGGCCAGATGAATAAACAAGCTCAAGGAAGTTTAAGTGAAATGCTCAGGGTCACAAAACTTGTAAGCATCTGAATCAGGATTCAAACCATGTTTTTGTTTGTTTGTTTTCTGACACTGGGCCTACCACTTTAGCATTTCATACAATTGGTAGCATATTGAATAGACATGTTCTCTAAGACAGGCAGAGCAGAAACAGAAATCTGGAAAAAGATCACTTCCATTTCAACAGGAGAGAGAGGAGTACGAAATCATGGAAAGAATCATGTTGATAGAGTCAGAAGATCTGGGTTCAAATACTAACTCTGTTATTAGTATTACTCAGTTTAGAAAATGAATGGATTCAAGTAGATGGTGTCCAGGGTGTTATCTCCACCTTTGATTTTCTTTGGAACTTCACTGTTTTACACAAAGCCATAGGCTATGAAAACCAACAATCCTGGATTCTAATCATATGGTAGGTAATATTCTGAGCCCTCCCTAAAGAAGCTATTTTCAAGGGGACTGATAGAAATTGAAATACTCAGCAATGCCGCATTACATCAAGCTTCCTACTAATTCCCTTGCTTAGTAGCCATAAGACTTTGTAACAAACCTTGCCAACACATGGGAACCTCTGCTGTGCCGTTCATTAAAGGCATTACACTTTCTCCATACTGTAAGAATTCCATCTTGCTGACAAGCCATAGCATTGATTACACAAAGATATTTGCTTTTAAAAAAGGAGAGGGGGCAGCTAGGTGGCGCAGTGGATAGAGCACTGGCCCTGGAATCAGGAGTACCTGAGTTCAAATCTGGCCTCAGACACTTAACACTTACTAGCTGTGTGACCCTGGGCAAGTCACTTAACCCCAATTGCCTCACAAAAAAAATTAATTAATTAATTTAAAAAAAAAAAAAAAGAGGATATCAACATTTTCCCCCCAGAGGAAATTTGGTCTTTCTAACATCATCATCATCATTTATGTTTTTATAGCCAAAATTTCCAAAGCATTTTCCTCACAATATGATCCCCATTTTTCTTTTTTTTTCCTTTTCTTTTGTTTCTTTTTTTTTTTTTTTGGTGAGGCAGGTGGGGTTAAGTGACTTGCCCAGAGTCACACAGCTAGTAAGTGTCAAGTGTCTGAGGTCGGATTTGAACTCAGGTTCTCCTGAATCCAAGGCCGGTGCTTTATCCACTGTGCCACCTAGCTGCCCCCCCCCCCATTTTTCACTTGAGAAAACAGACTCAGAAGTCAAGTAAAATAAGAGCTAAACCAGGATAATCACCCATGATATCATCGATCTTCTTTGAAAATGAAGGCTGAACAACAAGCAAGGATATAAACATAGGTCTCCAGGGTACCAGCCAACCATAATGACTCTCTTTGAGTCACTGTACAATCTCTCTCCACTCCAGCCAGAGAGGACTATTTAGAGTCCCCTGAAAATTCTAAGGTGGGGGTTTCTGCCCTAAAAGCCTTTGTTCAAATAGTTTCTCCTACCTAGAAGTCTCTTTTCCTCCTTTGTCACTAGATGAATTGAACTCATTCTTGAAGACCCAGCTCAAGTTTTTCTTCTTGGGCGTGGACACCAACCTAATTACTCACCTAACTCTTCACAATGCTCTCTCCTAATCAAAGCTCATAGGCCTCATGGTCTTACTGTGGACCCTTACAGTTTTCTGAGTCCCAAAGCTAGAGGGACTTAACTAATTCCTATGTGAGAAAATATTGGCATTTGGCAGATACTCAAAGGTTCACCTGGAGATTAATCTAAACTGATTGAATTAAGTGAGAGTGATTGACTTTGCTGATTACCCTACTTCAAGTTAATTAGATTGTAACCACACCTGGCTAGCCCTTAAGAAGGTATTGTTCTCAGAAGCTAAGGACTTTGAACTCAACTGGAGACCACCTTCAAGTCCAGTGAACCAATGGACTTGGATGATGCCTTGTAGCTGTGTGTAAGGACCACCTCTACTCTGGACCTATAAAAAGCTTCCACACTCAGTTTGCTGAGCACTTCATGGTTGAAGCTGGCTCATGGCAGAAGACTTGAGGAAGAACCAGATCAGGCTGGGATTTTAGGCTAAATAGGCCTTTTCTTAACTCCACGTGTTCTCTTTTTCCTAATACCTAGTATACTTTAATAAATGCTTAATGCCCAAAGACTGGTGCTAAAGCTCCTAATTTAAGGCGACCACACATTAGATATTTTAGACATCACAGATTTTAAACATCACACCTAGAAGTTAAGTCCTCCACAGAGAGTTTACTAAGAAAGTCAGTCCTGAGGAAATATCCTGTGGAAATAGCAAAGGAATAAAAATTAAGAAACCAGAGCTCAAATCTAGCTCTGAAACTTTAAAACATAGGAACCAGGGAAAGTCTATAAATATTCATACTAGAACCATGAATGATTATAATGTAAGGACTGGGTTTTATAAACCCTAAAGCTATATGTACACAGGATTGTTACTCCTTAGTGGTCCTACTCTAATCTTATGTCTGTTTTAGTAAGTGAATTTCTGCTCTGTTCACAAAAGTCCTATTCCCATAGGCCCTGGTCATGCCCAACATCCTAACTAGGCAAAGATGCTATTTTATAGTAGTCTCTTCATCTCAACCTGCCCTATCCTATGTCTTCTCTTGTTTTCATTACCTTCTATATTTGGAATAGATTGCTCTTCAGCTTCCTTTGCTCCCTTTACCTCATTAAATCACCATCTTTCAAAGTACTTTCCTTCCTTCAAGTGTCTATATCAGGTGCGATCTCATCCACAGAGCTTTTCTTGACACTCTTCCCCTTCTCCCCAATTAAAAGTGCTCTGTCCCATCTCATATTTCACATATCATTCTTTTTCCTAGAATTTAAACTAGTAAAGGGAAGGAAGAGGTGTTTGCCCACTCCCTGTCCCCCATTCCTATTTAATTATAACCTCCTTTAGAACTGAGTTTGTGTAATATCTAAATATATATGTTTCACTAGCAACTGATCATATTATGGCACTGGGTCATCCCCTCATTTTGGAGACATGGATACTGAGCCAGCCCAAAGAAGGAAGCATCTTCCTAAAGTTATATATCTAACAAGTAGCAGAACTGAGATTCAAATTTCAACTAGTCTATGGCTTTTCCCACTTAAATGAAGCACAGTACCTATGAAGTGCTTGGAGAGTCAATGTTCCATAATTATTAAGTAAACTGTTGAATAAATAGCACCTTTTAACATAAAAAGTTTGGGGTTTCTGTTCAAGGATTAGGAAGTCAGCATAGTACAGTGGAAAGAGGGCTGGGTTTTGAATCAGATGATGAGTTAGAATCCTAGCTCTGCTATTTCTTACCTATGTGGCCTTAGGCAGGTTGCCAAACCTCTATGTGCCTCAAGGTTTTCTCATCTGTAAAATAATGTTTTTGGATTCAGTGGTGTCTAAGGGCTCCTCCAACTCTCAATCTATGCTCATCACCAGTGGCAGACTTTGATGCAAGTATTTAGAATGAAATTGGTTCTGGTGCTAATGTCCTATCACAAAGAACAATCGTTTTCCTATGGGTTCCTGGCTGTCATTGCTGGAGCTGGTTATTGGGAAATGATAAGAGAACTTGAGAAGAGCAGAAAAATGCCAGCTCACATATTTCCTCCATCTCTATCCTCCCTACCCCCACACAGGTCACAAGGGGAAAGGCAGCTGTTAACAACTACTGGCAAGTTTGGTAATGTTTTAGATACTGGGTTAAAGGAAGTTACAATTCAAGCTTAGATCAGCCAAACCTTGGAAAATGAATGGCCTCATAATGCAGTGCAGGCATCATGAGAAATCAAATTTAAAAAACTGAGTTTGTGATAGAATAGAGGAAGGGGCTGGGAAGCAGAAAAAAACATTAGATTCAGAGCTGAAGGAGTCTGGGAGGGCTGCTGGTTTAATCCCCTCATTTTACAGATAAGGGAATTAAGGACCAGGAAGGTTAAAAAGGTCAAATTGGTAAGAAGTAGTAGAGATAGGATTCAAAACCAACTCTTTCCTACTCTGTTTTACTCCAAATCCCAAGTTCTTTTCACTGCATGATGCTTTCTAGAGACACAAGACCTGATATTGAAATCTAGTTCCCACAGTTTCTGCCTATTGTTACCAATCAGATTCCTCTGCATCTGTAATTTCCTCATCTGTCAATGAAAGGGATTGAACCATGATCTCTAATGTGCCTTCTAGACTCTAAATTCTGTGATCTCTATGACACTAAACAAAGGGACAACTCCAAAAGTATGCAGTGGTGGGAAACCATACACAATGGGAGAGATAGAGATGAGGGAGAAGAACTGAAAGGGAAGAGAAGAATAAAGCATGGACCTACAGGTGTCTTGAACATGGAGAGAACCTCTATAAGCCTCAGTTCCCTCATCTAGAAAACAGAAATATTGCTATTTGCACTACTGATCTCACCAAGTTGTTACAAGGAAAGCACTTTGTAAACCTTAAAGTGCTACACACATGTAAGCTAATATTACACATGTATATGTATGTATATGTTGCACATGCTATGCATACATGTAAAAGTCATGTGCAAATAATACACATTGCAAAATCATATCAGATAATACACATGTAAACATGCCATATAAATATTTTTAAAACATGGACATCTTTTATAAAATCAAAAGGTTAAGCTTAATTATTGTGAAAAACAATACCAGCAGAATTTATAGAATAACTATAGAGTAGTGGATAGAGACCTGGTCTCTGATACATACAGGCTCTGTAGACAGGACATTTAACCTCTCACTTCCCCCAGGAAACAACACTCTAAGACTTCAACTTGCAGAACAATTGTTGATTCCAGGGGAACAGGAACTTTCTTCATTTAAGGAGTTTGCTATAGCAATCAAATCCTAGGACTGGACCTTCCCTCTCTCCCCATTCCACATCCTGAGTCCCCCCTCCCCATCCCCACCCACCTACCACAGGTATGCACAATACACATACATAGCAATTAAAGGTTTATAAAGCATCTTCATCCCAACCCAATTACTCGATGGGTAAGACAAGTATTATTATTTCCCCACTAAGGAAGCAGAGTTTGAGATATTAAATGACCTTTTCTTTTCTTTTCTTTTCTTTCTTTCTTTCTTTTTTGCAGGGCAATGAGGGTTAAGTGACTTGGCCAGAGTCACACAGCTAGTAAGTGTCAAGTGTCTGAGGCCAGATTTGAACTCAGGTCCTCCTGAATCCAGAGCCGGTGCTTTATCCACTGTACCACCTAGCTGCCCCCTGCCTAGTTCTTTCTAAAACACTGCCTTTCTAAAACAAAAAAGGTAAAGAGATTTGCTTTCTTAGTCTTGATTAACAACAAACTAGGCTGGCTATAGTCGTTGCCTATGCAGAACTGATTCTAACTCTTAGGAATTCATAGTGTCTGGAGGATGGATGTCTTAAGACAACCTATCTGGAGATGGTTTTGTATACAGAAGACAAGGGAAGCAATTGGAAAGGTACAAGTATTTATTTTCTGGCTATTGTAGAGAACTAAAAAATCACTACATTGGTTTTCTTAGCTCTGGAACTCTGGGCTCTACAAGCAAACTATTTTAACAGGAAGTTTTACTTTTCTACCATCTGAAAAAGAAACACATGAATAATACAACAAATTCATTAGATTACAAATTAGCTAAATGGGATAAAATTTCTATGATTCTGAAAGAGGATGGAAGGTAGGAAGGCAGGCATATACTTTTAAATTTCTATCTACCAAGCTTCATTAGGGCTAGTCTGATCATTAGCTGGAAAATCATTAAGGTTTCATTTATTCTGTTGAGCATGATGGCTTTTAGGGCAGACTTCAGAATAGCATTAGATACATTTGAGACACTCTTCATATATTTATGTGTGGGACTGAACAGAATTCATCTGATATTTAACACAAAACCACATGCTAGCTTTGTCACATCTCTCTAATTCTACTACTCTTCCCTCTGACATTGAATCTTTTTTAGAAAGTTTTATTATTAGATTTTGCTTTTACATGAAAAACATTTACAGATCATTCCCACTTTGTGAGGTCTATTTTAACAAAGTAAAACAATCAGATTAATATAATAAGGTGATTTCATCTTATAGTACATGCAACATTCCACATCTATAGCACTTCTTCAACATTTCTATTTTTTTTTAATTATTAGAAATCTATTTTCTCTCCCTCCCATTCCACTGGGGAAAAAAGAAAAGAAATTATTTTAATAAATACAGTAAAACAAAACAAGTGTCTCAATGACTCTTTTTCTCTTCACACACATATGTCACAATCTGCACCCTATATCTTTCACCTCTCAGTTACAGAAAGCATGTTTCATGATTCGTCCTCTGGAATCATGAATGGTCATTTTAATGATCAGAGTTCTTAAAGCTTTCAAAGTCTGTTTCTACAGAGTCATTATCATATAAATTGTTTTCCTGGCTTTGCTCATTCCATTCTTCATCAGTTTATAAAAGCCCTCAAAATTGTTCATTTTTATAATATTGATGTTATGGTATAAATATGGGTTCTGCTCACTTCACTCTGCATCAATCCACAAAAGTCTTTCTAAATCTCTTTGAAATTATTACTTCCTCATTTCTTATGACACAATAGTTCATCACATTCATATACTACAATTTATTAGGCCATTCTTCAATTGATAGACATCTCAGTTTTTAGTTCCCAGCTTTTTGCCATCACAAAAAAAGAGTTGATGTTAATCTTTATATGTATAGAACTGTTTCCTCTTTCTTTGGTCAATTTTGGGTACAGGTCTAGCAGTATTATAACTGGGTGAAAGGACACATACTGTTTAGTAACTTTTTTGTATAATTCCATATTGCTTTCCTGAATGATTGAACCCATTAGTAGGTCCACCAACAGTCAGTGTATTTATGTGCCTATTTTTTCCACAGCCCCTACAATGTCTATAATTTTTCTTATATTTTTTTACACTGATGGTGTGAAGTGAAATCTCAGAATTGCTTTAATTTGCATTTCTCTAATTAGTAGTAATTTGGAATACTTTTTCATGTGACTATAGATAGCCTGAGTTTCTTCCCTTGAGAACTTCATGTTCTTATCCTTAGACTATATTTATTAATTGAGCTCTTATTCTTATAAATCTGAATCAATTCCAAATACAACTATATATATAGTTATACATGGAATATACATATATATGAGACATTTATCAGTAAAACTTAATGCAAAAAAACCCTAGTTAATTATTTCCCTTTTAATCTTAGTTTTATTAGATTTGTTTGTGTGACATTGAGCCTTTCATAGAATGATAGGATCACTGATTTGTAGCTAAAAGCAATCATCAGCAATCATCAAACTTCCACATCTGACAGATTAGGAAACTGAGGCTTAAATAGATTAAGTGACTGACTTGCCCCTAATCATATATGTACTCTGGAATTTGAACCCAACTCCTCTGATTCGAAAATGAACATTTTGCTCACTGTCCCACACTGCCTTTTCTAATTTTTCATGTAAACTAGAAATAATGGGATTGTAATTAACAATCACAATATCAACAATCTTGCATTAATACAGCACTTTATGTTTATAAAGTACTTCCTCGGGGGCAGCTAGGTGGCACAGTGGATAAAGCACTGGCCCTGGATTCAGGAGGACCTGAGTTCATATCTGGCCTCAGACAATTGACACTAGCTGTGTGACCCTGGGCAAGTCACTTAACCCTCACTGCTTCACAAATAACAACAACAACAACGACAATAATAATAAAGTACTTCCTCACATCTCCCCTGTGATATAGGCAGTGCAAGTACTGTATCCATTTTACAGTTAAGGAAACAGGTATAGTCAAGTAAAGTTTATTTGCTTTAGGTCATATAGCTAAAAAATGGCAGAGGTGGGGCATAGACCCAGAGCTTCTGTCATCCACGCTGGTCCTTTTCATTATCCAATACTGCCTTAGCTGTTCACTTATAAAATTACAAGTTGGATCATACTTGTAATACTTGTTGGATCATACGTCAAAAACTCTAATCAGTTCAGTAAATTCTTTCAGCTTTGTACCTTCCATTGCAAACTTTCTGTCCTACTACATTATCTAAAATTACTGACTATATTATTTTGTCATTACTATATTATCAAACAATCATCCATGATCAGAGTAGGAAAGGGCCTTTGAAGTCATCTAAGTCCTAGTATCATTTTACAGGTAAAGCAGCTGACACTCAGAGATGTAAAGTGATTTGCCTATAGTCACACAGCTGTTTAATGGTGAAATTGACACCAGAACCCAAGACTCCAGATTCTCACTCTAGTGGTTTTTTTCTTCTTATGCAATGTTTCCTACCTTATATTCAGAATAATGAATATTAACTCAAAGGGAATTATCATCAGAGCATGCCTTCCTAGAAACACACGAATACAAATTCCCTGTCCTTCTACGTTGATTTCACATTAGATTTCTCTAAATATGCTACACTCCTACAAATCTAGACAGAAGGCCCTCTGTCTCCAAATGTGGCCTGTGCTATCAGACCTCGAAGTCTATTGGTTGGCAATGCAGCCAGTGCCTGGATCCTCTTCAAGTATCAGACTGTCTCTGGGAAGAGGAGTTGTTGGGCTTTTAGGTCTGCCTTTGGGGCCAAGCAAAAGAACAATGGCTTAAAGTTGCAGAGAAACAAATTTTGGCTTGATAGAATGAAAAACGTTCCTAAGAAATTGAGATAGCCCACAGTGAAATGAATTTTCTTGCTAAGTAGAGGGATCCCTCCTCACTACAGGACTTAATTCAAAGGTTTTTGATGGCTTGTCAGGTAAGACAGAGAGAAAATTCTTGTTCAGGTAAAGGTTGGACTCAATGACCAACTCTGAGGTTCCTTCCAACTCTGAGATTCTAGGGTACTACGGATGCTGTCTCTCTACTCCTCTACCCTACTGAATTGTTATTCTTCCATTAAAATCCCACCCAAGGGACAGCTAGGTGGCGCAGTGGATAAAGAACTGGCCCTGGATTCAGGAGGACCTGAGTTCAAATCTGATCTCAGACACTTGACACTTACTAGCTGTGTGACCCTGGGCAAATTTACACACACACACACACACACAAAATCCTACCCAGATACCACTGCCTATTGTGAACCTCCTTTCCCCTTATTCTTAATTTAATGCTGCTTTGAACCTCTCTGATTCATTTATCATCCCATTTTTGGCATTATTGTCATCTGTGTTTGTTTGTTATTCCCCTCCTCTCACTAGACTGCAAACTCCATGAGGGCAGGGATTTTGTCTAAACTAAATTATACATCTTCTCTAAGGCCCCACCACAATTCTCTGGAAACATTAGATTTTTTTCTCATTTTTATTAAATGTGTCAAAAGGCAACATAAAGTATCAATTGAGGGCTAGGAGTTCAAGGGAGGAAATGATCACTGTAGGCTAGTGCACACAAAGAAGGCTTGATGAACGAAGTATGTTTTAGAGAAGTCCAATTTAAGTATGTTGCAAGAAGAGGGGTCACTCTAAGAGGCAATGGATGAAAGGCTCATTAGGGTCAAATTTATCTTTGTGAGAAAATTATTAATAATAGGGGTTTGGGGGCAGCTAGGTGGAACAGTGGAAAGAGCACTGGCCCTGGAGTCAGGAGAACCTGAGTTCAAATCTGGCCTTGGACACTTAATGCTTACTAGCTGTGTGACCCTGGGCAAGTCACTTAACTCCAATTGCCTCACCAAAAAAAAACAATTAAAAAAAATAGGGGTTTGGGGACTCCCAGAGGCCCCCACTGAGAGAAGCTGGCCTGACATTGCTTAAGGCCAGCCCAGAGTCAGGAAGTTACCTCACTCCAAACCCACACCCACCCGAAAGCCTTGTTCCCCCAGAGGATCAGTTCTCTGGGCTCTGACTTCAGCACGCACTGTGCCAAACCACCCTCAAATCCAGTGAACCAATTTATTTGAATGATGCTAGCCAATGAGCTTTAAGCAGTGTGTAAGGGCCGCCTCTGGTCCTTCCCTCAGAGAGCTTACACTCGCTGATCCTCTCTTAGCCTGGGAACTTGGAAGGGGAGCCACGTGGCCCAGTTTTATCTCTCTCCTCTCTCCTAGCTAGGTTTTCCTATCTTTCAGAGCCATGTGCATTATTTTTTTTTTTTTTAGTGAGGCAATTGGGGCTAAGTGACTTGCCCAGGGTCACACAGCTAGTAAGTGTGTGTTAAGTGTCTGAGGCTGGGTTTGAACTCGGGTACTCCTGACTCCAGGGCCAGTGCTCTATCCACTGCGCCACCTGGCTGCCCCGCCATGTGCATTCTTTATTAATATTTAATATGCTTTAATAAATGCTTAATGCCCCCAAAACTGATATAGTATCTTCTAATTTCTAAGTAATAAATATATGATAAACCCCCACTAATTTTCCCTAAACTTGGGACAGAAATAGGGTGACCACATAGAATTTTTCTCATCACATCTTGAAGGTTCCCTCCCCCAGAGCCCAGCATTCTTTCCCTCAGCAACTGGGAACCCTGGGCCCTTCTACTTTATTTTCCCCTAAGAGGTCATCACAGATTTCTATCATCATCTCTGAAGCCCAGTAATTCCATAAGGAGGAGAAAATAATGACTCCAATGTAGAATTTCAGTGATGGTACTGCATGACTGGGAGATGATCTCAATCAATAACTAGGTGTCCCAATGTTTAAAGAGCTAGTCTTACTTAGAGTTAGGAACCCTTGAGTATGAATCCTGCTCAGACACTTAGTAGTTTTGTGACCCTGGACAAATCACTTAACCACTAACTACCTGAGCTTACTCATCTATAAAACTAATGATAATAATAGCACCTACCTACCTCACAGGGATGTCATAAGGATCACATGAAATACCATATAATAAAGTTCTTTTAAAATCTTAAAGCACCATAGTATTAGCTATCACTATTGTCATCATTTCAGGGGAGTTTCAGTCAATAGAACAACAAAAATTATGACCTATTAATTTTTCTCATGTTTACATCTGGTCCTACAGTTTCTTTGAAACACATGCTTTTCTTTGGGCCAGAAACAAGATGATTTCATAAAATTGTATTATCTTGGGGCAACTAGGTGGCACAGTGGATAGAGCACTGGCCCTGGAGTCAGGAGTACCTGAGTTCAAATCCGGCCTCAGACACTTAACACACACTTACTAGCTGTGTGACCCTGGGCAAGTCACTTAACCCCAATTGCCTCACTAAAAAAAAAAAAAGAATTGTATTATCTCAAAAAAGGAGCTTACATAAGGGTCATCTAGACCAACCTTCTATTTCACACAGGAATGCCTTCCTCAGTATCTCTCATGAGTAGTACTACTTCCCCTGCATGAATATCTAAAGTGACAAGCAATTCATCATCCTTACAGAAGGCAACCCACATCATTTTTAAATGGATAAAACTATTCAATACAAATGAACTTTTAAAGTTTTTATGATGAAAAATTATTATGAATTATGTATTTTCTTTAGTTGGCCATCATTTGGTGAGCCAAAAAAATTTTTCTTTGATACTCAGAAAGGTTGGGAACCAGTGCAATATGCATTAACTATAAATAATTATGTTCTTCCTAACACAAGATAACCTTTAAATAGAGAAAATGTTCCATTTGGAACCAAAATACTTGGATTCAAATTCTGGCTTTGTTACATACTAGCTGTGACAATGGAAAAATCACTTTGCCTCTCTTTGCTTGTTTTACCATTTATAAAAATGCAGGGGTTGGATTAAGTGATTTATGAAGACTATATCATATCCTCTAGCTCTCCCCTAGGTCTCTCTCCTCTTTGTTAAATATTCCCCATTACAAATGTTCTCTGTATTTGACTGTTTCCAGGTCTTTTGCCATCTATCCTTCTCATGTCTTCCGACTTGTCACTGTAACCTCTCAAAGGTTCAGTGTCCAAACCTGTATACAAGATTTAAGGTGTGACCTAGCCTTGGGCCCAAAGAGCAGCAGAGATATAACTGCCTATGTTCTAAACACATTGCTCTTATTGCTATTCTCTAAAAATCAATTTAGGTTTATGGATCAACAGCTAACACTACGTTTACAGTCAATAAAATCCTAGAGGTTTTCTTCCTCTCCTAAGCACTAAAATGAATTCCCTTCAGCACCTACCTGTCTGTGCGATGCATTTTGTGATTACCACTTGGACCTGGCCCTCCTTCCTTTATTGCTTCTGCCCCTGCCCATGAATCCTTTACTAATCTCCTTTGGCAGAAGCCCATCAGGTTCTCTCATTTGCTCCTTCACAGAAACCCAGGAATTCAAGTTGGAAAGGACCTCATAGACCACCTAGTGCAACCCTCCCATTGTACAGATGAGGGAACTGAGGCACATAGAGGTGAAAATGTCTTCTTTAAGGTCACTTTCTGCAAGGTGTCTTGCAAGTGATGCCATAAACAGAATTTGAACTCAAAATATCTGGATTCCAAATCTATTGCTGTTTACACTATACCAATGATTTGTAACCTGTGTTCCTCACACCCTGGGATAGCCACAGAAATTTTACAAAAGGCCCACAAAGTCACAAGAATTTATTTTTTAAATAGTGCCTGAGAATTGAATAATGTCTTATATATATCCTCTGGGTTTGGTTTTTTTTTTTTTTTTTGCAACTGTGACTTCACCCAGAAATTCCTAATATGAAAACAAAAGAATAAAAATCTATAGCTGATCACTTTAAAAGATTCCTGGTTCACTGAGAGGATAACTGACCTGCTCTTGGTCACAGAGACTTAGTCTCAGGGGCAAGCCTTGAACCCATGTATTCCAGATTCCTTTATCTACTCTGCCACACCTCTCCTCACTTTCTATTTCCACACCACCTTTCTCACCCTATATATCTAACATAAATACATCAGTAAGATGTCTGAAAAAGCCTTAGTGAAGTCGCAAGTTTTAATAACATCAAAAGCTATCATTTAAGTTTTTATAGTTTAAGACTGCACTTTCGGGATACCTATGTGTATGATTATTATTTTAAATGTATATTGTAACAAATACAATACAAAGGAACTTTCTAAGGTTTTTATGATGAAAAACGGCTATGGATCATGCATTTTTGGTCTGATGGTGCTGCCCTTATGATTTGGCAAGCCATAATTTATTTTTTTTTACATTAAAGTGGGGTCGACTCACTCAGAAAGACTGGAAACCAGTGTAACAATGGCATAACTAAAAACAGTATAGACTCTCAGACCAAGGACATGCATATGTGCCCCCTCCACCTTATTTGCCAACACTCAGATACTTCCTCTTTTCCACACTCCACTGAGTCACAGACCAAAGTTCAAATATTTTTGGCCAACATTTTGCATTTACCAAAAATGTTCTGAAGAATCAACCTCACTTTAAATTGTTTAGTGGTGAGTTTAAGAAAACCTCTTGCTGAAACAGGAATAGTTTGCTGCCTTCATATTAACTGACTTTACCTATTCTGTTCATCTGACTTAGCAGAGCTTATTTTTTATAAGAAATCTCTAAAAATAGAAGGGGGAGGAATCCAGAAATTTTGCTAAGAGATGAGGGGAGAGGAAAGTGTGGAATGTATTGAAGGGCATTTCCCCTTCCACTCCCCAACACTACCACACAACCTCCCATAATTCCCATGGCACACTTTGCTAGTTACAGGGAGATAAAGCAAACACTCAGCAAATGGAACCATGTACCATTACTTTCAAATGTAGAAAGGGTTTTTGGGACGAAACTATAATTTTGCATGAAACTAATTATTTAGTCCATGTCAACATGCTTGACCATGATGGCACATTTCTCTAGAAAAGTATGAATTCATTCTGATCTTCTAATTGAATGAAGGAGTGTTTCTTTTTCCCTCTAGTTTTTTCCAACATCTCTATACTACTCCCACACCTCCCTCCCAACTCAGGAAAATGTCACAAGCAATTTCCTTTCCTCTGGGTTGAAGATTTTTAATAGTGGCTTTAATGTTGTTGGACGGATATTTCCTGCCTATCAATAAGCAACATGGAATTACAGAATCTCAGATTTGGAAGGGACAGTTAAGGTCAGCTAATTCAATCCACAGCTGAACAGGAATTAACTCTATAACCCCCTAGAAGCAGTCAAGAAGTCTCCGCTTGAAGCTCTTGAGTTATGGGAAACTCACTCTCCTCCCCAGACAGCATTTCACTTTTATACAGCTCTAACGATTAGGAAATCTTGGCTTTTTTTTTTTTCAAATAATCAAATGAACCTGAGATCTCACCAAGTTGACAATTTCTTCCAAGATGGAGGTCATAACCCATCCATGCTTCCCTATCACATATGATTCTCACCCATGTCTATGTTATTTAAGTATTACAACAAGGTATCCATCCATTAAGAAGGACTTCTTTCTCTTAACATCACAAAAAGGATCCTAGATGAGCACATTGCTTATGCATGTATTGTTCCTCACTCTTCTATTGCTATCATTTTCACTTTTCCTTTGCATGAAACATCAAAAATGTTTTGCTTTTTTTTTTTAACCAGTCCAGGTTCTTTTTCAGTAATGCATTTCTTTGATGATGATATCTTAATTCCTAGTTTGTAATGTGTTGCAGATTCCTCATACCCATCCTGAGATTATTCGTTATCTTCTGAGTAATATTTTCAATACTTCTTCAGAGACTATCAGGTCTCTATGTCTCAAAACACAAAATATCATTTGGGGAATACTTGTATTAAAATAATGGGCTTTATACCAAGCTAAAATCTGGCTTTTCTGAATCTTTCTCCCCATGGCTCCCAATTTTGCTTTCAGGAGCTAAAGAGAACTTTGCTCCTTTCAACTTCTACCCCCAAGATTTCTACCACAAAGGAAACATCCACAGTTCCTTCAAATGGTCCTCATATGGTTTGGTTTCCAGTAGCTTCATAATCCTAATCATACTTTTTCCCCATCCTGTACTTGTAGAGTTGATTTTTTTGAACCAACACATGTAAAGCTTTAATTTTATTGGTTTCACTTAGACTAGTCAAATATACTTCTTCAAAAGGTCCTTTATAAGACACAAAAAACCCAAGAAAAACTTTTTTGATGCTGCATGAAAAGGAAAAGTGAAAAATGATAATAATAGAAGAAAAAAGGGGGCAACTAAGTGGTGTAGTGGATACAGCACCAGCACTGGAGTCAGGAGGACCTGATTTCAAATCCAGCCTCAGATCTTATTAGCTGTGTGACCCTGGGCAAGTCATTTAATCCCCATTGTCCCCAATAAAGAAAAAACTGGTATGTATGCAGTAAACATATCAATTAAGAAAACCTGGTGGTAGTATAATAGTGTACAAATGAATGGGGTAAGAAAAGATTGCTTTTATTTATATAATAAAACTTACAAATTTACCAACTTAAAATACTTTGCATAACCAGTATGTTCTCTTTTTCCTGTAATTTCTAGTTTTACATGATTTTGTACTGAGTTAAAAACTTTTGACATACAACCTTTGTCATTATGAAAGTGTATTTTTATCACATTGGATAATAGGAATACATTTTATAAACAATCCACTTATTTTTCCAAACAGAGCCTGAATGATAACCTGTATTTTACAAATACAGCCTGAATCATATAAAAAAAAAACACATTTAAATCAGGCAATTTCCCAGGATTATTTTTTCTACTTTGGGAAGAAAATTTTCAAAAAATAAAATAAACCCAATCCAATAAATATTTATTAAGTACTTACTATGTGTCAGGCACTGTACTAAGCACAGGGGATGCAATTAATATAAAGAAAGACAGTACCTGTCTTCAAGGAGCTTAAACTCTAATGGAGTGGGGGAGTCACCAGGCAGTACCCAGTGTAGAAGAAATTTGGTACTATGGAGTTGAAAACCAAGCAGAGCAGCAGATGTAGAATAGAATGAGCCAAGAAGTCCAGTTTCTGTCCTATATAAAGAAGGTACTGGAAGAAATTTGGCACTCTACCCTCCAGGCCTCCAATCAGAGGGGAGAAGAGGTTGAGGGAGGTGGTGGTGTCAGTTCAGGCTTGAGTTAGCAGCATGGCTGATCTTTTATGATACATGGCATACCTGTTGCAATATTCCTTCTCCATGTAGGAATCTTTGTAATTCTTGAAAAAATATGCTTTTCTACAGGTATTTCAATATATTTATCAGATTTTATCATTTCTTCCATGGGAGCAAGACTTTTGCCCCACTGGAATTTTTTTTTTTTAATCCTCAGACATTTTGAATGGAGCATGCTTTTACAGTCTGATGAAGATGCTCAAAAATTATGGTCCCACCTGGTCCTCTTCTGATAATGGTTTTGGTATAAAGCCTTGAACAAACAGTGTGGTTAATTAATAAAAACCCTTTTTCTTTTTAGCAGTCTTTAGTACTCTAGTATTTTTATTGCTTTGCCCATGATAAACATTTTTTCTTCATAGAAATGTAACTATTAGTAGTTTTGTTTGTTTTGATTGATCTACTCATTGTTCTTTCAACTTAAGTTGTATCATAGAGGAATCAATACGTAACCCCTTTAGCTACCAAATCACTCTAAAAGCCTTTGCTTAGTTTCTGAGGATTAATTAGGCTATTATGCTGCAATCATTTGTCAGTTTGTTGCATTCATTTTTTTAAAACCATAATTTCCTTTTCACCTTGGTGGCATCTTATTTCATTGAGTGCATAAGTGACCTTTGCACTTGGCTTCTTCCTACCAACAGTCAGTACTATTTTTCAAAGAGTTACTGTTGTGTTCCTTTTAAGAGCTACAAATTTTGCATGTTTCCTTAGAGTTATATCCAGTCTTACAAACCATAAAATATGAGAGACAGAGAGACAGAAACAGAAACAGAGAACACAATGGAGTGAGCCTATGGTATAAAATCCTGAATGCAATGGAAAGAACTAAGTAAAGGCAGAAAAACTAGCTCAATATGACTTCATATAACAATAATAAAAATCAATGCTACTAATAAAGGCTAACATTTATTTATATAGCACATACCATGTGCCAGGCACTATACTAGCACTTTATAATTATTGTTTCACTTGATCCTCACAACAACCTTCAGAGGTAATGGATATTATTGTCCCCATTTTACAGATGGTGAAACTGAAGAAAGCAGAGGTTAAGTGACTTGCCCAGGGTCATACAGCTAAAAAACTGTATTGTTGGATTAGAACTCAATTCTGCTTGATTCCAGACATGGTGCTCTATCTACTGCACTGTTCAGCTGCCCCTAATATGACAAAGATAAAATATTCTGAGTCATCCTAGAAGTATACAAGCATGACCACTGTAATCAAAAAATAAAATAAAATCAAAATTATTGCTTGTTCCAAGTAATTAACATGCCACTAACATAGCAGTAGAAGTAATAACAACTGATATTTGTATGGTTTTTTATGAATATTCCCTCATTTGTGTGGTTTTTGTTTGTTTTAAGTAACTTGCCCAGGGTCACACAACTAGTAAGTGTCAAGTGTCTGAGGCTGGATTTGAATTCAGGTCCTCCTGAATCCAGGGCCAGTGATTTATCCACACATCACCTAGCTGCCATCCCTCATTTGTAATAGAAAACTGATTTTAGGGTTAGGAAAACTTGGGTGTGAAGCCTGACTATATTATCTATTGGTTATTTAAACCCTGAAAAGTAACTTGATCAGTATCACAGATAATTCTCTAATAAGTTTCAGAAAGATTGAAGATGGGAGTTTCTATACACTAATGAAACTACAACTAGGAACCAAAACTTGTGTATGTACAAACACATATGACAGATAAAAGTATGATATATCCATAACCTATAAGGAATCACTTAACTGAATAACATGATTAAGAAAACTGGTTAAAGTACATTTAAGGTTTAAATACATTACACTGAAAATGATGCTCATTACTTTCAAAATCATGGATATAAAAACAACTTTAAGATGCAAATTTACACCCACTAGAATTATAAATATAGCAAAAAAATAATCAAATTCATTGCTGGCAGGGCTATAGAAAAACAATCACCCTCACATACTGCTAAGACTGTAAAATTGTGCAAACCTTTTAGAGAGCAATATAACATCCAATGAATGAGTCATACAATCAAGCATATATTTTCACCTAGTTATTTCATTGCCAGGACCCTAACCCAAAAATCATCTTAAAAAGGAAAAGAACTATCTGAACAAGAATATATATATATATATATATATATATATATAATTATAATATAAATTATATATGTGCATATATATAATATATATTATACATGTATATATCTGCTATATTTACAGAAGCAGAAGAGGCAGACTCAATTAGCTATTAAGTGAATAAATTTTGGTACCTTAGCGCAATAGAACACAATAGTGCCATAAAATAAATAGGAAGCTTTCAATGGATATGAAAAGAATACAGGACAAAAAACAGAAGAATTGGATCTACAAACACACTAACTAAAACTATTTCTAAAGGAGGAGAAAAAAATAAAAGGAAAAGTAAGTCCAAAACTACAAAATGGCCTGGCCTGGAAGACAACACAGGGAAAAAATATTTTATGTTTGTCTGTTATTTCACTTAGTTCTGTCTTCTTAAAGGTCTTGGTCTATCATTCCTTATTTCATGTGTTTAATTTGTTTTTGTTGACTATTGACATTTTTGTAACAACAAAAATATAATTAAAATGAAATCCAAGAAATGAACACGGAAGGAGAAACATGCTTAGATGAATTTAGCTGAATACAAGTTTTTGTTTCCTCCAATAGAGAAAAATAAAGAGTTCTTTAGGTTTGGGGGTCAATGAAAAAGCAACAGGGACCTCGGGGACCATTTGATTTAACTCCTACCTGAATAGGTATTCCCTCTCCAACATCCCCAACTGATCCTCCAGTCTCCACTTAAAGGTCTCCAGTAAGGCACACTACCACCCAAGGGAGGTCATTCTACTTCTGGATAGCTCAAATTGTTAGGTAATTCTCTTTATGTCACTGAAGCAAGAGAAAACTGATCCAGTGAGGGAGTGCTTCAGAAATGCAAAGTTTCAATTAATTTTATGGAAGCTTCACTATGATCTCATGATAAAATCATTCTGATCTGGCACTAAAACTGAGACAACTTCAGTGGCTGAAATGTGTATACTTGTTTTTTTGCAGAAACACCACCCTGGAGCTGGATTTAGAAATAAGTCTGTAGTTGTCAAATTGAGTTCTCAATCAGTGTCATGAAATTTATTTTTAAATAGAAGAACCCATGTCTGGCTGAGGCTTTTTTAGATTGTGCTTGAAAATTATTTTTTCTGTGTATTTGTCCTTGGCATCATAAACAGCAATGTATTCAAAAGTTTACACTTGGGGATTTTTTTCTGAAGACCATGGACTTCCTAAGAGATGAGTGTAAAATTAAATGAGCAAACAGAAATCTCATACTCATTCCTCTGTGTGTGTGTGTGTGTGTTTTAAGGGTAGGAGGGCATTCTGTCCCCTTAGAAACCACAAAGAAAGCCCAGTCTTCTACTTGAAATAATTTCAAAACATATGTTTCAAAATAACCAACCAGGGTACAGAAGATGCATTGGCACTGGGCTATTGTTGTCATCTGCTCCAAAGGATATTCCCCAAGACAGAGTTTACAAGACACCAAAGGATCGAGCGCCAAGTCCCACGTAGGCCTGTATCTTGCCATAGTCATTGTTGAGCAACCTAAAATGAGTGAAATGAAAGATCAGCACCACAAATGGTCTTCAAACCAAAGTTCAACCACCACCACTAAGCAAATATTTATAGCAATGCCAGTTTTATGTAATCTAAGTAGCTGTGGCCTCTATGCAAGCTTTCCACAGTGTGTCATAGAGGCAAGTGAGAAGGCACCAGTGCATATGACTCCTTTCTCAACCCTATAAAGTCTTCATGACAAAGTTCTAAACATCTGTGGAGGGGATTCTTAATAAAAATATGAAAAAAGTAATAAGTGGACCTTTATAATTTCCTCCAGCAGACATAGTAACACAAGTAAAATAGAATATAAGACCCCTGTGGTGTTTGTTAATTTCTTTAAAGCCTTAGACTCTGGAAAGCAGAATGCAGACTTAAAGGCTCTTCTCAACAAGGTATGTGCCATGCAAAGGTTGAAAAGATACTACTTGGTTCAGTGATCCTCTGATTAGATTGGGGGATAAGGTTTGGATGTGTAATTTCTTTGCTAATAGGGAAATCTCAGGTAAGGAAACACCCTCTAAAAATGCAGGCCATTAACTTTTCTTTTTGCAATTTATAGTCTTAGAGATTTTTCTAGAACACTAAAAGGCTAAATGACTCTCCCAGGATCACACAGCCGGTATGTGTCCAAGTCCAAATATTCCAGCTTTCTATCCACTAGGCCAAGCTGCCTGTAATTAGCATTATTAACTGAGGAATAAAAAAGGGACATGAATATTCCACAACAGTGTTTGCCACCGTCATGAAGGATGTCCCAGTTAACAGCCTTCTAACAAGTCCTATTCCTCATTGTGGCATGGAGGTGAACTTGGATCCTTGACATCTATTGGGAAAAAAAGTGTAAATTCTGGCAGATTCTATTAAACTCAAAAGGTTGTGAGCACAATTCCAAGGATAGACAGTATCTGCTATCCGAGGATTAATCTAACTAAGCATGGAAAAGGCTCATCACCAGTTGGCTAGCCACTAGATGATGAATTCTCTGGCCATGGAAACACAAGAAACCAATGAAGAAAATACAAAACGGCCTTCAGTACCATGTAGCATCCATCTGCTTTCAGCAGAGGCAATTGTAGAGTATTAGAAAAGGAGGTTAAGAATGGAAGAGGCTCATCACCAGTTGGCTGGCCACTAGGTGATGAATTCTTTGACTATGGCAATGTAAGAAACAGAAGAAGAACATACAAAATGACTTTCAGTCATTCAAACATTCAGGCAGCAGCAGAGTAGCAGGAAAGGAGGCAGACATTTCCAAGAATCACACAAGTATTTCCATAGTACACTTAAATTGTTAATAGTAGCAATTATAATCATTATCATCACCATTAACAACCACAACACCATCGTCATCATCACCATAACCCTGGCTGCCACGAGAGTTGCCTCCAAGACACTTTTAACAAGCCTACAGAAGATGAACTTACATCCCAATACTTTTAAATGTAATTATTAAAAAGCAGTTATTTTATATGCCTTTGCAATTGTCTACAGAACATTCAATAGAAAAGAATAATAGCTTGATAGTTTGTCCTAGGACTGTTTCTATCTAACATCCATAGAAAAAGATGAGAACAAGACTGATAATAAGAGAAGAATAAGATGACAATAATAACAATAATAGCTTATGTCTATATACACAGTGCTTTAAAGTCTGTAGGGTACTTCATACACATTATCTCATTTGGGCCTCACAACAACCCTGGGAGGCAAGTACTACAGGTATTATCATACCCATTTTCTAGATGAGGATACTGAGATTCAAGAGAGGTTAAGTGACTTACCCATGGTCACACAGCTAGGAAGTGTCAGAGGCAAGGTTCGAACCCAGGCCCTCCTGACTCCAAGTCCAGCACTCTCCACCAAGCCAATTCTATTTAGGTACAATGTTTCAGAGTTGTATCTATTGCATAAAGTGAGATTCACTTGTACAGTTAATCAGAGTGCCATAAGTGAAAGCTTATATTAAGGGCAATGATAATTCAATGTGAGTAACAACAACTTAAATCTGTTAGACACATCAAAAGTTATATTTATAATCAAATTATCCTCTGAGTTGCATATTGGCTGATGCTCAAATAAATATTTTATGTACTCATTGTGCCCAGGACTGTACTTAAAAATGAAGAGTAAAAAAAAAAAGATCATTCATTCCTTCATTCCATGAATCTTTGAGTGCATTATTACATGCAAAAAACCCACTGTTATTAGGATCTTGGGACCATGGATATAGAGCTGGAAGGGATTCAAGAGGCCATGTAGACCTCTATACACCAACCCTCTTATTTTACTGTTAAAGGAAACTGAGGCCCAGGGTGGAAGAGCTAAGTTTCATTAAATTTGGTGTTGTTTCTATTGTCCCACATTTTTTTCTATCTTCATAGGTAAAGTGCTAGATCACAAAGAAGATCAAGACATGGGACCTGCTTTCTTTACTCAGGGTTTATAATACTATTGGAAAGTGAGAACTGACACATTTAAGAGTTCAATCATGTAGTATGAGCTCGAGTGGCAAGGCAGCTCTGAGGAGGGAACACAGCATGGGCTGGGAGAAGGAAGGATGTGAGCTGAGCCTTGAAAGAGGGATAATACAAGGTAATGAAATGAGATAATTGAAGGGGGCAATAAAGAAGATAGTCCAGACTGATGGAAATCGGGAGCAATGAGCAGTTTTCTGGGAGAAATAAGGGATATTTTAATTGAAGTGGAAGATTCAGGTAGTGGGATTGATGGCTGCCTCAGCTGAAGTACTGTTAGAACCATTTCCAAAGAACATTCTTGTTCTCAAACATCTTCCGAACCTCTCCCTGTCCATCTCTACCCATCAATCCATTCAATGAAGTTTCAAAAAGACATTGGATTTCCAGGAGAGTCATTTGAAGTTATGAAGCATGTGATGTATAAGACTCAAAGGATTATAGGTTCACAGGCTTAGAGCCTGAAGGAACCTTAGAAGTTATCTTCATCTTATGGAGGAAACTGAGGAAGTACATGGAAGGTTAAGAAACTTAGCCAAGGTCATAAAGACCATAAAATCCTAGCACTTCACCATCTCAGGCTTTTGGTATAACGATACTTCTCTGGGGAGTAACATATTCATTTTCTCGGCGGGGGGGGGGGGGGGGATATTCTAGAAATGATCAAAAGAGGGAACTGAGCACATATGGCCAGGATTTAGTACTTCCCAGGCCTAAATGTGATGTATGGAAGCCCTGTTGCCCCTCCAGACCCTTTGTTCACTGTCTCCAATTCCAGCAGTTAGATCTCAATTCTGAATTCAAGAAGATGGAAAAATTATAGTTTTTACAAAGAGTACCACACTAATCTTGTGAAGCAGGTACCAGAGATGAGGAACTGAGATTTAGAAGTGGCAACAGCAGGGGTTTGAACCCCTGTTTCAAGAGACTCCAAGCTTAGAACTCAATCTCACTCTCTAATCACACTGCTTCTGCTACCAGCTCCTTTCCACCCCTCCCCCATCCATATCCATACCTCACCTAAGCAGTCACTGGTCCCTATACCTATTGTAGTAAGAGTTTCCTGTCCCCTCTCACCTCTTCCTGTTGCTATGCTATTACCACCACTCTCCCTCCTTCTCTTTGATTTTCTTTTAGAGGTCAAAATATTTCTGTTGAACCAAATCACTGAACTTCATCTTCGTGGTGGCTAAATTCTGTTTCCTAAAGAAACACCTTTTGGGGCAGCTAGGTGGCGCAGTGGACAGAGCACTGGCCCTGGAGTCAGGAGGACCTGAGTTCAAATCCGGCCTCAGACACTTAACACTTACTAGCTGTGTGACCCTGAGCAATTAACCCCAATTGCCTCACTAAAAAATAAATAAATAAATAAATTTTAAAAATAAAAAAAAAAAAAAACAAACTAAAGAAACACCTTTTAAGCAAAGCATTTAGTGGTGATCCACAACTTCTGGCAGGGTTTAGGAAGAAGTTGGAAAAGATTTGAGGTAGCTTTCTTAGTACTGGACTAGCAAAGGAGGAAAAGCCTGATGAATTCTTTGGCCATAGCAACTCATAAAACAAAACAAAAATGGTGCTTCATCCTCTGGTACTCCTTTCTATTTCTGTAATGACAGTGGCAAGGTAAGAGAAGGAAGAGCAAAGGGTGCTAAGAATTATACAGTCTTTAGACCATCTATACATTTTCCCTATCTATAAACTACAGGTACTCTGAGAGATCCTTGTCCAGTGCCAACAAGCAAAAATTCTATTTGGAAGAAATGAGCCATGTCAATCTTGACATTTTGCCATGCATGAAACCAGAAGATAGAAGGAATGTGCATCCATTATATGGTAGGATGAGTCAGAGGTTCTCTCGTAGAGGCAAAGAAATGGATTGCAAAGCTGATTTAACAATATGTCCAAAGGCTGTAAGAAAAATAATTTCATGGGAAAACTTGGTTCTCTGGTATTCTAGTAACTATGATTAAGTCTCCATAAAAAGAACACCCACCATGAAAGTGATCAGAGGTAAAGCACTACCATCTGTTGCTGGTGAAGAGAGAATTTTTCTGTCTCTAAGCTCCAAAGAGCACTGGGGCTTAAAGTTAGAGGAGCATGTTTCAAATTCTGGGTATTGTACTTCCTATCAGTGTGGCTTTAAGCAAGTTACATAATACCGCTGGGCCCCGGATTCCCTCATCTGTAAAATGTGAGGATTGGACTAGATGGTCTCTCAGGTCTCTCCATTCCATCTCTTAGTTTATGATCCTATGAAATTGTACAAAGTGTGTAGTAAAACTCTTCAAATGATATCAATATATCTATAATAATTGGTAAGTTCAAAGCAAAGGTAGAAAGAGGTAAAGAAAGCAAAAAATAAAAACCAAAAACATTTTGGAAAATGTGAATCAGGAAGAAGGAATGAAAGAGGCTCACACAGAAGCCACAAACTAACACATCAGAAATACTTTCTTCAAGAAAAGAATCAGAAGACACCAGGCCTAGTGAGGACAAAGTAACAGAGTAACTTAAATGACATTAATCATCTTTCAACATGCACATAAATGATTTATTATTAATGTGAGAGTCTTTCCTGTATCAGTTGTCTGTAAATTTAAGTCTAATATTCATAAGAGGGGTGATGAGAGTCCAACTATACCATAGTCAGACCACAACTGTAGTCACTTCTATGTACCATATATTAGGAATGATATTGACATGCTAAACCAAAGAGAGTTAAAAAGAGAGTAAACAGATAGGAAAGATACTTGAGAATATATGACACAAGGATCAGTTGAAAGAATTAACATGTTTGATGTGGAGAAGGATAACATATTTACTAAATTACTTAGTTTGGCTATTTGAAGGATGGTTTTAATAGTCCAATTATTTGAAGGCTGGTCATATAGAAGTGGGAAGGACTAAATTTGTACTACTTGTCCTCAGATAGAGAAACTGGGAGAAATGGGTGGAATTTGAAAGTAAGTAGATTTCAGTTGCTTAAAAGGGAAAAATGGGGGGAAATGGAATAGGCTGCCTCAGGAAGTAGTGAATTTGCCCTCCCTAAAGGTTTGTAAACGGAAGATGGAGGACCATTTTGGGGGAAATGGTGTATAGATGATACCATTCCAGCATGATATAGATTACATGACATTCAAAATCCCTTCCAAATTTCAGATTCTTTGACTACTCACAAATGAATAAATCTTAAAAGAGGGATCCCTAGAGATTATCTCTCCTAACATTAGGTCTTCAATAGGAATAGACCAGTGTCTTCACAGGAACTGAATTATTCCCACCTGTTGTTGCCTGCTTCCTGGATTCCCACTAAAATGTCCACCTATAATAGCCTTTCTTCCTTTCTAAATACTTATTTTTATCCATTAAAAAAATCCACTCCACAAAGCCTTCTCTGCACACTGTTCCCAGCACCCCCCCCCACACACACACACACACATTCTACTTCCTAGACTTCAAATAATACTGACATATGAAAAGATTTGAAGAAAAGTCCACTGAAAGTCACAGGGGTCAAATGTGACTGAAATGACTTAACAACAACAACAACAACAACAACAAAAAACAACCCCTGAATGTTAAGGGGACTGCATATGGAAGATTTCTGCAATGACGTGAGAAAGAGTTGCCCAGGATAAAAACACATAGTCAAGTTGTCATCTCGACCACCAGAGGGCTTGCCAACACCAATAAGATTCACAGATTTATCAAAGTATTAAAGTAACTGCTTCAGCATTGATTCTTTTCCCCAAATAGACTATATTCACTGAGGTCAGAGACTGTACCTGAATCTCCATTTATATACCACCTAACACATGGCAAAATTAATTGAATGATTGTGCATGACACATTTCCAAGCTTGAGAAGAAGACCCAAGAAGATGTAGTTCTACTTCTAGTTTCAAGTCTCACTGAACTGATACATTACCCAACTAAAACATCCTAAGGTTGGCAGTTTTAGATTATACCATTTTTAAAATGTTCAGCAATCAGATAACAGAATAATAAGGAAGATCTTTACTGTGTCATATCCCTGTTGGATGGCCTTGAGCAAGCCCCTTCCCTTTTCTAAGCCTTCTCTTCTTTCATTAAAAAAAATGGTAAGGGGCAGCTAGGTGGTGCAGTGGATAGAGCACTGGCCCTGGATTTCAGGAGGACCTGAGTTCAATTCTGGTCTCAGACACATGACACTTACTAGCTGTGTGACCCTGGGCAAGTCACTTAACCCCAATTGTCTCAAAAAAAATGGTAAGAATAAATACACAGTTCAAATGTCACTTCCTACGAAGCCTCTCCTGATCCCCTACCCCCAAACTTCTACTGCTTCTCTCCCAAATTATCTATTTACTTTTACATAATATTCATATACTTATATCTGTAAAAATTAGTTCCTTCAATGGAATGTAAGCTCCTTGAAGACAGGTACTGTTTTATTTTTTTTATCCCTAACACTTAGCACTGTGCATGTCATATGACAAGCATTTAATAAAAGCTTGTTGATTGATAAATAATAAATGATCTTTATATCCCCTTTTGCCTCTAATACTCCATACTTTCATCACAGGGTTAGTCTTACAAGGTTAGATTAGGTGATCTACAGTATGAATTACAATATGACTTTATGGACACTGGTAAGGCTCTGATGGACTCAAACATACTACCTTATCCATGCGTTCCTTTTTGAGTATGCTTTGATGAAGGCTGGTGCCATCCTTACATGGACTACATGCTGAACGGTGATGAATGAATTTCAGTCATTGGAACAGGAGTGCCATAGGGACTAATAAGCAAAAAGTCAGGATTTGAGGGAGATGTAAGCCAGTTGGATTTCTTCCAAATAATGATTTTTCCACATACCCAAAAACAGCTATCAGAGGGCAAAGCTTGTGGATGTTTATTTTCTGTTTTTGGCTTGAAGCTACAGTCCCTGTTAAAAAGTAAGACTTCCTTGGAATATAACACTATGAGTTTTAGACATTTTCCTAAATGGTCTGTTTATTTTAGGGAAGATTAGTAAGAAACTGAATAGCTGGAAATTATAAAGGAAATGAATGGTGTGGCAGGGAAAGCTGAATAGGGAGACCTGGGTTGCCAAAAATAAACTGCCTATTTCATAATTGTGCATGGATAGGTCTTGCCCTGGGTGGGTGCCTGGCTAGAATAAAACAAAGTATGTACTATGTAGACTCTGTAGGGGACCTCACCAACATCTAAAGCTCTTTTGCATAAGGCTCAAGGAGAGATCAATGAGTTTCACAACTCCAGATCTTTACAATGTGATGTTTATCAAAAACTAGACAATCTAAACTAGTCAAATTGCACATCTAATGAAACCACCTGAGATTTCATTTTGTCAGAGCCACCTACCAACTACCATTCAAAATACTGTTAACCAATTCAAAATAGAGATAGATGATAGATAGATAAATAAATAGCCAGCCATATATATGCAGAACTGTGAATGAATTGGTATATAAGTATGTGTGCCAATTCAGTGTATCATTATGTACATATTTTGAATTGGTATGTGTGTGTGTGTGTGTGTGTGTGTGTATATGTCTATACATGTGAATTGGTATACATATCTTTGTATGTATGTATATACATACACACACACACACACACACACACACAGGTGTATTTATACTTCTCTTCTATAGACCAGATATCTTCATATCCTCCTGTGACATTGTCTCCAGGCTCTTTATCATCCTAAAGCATCCTAGCTAAGTGGAGTAGTAGATAGGGAAGACTGGGCCTGGAGTCAGGAAGACTTACATTAAAATCCAGCCTCAGACATTTATATTATCTATCTCTATCTAAGTCTGGGTAAATCACTTAACCTCTGCTTGCCTCACTCGCAAAATAGAGGTAAAATAGTATCTACCTCCCAGTTCTATTGTGAGGATCAAAGAAGATAATATTTGTAAAGCACTTGGCACAGTGGTTAGCACATATTTGGAGATGCTATATAAATTCTTATTCTCTACCCTTCCTATCGGCAACTGAACAACTGGCATTCAAGTCAACATTTTGATTCTTTTTCCAAAACTTGAAATTGTTTTGGCCAGCCTGCCCCTGAATCAAGATACAATGCTAACCCTGAAATACTTGAGAGGTGAAAGCTAGAATTTAGTTTCAACATTATATTCCTCTTACAAGGTTTAGCAATGTTTTGTAGCTACACTCTAGGAGCCAGAAACAAAGTAAAACTCAAAGTTACTTACTCCCCCTCCATTCTTACCCACGCACTTGATTTTGCCAAATTCTCCTGAGCACAAGAAAAACCCAACTCAGAAATATTTCCTTCATTTCCTCTGACCTTCAGTTTAATGAATGAAAGCCCATCTTTCTGGGCTATTCTTTCCCTCATACACTTATCCAGTTATGCTGCATTGTTTGTGTGCATACTCTGCTATTTCTCACCCAGAGAGGTGATTATTATTGTATAGGTGGATAAGAAACAAAAGACCTGGATTCAAAAACTAGTTCTGATATTTATTAGGCCTATAGTCTGAGGTCCTTCCCCTCTCTCCATCCTTGTTCCTCATATATACAAGAATACTGGACTTAGATGGTCTCTCCAAGGTTCTAATTCTGTGACATTGGATGAGCCACAATAACTCTGAAAATCTGGAGAGCCGAGTGAATGCCAGCCTAATTCTACCCAAGAACTGATTTTTCTAAAAATCAAACTCTGCTTTAACAAAGAACAACTTCATGGTTTTGAGAGATACGGGGTTTTAGGGCATCATCTGCTTTCACTTTGTTTCCTTAGATAATATTCTGGGGAATGGCCAAAGAGGTTGAAGAACTCATCTTTCAATACCCTAGCCCTGGGTGGCAACAAAAACAAACATTTTTCTCACCACAGTTACTGGGCAGAAAATTGTAGGTCTGTTGCCAGGGCAACCAGCATGGAAAGAAATGCTTTTGGCCTAGGATCCTTCTTATCAGCCTCTAGCACTGATGGGAGAGGATACAATAGGACAAACAGTATGATGGGGTGGGAAGAGCCAGAATTCTAATCCCAATTTTAAGTAGTTAGTTAGATGATCTCGGGTAAACCATTTAAATTCTCTGGGCCTGAGCTTTCTCCTTTGGAAAATCAGAATGATAATACCTATAATAGCTGCCTCAGGGAAACCGAAAATAGGATATAGAGAAAAGGATATTTACTTCCTGGTCATAGTCAGGACACCTGAGCTTGTTGAATAATGGTCCTGCCCTACCTGGTATACCTGGATGATGTAAATCACTTCCCTCTCTTGGTCTTAAGTTTCCTTTTTTTTTTTCCTTTTTAAATGAAAGAGATTGAAGCAAAAGATTTCTAAGGCTCCCTCCTTCTAACTCTAAAGCCTGTTATTTTACAGACGCTGGTTCTACTGGTTATATGACCTTATCTAAGTTTAAAAAACACACAAAACCTCTCTCTAAACCTCAGTTTCCTCATCTGTAAAATGGAAATAACATCTGCACCAATTATCAGTTATTATAAGGAAAGTGATTAGTATGCTATAAAAGGGGCATCTAGATGGCGCAGTGGATAGAGTACCGGCCCTGGATTCAGGAATACCTGAGTTCGAATCCGGCCTCAGCCATTTAACACTAGCTGTGTGACACTGGGCAAGTCACTTAACCCCAATTGCCTCACCAAAAAAAAAAAAAGAAAAAGTATGCTATAAAAGCATTTTGTTAATAAGCAACAAAAACTTCACCTGTTACATGGTTCTCCCAAAAATGAATGCTATAATACTGCCAGGATTTAAGTGCATATTCTGCTGTTGTAAAACTGCTCTAGAAGAAAGAGAAATCGAACAAGTAGAGAAACTAATCACAAGACAGGTGAACAGTTAGGTTCATGGAACATTATTTCTTTCTGCTCCTCTTTGACAACCCAAATGGTCTCAGTTTTCATTACTGGATCATCATCTATGGGTGAAGATGGGTGGCCTTGTAGTGGGACCCCAAGAAATCCAAAAATTCAAATCCCTTAGGCTAAGGGGAAAACATCTCTCTCCCATCTCAAGAATGAGGTGTAGTAGGGCATGGCCCCAGTATGCTGATGAGCAATGCTAAGGCCTGCAAGATGATATGCAAAATCTGGAGAGATGCTACATACACTACTGATACCCCGTTATCAAAGAAAGACCCCCCTCTCAGTTATCTGGCCCCAGTTTATTTTGTGTTTCTTCTTGCTTTGTAATTCCCTCCCAGGTCTTTGTAACACCCTTCCCTCTCTTTTGGTAAAAATACAAAAGATCAGTCTTTTCTTACTCCAGCGGAAAAGTCACCAATCTATCTGTTACCCGGCCATACATTCCTCACCTAATATAAAATCTCTTTTCATTTTATGAGATTCGTTATGAGCCTACAATTTTTTGAGTGAGCTAGCCCCCCCAACCAATCCAGGTCACAAGTCTCCCCCAAACAATACCACCACCCTTCCTTTTATCCAGGCTAGCTAAGTTTGACTTATCCTCTACTCTCCAATTTAGGTCTCCACCACCCCTGCCCCACAAAAGGCAATAGCCTCTTTCTTGACCATCCCGCATCCAGTCTCTCTCCCCTGCTCCAAACCATCCTCTAAACAGGTGTCAAACTGATGTTCCCAAAGCACAAATCTAAACAAGTAATTGGTGCTCAAGAAGTTCCAATTACCACAATGAATTCCTTATAGCCACAAGATAAATTGCACACTCTTCTCTTTTGCATTTAAAACCTTTTGGGGGGTGGGCGGCAGCTAGGCGGCACAGTGGATAAAGCACCGGGCCTGGATTCAGGAGAACCTGAGTTCAAATCCATCCTCAGACACTTGACACCTTACTAGCTGTGTGACCCTGGGCAAGTCACTTAACCCTCATTGCCCAGGCAAAAAAAACCCCAAAAAACAAAAAAACACTTAACCCTCATTGCCCACACAAAAAAAACCCCCAAAAAACAACCTTTTATATACATAGCTTTAGCCTGTCTTTCAAGGCTAATTATACATCAGTCTCCTTTTAGCACTCTACATCTTAGTGCAACCTGTTTACAGGTTGTTTTGCTCAAACATCTCTACCTCCTAGATTTTGTCCATAACATTGTACCTCAGGCCTGGAATGATTTCCCTTCTCAACTTTGCTTCCAGGTATCTCTCCATCACCCCCAGCTGCATTTTCTCTGGCTATAGCTCAAGCCTGCAATGTTTTTCATCCTCAACTTCACCTACTGATTAATCTGTCTTCCTTTAATCTTGTCTTGTCCTTTGTCTCAACTAAAATCTCATTTTTATAGAAAACCTTTCCCAATCCCTCTTAATGTTAGTGCCTTTCCTCTGTTAATTATCTCCTATTTATTCTACATATAGTTTTATATATCTATATATCCATGTGTATACACACACACATACACAGAACATAGATTTATTTGTATATTGTCTTCCTCACTAAATTGTGAGCCCCTTGAGGGCAGGAACTGCCCTTTGCCTCCCCCAGTGACTAGAACAAAAGAGGCACTTAATAAATGTTTATTGATTGACAGATTAAAGCAGTTAAGATATTGCTATTTTTTACTGCTTCATCAAGGAAACACCTCCATGTTTCTTAATGAAACATTCCCCAATTATAATGGGGACAGCCCATGGGGTATGTTGAACCAAATGGAGACACAGCATGGCTAAGAACCTCCCTTCCTGTGGGAAAGGGAGGAAGGGGGAGAGAGAACTCTGAAAGGGACAGAAAGAAAGGGAGAGAGGGAGAGAGAGGGAGAGAGAAGGAGAAAGAGGGTGAGGGTGAGGGTGAGGGTGAGGGAGAGGGAGAGGGAGAGGGAGAGGGAGAGGGAGAGGGAGAGGGAGAGGGAGAGGGAGAGGGAGAGGGAGAGGGAGAGGGAGAGGGAGAGGGAGAGGGAGAGGGAGAGGGAGAGGGAGAGGGAGAGGGAGAGGGAGAGGGAGAGGGAGAGGGAGAGGGAGAGGAGCTGGTGGTGGTTGACCTTAGAACTGAACCAGGAAACACTGCACACTGATTTTCCTTGGAACTACATGTTCCAGGTGGTGGTGAGTTTGTGTTGTTGAAGCAAGGCTGGCTCTTCAGGCCAGCTGAGCTGGAAGCAAGTTTAGGGTTTGAGTCAGTTTTTGTTTGAGCCAAGGTTCTGAGTAGCTGAGGAAGCAGAGCTTATTTGAGGTACCTGGGGGCCTTTTTACCCTAGAGATTTAGATTCTAACCATCTGAGAAATGGGACATATTTTTCCCTTTCTCTATCCCCTTTCTCATTGTCCCTGGCTCTATTAACTTCACTTGTGTTGTAAATTTTGTTCCCATTAATAAAACCTGATTTGTTTGTGGAAAAGAGGCTGTTAATCTCCTTTCTTATCAGTCTGAGAGAAATAACTAAAGAAAAGGCAGTTTGGAAGAGAGGAAACTCTGGACCTAGAGGTCTTCCATTATTTTCTGAACCCCAATATTATAGCAAGCTGCCCAATTAACTCTCCCCATACTGAATTTGGCCCATACATATATTTTCTTTGGTATATTGTCTTCCCCCTTAGATTGTAAACTCCTTGGGGGCAAGACTGTCTTTCTCTTTCTTATTTATATCCCGAGTGCTTAGCAAAGTGCCTGGAACAAAGTAAGTGCTTAATAAATGTGTACTGTATTGTTATGTTGTATGAAATCAGGATGTAGGCAATCTCATTCAGCTGGTGCATAATGCTGAAAAGTCAAAGTGATAATGCCAGATTGTGGAAGACTTTTAATGCAATGATCAAAATAATGAATTTTATTCTATAGTTAATAAGGAGCCACTAAAAGCTTTTAAGAAGTGAACAGAGAAGATATGCACAAAATAATGACAAAAAACAGTAATCTCTATGAAGGACAGATTGCATGGAAGAGAACTGGACACAGAGAGAGCTATTCAAAGCCTATTGCAACATTCTACATGTACAGTAATGAGGGTCTGTACTAGGTAGACAGATACCTATGAGAATAGAGAGGAGGAGACAGAGGAGGCAAGAGATAGTGTGGTTGAAAGATACAACTTAGAAACTGTTAGGATAAAAAAGAGGGGGAATAATCACAGATAGAATCAAGGCTTTGAGGGTGACTGTTGGTATTACTCACATAGAAAGGGAAGCAGGTTTGGGGAAAGAAATCAGATTACAAGCTTCTCTTCCATTATGAGGAATTTCAGCTATTACTGGGACTTTCTGGGGTTCCTGTCCAGCAAGTGCTCTGAGCTGAAGGTATAAACCTTACAAGATAAGTTAAAATTTTAGGCAATAATTATTTCAGCTCAATTTAAAGAAAACCACACCAGTATAATGGGAATACAAAGATATATACACATATGCACACATAACCACACACATATACTCAAGTATATATGAATACTTGTATATACATACAGACATAAATGTGTGTGATGTGTGTATGTGTGTATCCTTAGCACCCAGGCTAAAATAATACAGGAATAAATGAGATTGGTTGTTATCTTTCATGTTCAAAGAGGATAAAAATGACATCACTATGTCAGGATTAATGTACATTATGTCTGACTCTGGATGATCAGATCAATATGAACTCAGAAGGCTCTACCACAGGTCAGGCACAAAAGTCCAAATGAACATTTGGAGTAAAGATTACAAGAAATAATAATAAAGAGGGGGGGAAAGACGAGGAAGGATATAAACGAGGAACACTATCATTCAGAAACTAGAGAGGACACTGAAGGTTTAATTATCCTTTAAGTTAGGTACTGTGAACATTATTTTACAAATCAAATGACAGAAGCTTAGAAAGATTAGGTGGCTTGTCTCTGGTCAACAAGACCTATGTATTAGAAGTAAGATTTGAATGTAGCTTTCTTTTGTCACCAAGTCAGCATTCTTTTCCTTATTCCACGCTGCCTCTCCCTTGAAGACTTTAGAAGAAAATAGGAAAGGGTGACTCAGTAGATAAAGCTAAGGCTAGGAGCTTAGCTTTCAAAATCTTAAGTATCAGGTGTTAGTAGGCTTTACAAAATGAGAAAATAAGATGTCTGGCTGAGTATCATGGCATGGTAGAAGGTGATTTTCCAGATGAATGAGAAGTCATACATAGGTTCATAGATCTAAAGCTGAAAAGGTATTGAAAAGACATCTAGGCCAACCTCCTTATTTTACAAATAAGGAATCAGAGGCCCAGAGACCTTAGGTAAATTGTCCAACAACACACAGGTTGTAGAGATCAGGGATGTAATTTGTACTTAGCCAATGTTCTCTCCAATAGAAAAGTTTTTAGTTTTGTTAGAATAGCTGATTCCTAAGATACTTTTTAACCCTAAATTGTCTTTCTACTAGAACTGTAACTGTGTTTTCAATTTATTATTGTTAATATGAATACATGGATCACCTGGATTTGATGGAGGTGCCTTATTATCCAAATGGATTTTATGAGACCCTGGATTAATAGGAGCAAAATGCCCTTTGCTCAAAGACTTCAAACTGAAACCAGACAGTCCCTATTTACTCTCCCCAAGAGAATAAACAAAGTTAAATGCCCCTTTGAAATTCTTATTCACTATCTTCTTTCCCAAGAAAGTGAATAGATTTTATTGTTCTCCTAATCAACTATCTAGACCTCCTTGTTTTTTATAATACCCTTCCTGTCTCCACATAATCTAACCATAGCATTGGCTTTAAATTGAGCTGTTAAACTGATTTGTATTGATTTACATTTGTAGTATTTGCTTTGGGTTTGTAATCATGCTAATTAAGTTATTCAGTAACCTGAGAGCAAAGAAATCTTTTAAAAACCCTTAGAAAGAAGGGGTATCTGAGCCCTTTTGGGAAGGGTATCCACATGGTCCTGGTTCTTTCTTCTTGGGATAAAATTAAATTGGTATTGTTTTTTCTGTCTGTCTCTGATCTGGTTTATCTTATAGGAGACATTATGCTCTCTGATCTAGTTTTAGGCATGTTCTCTGATCTGTTTATTATTTTTGTAGGACAGGTATAGAAACAAATTGTAGGAGATATTATAAGATATTATAATTTCTCTGATCTGTTTATTAATTCTGTTTGTAGCAGACAGGCATATTAAACTATAATTAACATTCAACATTATATAATCCACTATTTTTGTTGGTGCATCCTTCAAATGACCATCAGAGGGGCAGCTAGGTGGTGCAGTGGATAAAGCACCAGCCCTGAATTCAGGAGTACCTGAGTTCAAATCCGGCCTCAGACACTTGACACTTACTAGCTGTGTGACACTGGGCAAGTCACTTAACCCTCATTGCCCAGGGAAAAAAAAACCAAAAAAACAAAAATGACCATCCGAAGGAAGACAAGAGTTCTGCATTTCAAAGGAATGTGCGTATTCATATGTACCCTGGACTTTTTCTGTCCACACTTGTTCAGGACCCCACCTAACTTTCTACTTCTTACATTGAGAATTGGTATCTAATAATCATTACTATTGCCCCTGGAAATAGTGTGGCAATGGATGGCCTTATTGTTCCACTTTCCAAAACAAATCATTCTATCCTGGCCACAACTTTCCTCTAGATACTGTCTCACTCGTTAGAAAGTAAGCTCTTAGGGGCGGCTAGGTGGCGCAGTGGATAAAGAACCGGCCTTGGATTCAGGAGTACCTGAGTTCAAATCCGGCCTCAGACACTTGACTTACTAGCTGTGTGACCCTGGGCAAGTCACTTAACCCCCATTGCCCAGCCAAAAAAAAAAAAAAAAAAAAAGAAAGTAAGCTCTTTGAGAGCAAGAACTGTCTCATTTCTGTAATTTGTATTCCCAACCCTTAGCATGGTGCTGGGCACAGAATAAGTGCTTAGTAAGTCCTTTTAAAAATGCATTTGTTTCCAAATATGGGAAAGCTGCTCTAACACACAAAAATTAATAGGCATAATATGACAACCAAATATAACTCACCTTTGCTACTCTATATTTTTTTTCCAGATCTTTTTTTCATTTGGTTCTCTCGAAAGATAAAGGACATGGACAAACAGTTCTCAGAAGAAGAAATACAAACTATTAATAACCATATGAAACAATGCTCCAAGTCACTAATAGGAGAAATGAAAACCAAAACAATTTCAAGGTGTTATCTGACACAAAGCAAATTGGCAAAGATCATAAAAATTGAGAATAATTAGCATCCGAGGACTTATTGAAAGATAGGCAAAAAATTACATTTTGATACAGCTGTGAAATCATCTATTTTTAAAGCAATTTGGTATAATTCCAAGAAAAATGACTAAAATATCCTGTGATCCTGAAAAACACTGGTAGGCATATGCCCCAAGGATGTCAACAACAGAAATAAATGTCCAATATACAAATATTTACAGCAGTACTTTTAGGAGTAGCAAATAAACCAGAAATAAATTAGACATCAATTTTCTTAGGGAATATCCAAACAAAATGAAATATATAAATGTAATGACATTTTACTATGCTATAAGAAACAAAGGAGAAGAATAATGGAGCTTGTGCAGACATATAGGCACTGATGCAAAAATAAACAGAACAAAGAAAATGATGTAAAAATGACTATAACAATGTAAGTGGAAAAATAATAGCAAAAATATTCAAATAATATGTCTAATTACATTAACTAATTAATTAGTTTAGGTCATGCTTGGCCTCAAAGAAGAGATTTAAAAAAAACAACACACTTTCATTTCATTTCCTCTACAGAAAGGTAGAAGACTTTATAGAACAATGCATGTATATTGTTTAGATTCAGCTTGTGTGTTATCATGATGGAGCTGCCTTTTAAACCCTTCCCCTTGTTTCTTCTTTCCTGTTAGGTCTTTGTAATAAGGGAATAGATGGCTGGATAGGGGAGGAGAATGGATAGATTTACAAATGAAGGTTATGTTAAAAAAAAAAAAGATATGCATAAAAATTTTAAAATATGATCCTGTTGCCATGGGGCTTAGGCTGACCAGATAACATGACAGACATATTGAGGAATTAAGGGACTATTAAAGCTTAGCATGGCCAACTAGTTATCTGGACAGAAACAGCTAAGAAGTAAGAGGAGATAAAAGTCTATAGCAGGAAAGTCAATTAGGCCTGTCTACTATCTAATCAGAGCCAGAAGACAAAGATAACTCCAGAGATCAGAACCACCATTCCTAAACAATAATCCCCCTTGACTCTTAGGAAAGATAAGCATTCAAGCTTTCCCTACCACACTCCAAAAGGAACCATTTTCAAGTGGTCACTCCATCTATCCTCTATTAAAGCTTTTACCTTCCTTCTGTTTTGGGAGGAAAATGTTTCTAAGTCATGTCCTCCCCAGGGGTGAAGTCTATCACTTACCCCAGGTTACTTTCTCTAGTGCCAAATAAAAGATCATTTTAATTCTAACTGGACTGTGTCTGAGAGTGTAATTATTTACTGAGGAATACCTAAGGACCCCTAGCACCTATTTCCCCTGTGACACTGTTATCTTAGGACTAGTATATTTGAACAAAGGAGATCTGTGTTCTTGCAAATCTCCACTTCCCTATTAACTAGTTTTATATATATAAAATTTGGGGGAAGTTGCTAATTGCTCTGGGTCTCAGTTATTTCTATGTTTTTAATATGAGGATGATAATTCTATATCTGTTTCAGAAGACAGCAAAAGATCTCCACAATATACAATTTTAGGTTAATAATTTTTAAAGTCTCTTTCCTGATGAAAGCTGCTGAGAGATGACAGAGGAACAAATAGAGTTTCTGAAAAGGAGAGAATTGTCATCAAGGGAAAGGCATGCCCTTAATGCCTATGCAGTATTCAAAGATGTTAACCTCAATCCTGAAAATTCAGATTTTTTCTTTTCTTTTCTTTTCTTTTTTTAAAGAGTAAGCCCTTCAATTATCTTCTTAAAGTAGCAAGATCCAGGAGAAAGAAATGGGAATTTTCAGCCTTCTCTAACTACCACCTCACAACTGAAGAAAACATGATTGATCAAAGTAGAAAGCTTACTTTGACAAAAAAAAATTTACATAGCACCAATCTTAGAATTCCAATGTTCTTAAGAGTCATAAATGTTAATTCTATAATCAGTAACTATTACAGAGTGAATTAAGTCATTCAGGCTAGAAAAAATACATTTCAGATTCTCAGAAAATGTCTTATGAGAAGGCAGGAGTGCTTTACTTCAAGTACTCTATTCGGAGAATGCAAAGCAGCTAACACTTGGAACAGGGAGAAATAAAAAGCCTAAAATCCACCTAGCAATTTAGACCAAATAAAGACTCTTGATTTTAAATTTGGAAGCAGGAACATTTGACATAGCTATATTCATCTAGTAGGGCCTGCATTAAGAAGGAAAGCAATACGAATCCAAATAAGGAATGACTTTCATTGATCTGCAATATAGACCCTTATTTAGTCCTGTGTTCTCTCTAATCTCTTTTTTCTTAGATATTTGCAATCATATCCTAATTTCTGATTGCCAAGGAATCTGAGTCATTTAGACTCTGGGATAGCGATCGTATTTAGGTTAAACTCCCCCAGACATTTACTCATCGTAATCTCAGTTACTGTTAAATTAGTAAGGGCGTAATTAGTAAGGGCTTCCTATTTGGAGTTAGTAACTGGGATAGTCCTAAATAATCATACAATCAGAGCTGTGTTTCTATCCAAGGGGGATAATCATCTGGATGTTCAGCTATGCAAGAAGCATCCCATTGTGTAAATCCATCTTTGCTTACAACATGTGGAGGCAAGAAAGTGCCTACCTTTTTTTTTGAAATCAGGAGAAAGGAATTGAAGTAGAGTTTAAAAAAAAAAAAGTGAGACAACAGATTATCCTCCTCTCCAAACCCTCATATGATGTGGTACAATTGATCACCAAAATGATCTTAGCAACCTCCAACAATCCTGTCAATTCAGAGGAGAAGTCCAATGTCCTGGAATTGATTCTATACAAGAATGAAGGAGACTAGAGACCTGATGTAGTGAAGAGAATGCCAGAGTGACCAACCACAGCCTCAGAGGACTTGACATGCAGTAGGCTCCCAACCCCTCGAAGAGAAGGTTGACAATAGGTGTGGAATAGGTGTGGCGAATAGTTTTGTTTTCTTTGTCTGTACCTATGTTAGAAAAGGACACAGTCCTAATAGGCTAGGCTAAGTGATAGTGGAAAGAAAGAAAAAGAGAAAGGAAGAGAAAGAAAAGATGGGGGAAGGAGTGAAAGAACATTAGATTTAGAGTTACAACATAAGGTTGCACTAGCTTTGACCCTTATGTTTTATTTATTTAGAGCTGTAAGGTGGATTAGAGGCATATCTAGTCATTTAAAAAAGGAGGACACTGAGGCACATAGAGACAACTGACTTGCCCAAAGTCACACAGCTATTAAGTAGTAGCTACAACCAGGTTTCTACCACATATCCTCTGACTCTAGCTCCACTGATCTTCCTGATACTAGATGTGTGACCTTGGAAAAGTCATTCTACTTCTCTGTCTCAGCTTCCTTAGCTTTTATTTGGTTTTTTGTTTGTTTGTTTTGGTGAGGCAATTGGGGTTAAGTGACTCGCCCAGGGTCACACAGCCAGTTAAGTGTCAAGTGTCTGAGGTCAGATTTGAACTCAGGTCCTCCTGAATCCAGGGCCGGTGCTCTATCCACTGCGCCACCTAGCTGCCCTTTAGCTTTTAAAAAATGAAGGTAGGGGCAGCTAGATGGCACAGTGGATAGAGCACCAGCCCTGGATTCAGGAGGACCTGAGTTCAAATCTGACCTCAGACACTTGACACTTAACTGGCTGTGTGACCCTGGGCGAGTCACTTAACACTCATTGCCATGCCCCCCCCCCCAAAAAAATGAAGGTAATACTTGGCTAATCAGACTCATAATCTTGGTATAAAAAAAGAAAGCACAATGTAAAAAGCAAAGTACTTTATCATTTGCAGTTAAAAACTATAGCATTAACTGTGAACTTGGAAAACTTCTCTATCTTACTTGTCTCCTCTGTAAAATAGAATAATTACTTCTGACTTCCATGACTCAAAGATACTGAAGTGGTTTGCCATTTCCTTCTCCTGCTCATTTTACAAACGATGAACAAACAAACAAACAAAAAAAGCAAACAAGGTTAAGTAACTTGCCCAGGGTGACAAAGCTAATAAGTTTCTGGGGCCAGATTTATATTCAGGAAGAAGAGCCCAGCCTTCTATCCACTATACCACCTAGCTGCTTTGATATATAATAAGTACACAGAAATAAATATATGTAGTCAAAGGATTTGACTATGTAGTTTTCATAAGAACAACACATAAAAACTGACCCAAATCACTAATAAGGGTTCTGTCCCACACCTATCAGATTGCCACTGATGACAAAAGAAGAAAATGGCAAATGTTGGAAGGGGTCATGGGAGAAGAGGCATACTAATGCATTAATGGTGGAGTTGAGTTGTGAATTAGTTTAATCATTCTGGAAATCAATTTCAAACTATATTCAAAAACTACTGTTACAAATCTTTTTTTTCCAGGGATAACTACTATAAGGCACATACCCCAAAGAGTTAAAAAACAAACCAAAGTGACATATGTATGTGTGTATGTATGTAGAAGTATGTATGTAATATCGATAACACTGCTTTGTAATAAAACAAATAACCTGAAACAAAGAGGATGATCATGATACGGGAAATGTCCAAATAAATTATAGTCTATGTATGTAAATGTATATTATTGCACAATAAGAAATAAAATTAGATTCAGAGAGGTCTAGGGAAAATTAGATAAAATAATGTAAAGTGAAGTATGTAGAAATAGAAAACAATTTTCACAAGGACCACAATAATTTAAAGCAAAACAACTTTGAAAGACTTCAGAACTGTGATCAGTGTAGTAACTAATCATTCCCACATGACACTGATCATGAAGAATGCTCCCCACCTCTTTGCAGAGAGATGATGAATTAGAGGTGCAGAGACATAGCCAATATGTTGATTTGCTTTGCTTAACCATACTGATTGATTACAAGGAAGTGTTTTTAATGTGTGGAAGGAAGATTTGGTAGGTAATTATAGGAAAGAAAAAAATAAAGAAAATATGGAAAAGAGTCAATGAAATATATATATATACATACAAATTTCATTGACTCTTTTCCATATTTTCTTCTTTATTTTATATATGTACATATATATATATATATATATATTTAAAACTTAAGTGAAAGCAGAAGTTCAGAAAGGGACAAAGATAAACATAGTTTTATTACTACCATATTAAATTTAATATAAACTTAAAAACAAAGTATATAACATAAGTTCACAGCTTCACATACAATCCTCTTCTCTGTTCTTTTTATATTGAAATATTTGTGTTTATTAAATTCATCATAAAAATTAAAATAAAAAACAACGAAATGCAAAATGCACAAATTAATTTCAGGGAGAGACAGACTAACAATTGAGAGAATTAGCAAAGATTAAGTGATTTACCAACATCACAGATTGTCCAAGGTCTTAAAATCTAGTGTAAGTTCAGAAATTGCCCATTATAGAGTGGGAATGGCTCTCTTTCAACCATCAATTACTTAGCACTCATCACAGGCAGAAGACCCGGGAGGGGGGCGGGAGGAGGGAAGCGGGGCAGGGTTGGTGCAGCAGAAATGGAACATCAAAAGAAACAACTAAACATACTTCAAACTCTCAACAATGTTTTCATATAACTCGGGATAATGATGGTCCTAACTGAGAGACACCATCCTCATAAGGCTGGGAAGTGGATCTTCTCACTCCCCCAGAACTCCTCACTACACAGCTAGGCTATTCCTTTGTGTGGCTATAACAAGCAAGCTTTTCTGCCATAATCAATACCACCTGGACTAATAGGGAGCATTAAAAACAAGCAAACAAAGAAACAGCAAAAGCCTTAACAAAATGACTTACTCAAAATAAGTTCTGACATGGTGGTTACAATCTCCCAAACAGTAGACAAGTAGCTCTGAGGCAAAAATATAAGACAAAAGGGAAAAAAACAAAAACAAAAACACCTCACATTGAGGAGAGAGCTGTTATCCAAGCTGTAGTGGGTTTTCTTCTTCAACACTGGATATAAAACTCAGTCATGTGGGAATTGGATGCAATCAAATATGGTGATGCAATATTTCCTGAAGGGAAAATAAGATTTAAATAAGCACCTCCAAATATTCCCAAGAAAGTTTACCCAGGATGCTAGGAACAATCACCTATGAAAATAAGCATTTAATTGAGTTCACATTATAAATACATTAATAGACCTTATAGCTTAGAATTGAGATTCTCTCTCTCACATAGAACTTTTCTATGTTTATCCAGCCAATGAGTTACTACTTACATAGGACACCTGAAATATTTTTTGTTGTTTTTTTGATGAAAGGTATACAATGGTTGGTATATAATGAGTCCAGTGGGGAAAACTGCTCCAAAGAGTGAAAAAACTTTTTTTTTAACCACTAGGATACCATTAGCACCATTTTATCCCACTTCATCAAGTCTAAATTTGTATCTTCACAATTTCTATTCCTTGTTTCTGGGACCAAACCAACAATCCTCATCCTTCTTCCATAGATATGATGTCCCCCCAAACTCCTCTCTTTTTCTTAGCAATATCATCCTCAGTTCTTTCACTGCACAAATGGAATGAGCTAGAGGCCCTTCACAATATCAGTTATCCTACTCTGGACACTCTCCAATTTATTATTATCCTTCCTAAAATATAATCACCTGAAGCTGAACACAACATTCTATAAATGGCCTAGTAGGTCAAGTTGTCAACTCCTTAATCCTGAATGTTCTTGCTTCTCTTACACACATTAATTCTCATCTGCCATATCACACTGTTAACTCATACAAGTTTGTAATACACAAACACCCCCATATCTTTATAAGAGTATCTTAAGGGGCAGCTAGATGGCGCAGTGGATAGAGCACCGGCCCTGGAGTCAGGAGTACCTGAGTTCGGATCCAGCCTCAGACACTTAACACTTACTGGCTGTGTGACCCTGGGCAGGTCACTTAGCCCCAATTGCCTCACTAAAAAAAAAAAAAAAAAAATTAAAAAAAAAAAAAAAAAAGAGTATCTTATAAAGTGCAGAGATACCATACTCTTCTTTTTCTTCTCCTTTTTTTTTGGGGGGGGGAGGGTGCAATAAGGGTTAACTGACTTGCCCAGGGTCACACAGAGCTAGTATATCAAGTGTCTGAGGCCAAATTTGAATTCAGGTCCTCCTGAATCCAGGGCTGGTGCTTTATCCACTGTGCCACCTAGCTGCCCCCATATACCATACTCTTCTATACAAAGAATTTTAAAATTACATTTATTATTAAATGTATAGATTGACAAATATTTTCAATTGATCACAAGCTTTCACTGACTCTTCATATGGAAAAAAAATCAACTTTTCCCTATGTTGCCTTCCCACCATCTCATGACGTCTAGATTCACAGCTGTAGGAACTAAACTGCCTCCCCTGTAAGAAAAAAGGAACTGTGGCACAAACATTGGCTCACTGCTGCCAAAGGTATTACACAACCTAAAGTATAAGGCATTGTGATATCTGCTTCTCTAGCTATTACTACTACCAGGAAAAGATTCCCAAGGACAGTTATGATCATATAATCTTTCTGAGCAATCTCTTGCTCTCAACACAAAAGCATTCAATGACTCCCGATTATTTTCTATTCGAATAAAATCCAAATTCATAAGCCTGGAATTCAAAGCCCTCCACAATGTTCCCCAGCCTGCTTTATCTTATGCTTCCTCTAATACTCCCTCTGCTCTAGAAAGGCTCCTCAGTTTACTGTCCTTTAAACACAAATACATTCCCAACCTGCATCCTTCCTTACTCCATCTTAATTACCCTTCCCTTTCCTTAATGTCTAACTTTAGTCCTGCTCCTCCAGTAGTGACCTCATATCTGTCAGTCATTGACTGTACTAGTTAACAAACAAGATAGGGTATGACACTTAGGAAATTTTGCATTTCATTCACCTGTTCCAAAATGTGGGAGGTACATGGACCTTTCCTTAAGATGAAATACAATGTACATCTAAAACCAAAAGCCAATATTATATGTAATGAAGGTGAAAGAAGGATGCCATTCTTATGCCTTCTATTGGACACGGTACTAAAGTGTTGCCAAAAGCAATAAGAGAAGAAAAAGAAAATGAAGGAATAAGCATGAAGAAAGAAAGAAAACAAATGATTTTTTAATAAATGATATGACAGTGGACTTAAAGGAAACTGGCAAATCAACTACAAATTAAATGAAATAATTAATAACTTGAGCAAGGTTGCAGGATATAAGATAAATCAACACAATATCAATAAAAGCCAAAAGGAAAAGACAGAAAAAGAAATTCCACTTAAAATAACTATAGAATTTCTAAAATACTTGGAGGTTTATCAAAATACAACCAAGAACTGTATAAATACAACTACAAAATACTGTTTACAAGACAGAGAGACCTAAATGACTATTAATTTCTCACCAATAGGCCAAGCCAATTTATTTTTTTAATGGCAGTTACCTAATTAACTTACTTATTCACTGAGATACCAAATTACCAAAGGATTACTTTACAGAATTAGAAAAAATAATGAAAAACTTTTTCACACGATAGTTTCATCTTTCCAATAAAGTATGTGAACTTCTATTGACTTGCCTTGTTCTTACTCTGATTCATGGCACAGTTGGGTATAGATTGAATATCCAAATATTTACTACCTGTTAGGCCATGTGTCTGGTATGTAGATACAGGAATAACAAAGACTCTATACTCAAGGAACTCAAAGTCCAGTGGAGGAGAAGGTAAGTACTTAAATAACTATGACCCATGTGAAAATAAGTTAAGTAAAAAGGAAAGACGTGGACAAAATGATTAAGCACATGAGACAAAGTAAAAATGTATTAGAAAAATGAAAGTGACAGCAATCAACTTTGGATTAATGAAACAACAGATGTTTGAGTATCTAATATACCTCAGGCTCTGTGCTAGATGCCAGGGTCACAAAGACAAAAGCAAGCAAACAAAAATAGCCCCATCCCTCAAGGACATTACATTCTAGTAGAAGAAAACATTCACATATGTAGGTACATGCATAACACAAATTAGTCAATCAATCATTAAGCCTTTATTAAATGCCAATTATGGGCAAGGCATTGAGCTAAGAACTAGGGATCCAAAGACAAAATTGGTTTATGCTCTTAAGGGTCTTACCTTCTGTGGAAGAGAGAACATGTATATAAATCAGTACTGTGAGCCATAAATTAAAAAATCACATATATGGTAAATTTATAGAGAAGAACTATCAGATGGCGGGAGGGGGTGATCAAGAAAGGCCTCATTTAGAAGGTAGCATTAAAGCAAGTTTGAAGGAATCAAAGGAGTTAAGAAGTGGAATAATTTGGGAGTTCATTAGTGCATTATAGGCATGGTGAACAGAGTATAAATATGTAAATATGGAAGAGAGAAGTATAGTGTTTGTGAGAAACTGTAAGGCCTGTGTGGTTGGTATGTATTTTAATGAAAATAAAATAATTCCTCTAACAAAGCAAATTATGTCCTGGAACAAGTACTCTATTTTCATGAAAGAAACAGAAAGAAATGGAGAAGGAGAGGAGAGAAGAAAGGAAAGGTGTGTGTGTGTGGGGGGGGGACTAAGTCAGATTTCATACTTATACTTGTCTCCTCAAAGACTTAAGTTGTTATTTATTAATTAAGACAATTTACAGCTTGTGGGTAAAAAAACAGGCTATCATCAAAGCAAAACAATATCAAAGAAGGGGTGGGTGTCCCATTTTTAAATTATTTATTCCTTTGTTTAGCCACAAGGCTTCCCAAAGGCAGTTAAGAACCAGGGAAACCTTTTCAACTTAGGCTTCTGAATTTCTGAAGTCACTTGCTGCATCTTCAAATTAAACCTTATTGCTCAGCTATGAATGTGAATTTATTTCTTTATATCAGAGGAGGGCTAGTTTTGAGAGGAAAGGTAGTGAGTTCAGTTCAGTTTGAGATGCCTATGAGACATTCAGTTTAAGCTATCTTCCTTCCTTCCTTCCTACTAGGTAAAGGAGGCCATTCTCTGCCTTACTTCTTACCTAGCTTTAATCACTGAAGGGGTGTGGTCTCCAGCAAACTGAGACCTGGGAAGAATTTAGCTTAAAAAGGTCAAAGTCTCCCACTCCATCCAAAGACATCTGTGGAGACCCTGATGTATATCTTGCCACTGGACCTAGATGGCTCTGAAGGAGAGAAGCCAGTAATTTTGCAGAGCTCTGCCTCACTTAAATCCAATCCACTGTGAGTCATGACATCACCCCAATGTCATGGTCCTCTTCAAGAAGGAAGGACAAACAATAATAAGATATATGTGAATGGAACTCAGGAGATAAACCAGGGGTATATATTTAAAGGTGATGGTTAAATCTACAGGAGCAATCAATCAATAAGCAGTAGTTAGGTATCTACTAAGTGACAGGCACTATCCAAAGTTCTGGAGGTTACTGAGTAAGAAGGTATAGAAAGAATAGAAGAGGGCTCAGGACAGAGATCTGGAGTACAGCCACAGTTAGGCGGCATGATAAGGAGGCTGAACCCAAAGTGGAGCTTAGATATAAGGTAATATTACTGCAAAAAACAATAAAATAAAAAATCCAAGATAACTTTGAGTTTGAAGTCATTGGCAGGGAGTGGGCAGGAGGGTCTCATGTAGAAAGTGACTCTTGGTTTGAGTCTTGAGGGAAACCAAGAATTCTGATAGGTAAAGATGGAGAAAGCATTCCATGGATGGAGGATAATCCAAAGGTACAGAATTGGGAGATGGAAGACTATGATAAATAGCAAGGTCAGTGTAGCTACATCATAGAATACATGGAGGAATGATAACTAGATATATCCTTGCATGGGGGAAAGGGTCTTCACTTCTAAATTCCCAGGATCTTTTTATGCCATGTGAATCTATGATAAAGATGACTGTTAGTTTCACAAACATAGAATTATGAAAAAGAATGACCTAGAGTAAGGAAACCCAGATTATCATAGCCTAGCCTCTGCTACTAATTAGCTGCATGATTTGGGGTCACTTGCTGCCTCTTCATGAGCAGCAGTTTTCTTTTGTTTTGTTTTTTTAAACTGTAAAATGAAAGTCTCAGATTAGCTCATAATAATAGTCCTCTGTCTGAACAATGCTTTAGAGTTTGCATGATGTCCCTAACAGCCCAGTGAAATAAGTAGTGCTAGTATCATCCCCATGCATATTTAAAGGTCCTTTCCTATGCTACTGTTCCAGGATTCTATCCAAGAATAGTAATGAGTCACACAGCATATGTCATTTTGGTATCCAAAAATAAAAAATAAAAATCAGGGAATAAATTCCAAGTGGCATTTAAACTTTTTTGGTCTCTTTTTTTGGTATGAAGAGCTAATTTCAAGAGCACACACCAGATTGCCTCTGTCAGTAGCTCTCTCCCCAAGGATTTCCATTTTGGTACAGCGTACCACTTCAGCTATCTGTCAGAACCCAGGCATCGGCCAAATAAAGTGTCAATAAGACAGATGACAAAACAACAGTTTCACATGGGCACTTCTTCTGGACGCTTTTCTTCACGGGGGAAAAAAAGCTGTCAAATAAGCTGAACAAAACCTTTAATTATATTCCCAAAATGAGGTTAGAAAGCATGTGTTCTTAAAAGGCAAACAGGAACCATTATCATGATTATCACTATATTTTGGGAGCTGAAAAATGGATAAAACAATGCATATTTATACCACAACTGCCTCCCTGTCTTCTGAAGATTTAAATATTTTCACCCATTAAAGTATATTGGATAGAGAGCCAGCCTTCGAGTCAGAAATATCTGGAATCAAGTCCTACATCTGACACATGTGACTTTGGGAAAGTAACTTAACCTCTGTGACCCGAGGCAACTCTCTTAGATTATGAATTTAAGATGAATTGCCCATCTGCATCTGAGTAAGGAGTTTCTGTTCTGAGTTTCCCATACCCAAGAAATCGTAGGTCTGCACCACCCCCAAGAGATCACAATATTATATATGTATATCTGGCAAGGCCTCTCCACCACCACCTAATCCAATGCCCTCATTTTACAGATGAGCAAACTGAGATCCAAAGAGGTTAAAATGGTCAGAGGAGGGCTTTGAATTTCAAATCCAGTACTCTTTTCACCATACTCTTGCTCAAATGATTTACAGGAGACCTTAGTGACAGGTGAAGAAACTGAGGCCCGGGGAATGGAAGTGACTTGCCCAAAGATATAGAGAAAATAAACAGCAGAATTGGTATTTTAAGCTAATTCCTCTGAATCCATATCTAGCAGATCTTTACACCAAAATATCATCATTAAAACAATCCAGGTAGGGTCAAATATTATCATTCCATTTTAGAGATCAGGAACTAAGGCAGAGAGGTCTCAAGTGATGAGGCAAAGATCTCATAATTATTCAAACACATGGGACCAGGACCTAAGCCTTCAGATATGCCAATTAAACTATTAAACCCTGATAATCTATCACCCTCTGATGAATAATTTTATCATCCATTTGAAACTGTACCAAACTATTATCAGCAAGGCATATGTTTGCATTTCTGTATCCATTCATAGAATCAAATGATGCTAATATAGAAAGGGGAATTAAAGAACATTTGATTTCACCTTAATCACTTAAATCATTGATTTCTTCATACTTTCACCTGATTCATCTAATCTTAAGTGCTATTATCAGACTAATTTTCTTAAACATGGTTTAGCATATGAAACTATCATACCAAAATACATCTTTAATACCACCCCAATGTCTACAAGACAAATTTAAATTCAAATTCCTTAGCCTTCAAATTAGCAGAATCCAAAGGTTTCTACAAGACGGTGCCATACTACCCTTTTAGCCAATTATAATTTCTTCTAACCAAAATCCCTACTCCTACCAATCTAGGCTCCTTAGAATTCTCTGGATATATAATACCTATTAACCTGCCTTGATTCATGTTGTTCCATACCTTCCTGGGATGCCAGTTTATTTGAATCCTGACCTTCCTTAAAGACACAGACAGGTCATTTCCTACATCCTAAGATAATTTGCTTTAAACCTAGAAGGGAATTTGGAAATCACCTACTCCAAACCTTTCATTTTACTGATTGTGCAGACGATAACATTCTGTTTCTCTTTCCCTTCCTCTTTCTTCTTTTATCTCTCTCCTTTCTCCTATTTCTTTTTCTCTGTCTCTCTTTTTCTTCCTCTCCTCAGAACTCCTAGTAAAACCTTCTCCACCTCTCATTTAGTACTTAGCATATGATACTTTGAATAGTATATGTGATCTCTACTATTGGGATTGTAAGATCCAGATTATACCTAAGTATAGCTTTATGTTCCCAACATCTAGTACAATGGCATATACAGAGAAAGCTCTATGTAAATGTTTGCGATGATCTGAATCTTGGAGTTTAAAAGTCAATATGTCCAGTCCCTACATGAAGCATAAGTCTCCTTTGCAATGCCCCCTCAATTTTGGAAGGGCTTGGGCTCGATCTTGGAAATACAAGATCTCTGACCTTCAAGTGACTGATGAGCTACTGGGAGCATCAGGAGAAACTCAGCAGGACTTTACGATCTATAAAATGTATTATATCACTTAGGTTATTAAAGCACCATCTTGAAACAATTTGGGGTCACTGCTCAAAGAATTCATTTCTTAGGGGCTGATGAGCTGGTGATGAGTCTGTGTATGGCTAGGCTATTCCTCAGAGAATACGCATACATAAGCCTGTTGTTAGGGCTGTGTTCAAAGACCTTTACAGGATCCTGAGTTACCTTAACATGGCATGGAAATATCAGAGAAGAACTTTTGTAACCATTAAAAGTAGTTGTATGGGTGGCTAGGTGGCGCAGTGGATAAAGCAACGGGCCTGGATTCAGGAGGACCTGAGTTCAAATCCAACCTCAGACACTTGACATTTATTAGCTGTGTGACCCTGGGCAAGTCACTTAATCCCCATTGCCCCGAAAAAAAAAAAAGTAGTTGTAACAATAAAAATAATAACAACAACAACAACAATAACAATAACCAATTAAAGCTAATAATAAAAAATAAATCACTAACTCCTTAAAAGTCAAACCCATCAGGGGCAGCCAGCTGGCAAAGTGAATAAAGCACTGGCCCTGGATTCAAGAATACCTGAGTTCAAGTCTGGCCTCAGACACTTGACACTTACTAGTTGTGTGACCCTGGGCAAGTCACTTAACCCACATTGCCCTGCAAAAAAAAGTCAAACCCATCACCCATGTAGTAGAATAGATGTTGGGACTGCTAAACTAACTATCAATATGCCTGGAAGAAACCTTTAGATGCTGGTCAATGGGACTCTAATAAGATTGCTGTTTGGCATAGCACCCCAGTCACCACTGGGATGAGACAGCTCCTATGAATGTAAGAAAGAGATGAACCAGCACAGTATTATACATGGGCCCTATTTGAAACCATTGTGATAATCATCTTGGCAGAAGGAACAGCAGAGGGAGGGGCATCCCTCCATGTTCTGGTATAAGATACATCGGAACATACCAGAAATACCCATACCCCACCTGCTTGAGATGCTTTGGTACCAAAAGTGCTGATCACTTATAGCAGAAAAACCACCAATGTGCATGAAGCTAACTGAAGATAGGAACTCTCTGGTTATGTGCCAACACCTTATCAAGCAACTGGAAGAAAAGATCTTAACAGTTATGGGCAAGGACTTCATTTTTTTTGGTTGTTTTTTGTTATTGCTGTTTTTGTCAATGATATCTTCGGCTCCACATCATATAATAGCTCAGCAGATTCATGCAGGATGGTCATAAGAAATCACTTTATCAAACACATATTACATAAAATATGAACAGAAATTAAGTAACTTAAACATGAAGGAAGTCCAATACTCAGTCAAATACAAAAAGCAGTCATCTTGTTCACCCACACAAAATCCACAAAACAATAAATATAAAAACTGTATATTAGTATAGGAACTTATGACCAATTCTATCTGAACTCCATTAAAAAGATGAGAACAAGATAACAACAACAATAATAATGTAAATAGGATAAAATAACTATCTTCCTATCCACAAATGATTCTAATTTCTTCTTCTAGAAGTTTATATTTTAAAAGTGTTTCATTTCACATAGCTTGAAGATTATGGGTATTTTGTATGGCAACACATACTTAAAACATTGTTCTTAAATGTGTATGGCTCGATGTTATTTTCTGGCGATTGTGGGCAAGGAGTGCAATCTGTAACAGTAGTCCAGGTCCCATCAGGATATTTGAGGTCTCTACTGTAGTACGGGGACTTTTCGTCTATTAATTTATGAAAGACAACGAGCTCCTGGTGGATATATTAAACATCAGAAGCTCACTATCTTTCACGAACTAACATCCCCGTGATCATGCTGTCAGCCACTGGAGGTGTCCGTCTTGAAGATGCTTTCAGTAAGCCTATAGGAAAGACAAGCTTGCATATCATAGTTTTACCATGTTACAAAAAAGCAATTATTTTATGCAATTGCCTGCTAATACATTAGACATAAGAGAAAAACAGGTTAATGACTTGTCCCAGGAATAATTCTATCAGAATCCTATCCAAAATCATGAAAAGGATGAGATGGGTGAAGATAATAATTGACTGCTTTACAAATCACTTGACATATATAATCTCATCTGGGCTTCACAACAACCCTATGAGGTAAGTACTGTAGTTATTATCCCCATGTTACAAAAGATAGAATTTGACTCTGAGAAGTCATTTTGGTCATCATGGTCACACAACTAGTAAATATCAGAGGAAAGGCTTGAACCTACATCATTACAGCCAAAGCCAGCATTCAATCCACAACTTAACCTATACAAACTTATATCATATTGATATCTTAATACTAGGTATTATCATCCCACTTTGTAGGTGAGCAAATAAAGTAGGGACAGTGACTGACTTGGATTCTCACAGTTACTATATTAACTATAGGACCTAAGCTAAATTTCTCAACTCTATGATCAAGCTATACCTTCTGGTAGAAATCTATTATCTTGTCTTAGGTACGGAATAGAGCTGTATTATTTTTTCTATTGATATTGGAATGTGACTAGACATTCGCAATTTGTGTTTTATTGCCTCTCACCCCCTCCTGTATATACTACAAAGCAAAACCACAGATTTGCAAGATGCAGGGAACAGTTGGAACTTGTAGCAACAGAAGAGCCTGAAGCCAAAATGGAACTATTGATCCTGGATGCCATCCATTTATTAAAATTTCTTCTTTTTTTTTATTTTGCCAACCAGTTAGCTTTTTTATTGTTTTTTAAATTTTATTTATTAAATTTACTTCTAATAGTGGATGGTGGCCGACTTACTTATCCATAATAGTTTTTTTGCTAAAATGGCACATGTACTAGAGAAGCTAGGAAGAGAAAGAACTATCAAAAGGAAGTTGATGCCAAGGAAGATATCTTATCAGTCTTCACACTACAACATTCCCTTTTCCAAAAAATTGCTATCAACCAATTACAGGAACCTATACCCAGGGTTTTCTTCAGTTCAGGGACCAACCCCACCCCAGCTAAATATGGGGAGGGCAAGGGGAGAGGCAGCCTCAAAATGAAAGCATTACAAAAAACCAGGAACATAGGAATTTGGAAGACCATTTAAAGAAGAAAGAAAACCCTGCATGCCATGTTCCAATATGAATTAAGCAATGGGGATGGGAGAAAATCCCTAAGTTTTCACAGATAAAGAATTGTTTATTGGTATTGTCCGCTATTCAGTTTTTGCTTTATGAAAATGAATATGCTCCCATATGGTTAGAAAAAAATTGGTAGCTCACTAGCTAAAATCAGCACTGGCTCTGTCTATTCATTCCTGATTCAATTTTGTGGAAGCTAGATTTGGGGTACTCTAGCCTTTGACCTGGATTTTCTCAATGTAGGTTTGAAAAAGATTTTGGTTTATTCAATAACTCATTATTTAATAAATATATTAATACTGATTACCTATAAGCACTGTGAGAGGATAGAGGGGAGGTGAGAGTAGTAGAAAGATGAGGCATAAGCACATGAAAGGGTTATATACCAGTAAAAGGAAGGAAGGAAAGAAGGAAGGAAGGAAGGAAGGAAGGAAGGAAGGAAGGAAGGAAGGAAGGAAGGAAGGAAGGAAGGAAGGAAGGAAGGAAGGAAGGAAGGAAGGAAGGAAGGGAGGGAGGGAGACACAAGAAGGCAATGTAAATAATATCATGAAAAATCAGTACATTATTAAACATTAAAGGAATGACAGGGGTGTGCTGCTAAATGTTTAACAACCAGATCTCAAAAAAAAAATTATTAAAGAAAGGTGTTCTCAGGGGGCAGCTAGGTGGTGCAGTGGATAAAACACCGGCTCTGGATTCAGGAGGACCTGAGTTCAAATCCGGCCTCAGACACTTGACACATACTAGCTGTGTGACCCTGGGCAAGTCACTTAACCCTCACTGCCCCACCAAAAAAATAAAATAAAATAAAATAAAATAAAATAAAATAAAATAAAATAAAGAAAGGTGTTCTCAACCTGTAGGGGCAGGGGTGGAGACTGAAGACTTCAGGAAAGAAATCCTCCCTTGAAGTTTCTGATTTCTTATTTTTGCACATTGCTTAATGGAGTAACTGGAAATAAGCCCCTAGGATGTGGACATTTAGAGGGTGATGACAGAATGTGATGTCGGCCAGCAGTAACAGAAGAAACAACTGAACCTAGCATCTTGTTCAGGGGAAAAAAAGGAAAACAAGAAAGTTGAAGGGAGGGAAATCTTTGTATCAAATGTCTAAAGAAGGTCTATAGATCCAAAATATACTGAGAACTAACACAATTGTATAAGAGCATGAGTCATCCCCCAATAAGTTGTCAAATATAAAAAGCTGTTGTGAAAAGATGAAGTGCAAACTCTTAGTCTTCCTTCTAAATGCTACCTTCTATTAATAACCATATTTAACTGGGGAAAATCCATAGAGGATTTTTTTAATGATTTGATGGCCAAGATATAAAGGGAATTGCTACAAAACCAAAGGATAGATCCAACCATTCTGGAGAGCAATTTGGAACTATGCCCAAAGGGCTATGGGGCCACACATACCCTTTGACCCAGTAATGCCACTACTAGGTCTGTATCCCAAAGAGATCATAAAAAAGAAAAAAGGACCCACATGTACAAAAACATAGCAGCTCTCTTTGTGGTGGCAAAGAATTGGAAATCGAAGGAATGCCCATCAATTGGGGAATGGCTGAACAAGTTGTGGTATATGAATGTAATGGAATACTACTGTGCTGTAAGCAATGATGATCAGGCAGATTTCGGGAAAAACCTGTAAAGACTTAAGTGGACTGATGCTGAGTGAAGTGAGCAGAACCACTGTACATAATGACAGCAACATTATGTGATGATCAGCTGTGACAGACTTCGCTTTTCTCAGCAATACAATGATCCAAGACAATTCTAAAGGACTCATGATGGAAGATGCTTTCCACATCCAGAAAGAAAGAACTGGGACAGCTAGGTGGCATAGGGGCAGCTAGGGGGCGCAGTGGATAAAGCACCAGCCCTAGATTCAGGAGGACCTGAGTTCAAATCTGACCTCAGACACTTGACACTTACTAGCTGTGTGACCCTGGGCAAGTCATTTAACCCTCATTGACCCGAAAAACAAACAAACAACAACAACAACAACAAAAAAAGAACTGTGAAATCTGAATGCAGATTGAACGATATTGTTTCTACTTTTTTCATTGTTTTTTTTCTTCTTTTGAAGTTTTTCCCTTTTGTTCTGATTCTTCTTTCACAACATGACTAATGTGGAAATGTATTATATATAAACAATATTGGATTGTTTTCTGTCTTGGGGAAGATCAAGGGAAGGGATGGAGGGAGAAAAGTTTGGAACTAAAAATCGTATAAAAACAAATATTGAAGGGCAGCTAGGTAGCACAGTGGAAAAAGCACTGGCCCTGGATTCAGGAGGACCTGAGTTCAAATCTGACATCAGATGCTTGACACTCACTAGCTGTGTGACCCTGGACAAGTCACTTGACCTTCATTGACCCGCAAAAATAAAACAAAATAAAATTTTAAATGTTGGAAACTATCTTTACATGTAACTGGAAAACAATAAATACTTTTATGATTAAAAAAAAAGGATACAAATGATGAAAATCTTCCATATCACAAATAAGAAATATGAAAATTAAAACAACCTTGAAGTTCTACCTTGCACTCATCAGAGTGGCAGAGATGACAAAATAAGAAATTGACATTTACTGAAGAGGCAGGCCAGTATACCATGGTGTAACTGTGACCTGACCTGATCTCACCATTTTATAATCATAACAATAAAGCATTAAGAAAATATAAAGAAGAGAGCAGAACGAAGTTTTGAATGGAGACACAGATCAGGAATGATATTTAAAATATATATAACAGAAGTTTATAGTTCATATACAAACATCTCTGATTTTTCTTTGCTAAAATGTTTATGGTTTTCTTTCTTAAATGTTCAGAATAAAAAATAAAATATTAAAAAGAGTACATGACTAAGAGTTAGAAGTCCTAAGTTTTGTGTCACCTTGGGCAAGTCACTTAATTTTTTTTGTACTTCTGTTTTTTCATCTGTTTAAGATGAAGATGAGAACATCCTAGGTTTAATGAGGTAAGATTACCAATTATAGAGTCAAAGGACCTTGTGTTCAAATCTGACTTCTGACAACATGAAACCTTTAGCAAGTCACAACCTCCTGAATACTCAGTTCTCTTATCTGTAACTTGAGTAGACTAGACTCGATGGCCTCTCAAGTTTACTTTCAGCACGACATCTATGAACCTATTAATGTGCTTTGTGAGTCTTCTTGTAGTAGCAAAATACCAGATACAAAGTGATTATATTATATTCCCTTTGCCAAAAAAAAATCCTGGATTTCCCCCTAACTGCACCCCAAAAGAAATCTGTATACAAAGTGGTTATCCATTAACTGGGTAATGGCTGAATAGATTGTGATGTACCAATAAAATGGAATAGAATGCCATCATATGAAATCAGCTGACAAGCATTTAGGTACCTACTATCCTACTATGTGTCAAATACTTTGCTAGACACTGGAGATAGGAATACAAAGAATGAAGCAATTTTGATTTATAAAAGGAGCCTATCTTCAAAAAGACAAATATTAGGAAATCAGAGAAGGATATGAAGATGTGTAAGCACTGACATAGACACATAACCAGAACCAGAGTACAGCAACATAAATAAAAACATCACTAACCTGACCTCAGAAATATGAGAATGATATAAATGAGGGTAAGGTGGAACAGAGGGAAGTAGGGCTTAAAAAGGAATGACAAGTTTTATTTTAAATACATGAAGACTGAGATAATAGAATGACAGTCAAGCAGGAAAATCCAGTGGGCAGTTGAACTGAAATAAATAACTCTTAGGATTTAAATTGGGAAGAGGAACTCTGGTCCAATTCCCCCCAACTCCCTCTTTATAGAGGAGGAAACAGAGGAGTTAGCATTTTGAAGTCTTTTTAAAAAATATTGTGATTTCTTTAAAAAAAAATAGTCATTTTTGGATAATTTAAGGCACTGGAAAATTCTCCAGGCTCAATCTGTGCTTTTCCCAAAGCAAACCACAGGCCACTGGTCTTTTCAGATTCTGGGAAGACCAAAGGAACCAATGTCCACTGGAATCCATTTTCAGCAACATCACTGGGGTGGGGTTGGGGATAGAAGAAATAAGTAGACATAAAATATCCAAACTATTACTTAAACTGCCCCCCCATTTAAAGATAATTCATGGTTCAAGAAATGAAGCTTCACTATGAGCAAACATAATAATAACTGAACTCACATATTTGCTTTCCATCCCAACTCTATTCTTGATTCAGAGAACCTGGTAAGAAAACAACTTGATTAGTCTGATTTACCAAACACTAAAATTGTAACCAGCTCTTAATATAACAACTCACTGTTTATAACCTCCAAATCTTGACTGTGCTGTCTTATTTCAAAGTAGGCACATTTAGCAAAATAAACAAATCAATAAGTAGGTAAATGAATAAGTTAGTCCTGGAATGAGTAAATAGAAAGAAGACTTTGAATGAAGCATTTTATATGAATATGCATGTGGAACAACTCCAACACATGCTTGATTCCTAAGGCTCAATAACATTCCTAAGTCATTTTTACAGAAATTACTATTAAGCCATCTCTACTGTCCAGTTTATTTTTTTAAACCGAACTATATCACCCACTAAATTAGCTATCACTCAGAGGCTAAAAATATAATGAGCATGGCATCTTTCTATTGGATTTAATTTAATTTAAACTTTTGTGGAAAAAACTACTATTTTACAAAGAATAAGCTTGGTCACAAAGACATATGAGATGATACCTCTTCCTCTGTACTTTGCAGAAGTGGGAGGTCCACAAATCTGGAATACTGCATATAGTGTTAGATTATTAAAATGTATTCATCAAGAGGACAATTTCAGAAAAAGCTAGGAAGACTGATGCAAAGTAATCAAAATGTTCACTCCTTTGTATTAGAGATATCACTGACTTTATATATATATAGAGAGAGAGGTTCCAAAGGTTTGTCATGCCGGGGTGGGAGTGGGGATAAGCTCCCACTCTCTATAAAATGCTCCAATAGCGTGCTTCTCAAATAGCCTCTGACAACCGAAGCCCAACTCCTGGCCTTCTCATGGTGGAACTGTTTCCACTAACAGGAGAAGGGGCCAAGGCAAGTCACTGGTGCCTTAAAACCAGTTGCTTTGGGCAGGTGGGGCTCATCAGCCTTGGCAGGCAACCCGCCTAGGGGAAGGAAACCCTGATTTTAAGCCTCTGCTGCCTTGCGGCTATACCCATATATGGGAAAGGCTTCAGGAGTTAACCCCGAGGAAAAATCAGGAGTCGGAGTCCCTTAGACAGTTAGATGTTGGACATCACATCCCTCTGGCAACTCCTGCGGTGGCACTGGTGCCAAATAGTATTGGCTCTGCCTCTCCTTTGGATCCACCAATGTCTCAGAGAGAGAAAACCTGCTGCATGGGCAACAGCTTGTTTTCCATATTGATCCACCCAGGCCAGCGCCCTCGAGAGGACACTCCAGCTATTCCTTATAGGGTAGATAGAACACGGGATGTGACAGTTACCGGTTATGTCACTCAGGAGCTGCGGCTCCCGTATCGGACTGCACAGCCACACTTTGGCCTGTGGTTCTTCAAGATGATGATGATCCATGGTCGTCTGCGACTGGTGGAGGCCTACTATATATATATATATATATATATATACTACTATATATATATATATACACACACACTACTATATATATATACACATATATATATATACACACACACACATATATATATATACATATATATATATATATACACACACTACTATATATATACACTACCATATATCCCAATAACATCAAAACATCAAAGACAGAATGGTCTGTTATGGTGACATTTTTTTAAGTAGCAAAAACTTGGAAACAAAATAGAAGCCCATTAACTAGGGGATAGTCAAATTACAGTACAGTAATGGGATGGAATATTACAGTGTCATAAAAATGACAAATAGGGACAGCTATGTGGCACAGAGGATAGAGCACTGACCCTGGAGTAAGGAGGACCTGAGTTCAAATCCAGCATTAGAAACTTAACGCTTACTAGCTGTGTGACCCTGGGCAAGTCACTTAACCCCAACTGCCTCACTAAAAAAAAAAAAAAATGACAAATAAGAATACAGAGAGGCACGGGGACAATTATGGAAAGTAGGACCAAGAAAGCAGTATATACAATTACTGCAACAATGGAAAGGACAATAACAACAAAACTGCAATTTGGTATTGTATAATTATAATGACCAAGCTTGAACTCAAAAGAGATGAGAGAGAAAGCCCTGAGAAATGCCCCTATAGACTTGCTTCCAGGATATTATCAATACATTAATTGGAATAGAGTCATTTAACAAGAACCAATCTTATTAACCGTGCTCTCATTTAGCCTACAACATTTCTCTCTTATCCACAAGTTGGCTAGGAGAAGCCTCATTAAACATCCTGTCAAAACCATAAACTAACTATGTGACCTTAGAGAAGGCAAACCCCTTTCTGAGCCTCAGTTGCCTTATCCAAGAAATGAAAAGTTAGATTAAATAATCACTATACTCCCTCAAGAGCTGCTAGGTAGAGCAGTGGATAGAGCCAGGTCTGGTGTCAAGAAGACTCATCTTCCAGAGTTTAAACCTGGCCTCAGACACTTACTGGCAGTATGAACCTAGGCAAGTCACTTAAACCTGTTTGCCCCAGTTTCCTCATCTGTAAAATGAGATGGAGAAGGAAATGGCAAACCATTCTAGTATCTTTGCCAAGAAAATCCCAAATGGGGTCAAGAAAAGTCAGACAGGACTGAACAGCCCAAAGGAAACGGGAATACAAAATAAAACTAGATTGACATGAAAAAATGCAGACTCATGTTAAACTTGCAGTTCACTAAAATGAATTATTCATTTGAAATGTAATTAAATGAAACATCCACTGTCTATGAAAGGATTTCAAAATGAAAGGGATTTGAAGAGAATAGCTCCTTCAATCCCACATTTTATAGATGAAGAAACCTGAGCTCAAATTCCATTTCTTCCCCACAGTTAGATGGACATATATAAAAAATTGAGTGGGTCAGTTTCCTTATCTGTAAAACAGAGAGGTTTAACTAGTCTCAGAAGTTCTTTTCAGCTCTAGATCTATGAGGTCCAGAAGTGACATGGTGTACAGGTGTTAAATGGCACAGCTGTTATGAATCCAGACCCTCTGGTTTAAAATCTGTAACTCCACAGCTCCACACTATTTCTCTCTTTTTTTAAATGTGTTTTCTTCTTCTGCTCCCTTTCCACATTCTTTTTGTAAATTCTTCCTCTTTGACACAATCTCACTATGTCCACATATCAGTACCTCTTTCCAGCTTGTGAGTTTTTCTTTAATGAATGACCCCAGTTAATGGGAGTGGGTGGAAATACCACAAAGTCCAAACAATGTCTACTTCAACACACTCATGCTGAACAGACACACAAATCACAATAAAAGGTTAATCTCAATGCACAGGAAACCAACAAGTCTCAGGGAGGGTTTAAGTGCAACAGGAGATGAGCCAAGATGTCAACAGTTTCAATACAAAATAGAATAATTATTCAAGAAACAGGCATGCCCCGACAATTTTTTACTGCTGACCATGAACTTTAGAGATACAATAAAGAACACAAATTGTGATTTTACTTAGTTATGGTGTTTTGTTTTGTTTTTAATAAATGGGTGTAAATATTCCAGCTGAAAGGCTACACGTGTAGAGTAATCTGTATCATCAGTCTCCCCTTTTAAGATTTCAAAGTTAGAGGGGCAGCTAGGTGGCAAAGTGGATAAAGCACCAGCCCTGGATTCAGGAGTACCTGAGTTCAAATCTGGCCTCAGACACTTGACACTTACTAGCTGTATGACCCTGGGCAAGTCACTTAACCCCCATTGCCCCACAAAAACAAAACAAAACAAAACAAAAAAAAAGATTTCAAAGTTAGAAGGGCTAAGACAGAATCACTCCTTCCTAACATTCAAACATCTATTTGAGGCCCAGTGGATTTATGGCACTGTCATCACTAGGTATCAAACAGAAGTGAGGAAGGTATGCATGCCTACAAAAATCAGTGGGATGGTAAAAAGAAACCCTGATAGGTCAGAATGCCAAACTCTTCTTGGGCTCTCCTCTACCCAGCTTATCCAAATATCAATTGCAATTGTAGAATTCTCCTTAGACAAATTTATTATCATTACATTGCCTGAAAATTAAAGAATGAAACTCATAACCCAGATAAAAACTGAGGGGGGAAGGGAGACAATAGCTCCCTCATACATGTTTTATCCTCTAAATTATAGGGTTTCTCAACATTGACCCTTTTTGTAGATAGATTTTAGGTGATCCGTGAATTTGGGTATAAAAAAATTAATCTCTAACTGAAATTTAGCATTTCCTTTGTTTAAAAATAGTCATTTGAGAAGTCCATAAGCTTCACCAGTATGCCAAAGGGATCCATTATACAACAAAGGTTAAAAACCCTTATTCTAGTAGAATATGTTTCTTAAGGGGCACAGAATTGCTCATTTTTGTACTTGTATCTCCATAGTCCCAAATATCTGTCAAACATGGGTCACTGATTGAAATTGGAACAAGTCTGGTAAGTAGAAACATCTCACCAAGACACTATAAAACCCAGTACCAGATTTAACTCAAATACACATTTTAATTTATTTAATTTTATTTATCTTTTTCAAATATTACCTAATTTCCGAATATATTCTTCTTACCTCTCCTATCCAGTGAATCAAAGATTAAAAGAGGGAAGCAATTCAGCAAAACCAAACAAATCAACTGCATCTTACAGTCTATGTTAGATCATTTTTAAACAAGAAATCTATTGTTATACATGAAGTTTAAATTCAATTGCAAACATGAAGAGATGGCTATGGTTTTTTCCCAGTGTTGTCTTATAAGAAAACAACAAAAAAAAAAAAAACCAAACTCTCCATGTACTTAATACCAAGTACATTCAATCCAGAAAGTTTGATGTTATACAGACCAATTACTTTCAGATTACTCAGCTGCCAATTATACAGTACAATAAAAGACCATTACATTACTCAGTTCTCCCTCTCCTTTGGAGACAGTAAACAAACCACTTGAAAATGTGGAGGCAAGTGGTGCTAAACCAACCACAATAACCTTCTGTACCACCGCCCTTCCAACTGCAAATCAATAATTCAGGTTTTAGAAAGGATAAAACCATACTGAATAGTAATAGAGAATGATGGAATATATTGAATATTTTAAATCAAAACAGCAGAAAGCAACATTTGAGATCATCTAGCACAATCAACTCATCTTACCAACTAAAGTAAGTCCCAGAGAGGAAGACTGCTTCAGTGAATAACAGTAGGCTAGGGAGTAGGAGTCAGGAGTAGATCCCAGTCCTCCTTAAAGGTCTTGGGTCAACCGAGCTAACAGTTACATTGGCCAGTTCTGGCTATCTTTTTTTTCTGTTATCAGGAATAGTGACATGGAATTCACAGAGGAGTAAGGGATATGATGAGGATACTAAACTGAAGTCACCATCTTATCTAAACAAGCTCAATAACTAACTTCCTTGCCCCACCTCCAATAGCCAGAAGGAAAGCATTAGCTGGATTGACCTGAAAGTCAAGTTCTGTAAACAGAACTTGGAACCTCAATGTGCTTTGGAATTACCTATTAAATGACACTATTTGAATATCCTTTTCCCAAAGATAATCAAAAGTCTTCACTCTAACTCATCACCATCTCCAACTCTTCAAGAAAAAAACAACAACAACAAAAACAGGTTAATATTTTACTACTGAGAGATGGGCATGCCCATGGGGGGGCAGCTAGGTGGTGCAGTAGATAAAGCACCAGCCCTGGATTCAGGAGGACCTGAGTTCAAATGGGGCCCCAAACACTTGACACTTACTAGCTGTGTGACCCTGGGCAAGTCACTTAACCCTTATTGTGGAAGAAGACAAAGACAAAGACGAAGACGAAGACGAAGAAGAAAATATGGTATGGCTAAAGAAGAATCCTTCCTTTAACAGAAGCAGCAATGGTCACAAAAAATGAAAATGGGGAACTCTGGCTAAGCACTAACTAATAGGCCTGGGGCAATTAGGTGGCACACTGGATAGAGCACTAGCCCTGAAGGTGAGAGGACCTGGGTTCAAATCTCAGTTCAGACACTTACTAGTGTGACCCTGGGCAAGTCACTTAACCCCAATTGCCTTAAAAAAAAACATCCAAGGCCATTTCCAGTCATCCTGACATACTTGCCACTGGACCCAGATGGCTCTGGAAGAGAGTGAGGTTGGTGACTTTGTACAGCCCTCCCTCTATTAAATCCAATTCACTGCAAGTCATGACACCACCCTGATATCATGATCCTCTTTGAGAATAAAGGAAAAGAAACAACAACAATAGTTCTTGAATGCAATGGCCATCTGAGACCTCCCTGCCTCTGATAATACCATAGTATTATAGCAAGAGCAGTAGATTTGGAGGAAGGAAACCTGTCATGTTCTTGCTTATTGAAAATCAAATATTACACATACCAAAATATATAAAACTTGACTTTAAGGAGGTTATATTCTAGTTAATAAATCTGGACAAACATACTAAATAATAAAATAATTCAAACATCTCCCACAGACATCTAGAACTCAACACCTCTAAAACAGAACTCTTTCCCCCAAAGTCCACTTCCATTTTCTAAACTTCTCTATTACTGTTAAGGGCACCACCATCCTTCTTGTCACACGGATTTACATTCTTAACCCTTCCCTTTCCCTCACTTCACATTACCAAGAATTTAACAAATCATATTAAGTCTATTTCCACAACATTTCTCAAATACATCCCTTTTCCTCCATCACCCAAGTCACCACCCTAATTCAAGCCAGTCTCCTCACACCTAGACTATTTCACAATAGCCTTTTCATTGGCCTCTCTGAGTGAAGTCTCTCCTCTGACCAATTTGTTCTCCACACAGGTGACAAAGGGGTTTTCATTAAGTACAAATATGATCATAACACCACCCACTTGCCCCCCACACAATCAGTAAATTCCAAAGGCTCTCTATTCCCTCCAAGATTAAACACAAATTCCTCTGTTTGACTTTTGAAGCTATTCATAAACTAGACTGCGATCTACCTTTCCACCTTTGTTACACATTATTTCCTTTCTCGTAGACTCTGGTCTTGCCAAACTGGGAGGGGAGACAAGGGTATCAGTCCTGTTGCAAGACATGAATCTTCCAGTCCTTGAGCTATGTCTAAAGGAGACCAGCAGAAGCATGTTATCAAGCTAACAAAATGGATCACTCAGCCAAGGCAGAGGGCAATTACAATCCCCTGGATTGGAGCCACAAGGGTGGCTCCTTCTACAGCCACAGTAATGCCATGCTTCTATCTATCAATGGAGCTTGACAGACAAAAGACACTTAAAGGGAATTTTCTCTTCTTTATAACTCTATGCTGACAATGGACCATTGAGGGGAGCTGGGGGAATAGGGTGGGGGGTGGAGGAAGGCACAGAGAAGCTGTCATCCTTGCTATTAGAATGTTACAAGATTGGTCCTCCTCAAAAATACATCTGGGGTATCTTCATTTTAGAATCAGCTATTGCTACTACAAGGAAAATAAGGTAAATGGACTGTTTTTTAATTAAAAGGATGTTAGAAAAGCAGATGACAATACATAAATTATAGCAAGTAAGAGAGACAAGCTTAGAAAAATATATAATTTATTATTGACTGTAGCATTTCATGGATTGGAGATTTAGGTCTAAAATATAGAGAACAGTGAAAAGTACCCTGGGTTCTGGAATCAGAGGATCTCTGGGATTAAATCCCACCACTGAGATTTTGTGCCTGTAACACCTCCGGCATATTACTTACGTTCCCTGGACCCCCAGTATCTTTTTTTTATAACTTGAGAGTTGGATTAGATGGACTCTGAGCTGCCTTCTTGATAAAATAATGGTATTTGGCAAATGCCCAGGGACCCCACCTGAAGACTGATTTGGAATTGAATTGGGTGAGAATGACTGAGAGACTGACTGAGAACCTACTTAAGGTTGATTAAATCCAGATCACACCTGGCCAGCCCCCAGTGGGGTGTTGTTCTCAGAGGCTGTGGACTACAACATCAACACAAGACCACCCTCAACCAATCAGCTTGAAGGATCTCTCCTTCCAGAGGATGGGGACAGGAAGTAGGAGGTGAGGCTGGCTCCCTGGGTCTGTTTTTTTTCATGCCTGGCTGAATCGGTAGCTTATAAGAATCCCATGCTGTGAGTATCCTTTCTAGGGGAGACCACTGTATAATATGGTAAGTTTTGGTATTTTTAGTCCCCCTGGTATTTTTAGGCCCCTTTTTGTAATTCAAAAATTTCCTCACTATAACACAAAGAAAAGTTAAAATAAAAATAGGAATAAAATATTCATATTCAAAAGGACCAAGTGTTAACATGATCTTATCCCCCATTTGTCTGATTAGCCAGACTAAAGTTAGAGAAAAGCAGGTGTTTAGGTACTTAGCAAGTAGAAGAAACCCAATTGAAAATTTAAAGGGACAGGCACATAAAATTAATGAAAATGGGAGAAACATACAAACACTCTGCCTTGTGGGTTGCCAACTGTGACATTTAAAATCTAATGTGGGGGCAGCTAGGTAGCTCAGTGGATAAAGCACTGACCCTAAATTCAGGAGTACCTGAGTTCAAATCCAGCCTCAGACACTTAACACTTACTAGCTGTGTGACCCTGGGCAAGTCACTTAACCCCCATTGCCCCATGTGGTCACCTTGTTTCTACACCCTCCTACCCCCCATGTGGGGGGAGAACTAGCTAAGGTTTACTTATAAGCTAGAAATGTCAGCACCAGTTTTTGGCATTAAGCATTTATTAAAAAGTAAAGAGAACACATAGAGTATAAAAAATAAAGCAAGAAAAGCCTATCTCCTTTCCTCTCTCTCTGCCACGAACCTGAAGTACTGGAATGAAAAAACAGACCCAGGGAGCCAGGCTCACCTCCTACTTCCTGTCCCCATCCCCTGGAAGGAGAGGTCCTTCAAGCTGATTGGTTGAGGGTGGTTTTGTGTTGATGTTGTAGTCCACAGCCTCTGAGAACAACACCCCACTGGAGGCTGGCCAGGTGTGGTCTGGATTTAATCAACCTTAAGTAGATTCTCAGTCAGTCTCACCCAATTCAATTCCAAATCAGTATTCAGGTGGGGACCCTGGATGTCTGCCAAGTCCCATTATTTTCTCACACTTCCAGATCTAAATTATAATCCTATGGATTATTCTAGGCCAATTCTCTCATCTTCCTCATCTATAAAATGAAAGCATTTATGACTTTTAATAGTCCTTCCAAGTTCTACATTCTAAGATCCTACGTGATTAAGAGCTAGAACACAAATCCAGGTGTTGTGATGCAAAAATAAATGTATATGAGTACATCACACTGAGTCTCAGAACACCTGAGCAACAGTACACTAGCCTTCCTGTACCTGTTCCAGCCCCTTCTAGCTATGAAAAAAAAACCTACAAACACCACATTAACAATTTCTATTTTGTCCTCTACAACAACCCAGTGAAGTAAGTAATCAATCATTCAACAAGCATTTATTAGGAATAATGCAAATATTATCCTCAATTTTACAGAATAGGAAATTAAGTCCCATAAAATTTATATGTCTTGTTCTAATTTGCAAAGGTGAGGTTTGGACCCAAGTCTATTGATTGTAACACATCCACCAGCTTGGTCCTATGTTATAATAGCTAGAGTACTAAAAGGAATAAGGGCCTATTAAAGAGATGAGCTACTTTGGGAAAGAACACCACACCATCACACAGCCATCTTTTTCCAGGGAATATTAATGATAATCACTGCTTACAAGAGAGAACAGGGATACACAAGACAACACATATTTCAGGAGCCAAAGAAAAACCACAGCAGGCAGAATGCCTATTTTCAATAGCATAATTATGACTTCAAGAGGATATTCAAAGCAGGACTGTTCAAGTTACATACAGTAGGCATATCATTGAAGATGCATTTTGTTCCAGAAACCAGATAGTTTGTTTGAGGGGTAGCAGCCAGAATGCTTCACTGTCATACATCATCACTCATGAATCAGACAACCCCCATAACATGTAATTGGAGATATTTTTGAACACTTGATAGGCTTTTAAAAAAAGAAAAAGGAGAGAGCACTCTTTCTAAAGCATCTTATTTTGTACAAATTTCAGAAGGTCAATAGTAATGTACTATTATTTTAGAAGCATTGAGGACTCTTGGACTCCACACCTAACTAGCGTTTAAGCATGCTGATTATAGCTGCACACACAGTTCTGTTCCAGCATGTGGTTAGAGAAGTGGACGGACAAGAAACGGAGGAAATTTTTGGCATAAAAATAACCTGTGGTTTGCCTCTTTGACAAGAATCAATCCCCTGTGACCAAACAGTATGTCCTGCAGAGAAGGCAGTTTTCCACAACTCAACAAAGCTGTGCTTTTTACAAACCCTCTCAACCCTGGCACCCAATGCAAGACATCCAAGAGACTTTCCTATTGGTAACAGTAGCTCCTGGGAGGGAAAGTACAGACAGTACCAGAAGTTTACATACTGATGGCCATGGTTAACCAGGAGTGGGAGGAAGTGGAGTGAAGGGGAATGACAAGCAAAAACTTTCAGAGATAAAGATGCTGTTCAATTTAAGCAAATTCTTTTTAAATAGAAGCAGGATACTGTTTGATAACTAGTATGTGAAGGAATACAACATAAACTTGGCTAGAATATGGTATGAGAAAAGCTTCTGTTAGAGGAAAAGCAATGGAGAAAAAAGAGATGTTAGGTCTAGGTCTGTCACCAACTAAGTTTACTGTGACCTTTAGCAAGCCATGGTGTAGTAGTTTTGTTTCGTCATTTTTCCAATTGTGTCTGACTCTTCCTGACCTCATTTGGGGTTTTCTTGGCAAAGGTACTGCAGTGATTGGCCATTTCCTTGGCCCTGAGTTCAAATATGGCCTCAGACACTTGACCCTAACTGTGTGACCTTGGGCAAGTCACTTAACCTGAATCCAGGGCCAGTGCTGTATCCACTGAGCCACATTTGAACTCATGAACATGAGGTCTTTCTGATTGCTGGCCCAGCAGTTTATCCACTGTACCACCTAGCTGCCCCAGTGGTGTAGTGGGAAGAACATTAGATTTAGGATCAGAAGATTAATATTGCACTCTCAACTCTGTTTTCTTTCTGGTATAATAATTTTGAGCTGTCCCTACCCCTACCTCACCTACATCTTCCTCATCTATAAAATGATGAGTTTGAACTATTACAATATAGAAACCATTCTTGACTCACAAGCCATATGAAAACATGTGGTGGACCAGAGTTGGACCACAAGCCATGGTTTGCTAATTCTTGAACTAGATGATTTCTATGGTCTCTTCCAGTTGTGAAATGATGTGCTTTTATGCCTATTTATGGTGGCATCTAGATAACTGTGTTCAGTTTGAGGTGCCACTAAGGATACTTACAAGGTGGTAAAGTCAACAAGAAAGCGTTTAGTTAGTGCCAGGCACAGTGCTATGCTAGAAGGGCTCATGTCCCGTATTCAGAGTGACTGGCAAAACCAGGAACAGTGGGCCTGTAGAAGAGAAGACTAAATAGACTAAACAGAGGGGATTAGATAGCTTTCTTCTGGTATCTGGCTTTTGGGAAGACAGTCATAATCCTCAAGCATCCTTTGTATCTCATTCTTTCTTCGGTACTCACCTCCTAACCTGAGACTTTCAATCAGATTTCCTGCTCTTCTCAAATTGATAGCTATTATTAGGCATCCTGGAAAACAATATGGAATTGAGCAAGAACATTTACTAAAATGTTAATACCTTTTGACCCCAAAAGTATGAGGCCTATCTTTAGCATCATACCTGGTACAAAGTATGCACTCAATAAATGTTTATTGATTGACTAATTATATTTCAAGGAAGTTTCTGACTGAAAGATCCCTATTTGTGAAAATGCTGATAGTAACATTATGTATGGTAAAAATGTAAAACTCAAAAGAGGCCTGGTAACAACCCAGTTTGGTGTTGCCTGGATCCCAATTAGGCCCATAGCCCATTGTCCCTGACTGGGTGTTAGACTAATTACTGGCATCTGGTAGCTTTTTTCCTGACAGGATATGACAGTACTTCCTCTTCTCCTTTCTCAGTCTGTGGGCCATGTGTTAGCATTCCAAGAGCTTTGAGAAGCAGTTTATCTAATAAGAAATACTACAAAAATTTTTACCACATGAAGTTTTCTTCCTTGTTAACCCTGTGGCTTATGATAGCCATTACATCCTACAGAGTTTCAATTAGCCTTGTATAGATTGTCCTTTATAAAACATTCAATCTCTGATTTGTTGAGGATTTTCCTATCCTCTTCCTTGTGTCTATGGCTCCTTAGTTGCACCAAACCTTTGTACAACCTTACATTACAGAACAAGTAACTTCACATGCCTTTAAAAATCAAATTGCCTTTTCTAGTGTTAAACCAGTTCTTCTAGGAGATCCTTCCTGAGTTTCTTGTTCTTATGAGAACTGAATGATATTGTAAGTAAATCACTAGACTGGTCAAAAGATATAAATAACTTTCAAAAGAAGAACTACAAACTACCAAACCTGAAAATGTATTCAAAATATTAGTAATCAGGGAAATAAAAAATTAAAGAAACCCTAAACAACTTGCCCCTATGTAGGAAAATGCATTTCTGTAAGAACTATGGAAAGCTAAATACTGATGAAGCTGTGATTTATCATTATATATTATTTAATCATTACATAATGCATAATATATGTTTTATGGAATCATAATATGTAGTCTATGTAATCACATAATATAATTAGCATGTACTAATAACAGCAACAATAGCAATAATAATTACACCTACATTATAGGGTTGTTGCAAAGTTCAAATGGAATAATACATGTAAACTTCACAAATCTTAAAGTGCTATAAAATTGCTAGATATTATTAGGCATCCAAGAAAACAATATGGAATTGAGCAAGAACATTTGATAAATGTTAATACTTTTTGACCCAAAAAGTATGAGGTCTATCTTTAGCATCATGTCTGTTACAAATGCACTCAATAAATGTTTGATTGATTATACTGCAAAGATGTTTCTGACTGAAAGATCCTTATTTGTAAAAATGTTGATAGTAACTTTATTTATGACAAAAATCTGGAGGGAGCTAATGTGGTAAAGAAGAAAGAACACTAATTCTGGAGTCTGAGAATCTAGGTTCAAGGGTCGCCTCTGATGTTTATTAACTGTGCAATCTTGGACAAATCACAACTTCCCTGGGATTGAGATTCCTCATCTATAAACTGAAAGGGATGAACTACATGGAGTCTAAGGTTCTCTTCGGCATTTGAACTACAATCCTGCCCCATTTAAAGAACTATCATGATTGGATCCAATGCAAACTTGATATCCTATCTCTGTGAGACTTTGACTTGAGCAAGACAATCTGTTTACTCTTTTCTAATTAATTCTATTCTACTCCCCCTTCAGTGATTGTTCCAAACTGTAACGATTGGAATGACGCCACCTGCTGGAAACCTACTGTAGAAGAGTTCCACCCATGAAGCGAAGGTCTTTGAGGGCAAGACCAGGAGTCTTTTCTTTGGCGTCAGGAAGTGATGTGGGCTAGTGGGAGGAGGAAGGAAGAGACTGGCGCTCAGTCTCGCGCTCTTTCCTTTGGACTCTGGTGGAGAGCGGAGCTAGAAATGTGCTCTCCCTTTAATAGATAGGAATCTAGGCCTTTCTCTCTCTTTACCAAAATTCTTATTCTCCTTAATAAATGCTTAAAACTCTAACTCTTGCTAAAGCTTATAATTTATTGGCAACCACTCATTGGATATTTGAGACAGACTAGCTAGAATTTTAGCCCTTAACAAAACATTCTCTTCATTTTCATTTATTTATTTATTTATTTTTGGTGAGGCAACTGGGGTTAAGTGACTTGTCCAGGATCACACAGCAAGTAAATGTCTGAGGCCAGATTTAAATTCAGGTCCTCCTGAATCCAGGGCCAGTGCTGTATCCACTGAGCCATCTAGCTGCCCCTATTCTTCTAATTTTCAAGAGGTCCTTTTTTTGTACTTGTTTTGGATTTATTTGTTGAGTTTCTAATTTCTTTAAATGAATATTCAGTTCATTAAAACTTTTCTTTTCTAATTTCCTAATATATGTTTTAGTGATGTATTTTCCAATAAAGGCTGTTTTATCTAAATCCCAGAAATTTTGGTATCTTTTCTTAATAAGTTTCTTCCAAAAATAATTTTCTTCTAGAAAATTGTTTCTAAGATCTGTTCTTTGTCCCACTAGGTATTAATACTTCCTTATTAAGTCTCCTTGTGTCTTTGTGTTTTGTTTCTGTTCGTCAACTGCCTACTATTTTTAATGCATTATAATATGTAAAAGACATGTAAAGTATTTCTACCTTTATTTGCAACTTCTTGGTGCCTTAACTTATTCCATCATTTTTGCAAAAGTACCATGTGTTGCTGAAGAAATATGTATATTTTAGTGGTCCCTTTTAGAAGGTGCCTTTAGTCTTTTACCTCTAATTTCTCCAATAATTTGTTCAATTCTAAATTTTCTTTCTCTAAGATTTGTTGTTATAGTTCAACTTAAACTTGTTTTTTTTTTATTAAGTTATGAGTGCCTGCATAATATCCAGGAACTATCTGGCTGTAAAAAAGTTTCCTTTAGTCTTTCCCCCTCATTTGTGGCTATTAAGTAGTTATGACAATCCATCAAATGAACTCTAGGGATTCTTGGGCCTGGCTTTCCCTATTATGAAGCACTCTGAGGAATTCCAAGACTTTTGAATCATTTTAACAGTTGAACTCTCTATTTGTATTCTGCATGTTTGGCACATAGTAAGGCCTTATTAAATCTCTTTATATTTATTCATTCATTTATGAAGGTTGAAAGAATGATCCATGTCAAGAATGAAGAGAAAGATAAGGGGCTTTCAGAACTGAAAGGGATTTTAATATTCAACCCAATGCCTTTATAAGTGTGTGACTGGGATCCAGAAAAAGTGAGAATTACTCTAGGTCACGCAATAGATTAGTGACAGACATAAAACTAGAATACAGACTTCCTAATTTCCCAAGTTTAGATCTGTTATTCCAAAATATATGGAAAGTCAGAGCTAATTAAGAGGCATTGGTTAATTTTAAAAGGGGAAGGAAGACTGCCTTGATGATATACACAAGAAAATCTACATACACAAAGAATGCCAATTGCTAGATTATGTTATGCAGTGGGACTGCAGCCTATAGAGCTTATCCCTCAGTTTGTAAATGAGATAGGCAGTTCAAATGCACTAGTTGGGCCCAAAAGAATCATAGGAGTAACATTAGGCCTCTTTTAAAAGATCTTAATGCTTCTTTCATGCTCTAAATCTGTTTCCATCACCAAAAGATGATACTTTTTATACAAATACCCTCCCTTTGAAGCATGGAACACAAAAGTCTAACTCCAAAGAAGTGAGAGTAACCATTACAGAGAGGGCAATGGAGAGGCAAGGTGTTGGGCACAAGCAGCCTGTAACTTAGAATGCATGATTAACTTTAAGGAAGAAGAGGAATAAAAGATGTCATAAGTGAAATGTACATTAGAAAAAGAAAATGGGTTGGCCATAAGGCAAGGGTGAGGGAATAACAGGTGTAGAGCCAGAGGGCTCAATTAGTATTGATAACCACAATTTATTGAGAACTGACTGATCCTCACCATTCTCAGGCCAAAGAATTAGCTGGGACTGACTGATCTTTGTCAATTCCAAACTCTTGACTGTTTCATTAATTTTCAGGTTGACAGTACATAAAATGTATCAGGAGAAGTAGAGGAAGTATGACTAAGTCATCCCCTCTTCCTCCATTCGATCAATTCCAGGTACTCCCTATTGGCCTATAGGATCAAATATAAAATCCTGTTTGACCTTTAAAGCCCCTCGTAACCTTTTCTAGTATTCTTATATGATACACCAAAGGTGTCTAACTCCTCTGTGGGCCAAATCCCTTAAAGCCCTGAACCAGATAAGAATGTAATTGGAAACTATTTAACAAAAATCAATAAAATACAACATAGATATTGTTAATTTGTGGTTTTCTAAGTCAATATGTGGTCATAGGGATACATTTTTATTTGAGTTTGTGAAAAAATAAATAGTAATGGATTTCTTGGGGGACACAGAGATCACTCTCAGTCCTTTCCCCTCACCCCAGAAAACCCAGTTCTCCTAGAGAAACTTCATCAAATCTCATCGGGGACAAACCCAAGGAACAAAAGGAAAGGAGATAGATTCTTTTGTCTAGATCAATGAAAGACTAAAAGGATTAAACCACACCTAGATAATGGACTTTGCCCTTAAGCAACTTGAGTGAGGGTCTTTTCCCTTTTCCCTGATGTCAACCATAGAGTTCATTTTAATGTAGACCACCTTCAAATCAAGTCAACCAATGGAACTGAATGATGTTAACCAGTTAGTTTCGATCAATGTATAATGACCCACCTCTATTCAAGAGTATAAAAAACCCTTGGAAGATGCCATGAGAAGGTTTTCTGAGTCTTCTAAGATTTATTCTGGGACTTTTCTCCTGCTCCCACTAACTGGCATGTTGAAGCTTTCTCCCTGCTTTCTCTACCACATGGCATGAGACCATGAGAAGTTAGGGAGACACATGGTCAATCCTTTACTGGTATAATATTAATAATATGTGAAACCAAAACTTGTGTATATGGCAATAGCAATAAGTTTTTTTAAAACACATTTGACACTTGTGCCTTACTCCACCCATGACCCAGCACACATGACACACCATCTCCCAACTCCATGAATTCCATTGGCTATCTCCTATGCCTGCAACTCTCACTGATTTCTTTCGTGTCCCAGCTAAAATCTCCAGGAATGCTATGGGAAGCGTTTCCCATTACTGCTTAAAGCTAATGCCTTCCCTCTAGGATTTAGCCTAATTTTCTCCTGTCTCTATCTTGTTTGTGCATATTAGTTTGCCTGTTGTCTGCTCCATTAGACTGTAAGCTCCATAAGAGCAGGGACTAACTTTTGCCTTTCACTTTATCCCCAGTGCTTAGCATGCTGCCTGGAACGTAGTAGGTACTTAACAGACGCTGGTTGACTTCCTCATTTGTCATAGCCTCTCCTCTTCCACATCATATAATATGTAGATTCTTGCTTCAAAATATCTCTCATATCTCTATTTCTAAAACCATCAACCTAGTTTGCAGTCTTCACTCCTTTCAGGAGTGAAGGAATAGTTTAAAAGCCTTGTTTTCATAGATTTGGAGACTAAAAAGTACCATTGAGGTCACTTAATAGAAATTCCTCCTTTACAGTTTAGGAAACTGAGGCCCAAACAAATTAAGCACCTTGGATAAGATCACACAGGTAGCAAGTGGCAAAGCCAGCATTTGAACCCAAGTCTTCCAACTGCAAATTCAGCACATTTTCCACAGAACTATGCTTCCTCTGTTCCCAACCTTCCGATCAAATTCATCTCCCCAAAGCAAAGCTCTTATCATATCATTCCCATCAGGAAAAACATCAAAGGCTCCTAATTGCCTATGAGATAAGTCAAAACTCTTCAATTTCCACAAACTGGTATCAAATTACTTTACAGCCTTTTACATCTCTCTTTTTCCTTCCCAATACACACTATTCCATCATAGTCATGGACTCACTGGCTCAAACTTGTCCTGGGCTTTCAGGACAATGTCTTTGCTTATACCATTCCCTTTGCCAGGAATGCGCTGTAAGTCCAATAAAGTTTTCATGAGCCCAGCTCAACTAATGGTTCTGCCACTCACTCAAACATTTATATCAAGCACCTACTAAGTGTCTAGTGATAACCACAATTTACTGAGAACTGACTGATCCCCACCTATTCCCTATTCCTAGGCCAATTAATTGCCTGGAGCTAACCAATCTTTGTCAATTCCTGACTCTTGTCTTATGGATCTCCCCCAAACAAAATATCCCCTCCCAAAGATTCCCCACCTCACTCCCTGGACTTAAGGTTATTATGTAAAAGGGTCCATTTATTTAATATAGTTTCCGTAAGTAGTTAAGCAGTTTCTATACTTAATTCAAGGGTAATCTCATAGCTTTGTTTTGTTACCCCATATAAACCCTGTCTTCAGTCCCCATCTTTGGGTATTCCTAGCATTCTTGCTCTGCAATACTCCTAGTTATAGCTCCTCTGTCCTGATTAAAGATCTTATTTCTCCTATATTGATTGTTTCATTAATTTTCAGGTTGACACTAGTAATGGAACACAAAGTTCAAGTGAGATAATCCCTGCACTCAGAAGCTTATGTTCTATGGAGAAGTACAAGATACTTATAAATAAATAAAGTAATTTCCCATGAGAAGACATTACTCACTTTGGGAATCAATTAAGGTTCCCTGGCAAAAGTGGTACCTTGAAAGAAAAGGTGGGAGTCAATGGAAGGTATATTCCATGTACTGGGGACAATCAAAGCAAAGGCAGAAAGATAGAAATGGGATGTTTACAGGGAAGAGCAGTAAGGGTTCAGACTATTATGTAATGAGCCTGAAAAGGTAGAGTGTAATATATTGTGAAGAACTTTAAATGAGGAAAACAATTGAACTAGGATTTCTGTCTTCCTGGAAGAGGAAAACTATGTAGCTTCTTAGGGAAATTAGATCTGTGCTTTAGGAAAGTCAATTTTGCAGGTGTAGAGAGGGAAATAATTGGGAAGCTAATATAATATTCCAAAAAAGAGGTGATAAGCTCCTAAACTAGGGTGGTAGCTTTGTGAGTAAGGAAAGGAGAGATTTTGTAGAAATACAATTAATAAGACTTATCAACAGACTAGATATTGGGGGTGAGGGAAAGAGATGACTACAATGTTGCTATTGAAGCACTACATTAGTAGTGTCAAACAAATAGGAATGAGGGCCACTAAACCCCATGATGGACTGCATAGTGACTCAGAAAACCAGATTATTATCTATGTTATATTGTATTTTAAATTTATTTTGTTAATTATTTCCCTCATTCATTTTAATTTGATTCAGGGAACTTCCTTCTAGGAGTGTTGTAGTCAAGCCTATTTGACACTTCTGCCCCATACCATTGAAATTACAGGCCCAAATCAAAACAGAGTGGGGGCCTCAGGAAGGAAAGATACATATTTGTGGGAGAGGGTTTGGAAAGATAGTAATTTTTTTTTAACCTGATGAGTTTGAGATGCTTACAGAACATTTTTTTTTTTGACATGTAAAACAGGTAGTTGGTAGTTGCTTCAGAAAAGAGATGAGGGTTTGATATATAGATATGGGATTCACCAGCAAGAAATGATAGTTGAACTATATGAAAGCCGAGTATAGAGGAAAAACAAGGCCCAGAACAGAACCGTGGGGATACTCAAAAGACACAGAGCTAGAAAGTTGGACATGCATAGTTGCATAAGCAAAGGAAAATGAGAAGGAGCAGTAAGAAAGGTAAGAGAAAAAGTAAGAGAAATCAGTATCATGAAATTCCAGGGGAGAGATAATAACCAAGAGAAGTGGGTGTTTGACAATGTCAGATGTGAGTATCAAAAAGAGGACTTGGTAATTAGGTCACTAGTGACTTGGGAAAGAGTTTATCTGAGTGATGAGATAAGGAGGCAAACTTCAAGGGGTTGAGACTGAAAAGAGGAAACAGAGGAGAGCAGACAGACTTTTCCATGAGTATGGATATAAAATAGATGAAAACAAAATACAATAATTAAAGGGAATGAAAGGGTCAAGCAAAGATTTTTATGGATAGGTAGACATGCACACATTTGGCAAAAAGGAGGAACCAGTAGATAGGGAAAGATTGAAAATTAGTGGAAAGGGGGACAAGTGATCCTGGAAGAGGTGATAAGGGTTTGGTATCAAGGGTATAGTAACAGCATTGGTCTTTGCCACTTCTTCATCAAAGATTGGCAAAAAGGAGAACAGAACTGGCTAGAAATGATATAGGAACACAGATCTAAAACCAGAAGGAACCTACCTTAGGAGTCATATGGTTCAACATCCCAATTTTTAAAATGAGCAAACAGAGGACAAAAAAAAAAAGGTAAACAGATTTGCCCAATGTCACAAAGATAATAATAAGCAACAGAACTAAGGTTTGAACTTGGTCCTTTGACCTTAAATTCAGCACTCTTCCCCATAGCATCATGCTATTTTTAGATGTAAGGTGGAAGAGAAAAGTGAACTAGTGGTGAACCACCGTTTTTTTCTCAGTAAAGTATGAAACAGTCTTTAGCTAAAAGAGAAAGGGGAAGTAGATGGCAAGGGAGGCCTGAGGAATGAAGAGAATGTTTGGAACAATCACTGAAGGGGGAGTAGAATAGAATTAATTAGAAAAGAGTAAACAGATTGTCTTGTTGAAGTCAAAGTCTCACAGAGATAGGATATCAAGTTTGCACTGGATCCAATCATGAGAGTTCTTTAAATGGAACAGATAAAGGGGGTAACTCAAAATTGTCTTTTAGTGAGGCATAAGTGACAACAGGATATAGGAAGTAAGGGTATGAGTGGGTGTCAAGGAGAGTGTATAGTTGAAAGTTAACAATAGGACCAAAATTTGGAAGAGAAGAAAGCTAAGACAGAGTAGGCCTGATGGCCTAGAGAAACATTGAGAAATACAGGGATTACAGGTAAAGGGGAGAACAAAAAAATAGGTTTGGAGAGGGTAAAGGAAAAGCTGAAGGATGTGGTCAAAAAAAAAAAAAAGGAATTGATGGAAGGTTTCTCTAATCATCTGAACTCATAATAATCTGCTTTTTAGGATGACAGGACTTTAAAAACTGAAAAGGGTATCTGAAGTCATCTAATTCACCCCCTCCTTTTTATAGATGCAGAAATGAAGGCCTAGAGAGGGGCTATGTCTTGTCCGAGCTAATACAGTTAGTAACAAACAACTGAGATTTTAACCCATTTTTTTTTTTTACTATAAATCAATTTCACTGGCAAGGGGAATTACACAAATCTTTTAGTTCTTTTATTACAAAAAAGTCCTAAGCAATACTTTTCATCAAGGCTAGAACAATCAGGATGCTTATAGAAAATATAAACAATCACTGATTATATTTACAGTTTATAAGACAGCATAAAAATGAAAAAAATAGTCCATATAGCTACAAAAACTCAGGGACAAGGGAACATAATGGGAAAAAAAGTGGTGATTATCATTTTGTTTTTAGTAATCTCCTCTGCCAGAGTGCCAAGACCCTGGTGTTCAATTCTTCCCCATTCCCATTTAAAAAAGATTTTTTATTTCTCCCAAACCAGCAATTCAACAACAGTAAAGAACAATATTTAAAAATTTCTCCTTGATATTTCAAATGACCCTTGCTACAGAGGTCTATTGACTAATCACAGAATTGTATGAAGCAAGCAGAAAAAGTATTGCACTTTTGACAGATACAAAAACTCTGCCAAAGTAAAACTCATTCTCTACCCCAACTTTCATTTACATCAAGATTTTCCATTTAAAAATTAATTTTACAAAGTCATTTCTAGACCAAGCTATGGTCAAACACAGTAGTGTCATAAGTTGTACTAAGAACCTTTTAGCGGGGAGAGGGACAACTGAAGATTATTCTCTTATGATTCTGAAACTTTTTTCAGAATTGCTAGAATCTGAGCTAAGGACAAATTCTCAAATCATTGGAGAGGGAAGAGTGTCCTGGAATTACTGAAAGAAACAGTCCAATGAAAATATTACAAAACCAGCACCAAGGCTGGAGGTGGCATTTTATTAGAGGTTATTTTTTCTTTCCTTTAGACTCATACTTGAACGTGACTCAAAATTGATATTTCACTCGGGAAAAAAAACCCTGGAAAAATGAATAAAAATTCTCAAGCTATAAAAAGTTAGTTGTTCAAGTTTAAGGTGAAGAGATATAAAACAGGAGAAGGCATAGTACTGGGGAAGTAAAATCAAACTTGGTATATCTCAAACAGAAATCAAACCTTAAATGCCTATAAGCCAGTTGTGTGATCTTGAGAAGGCTGCCTGGCTTCTTGGACACTTGGTTTCTTTAGTTATACGAACTAACAACAACCACCTGGTTGTTATGAGATGAGTATTTTGTTACCATAAATATGATAAAAAATGAAAGTTATGGTAAGGGAAAAGGGAAGGGGGAAAGGGAGGAGGAAGGAGGAGAAGTAGAAAAGAAAGGGGGAAGGGGAAGGAAAAAGAAGGGAAAAGGGAAAGAAGGGAAAATAGGAGGGGAAGGGGAAGGGGAAAGAAAAGAGGAAGAGGAAAAGGGGGGAAACAGTGCTTTGTAATTGTAATGACCAAGGTTGGTCCTAGAGAAGAGTTGAGAAAATGAAGCTCCATAAATATGATATAAAAACACATGCAATCAATAAAGACCAATAAATGAAAAGATGGAAAAATGGAGGTTATCATTAATTAATATTTGTGTCAGGAGCTCAGGTAGGCAGAAAAGCATTTCACTTTCTACTTTGGAATCATCCTAAATGCAATAAGGAGATTTTAACAGACTTAAGAATGATGATCAATGAAGTAACCACAATTCTAGAGGACAAAAGATGAAGTGTGCTAACAAACTCTTGAGAGAGGTGATGGGCTCAAGTGGCAGACATGACAAATACAAGAATCTATATTCATATTTGCTACAAAAGTTGAAATCATTGTGATCTTCAAATAGAGTCTGAAGCTGACAGGATCTTGGCCTTGTTCGGGAACAAAGCTAGCTCCTGGTAAGAAATTACCCAAACAGATGGAGACAGAAATTTTCAAGCAGCCCCTGAAAACACTGAAACCCACATTCAATGGCTGCATAAGGGGACAGAGTTAGGAAGAAGTACTTGCAGATCCCCATAAGTCCTAATGCCAGTAATCTCCAATATGTAGTCAGGACTTATAAAGGCTCAATATGTGTATACAACCTATCCCTAAGAAAGATTGAAAATTTAGAAGAAACTATGAAGATAACTACCATCAAAAACAAATGGACACAGGGCAGCTAAGTGGCACAGTAGATAAAGCACCAGCCCTGGATTCAGGAGGATAGGAGCTCAAATCTGGCCTTAGACACTTGACCCTAGCTGTGTGACCTTGGTCAAGTCACTTAACCCTTTAACCCTCATTGCCCCACCCCCCAAAAAATGACAGGAAAATTATTGTTCAATAATTTTAAAAGGAAATATGAAAACCAGACAAAACTTAGATATTATCTTTCGAGAAAACTGCCCTAATCTCTTAAAACTAGAGATCAAAGTGAAAATAGAAAGTTTTTACCAGTTATCTTCTGGGAAAAATGCAAATTAAAAGCACATAAAAATATCAGTCAAAATCCAATGCTTTCAGGTCAAAGAAAAAATAACAAAAATAATCAAAAAAGAATTTGCTTGTTAAAATATCAGAATCAAGATCACACAAGCCTATCCTGTTAACTATGATAAAGGAGAGGAAATCTTAGAATATAATATGCCAAAAGGTAAAAGAAAAAATATTAAAATCAAGAATAATATGTTGGAAACCTGGTTATAATCACCTGGGGGGCAGTGCAGAAAAATGTTCTTATTAGCCCCTCAGAAGACTTACATGAATTCCTGGAAAAAGTAGCAGTGCTCCAAACAACCTTAGAAACTCACAATAGAGAAGAGAAACCCAGAAAAGTAACTAACTACATTAGGAAAATTTTAAGGGGACAAATGATGATCAACTGTTGAGAACCAAATAAATAGAGGGGAACAGATAAAGGTCATAGTAAATGAAGATCAACTCAGGAACAAGGAGCCATTTTTTTCAAGGTTGGTTTAAAGAAAAGAAAAAAAGAGAGAAAAAAAGAATGCAGTAGGACAAATGAAGAAAAAGGGGAAACAATTCCCTATTTCTTTTCATTGAGATATACTTGAAAAATATGAAAATATGGAAATGGGGTTTGGGAAAAATAAGCATCTCAAGAACCTTACTCTTATCTGAACCTAGTTAAAGGAAGGTAGCATGTTCATGCTTACATACAGAGATTTTCATATATAAATGCATTAAAATCCATAAGGAAACAGAATGAGTCAGGGAGTGGAAAAAATAAGTTTAACTGACAGGGACTGAATTGGTGAGGGAAAAATAACAAAATATAACTACAGAGTGCAAATCATAAAGCAGGATTTAAAAAGTGAGAAAGTATAAGAAGAACCTGTGTTTGTGGTCTAGATTTGGTGAAAGGAGTGGAAAATGAGTGAGATCATACCACTTTCATTATAGATGACTATTATCAATCCCATTCCTTTTCATTCTCCCACATTATTCTTCTTTGTAACGAAATGGGAGAGAAAAATAAAAGAAAAAGAAGATACAATGGAGAAACATAATTAATAATCATAACCATGGATATGAAAAGGATGAACTTGCCCATAAAACATAGGATAGCAAAATGAACCACAAAGCAAATTCCAACAACCTGTTGCTTACAAAAAAACCCAAAACCTCACTTGAAACATACTCCAGTACTCAATATTCACACAGCCCTAAAAAGAATATCAAGATAATTTATTATACCTCATGATTCAAATAGAGATAGAAAGCATGATCTCAGGCAAAACAAAACTAAAAAGAGATGTGTTTAAAAGAGATAAGCAGAAAAATTATATTATGCCTAAAGGAAGCATTGGTATGGAAAAAATATCAATGATTAATGTCTATACACAGAAAAGCATAATACCTATGTACATAAAAGAAAAGCCTCTAAAGATAGAGAAATAGACAACAAAATTATAATACTTAACAACCTTAACATGGCCCTTCAGATCTAGATAAATCTAAGAGAAGACAAGATAAAAAAATAAGAAACTGAGCAGAATTTTAGAAAACTTAGATATTATAGCTCTATAGTGAATCAAAGAAATGCATGTTTCTCAGTTTTGCATGACATCTACACAAAAATAGATCCTTTGCTAAGGGATAAAAAACTCATAAGCAGAGATAAGAAATGCATACTTTACTCACCACCATACAATAAAATTATAATCAATAAAGGGTAGTTGAAGACAACATTTAAATTTAGAGACTAAATAATATAGTCCTCAAGAATATGTTGATCAAATAACAAATCATAGAAACAATAGATCATTTTAAATAAAGTTATACAACAAGAGACAACATACCAAAACTTTGGGGATGCATCCAAAGCAGTCCTTGGGAGAAAATGTGTTCTCTAAACACTTTCATCAACAAAAGACAGAGAAAAGATTGATGAATTTGGTGTGCAACTAAAAAAAAAATACTCAAAAATAAATCAAAAATCCTCAACTAAACACAAAAATAAAAATTCTGAAAAATCAAAGGGATAGGTAAAATTGAAAAACAAAAATAAAATCACTAAATTTATAAATAAAACTCAAAGTTTTTTTAAAGTAATAAAAAACCAAACCATTACCTAATTTGAAAAAGGAAAGAGAAAAAAACTGTTGACAAAATCAAAATTGAAAAAGGATTATTTTTAAAAGATAAAATGATATGAAGGAAATTATGGGAACTATTTTGCCTAATTATAAGACAACAAAACAGAGAGCAAACAAATGGATTATTTTTGGAAGCAGAAAATATAAAGTTTAACAGAACAAGAGAATTTAAATGACCCAATCTTAGAAAAACAAATTTAACAAGCCATGAATAAAAAAAGGAAAAAAGAAGGGGACAGATATATTTATAGATTCTATCAAACATTCAAATATTGATGACTCTATCAGAAATTGTTTGCCAAAATAGAGAAAGAAGACATCCTACCAAGGTCCTTCAATGAGACAAATATGGTCCTGATACCTAAACCAAGGAGAGAGAAAGCAGAGAAAGAAAACTATAGAATAGCTCTAATGATGATAGATGTGAAATTATCAAATCAGACATTAGCAAAGAAGCTCCAGAAACATATTTAAAATACTATATAATATGATCAGACTGAATTAAACTAAAAAATAAATAAATAAGGGTTGGTTCAATATTAGGCATATTGTAAATATAACAGGCTATATTAAAAAACAATGAAAAATCCAGCCATATCAGTAGATGCAGAAAGCTTTTGAAAAAATGCAACAGCCTTTTATCTTAAAACAGTAAAAGCATACAAAAAATTAGGTACATCTTTCATTAAGATGTTAGCCTGTATCTAAAATCAAGTGCTATCATTATTTGTAATGGGGAAAGACTAGAGAGAGGCTTTTTTTCAATAAGATAAAAGGTAAAGCAAAGATGTCTGTTTCCATCCCTATGAGAATAAACATAAAGGGAAAAAAAAAACCCCGAAATTATCATTATTTCTAGATGGTATGTTTACTTAAAAAGTTGACAAAAAATAATTAACTGAACAAATAAACAGTATCAGTAAAGTAACAGTATATAAAATGAATCCAGGAAAAGCATTAGCTTTTCTATGTACTGCCAATAAAACCCAGCAGGAAGAGATTTTTAAACAGTAATTACATTCAAAGTAAGTAGAAAATATAGTCAATATCTGAGAGTCAATCTACTAAAATAAATCTAAGGAATTATATTAATTCAATTGCAAAATACTCCTCACAGAAATAAAGGAAGCCTTAAATAATTAGAGAGACATTGATTGCTCATGGTGGAGCCATAACAATATAATTAAAATGATAATATTATTTAAATTAACTTAGAGATATATTATCATACCAGTCAAACTTATGAAGAGTTACTTTTCTAGAACAAGATAAAATTCTTTAACAAAATTCATCCAATGGAATATAAAGCCAAGAATCTCAAGAGAAATAATGAGAAAAAAGAAAATTAGGAATGAAAGGAACTTAGCCATACCTGATAACAAATAGTACAAAGCAATAATCATCATAATTATTTGGTAACAGTTGAAAAATTTAAAGTTAACCAATGGAACAGACTGGGCAGACAAGATCTGGAAATATTCAATCATAATAGCAAAGTATTCTATAAATCTTACTATGGAAAGCACTCCCTATGTAATAAAATTAAATAAAGTTTTTAAATTGCTAGGGAAAACCAGAAAGCAATTGGGCAGTATAAAGGTCTATGCTAACATCCCATACCACAATAAATTCCAAACAGATACATGGTCATTAAAGGCAATATTATAAACAAATTAGAGAAAAGGAGGAGATACCTTTCACAACTATGGATAGGGGAAGAGTCCTTGAACAAACAACGACAAAGGTGATCCTAAAAGACAAAATCAAAAATTCTAATTATATAAATATAAAAGCTTTTAAAATAAATTTTTAACAATAGAGAAACACTGGGGAAAAAAATCTTTGTAACACATTTCTCTGATAAAGGTTTGATAGCTAAATTATACAGGAACTGATACAAATATATTAGAACAAAAGACATTTCCCAGTAGATAAATGGTCAAAGACTATAAACAGCTTGTAGGGCTATCAGAAGTCATAAAAAAATATTCCAAATAACTAATAACATAATCAATTAAAATTTTAAAAAAACTTCCTACATAAAAGATTGGCAAAGATAGCAAAAAAATAAATGACAAATTATTAGAGAAGATGTGGGAGAGAGAAACACTAATGAATTTTTAGAGGCATTGTGATTTGGTCTAACCATTCTGAAAAGCAGTTTGGAACTATATCACAAAACAGTACATACTCTTTGACCCACCTCTCCAACTACCACTAGAAATTAATACTAAGAATACATGACAAAAAGAACACAGAAGAAATAATGATGATAGCATTTATATGGCACTTTAAGGTTTGCAAAGCCTTGCTCCTAAATACAATTCTGTAAGGTAGGTGATATTACATTTACAGATGATGAAACTGAGGCCAATAGACATTAAGTAATTTGCCCAAGGTCACACTTTTGGCAAGTGTCTGTGACAGGATTCAAAAATTCAGATTGTCCAGACTCCAAGTCTAGCACTCAATTCACTACACCAGTAGAGTGTCAAACTCAAAAAGAAATGATCCCTGAAGTTAAATATTGCCTTAGAAAATAACATATTAACATTATCTATATTTTAGTCTTTTTTAGTGTTGTTAAACATTTCCCAATTATAATTTATTCTGCTTCCAGAAATAAATTTTGACACCTTTGCGATACACTGTTTAGCCAACTAAAATATTCATAGCTGCTGAACAAATTATGGTATGTAAATGTTATAGAATATCACTATAACAAAATGAATGCTTAAATTGATAGATTTTGAGAAACCTGGGGACATTTGAGTGAACTGATGCAGAATCGAGTAAGCAGAACCTGGAGAACAATTTATGAAATTATAACAGTGCTACAAAGGAAAACAATTTTAAAACACTTCAACACTTTGATGAATACAATGATGAATCATGACTTCAGAAGACTGGTAATGAATCATGCTCCCCACCATTTAGTGGAAATATATTGGCTTAGAGGTGAAAATGAGACATGTATTTTCATAAAAAGTCAATGACTTGGGGGCAGCTAGGTGGCGCAGTGGATAAAGCACTGGCCCTGGATTCAGGAGTAACTGAGTTCAAATCTGGCCTCAGACACTTGACACTTACTAGCTGTGTGACCCTGGGCAAGTCACTTAACCCTCATTGTCCCACAAAAAAAAAAAAAGTCAATGACTTTATTTATCCTAACTATATTTATTTATTAAGAGATACTTTCAATTTTTGTGTGGACTAGAAGTTAAATGAGTATTGATACAGAGAGGAAAGGAGGAAGGAAGGAAGGAAGGAAGGAAGGAAGGAAGGAAGGAAGGAAGGAAGGAAGGAAGGAAGGAAGGAAGGAAGGAAGGAAGGAAGGAAGGAAGGAAGGAAGGAAGGAAGGAAGGAAGGAAGGAAGGAAGGGTGGGAGGGTGGGAGGGTGGGAGGGTGGGAGGGTGGGAGGGAGGGAGGAGGAAGGGAGAAAGTCATGATTCCTTGACAGACCATGATTTTTCACCAGCACAGGTCATAGCCTCTATACCTACCAGGAGACTAATTAATCCAAGCTCCTCACTCAAAGCTAGGTCTCCACACTAAAACACAGTGTGATCCACTACTGAGGGCCAGGTGGCCCAATACTGCTGCTATGCAACCTCACTGCATTCCAAGGTCAAGGAACATAACCTCTGGTACACTTCACCTTCATCTGCAGTTTATTACTTCATTTCTAGTTTATTACTATCCTTTCTAAGATGTTGAGCCTAGATCTAAAAGTAACTTTTTTTTTTTTTTTGGTGAGGCAATTGGGGTTAAGTGACTTGCCCAGGGTCACACAGCTAGTAAATGTTAAGTGTCTGAGGCCGGATTTGAACTCAGGTACTCCTGAATCCAGGGCCAGTGCTTTATCCACTTCGCCATCTAGCTGCCCCTAAAAGTAACTTTTGACCATCATCACCTTCATAATGGACATGACAACTATTTAAATGGGGCCCTGTTTCTGTATCTTTTAGTGGCACCACTATCCTCCCAGCCCCCTAAGCTCAAAATCTAAAGAGTTGTCTTTGACTACTCTTTTTGTTTAATTAGGAGGCTGGAATGGATCTTTATGATCCCTTCTAGTTCTAAAATTTTATAATTCTCTCCATAAGCAACCCCCTATCCATTCAATTGCCAAGTATTTACCAATTCAATTGTTTCAATATGTTCCTCTCCAAATGTGCTACACCAGAATTCAGGTCCACATTATGCCTTACTAAGACTCCCACAATAATACACTAACCAGTTTTCCTACCTTCTCATTTCTCTACATCCTTCACACCGCTAACAATAAATATTCCTAATGTATACAGCTGATCATGTTATTTAACCTATCAAAATCCATTGGTATCTATTAGTAATGCCTGTCCTACCTACTTTAATGGGTTGTTCTAAGAAGAGTACATTAAAAGTACGTTAAAACTCCAGTCAATCACAACTTTAGAGCCAGAGGGGACCTTAGAGGTAATCTAGTCTAACTTCTTTATTTTGTCATTTTGGAAAGTGAAGCCCAGGAAAGAGGAAGTGACCTGCCTGAAGTCACAAAAGCCCACAGATGCATTTGCCACAGAGCAACAGATCTGGGATTTAAATTTAAATTCAGGTCCTCTTGAGTTCATTCAAATTCAAAACATTTTCCCCCAGCCAAACTACTCCTAACAATTATTGATTGAAATCTAATGTCATTAGCTTGTCAGAGAAACATCTGCATAATCTTGTCTCAGCTTATTTTTTTAGTTCTATATCATGCTATTCCTCAAACTATATCAGACTGCATCTCTTTTATGCATTTGTTGTTCAGTCAATTCAACTATGCTCTTGATTCCAGGGCCAGTGTTCTATCCCCAGGGCAGCCAGGTGACACAATGGATACAGTACTAGCCCTGAAGTTGGGAGGACTCGAGTTCAAATTTCACCTTAGACTCTTACTAGTTGTGTGATGCTGGGTAAGTCACTTAACCCCAATTGCCTTAAACATCCGAGGTCATATCCAGTCATCCTGATTTATATCTTACCACTGGACCCAGATGGCTCTGGAGAAGAGAGTAAAGTTGGTGACTTTGCAGAGCCCTCTCTCAGTTAAATCCAATTCAGTGCAAGTCATGACATCACCCTGACATCATTGTCCTCTTCAGGAATGAAGGACAAACAACAACAAAGACTCCAAGTCAAGTGCTCTATACAAGGAACCACCTAGCTGCTTTCTTACTATTGTACATTCTGTAGTGCAAAGAGTTCACTATAAAATAGATGTGTGTATATACCTCATCTTTAGTAAATGGTGAGAACAAGAGCTAAAAGAATCCTGTCCTATGGTTTGGCATAACATTATGCATATGAAGTACTTGATTACTGTCAGATTAAATTCTGTCTCAGGGGGGCAGCTAGGTGGTACAGTGGATAAAGCATCGGCCCTTGATTCAGGAGGACCCGAGTTCAAATCCGGCCTCAGACAACACTTACTTGCTGTGTGACCCTAGGTAAGTCACTTAACCCTCAATGTCGCAAAAATAAAATAAAATAAAATAAAAAATTCTATCTCAGGCTTGCAAATAGGTAAATTTAGAAATCACCAATAATCTGTACTGGGTTCTACAAGCAACCCGATAAGAAACTGGAAATTAATTACAAATCATCATTAATTAGAATTCCATTCAAATTGCATATAGTGACTCAGCTCATAGTAATTCAGTTCAGAGTTAGATTACATTTTACCCTCTTTTACCTACAGGCACAACAAAGGGGAGTATTTAAGCAAATTCAGAGGAAAAGCAAAATAACTAGGCAAATATTCAAATTGCTTAAGAGAATGTCACAGAAATACTTTAAAGGGACCTAAGAATTAAACATCAAAAACACTACTGAAGTAAATACTCTAAAATCTATAATAGGCAACATGTTTTAAGCATGGTAGTTATTTGAGAGGCTATGTGGTGCAGTAGGAAAAAAAAACAATGGACTTAGAAGATATATGTTTGAATTCTGACTCAGATCCTTACTGTCTGTGAGAGCTTGAACAAGTTATAACCATTCTGAATATTAGCTTCCTCTCTCCCCTATTCTTCATCTCAAATCACTCTGTTGTCTTCTGCCATTATTTTCTCCTTCACTCATTTAACATGAAGAGGCAGTCTTTCTCCTTGCCAAGACATACCTATCTAGCTGCACAAGTAATTCATTCCATCCTGTTATCTCCAGCAGATTTCATCCCTACTCTCTCATCAATATTCAATTTCTCCATATACTGGCTTCTTCTCTACTGTCTTTCTCTCTCTGTATGCTCAAATCGCCCACCTTCAAATTAAAAACAAAAACAAAAACTCACATGAACTTTCCAGCCCTTTCTAGGTATCATCCTATATTTCTCCTCCCTTTTGTGCCTAAACTCCTTGGGAAGGCCTTCTATAATACTCACCTCCACTTCCTAAAACAATTTGCCCTTCAACACTCACATATTTTGGATTACCCCTTTTGTTCCCTAAATACACTAATCTAGTTAGTGGGTGGATTATCTTCTGACCCACCCCCCTACACATACAGATACTCCATAATGTTAGAGCTTTTTTGATAGATAGCTAATAGCCCCCCACAGCAAAACAATCAGATTAAGAAAAAGAGGAAACATATACACAAATGGATAATACAGTACAAAAATCTTTAGGCCTACATGCCAGAAAACCTGATTTATAAAACCTGGCTACACTACTTACTTCCTGTGTAATCTTGTACCAAACACTAAATACTTCTAGGTTTTAAGATTTCCCATCTCTAAACTGGAGATACAGATGATCTTCAAAGTCCCTTAAAGTTTTAAAGTCTATCTATCATCTCCTTCCTTCCCCACAATTGATTAAAGTGATAGATTTTATCCTAGAAGGGACCTTATAAAGTGATCCAGTCCAATCCATTCTGCAGGAGGAAACTGAGGCTTACTTAAGTTAAATGACTTGGCCCAAATCACATGTGTATTAAGTAGTAGAGCTGGGACTTACACCAAGGTGCTCTGACAAATCCACTGCCCTTTCCACTAAGCCATCCTACCTCTTTACCTTAAGGGGAAAAAAGAAAAGACCAAAGAACATGCATCTAAATCTGCAAACAGACAATATGCTTATGTTACTATCACCCTGAGTATTCATGAATATTCTTCTTTTTGGCAGGTCTTATTAGTAAGAATAATAGTAAATTAAAATAATGATTATAGTTATTAGTGTCATATATTATTATAAGCCAGGAAGAGCTTTTACTTTATTATTATCATTATTCTTCACCGCAGCACCTATTTCTGTAAAACATTACAGTTTACAAAAGCACTTTCCTCACTGCCACCCTGGGGAAGTCTGGCTAAGTTGAATATGAATAGATTTCTTGTCCAGCTCCAATAAAGCCTTTCTCTGTTTATGAGGTTGTATGCTAATAGTTTCACTGCACTTTGAGACAGCATACCATAAAGGCATCCCCACAGAGTTTGCCTAGCAGACATTCTTATCACATTTGCCTGCCCAGGGGCAGGAAGGGTTGGGGTGGGAAAGTGGTAGACAACAAAAAGAGAAGACATCTGCCAATTATCACCTCCTCACCACAGACACTTATACTGTGTTCTCTGTCTTTAAATAAAATGAATAAATTATTTCTTTAAAAAAAGAATTATCAGGGCAGCTAGGTGGTGCAGTGGATAGAGCACCGGCCCTGGATTCAGGAGGACCTGAGTTCAAATCCAGCCTCAGACCCTTGACACTTATTAGCTGTGTGACCCTAGGCAAGTCACTTAACCCCAATTGCCTCTCACACACACACACACACACACAAAGAATTATCTTGGGGCACCTAGATGGCTCAGTGGATAGAGCACCAACCCTGGAGTCAGGAGTACCTGAGTTCAAATCAGGCCTCAGACACTTAACACTTACTAGCTGTGTGACCCTGGGCAAGTCACTTAACCCCAATTGCCTCACTTAAAAAAAAAAAAATTATCTCGGTACAAGAAAGTTCCAAAGGACTCATGATGGAAAAGGCTCTCAAATCCAGGAAAAACAAAAAAAAAAAGGAACTATGGAATATGGATGCTGATTGGACCATACTATTTCTTTTGTTTTAGGGGCTGTTGGTTTTCTGTTTTGAGCTTTTTCCTTTTTGCTCTGATTCTTCTCTTATAACATGACTAATGCAGAAATATGTTTAATGTCATTACATATATATAACCTATATCATATTACCTGCTGTCTAGGGGAGGAGGGAGGGAGGGAGAAAAATTTGAAATTGGAAATCTTATATAAACAAATGTTGAAAACTATTTCTACATGTAACTGGAAAATAATAAAATACTTTTATTATTTAAAAAATAATTATCTCAGGATACAAATCAGCTAAATCTTCAGCTAGGATGACTGATTTTAGGGAAAAAAATATATTTTCTACACTCAAAGAATCTCCTAATTTGAAGGGTTCTTTGTGGTCATCTACTCTGATTTCTACTGGCACTGTAAATCTTGTTAAAATAGTTTTAAGATATAAACTCGTAAATTTAGAGCTGGATTGAAGTTAAGAGACTAGTCCAACTCCCTCCATTTATAGGAGAGAGAGGAAACTAATACAAAATACTTTGAAGTATGTCAGCTCAGGAGAGATCCTTACAGATTCAGGAATCAGAGAAAAGCTGGCATTTAAATTGGGCTTAAAGGACCCTCACTATTCTAATAAATAGTCCTTTTCTTCAGCATCAAAAATAGTATCTGGAAGACTATAAAATCATCTTAAAAAGGAGAAAGAACTTCCTTAAGAAGATACAACATATACCAACTCATTATAACAAAATATTTCACTAAACAAACATTCATTTAAAAAGTTCAGAATTAAGTTGATTTGATTATATGCCATATAGGGGCAGCTAGGTGGCACAGTAGATAAAGCACCAGCCCTGGATTCAGGAGGACCTGTGTTCAAATCCGGTCTCAGATACTTGACAGTAGTTGTGTGACCCTGGGCAAGTCATTTAACCCTCATTGTCCCGAAAAAAAAAAAAAAGATTGTATGCCATGTCTTTTTTTATCATTATTTTTCTTTTTTTCTTTTTACTTACTGGGTCACTTAGTGAGATCTCCCTCCCATAATAATAACAACAGTGTTTTCCTAGCTGTTAAAATATAATCTATTTTGGTTTAGGGATATTACTAACTGCACTTGCCAATTCATTCCTTGAAGATGTTCATAACATAAACATGTAGAACTTCAGTGTAATCTACAGGATGCAGGTCATTCTCCTATTCTAGAATAGATGAACTCTAAGAGTAATATTATCAAGAGCTGTGCTTAGAAAAAAATTAATACATTGACTATTTGTAAGATGAGTTATTTTGAAGAGGAAAAATGAAAGACTTCACAGAATCACAGATTCTGAGAGTTGGATGAGACTTCATTGGCAATCCAGTTCAACCCATATACAAAAGAAATCCCCACTATAACAAACCCCAAAATCGATGATCTAGTATCTGATTGAAGATCTCAGAGGAAATGGAAACCATTCATTACCTCTCCAGCCAGAACCTTCCATGTTTGGACAGCTCAAATTATAATGAAGTTTTCCTGACATCAAGCCTTAATTTGAATCTTTGCAACTTCTACCCATAGCTGCTGGTTAGACCTTCTGAGGAGAGGCAGATAGGTGGTACAGTAGATAAAGCACTGGTCCTGGATTCAGGAGGACCTGAATTCAAATCTAGCCTCAGATACTTGACACTAGCTGTGTGACCCTGGACTAGTCACTTAACCCCCACTGCCCCGCAAAAAGAAAAAGAAAAAAGAAACGTGTCAACTATTGTATAAACCATGATATCGACATCTAAATCATTCTCGGAAACCACTTCTTAGACATCTGTGCACTTCCAAAATTATGTTTTCTCTGTCAATAACTTGCTTTTCATGGAGAATACTAAGGAAAGAAATATATGCCCTCTTCACTTTCTTGCCTAAGACTTCACTGGCAATACTCTAAGTTCCTTCTTAAAAGTGACATTTGTGACAAGAGGAAGTCATCAGAATTGGGCAGTGGTTTTCCATTTTGATAATTCTTAGGAGGTTCTTTGTTTTGTATTAGAAACATGCCCCAGGAAGATAACATACTTTTCTATTGTTGTTAACAAGTTGAGAAAAATCTCATACCTAAGTAGCCCTGAGAAGAGAATCACCAATGATCACTATTCTTCTAATTCCTGTGTATAGCTTTTGAGACAGAGATATTTTGTATGTTGTCTCGTGCCCCCCCCCCCCCACCAGCACGAGGTTATGAGCTCCTTGAGGCCATGGATTGTCATTTGCCTTTTTTGTATCCCCAGCAGGTAGCACAGTGCCTGGCACATAGTAGGCACTTAATAAGGTTTTTACTGACTAACTAGCTGTTCTCTTCCTCCTTTTGAATAGTTCAGATATAGATGATGATAGAAGGTGATGATTAGAAAGATTTCACAGAATTACATAAACTTAAAATTCTAAGAGATCTTAGAAAACATCAATCCCAACTCCTTTGATTTTTACAGAAAAGAAAATGAGTCACATTTTGAGCCTGGTAACTTATAAGTATGTTGACATACATAGGGAAGTTGGTGTAGTGCCCTATAGGAAATGCCAAGGAGATACTAATGCTGATTCAGGCTCAAATTATGACCAGCATTTTCCTCTTCCTCATCCCCTATGGAATTTAACCCAGAAGGGGTGTTACATGATGAAGTCAGTATATGGTTAGCTTGATTTAGGAACACTGAACTGAAGGTGAAGTTCACAAAGCAAATATGAAACAGGAGCTGGGTTGAAAGAACAGGGCTGAAGATAATGATTTGAGGTTCAACAACAAAGGCAATTCCAGTGCCAAGATGACTGAGGAAGGAACCCTCCGAAACGCTCCCAAATTTCTCCTCCAAACCAATAGAAAACCACCTCAGAATTGTTCCAGGAGCAAGGAAGCAGCTTACCAGCGCAGAAGGAAAGGTCTGTCTTACCTGGGTGGGAAGAAGTGAGGTCTATCAGCAGCAGCAACTAAACTCACAGCAGGGAGCCTGAAGCAGGTTGCCTGTGGCAACCCATCATTGAGGCACTGTCCTAAAAACTAGCATCTCCCCATGGCAAGTAAGCTGTTTGGACAGCATAGCAAAGACCTTCATCAGCTTCCCCACCCCCAGCAAAGACCACCAGGGTGATCTTGACTCCACTGCTGACCAGTAGTGAGGCCCCACCCACCTGAGGCTGGTCAACAGCAAGCTTCTGCCCCTAGGGCCTACCAGCAAAGATTCTTTTTCCATAGCAAACCAGCAGCAGGGGGCTCCAACCCTCTGGCAAATTTGCAAAGAACTTACTCCTCCAGAGCCTGCTAGCAAAGAGATTCTGTTACCATAGCAACCTAGCAGCAAAGCCTCGACCCTTGGGCAAATATGCAACAAAATTACTACTCCAGGGCCTACTAACAGAGAGGCCTGTTAAAATAAGCAACCCAGTAGCAGGGCACCACCCCTGGGGCCAACCAGCAACAAGATCACTCCTCCAGGGCTAGCCAACAGAAAGACTCTGTTAACCACAGCAACCCAGCAGCAGGGCACCACCACTAAATAGGGCAGCCCATACCCAAGGGAGGCCAAAAGGGATGACCAACCCCCCCCCCCATACCAGTCATACAGAAACGTTACTCTACAGAGAAAGCAAGAAGTGAATGCTAACAGTAAAACTGAGAGCCTCAACACAATAACTTGGGACAGTGAGGGAATAGAGCCCAACTCTCATAAAAACACCAAGTCACCAAAAACGGCATAAAAATGAGCAACTCCACCCCCCCCAAAAAAATCTTGACTATAGAAAGTTACTACAGTGATAGGAAAGATCAAGGTATAAACTTAGATAGGACTATTAATTCTAAAATGGCTACAGGCTTCATTTCTCAAATATGAGAAGAGGCTCTGGACTCCTCTCATTAAGGAAGAGGTTTAAATTTAGAGACTCAATCTTGGGTATAGTGTAATTTTCCCCAGATAACGCCAGGACATGGTAACATGAGACAATCCCAGTGGAAGAGGACTGAGATGGAAGGAGGATATGTGAAACCAATGGATTGAGAAATACTCTAAACTGATTGGATATTAAGACATTGTAGGTTTTCTAAATATGCCTTTTGATTAGCTAGATTGTAACCCTCTAATAACTGGTCAATGGTGAAAGAGGGAGGGACTTAACATGCATTAAGTGAATAGGACAAAAGGAGCCTGCAAGCTCCTACTCTTTGTACTCACCAGCTGCAACTCTGAAATACTGCTTGAGGTGGGTGCCCTTTCTCAAGAGAAAGAAATAAAAGAGCCTCTGACACTTCACTGCTGAGTTCCAGAAAATTAATGAGCAGGGGTCATTTTCCTCTCATCAAATATATAGAGAACTGAGTCAAATTTATAAAAATACAAGTCATTCCCCAATGGTCAAAGGATATGAACAGGCAGTTTTCAGACAAAGAAACCAAATCTATCTATAGTCATATGAAAAAAAATGCTCTAAATCACTACTGATCAGAGAAATGCAAATTAAAACAACTCTGAGGTCACCTCAAACCTATCAGAGTGGCAAACATAAAAAAAAGGAAAATGTTAGATATCCGAGGGGATATAGGAAAACTGAGACACTAATACACTATTGGTGGAGTTGTGAAAAGATCCAACCATTCTGGAGAGCAATTTAGAACTATGCCCAAAGGGCTATAGCACTGTGCATAACCTTTGATCCAGCAATACCACTGCTAGGTTTAGATCCCAACAACAACCCCCAAAAGAGAAGAAGACCTATTTGTAAAAAAATATTTACAGCAGCCCTTTTTGTGATGGCTAAGAATTGGAAATCAAAAAAATGTCCATCAATTGAGGGATGGCTAAACAAGCTGTGGTATATGATGGTGATGGAATATTATTGTGTTATAAGAAATGACAAGCAGGATGACTTCAGAAAGGCCTGGAAAGACATGTATGAACTGAGATACAGTGAAGTGAGCAGAAGCAGGAGACTATTGTGCACAGAGACAGGAATATTGTTTGATGAACTGTGAATGATTTAACTATTCTCATCAATACAATGATCCAAGACAATCCCAAAGGACTAATAATGAAGCATACTTTCCACCTCCAAAGAAAGAACTGATTATTAATTGACCACAGACTGAAGCATGCTATTTTTCACTTTCTTTTTTTCCTTTTATTCAAGTTTTCTTATACAAAATGACTAATAGGACTTTTACATAATTGCACATGTATAACCTGTATCTAATTGGTTATGACCTAAGGGAAGGGGGAGGAGAGAGAAGGAAGGAGGGACAGAATTTGGAACTCAAAACTTTAAATAAAAATATTTATTGTTATTATTATTTTTTTAAAAGGGGGTCAGCTAGGGGCAGCTAGGTGGTGCAGTGGATAGAGCACCGGCCCTGGAGTCAGGAGGACCTGAGTTCAAATCTGACCTCAGACACTTAACACTTACTAGCTGTGTGACCCTGGGCAAGTCACTTAACCCCAACTACCTCAACTTAAAAAAAAAAGGGGGGGGGTCATCTTTGAAACTATCAGAAGAGAATTTTGGCATAGCTGCCATTTTGCCTGAAACAGTAAGTCACTTAACAGACTGCAAAATTTGGCTGAGATCTAACTTTAGATCTGGTGTTCTCTAGTCAGTTCCTGTTGTCTGCTTGCAAAATTAGCAGCTTAGTTCCTAAAACTGCTGAGAGGTTTACCTACCCTAAATCTTCCCCTTCTAATTGTGGTTCTTTGATGTGTGAATCTTACCCCTTTGCTCTAATAAAAATTTCAACAGTATCCATCCTTCCTTGTTCTAAATAAAATGGTTGGGAATGCTACTCATGGCCCACTGTTTTTCATTTTTACCAGTCATTAAAATGAATCTGCCTTTTAAGAAATATGATTGGCAGCAGTACTTATCAACAAGTCCTTGAATATAGTTAGATCAAAACCATAAAGCAAGTAGGTTCTCTGGAGTAAGAGGAAACAAGGAAAAAGGCCCACAAACACATGAAAATCTTATTCTTCAAAATAAGCCAATTTTCTTTGGGTTTGTCTCTTCTATTCTATATCTGCTCATTTGCTTTATTTTCTAGACTAGAACTGAATGGCCTGAGCTACTCAGATAAAATCTTTTTTTTTTTTCCTGAGAGATGAGTAGCTTCATCTACCAGGTCTATAGTCAAGTGTTAAGGACTAATTATTATATACAGTTCTGACCCAGATAAACTCCTCCTCTCAGGGACTAGGGGTAAACTGCTCTTCTGACATTCAAATAGCTAAGGTAAAGCAAGGTCAGTATCAAAGAATGTGTCCCGTACTGGTTGGGAAAAAATTTCCCAGGACAAATGACTTAAAGGAGCATTATTACTGACTTCAACATCTCAGGAATCTGTGGTTCCTTCTGAAACTGATGATTCCTCCACCTATGGAGATCACAGTTCCTCAATGCCCCAGTACAGATTTCGCAACTGCCTGATGGCAAAGTTTCTGGAGATAAGCCACTTCAAACTTGACTATGAATAAGAATTGAGAGCTGAGGGTGTACAGGAAGCTGTCCCACAGATTCTGCAGGAATTACCAGTGCTTGCTTGCATAGCATTCAACTCTACACCAGGACAAACCAATCAATCAACAAGCATTTTAAGTGCTTACTGTAAGCCAGGTACTGTGCTAAATACTAGGCATTCAAAGAATAAAAACAAAAAAATTGACCTTGACCATGAGGACTTTATATTTCGAGTAAAACTATAGCCCTTGGGTCAAATCTGAGGGTTTAGTGTTTTGCTTTAAATTTTTAAATATAAACTACATTTTACAATGAAAAAACATTCTTAGCTCTTAGGGCCAACCCCCTACCATCCCCCCTAACTTTTTCTACAATGCCCCAAAGCTGGTTATCCTCATTTCTCTGGACTCTCTTCTAGTTTCCTACTATGTGTGGTCCTCCCTTATTAGCATATAATCTCCCTGAAGGCAAGTACTCTTTCTTTTTGCTTAAATTTATATTCCTAGCACCTAGCACAATGCCTGGCCCACTGTAAGCCCTTAAGAAATGCCTGGAGGGGGCAGCTAGGTGGCACAGTGGATAAAGAACGGGCCCTGGATTCAGGAGTACCTGAGTTCAAATCCGACCTCAGACACTTGACACTTACTAGCTGTGTGACCCTGGGCAAGTCACTTAACCCCCATAGCCCTGAAAAAAAGAAAGAAATGCCTGGATGAAGTATCAGAGGAGTACTTTAGTAGAGACAGTCCATTTAGAGGATCATCTAACTTTGGAAACACTAAGAGCCTTTAGAATCTGCCTAGTCTTAACTACTTGATTATGAGCTCAAAGACAGAAACTATATTTTGTCTCTATTTGTATTCCCAATCCTTAGCACAGTGCCTGGCACACAGTTAGTATTTAATAAAATGCTTCATGACTTACTATCATCTTCCTTTATGCTGTAGTTATTTGCATGCGCATATATATGTATGTATACTTGTATATATAAATACATCTATAGATCTATAGATATGCCACATCTCCTCTAGAAGCTCTGTGAGGGCAGGAATTAGATCTTTATAACTTCTCCATGGTATAGCACAATGCTGTGAACATTAGAAACTTGACAATAAAGATCTGGCAGTAAAGGTTCAGCTCCTTTACACTTATCATGGATTCAGAAGGACCTGAATGCAAATCAAGCCTCAGATACTTGACACTAGTTGTGTGATCCTGGGCAAGTCACTTAACCCTCATTGTTCTCTAGAGAAATTCTAATTGTCAGTGAATTTTTCCTCAACTAGAATTTCACTTATTCATTCAATATTTGATAATCCACTATGTGGAGACCACTATGGAGGGTCACAAAGAGCATCATGGTACAATGCACTCAAAAAGCTTGAGTTGTGGGGAGTAGCTAGGTAGCTCAGTAGATAAAGTGTGGAGCCTGGAGTCAGGAACACTCATGTTCCTGAATTGAAATCTGACCTCAGACACTTACTAGCTGTGTGTCCTGGGAGAAGTCACCCTCTGTATGACTCAGTTTCCTGATCTGTGATAGCATCTACCTCCCAGGGTTGTTGTGAGAATCAAATGAGATAATTGTAAAGCCTTTAGCAATGTTCACTATTTAAATGTCAGTTAGTATTATTCTAGAATCTGAGAACCCAAGTTCAAATACTGCCTCAAATGTTTAATATGTGACTTCGGACAAGTCACCTCATTTATAAATTAAGGGGCTTGGACTATGGGGCATCAGAGGTCCCTTTGGACTCTAAAAGCTATGCCCCTGAGTCCTAAAGCAGTGTGCTGATCTCTTTTGATAGCTTTCAAGAGAAATGACTAAAGCATGGGTAAGTGACAGCATGAGCACCCAGTTTTCCCCACATCCTTCTGTTCTCTAATTTCCAAAGTTTTTCTGAGTCTAGTCTCTGGAATCCATAAAACCCTAAATGCTGAAGGCTTAAGATGGAAATAAGTGATTGTGGAACAATACAGCCCATTTTGAGCTTTCAGAAGAGCCTGTGAATTGTTTTCAGACTAAACTGAGTGCCTGCTCTGAACAATGAGCCTGCACTCTGCCTGTGAATGTCTTCTTCATAGCTAGTGTCAGAAACATACAGTGTCAGAAAGCTAGGGTATACATGACAACGAGCTAGGCATTACACAAAGAAAAAATAAATGCCCCTCTCTTGCCCTAAAACATTTCACTTTTCAAAACAAAATAGGCTGGTCCACCAAATTTATGAAAACACAAGCTAAAAAAACCCAATCTGCACTCAGCATAAGTTTTACTATTCTTTCATTAGTATGATGTAGTGGGAAAAGTATTTCATTTAGAAGCAGTGGATCTGAATTCAAATCCCAATTTTGCTACTGTTGTTGTTCAAACATTTCAGTCATGCCCAACTCTTTTGACCCCATTTTGGATTTTCATGACAAAGATACTGGATTGGTTTGCCATTGCCTTCCCCAGCTCATTTTACAGATGGGAAACTGAAGCAAACAGGGTTAAATGACTTGCTCGAGGTCACACAGCTAGTAAGTGTCTAAGGTGAGATTTCAACCCAGGAAGATGAGCCTTCCTGACTCCAGACCCAGCATTCTATCTACTGTGACACATAACTGCACCGTAGTTTTGCTATTACTTACTACTAAGTATGGCACCTTGGACAAATAACTTCCTTTCTTGGCATCTCTATCTTAATATTCTGAAAAACAGGAAACAAAAGAAAACAAAAACAAAAACAAAAATCAGAAACTAGTCTAAATCCCACCATCTTTGTCTCCTGACTGTTGGTCTCTATTGCATTCTCATCTACAGTGCAGCCAAGTACAAGCACATACTTACCTATGGGTTCAGTATCTGCCCTACAATGGATGATGTCCTAGACTCAGCGCTTTTACCAGAGGCTCAGTTTCATACTATGTTGCAATTTTGTCTTTGTATCCCAAGAACATTGCCTGATACACAGTAAGGTCTTAATAAATGTTTGTTGATTGATTATCATTACTCCAACCATTGATGCTTTAAACTAACCAGATCTTTGACTTCTGGTTGCTACTTACCTTGTGAATTGCATACTTAAATTCTTGAGATGTAGTAACAACATGCTCTTTTGACACCCTAATTCCTTACCTTGTATGGATTCTCATCTCTGATGACTATATTCCTGTCCTAATGCCTGGTTATCCTAGTCGCCACATCTTCCTGGTGACCTCAGTGCCACTGTCTACAGCCCAGAAGACACCAAGAAAGAGGGAAGGGAAGAAGGGAAGACAATGAATGGAGATGAGGGGAAGTAAAATGAAACAGAAGGAAACTGGAAAGCAAGGAGGAGTCCATATACAAAACAGGAAGACACTTATGTCCAAGGGGCCCCCCTGCACCTGAAGGAAGGTAGGAATGCTTCTGCCTGAATTCACTGGGCAACATGCCATTAATCATTTATTTTACCACAACCCTCTATCTAAATTCCTAAGAACACTAAATGTTTTATTTTTCATGAAAAGGAAACATAAAAATGTAGTTAGAGAGATATCTTGAGTATTTATTAGCAATGTAAAATTTAGTAAATCCCCTTAAATGATCTGGGTCTGTTCCTCAATTTTCAAAGTGGAGACAGTACCACCCACTGACCCTATCAATCGGACTGGTTAGGTAAGGAAAGAACTTTGTAGACTATAAAATGCCATGCAAGCAAAGATGTAGTAGAAATTATTATTATAAGACCATAATGACAGGGCTCTTCAAGAACCAAGCAAACATTAGTCTAACTTACTCCCATTCATGAATGACTATATTTAACTTGTCAGTGTGAAGTGATTATGAACATGCCCATATTTAAAAATACGAATTTTCCAAACCCTAAGTAGCTAGCTCTGAAAGTTTTAATGGAAGTCCTCATTTCACTTGACTGGCTTAGCATTCATTCCACTCCAAAACATACACTCCAGGACAGGTGTCCCAAAACAGAAGTTTCAAATTTTATTTTCCTTATTTATTCCCATGTTTATTTGTTTCTGTCTGCTCTGAAGCACCACAAGGCACATCCAGTCCCCAGAGCAAACTTTCAAATGTCCCCAAAAAGAAGGTATTCTTTGACACAAAAACACTGGATATTTGTTATTTTTAAATGTACAAATAGCAAGGCAAGGTAGGCTAAAAGAAATACGAAAGCCATTCACAGAAAACATTCCTCACAGAGAGGATATAATCCATATTACATTCCATGTTCCTTGAGGCAGGGACTCTCTTGTATCACCATAGCTGAACACAGTGCCTGGTAAGTAGTAGGTGATTAATAAATCTTTACTGATCGATTGATTACATGGGATATATTAACTAATTCTGGTTCTTCAACTACTAAATCAGACAACCTTGTGATGTGGGGGTAAGTCTGCTCTCTTATTTGGGTTGGACTAGATGAATTTCAATCTTCTTTCCAATTCTAAAATTTGAAGACTAAAATAAATGTTATCATCAAAACTGCACTGTGTGGCAGAGGTTGCCTTAACAGATCATAACTTTTGCAAGGGGATCTTTATTTAGAAAAATCATCAACTCTAGGATGTTGTCAATCTGGTCCAACCTTACCTCAGCTGATTTCAAGTCTTCTAAGGACTGATGTCATTTGGAAGAGGGAATCCCCTGGAAAATTTGTTCTGTTTGGCCCCAAAGGGCAACACTAGAAGCAAAAGATGGAAGGTTCTCATGGTTCTAATTTCAATTTATTTCTATTCTTGATATAGAAATCTTTTGATAAATACATGTGCACTGATAAAAAAGAGATCTTTCAATGATACATAGTTTCAAGTGAAAGAGGTACATTGGAGATGTACTTACAAAATCATGATACTCACTTTTCAAACCTATTCATTCACAAATTATGCAAAGTTTTGGTTGTTGTAGAAATTCATAATTTGATGTTCTCTAAAGGCAATATTATTTCTGCCAAATTATTGTGAAAGGGTTCCATTTTTCTACAGATGGTCTAAAGCATCACTGAAAGTATTCATTTGGAAGACTTTTTTAAACAAGTTAAAAGATTCTGTTTTTAACCTTTTCAAATGGGAAGATATGATAATTTTTATACCTGACACTCTTCCATCACTTTCAGCAACAGAAATCACATGATGATGGAAATATTTCCAAATATCAATTTTCAAGGTGTTCTCCCTAAAGTACCAGTTTTTTTCAATAAGTTGTTACTTTCAATCATTGTTAAAATATTTTCTTCATCCAACAATTACCTTTGATATCCAAGATATATAAGGAACTAACACAGGTATATAACACCAAAAAGTCATTCCCTACTACATACATTGTACACATATATAAATAAATAATTGTCAAAAGAGCAAGAAATTCCAACTCAACAACCATTTGAAAGATTATACTCCAAATTACTAATAAGAAAGACAATAAAAACTCCCTGCCCTCAAATACCTTTCCTTCTCATTTCTTCATATACAGAAGTATATGTAAATTATATTAAAATAATACAAGGAAGTTTGAGGAGAGCACTAGGATCTGAGAGGATCAGGAAAGGCTTCCCTTCAGTAGTACTAAGGTTTGACATGAAGGAAAATAGGTTATTCTAAGAGACAGAGGTGAGGAGTTAGTAAATTCCAGGCATGGAGGAAATCTAGTACGGAGGTACAGATGGTGTATGAAGAACAAAAAGGCCAATTTGTAGATTATGGAAAAGGGAATAATATACATAAGACAGGAAAGGTCAGGGCCAGCTTATGAAGTGTCGCAAAATGCCAAAAAGAGTTTCTATTTCTTCCTAGAATCAATAGGGAGCTGCTAGAATTTATTTAGTAAGACAGTGACATGGTCAGATATGTGAATTAAGAAAATCATTTTGGCAGTTTAGAGGGAGAAGAGAAACGAGGTAGGGAGAGCAATAAGGAGAATATAAGTCTGTGGAAAAATGCTGAAGGACCTAACTGAGCCAATGGCCATTTGAGGAGAGTGAAAGAGAGAGACAGAGACAGAGACAGAAACAGAGACAGACAGACAGACACACACACACACACACACACACAGGGAGAGACAGATAGACAGAGACAAAGACACAGGGGAAGAGAGAGAGACAGAAAAAGAGAGACAGAGACAGAGAGAGACAAAGAGAGAGACAGAGACAGAGAGAGAAAAAGAGAGATGGATGCAAGAGATATTGTAGAAATACAAACAATAAAATTTTGCAGATGAGATATGTGGGAGAAGTGACAAGTCTGGAATAAAGGATGCTAACACTGCAAACCTGGGTTACTAGAAGGATGGTAGTGCCTTGGACATTAAATGCTAAGGAAGTTTGGCAGAGCCATGGATTTAGAAGGAAAGATTTTGAGTTTTGCACTGCATATCAAAACCCTTCCATGCCTGTTTATTCTATGTGACTTAATGTGGACCATGGGAAGTGAAAGGTGTGAACAGCTACTAGATGACCTGTATAATAGGATCTAGGTATTCTGGAGGATGGACAGGATTTTCCCAACTGTATAGGTATTGCTACTGTCTAGGTTGTAGGTGATTTATTACCTTCTCCAAAGACCTGATCCAGAAAGGCAGTCTGGGACCTTGCAAAATTCAGACAGAAGAGGGTATAATAGGGGGAAATAATAAATTAATGGTATGGAGCTGTGATGAAAACAAGCCCCCATGAGTGCTGTCATAAAGAGGATCAGATGTAAGCCATCTTTCAACCCTCAGATCAAAAGATTGCCCACCCTCTGGGATCACTCAATATACATTTATAGCATTAAAGTACCTAGAAATGGGCAAGAAGTACCTTCTAATTAAATGGTCTGGCAGCTCCAAAACTGGATTTTAAGAGTAAAAGAGTAAGAAAGTCTACAAATAGGAGAAAAATGGGAAAAACTGCAACAACTAAAAACCCCACACATTTTAACAAACTATTTTCTCCATCAAGGACAGTGTGAAAACACTTAAGTTCCAATAACAGTGTCCAAATATGCTCAAAGAGGAGGTATAAATGGTACCTCAAAGGACAAAGATGGGAAAAGCAACAGGACAAGACCAACTATATGTAATGGAGGTCCATCCTAGAGGTGATACAATTCTAAGAACTTGGAGGGATTAATATATAAGATACATGAAGAAGATGAAAGAATTCAGACATTATTAATAAAAGGTAACTGACAGAACATCAATTAACTAACGACCTATGTGCCTACACTCTCATTTGTATAAAATCTTTATTATCACAGATTGAGGGCCTCCTCAATGAGGTTACTGGTAAGGAATAAGCAGGCTTTCCAATTAATATTCAACAATGGTCCACATCTTTACAATTTCCCAATTAACTGAAAGATAGAGACTTCACTGTGCTTATTGTTTGATTTAAAAAAGAAAACACCTTTGATCCAGCAGAACAAAGCGCCATTTCTTTTAAAAAAAAAAAGGTGTTTTCCATCCATAAATAAAGATTCCTTGGAAGATATAAAAATAGAAATAACCTTATTCAATGACTCTCTACTGATTATTTGAGATATAAAACAAGGAGCTTTATGCTCCCCCAAATCACCATTGTGATTAAGGAGAGCCAGCTCTGAACCCATCAAAGAGGGGCTGTCTCTGGATAGTGAGATTCTCCAGATGCTTCAGTTATCAGATGACATTCTACTGACTCCCCCAAGAGCCAAAAAGGTCTCTGAACGAGATCTATAATCACTCAAAGAAAGGAGTTTGGCCTGTCCATCGACATAGGAAATATCAAGTGGATAAAGAATGCCTATTACCCAGATTTCAATACTAACATTTTACAAATTTGCTGTTATCTAGACATGAAATAAATACCACTTCCTCTGAACAATTAAAAACAAGTATCATACAAAGGGGAACAGAGAAACACATGGTGGATGTAAGTAAGCAAGCTACGACACCAACAACAAAAAGACCAATGAGAAACTCCAAAGAATAGGAGTAAAAGATGTCACCAAGAAATTGACTAGTTGAAGGATGACAAGTAGACATTCATAGTGCCCAAAAATTAATTGGAAACTAAATCGTCTCATCCTAAAGAATGAGTGGATCAAACAACACATCATAGAAACAATAATTTCATCAAAGAGAATGACAATAATGAGACAACATACCAAAACTTATGGGATGCAGCCAAAGCAGTTCTTAGGGGACATTTTATATCTCTAAATTCCCACGTGAATAAAATAGAGAAAGAGGAGATCAATGAATTGGGTATGCAATGAAAAAAGCTAGAAAAAGAACAAATTAAAACCCCCCAATTAAATACCAAATTAGAAATTTTGAAAATCAAAGGAGACATTAATAAAATTGAAAGTCAAAGGTCATCTAGTATAACCCATTTCTGAATAAGAATTCCCTCCATAACATACTTGAGAAAGCGTTAGCAATTTTTTGCTTAAAGACTTCCAAGGAAGGGAAACTCACTACCTCTGGAAGCAATTCATTCCACTTTGAGACAGGTTTTAATCATTAAAATATTTCCTATATCAAGATTCAACTTTTACCCACTAGCTCCTAATTCTGTCCTCGGAGGCCATACAAAACAAGTCTAATTAACTTCCATATTGAAGATGGTTAAAATACCACCCTTCTCAACTGGAAGTCTTCTCTTCTCCAGGATAAAGATCTCCAGTTCCCTCAAACAATTGTTATGTCAAGGTACTTTCTAATCCCATCTCCCTCACTTGGATCTCTCCAGTTTATCAATGATCCTTCCTAAAATGTGGTGCCCATGACTGAACACAATATTCCTGACGTGGTGTGACCAGGGAAGCACAGAACAGTACTGTTAAATCCCTGGTACAAGACACTAAGATCCTATTACATTTCTTGGCTGCCACATCTCACATACAGGCAGTTGCCAATTTGTAGAGGGGCTGTATTCCAAAGGTTTATCTCTTACATGGTTATTTGGGACTCATCTTCCCATAAGAAAAAAATCGCTATAAAGGGTGGTTAGGTTCCCAAGCCAATATCAATAGCCAATTAAAACCATAATATGTCTACGTGCTCCTGGGAAGCAGCTCTCCAACTGTGGCCTCTGATGCACTATTTGAAGTAGCAGGTGTTTCCAAGTTAGGTGTTCATAAATCATTTCTATTTTTGTTGTCCAAGCACAGAGCACAGTGTCTGATACATAGTAGGTGCTTAGTAAAAATGTTTGTTCTTTTTTTAGACCAGACTGGTGTTCTCACTGATATATGGCAGAGCCAGTAAGAAAACTCCCTCTACCAATGCAGATCAGCACCTGCTCAAAATATAAAAGTCTTACAGGGCCACCTGCCACAATGAAGGGTAAAGAGACTTGCCCTGGACCACACAACCATTCTTTATCAGTTCAAATCACAATTCTCTATCCTCTATAGAATACTGCCTTTCAAAGTCATATTAAATGGTAAATGATAATTCACACTTATAGCACAATTAGGGTCACAAAATATATTCTTGCAAATACTCTTGCAAGAGATAGAAGTGGTAATACTAGATTAGGACCATTTTACAGATAACTAAGGTGTAGACTTTAGCAAGACTAAGTGATTTAGTCAGTCACACAGCTAGCAAGGGCCTAAGCTAGAATTTAGCCCATTTTTCTAACTTCAAAGCCAGCATTCTTTCTTTTACCACCCAGCCTCAAGAAACAGTCTCTGGCAGGAAAGGGTTTGCAATAATAATTGTAACTGTTTAGTGTCTGAGTGGATATCCCGAATATATACAGAGGACTAACACACCTGTGTCTCCCATTTTCCAGTGTCCCTCTCTCACCATTCCTTGACTACTACCTTCCAAAGTCGGTCGGTCGGTTGGTCTGTCTGTCTGTCTGTCTGTCTGTCTGTCTGTCTCTCTGTTTCTGTCTCTCTGTCTGCCTCTCTATCTCTGTCTGACTGTCTCTGTCTTGTCTCTGTCTATATCTGACTGTCTGTCTGTCTTCCCTCCCTTAAAAATTTAGTGGTTTGATATCAACATTAGAGATAAAGAGGAATAAGAGGCAATGCAAGGAAGGCAGTTCAAAGGTAAAGTGGTATATAAACCAAAAAGAGAAAGAAAGGAAAAAAAATGCTTGCAAAATCAACTGCTTAAGCTGGATTTTATTACCATTCAGGACACTTCTAATAAGGCTCTTCTTGTTTCACTTCTTCCATGTATTGAAAGCACTGGCCATCTTGTATGGATATATATGTGTATGTATATATACAAATGCATTCATATATATACATATGTATTATCTGTCTGTCTATCTATCGTTTCCCCTGACACAATGCATAACCTTCTGGAGAACAAGAATTGTTTCATCTCTGCCTGTGTATATCTAGTGCTAAGCAGGTAATAGACGCAGAATAAATGATGGTTGGTTGATTTAACAAGCTGTTTATAAGAGCCATCAAAGCATTTATTTCTACCAACAAGGTTTGGAAACTAGATTTTTAAGGACATATCTCTCTCCTAGATTTCTATTGTTTTTCTTTTTTCTTTCTTTTTTTTTGGGGGGGGGGGCAGGGCAATAAGGGCTAAATGACTTGCCCAGGGTCACATAGCTAGTAAGTGTGAAGTGTCTAAGGCCACATTTGAACTCAGGTCCTCCAGAATCCAGGGCTGGTGCTTTATCCACTGTGCCACCTAGCTGCCCCCAGCCCCTCTCCTAGATTTCTAAAGGACAGATTTCTAATATGATAGATTTATGATACTTGTCAAGTTGCCCTAGGGCAAAGGTTCTTAACCTAAGGATCAAGAAGGTGGTGGCTGTTATTATTTGACAATATGTTGGAATATATATATATATACACACATATAAAACATGTATATGTATGTGTGTGCATGACACATACATACATGTAGTTGTACATATTTATATATACACACATATATATTTCAAAATAATTGGTTTCCTTTTTATCCTCTACTTTATTTTATGTACTTAAAAACTATTTCCAAGAAAAGTCTGTACATGTCACCAGAATGCCAAAAGGGTCTATGGAACATGCACACAAAGGTTAAGAACTTTTGCCCTTGGGTTTAGTCTCAGAGGAAAAACATTTTTTAAAAGGAGCGGAAACTCTCTTGGACAATTTTTTTTAAGTGCTCTTATCACGGCTTTATCACTCTCTATTCAAATTCTTAGATTAAGATATAGAAAAGTGTTACATTTTATGTGGCTAATCTATTCCTCTGGCCAGAAAAGAAATGTTCATCTTTTTAAGACTTACAAGTATGTAAGCAGCTAGTTAGTAGTTCAGCAATAGAGTTCCACCTAGAAGACAGAATCATAGAAACAGACTTTTTTTTAGAGCTAGAAAGGGTTTTTAAAACATCATCTAATCCAAACTCATCATTTCAATGACAAGGAAACTGAGGCCCAGAGAAAGGAAGTTACTGCTCAAGGTCATAGAGCTAGTTCTTCAGAATATTAAAATGTCTTTGCTGATTTGCCCCCATTTTAAAGGCCTCTTAAATAAGTTTGTTTCTTTAATGGAGAAGTTGTCCATGTATTTACAAGGAAACAAGGAAATTAAGAGGACCTTATCTATCTACTAATTTGTAGATGAAGGAAGTTCCCGCACCAAAGTTAATCACAGATCCTTTATGTATTCATATTTTCACAAATGATAAAATAAGGAGGATGAGAAGGAAGAAGAGATTCCCAGGATTGATTTCAACAAATCATTTTTCCCCTAGTCCTGCATAAAGAAGGCACCTTCACATAAATTACTTATTTCAGTTTCAAGAAACTGGCTGAAGGCCTTATAACGTGGGTATAGCTTATGTAAGACTTACATAGCCTAAAACACTACAGTTTTCCACCCCTTGGTAAAATGAGAGTGATCTCTACTTATCCTAAAGCACTTTCATATATGACATACTAAAACCTCTCGTAAGCAGAACCCATTATTAATCCAGGAAAAACCTCAGGAGTATGAGTTATTAGAGAAAGAATAACTAAAAAGTATCCAAGGGGGCCAAATCATTAAGGAGGCAAGTGAGAGCCAAGCTAGATGGGGCTGAAAGAGAATTAGAGGAAGCAAGAAATCCAGATTCTAGTCTTTCTCCTGCCACTAAGAAGCACCCTCAAGCAAGTCACCTCCCCTCTCTGGGTTTCTCATCTGTAAAACACACATAATAATAATAAGAATTAATAATAATAATAATAATACTTACAGTACCTACCTTTCAGAAGAACCATTTTGAGGAAAACAACTCTTAGTAAACATTAAGGTGCTTCAGAAATGTGAGCTATTATTATGTCATTATTATTAGATCACCTAAAATAGCTTCTAGCTCTAATATTCTAAGATTCTACTTTTCTGACTATTCTAATCCTTAAAGTGCCAGAATCAAATAATGACATGTTAGAGCTAGTAAAGTGTTACATCACACTGTTCTCCTACCCTACAGTAAGGTTGTGAGCCCAAACCCTTGAAGAAAGAGATGAGATATAGTTTGGTCTAAAAACCAAATATCTTTATAGGTGAGGAAGATGCTCAACTGGGAATCAATTATCAAGTCTTTCATAAGTGCCCACCAGCTCTGGGCATTGGGAGCACAAAGACAAAATTAAACTGTTCCCAGTCTAGCTTCTCTGGAATGAATGAAAGGAACCTTTCAGTCAAAGGACCACAGATTGTGGGAAGGGATCATCTCTCCACTACCTCAACATGCATTTCCTTCAAAATGCATTATCACTCTCCTTCAGATTTTACAAGCAACACAGCCGCAATCCCCCCACCCCACCCCACCCCATCACCCCCATGGCGACCCGCCATGTCTGGAATGCAGGCAGCAGCCAGCCCAGTTCTCTCCAAGTCAGAAACTGGGTCTTGATTATCTATTGACAAATTCATGCACATAGCAGGGAGATGGGCCAAGGAGAAGGGCAGCAGGGTGGGGATGGAAGCAGCAGCTGTCACGACTGGAAAGAGCTAAGCTGCGCAAACCCTCTAAATGTTGGGAGAGAAGAAAATGCAATCCACCAAACTTGACCTTCTCTATTCCCAGCTCCCTTTCTCTTTCCCTCATGAATCTGACCTAGACAATCACCTTGCCCCCCCCCACCTTACCCCCCCCCAACCTAAACCTAGTCCTGGTCTTCCGGGCAGGTGGGAAAAAGAACATGGGGATCAAAGGGTGGCCAGGTGCAAAAAATTCAGGTCTTCACACACACACACACACACACACACACACACACACACACACACACACACACACACACACACACACACCCCTGGCCCATAAGCCACAGGCCAAGTTCCCCCACCCTCAAGCAAAAAAACAAAACAAAACAAAACACAAAGAGAAAAAAATGCAAAAGGGCGAGTGCTTTGCAAACTAGCAGGGGGGGAGGGGAGAGGAGGATGTTAAAGTACCAACAATGCAGTAGGTGCAAGATGCACTGGCCCTTAACCCCCCCCCCCCGTTCCCCTCCCCCCGGTCCTTTCAAAGGGCAGGCAGCTGCCCCCCTCCAAAGAATCCCCTCAATACCCTTCCTCTCTCCATCGTCCCCGCCGTCTGCACAAATATACAAACCAGTTCTCAGAGCAGTCAAGGCCAAGGGCACACTCCCTCCCTCCCTGCCAGCCTGCCTGCCTGCCTGCCTGCCTTCCTGGGTGCCAGTAGACAGAAGAGCTGTCAGCAGCAGCGGGAGCAGATCCCCGAGAGCCCCCATGGGCGCAGCCAGGCTCCGGCAAGCAGGAGCAACATCCTCCCGCTCGCTCGGCTTCTGCTCTGGATGTGACAGAGCAAGCCATCTCAGAGACAGGCAGGCAGGCGGGTGGTAGGACTGACGGACCGGCTCCCTCCTCCTCCTCCTCCTCCTCCTCCTTCTTTTCCTCCTCCTCCTCCTCCTCCTCCTCCTCCTCCTCCCCGGAATCCTTCCCCGAAGGCGTCCGCACTGCGCACACAAAGGGGGTCTGAGCCGCCGCTTCTTCCTTTACCTGGGTGTTTGCCGCAGTTCTGCCGTGGCGGGCGCGGGCACGGCCACGGGCACGGCCTCCTCGGGGCTGCGCAATCTCCTGCCTCTGTCTCTCTCCGTCTCTCCCTCCCGAGCTGACACTGCAGCAGCTGCAGCTCTCGCCGCCGCTGCCACCGCCGCCCCTCCTCCGGGCACCGACTGCTCCCCCCGCCCCCTGGTTCTCCGCCCGCGCCCTGCCCCGCGCGCGCAGGCCCCGGCTCCGGGACTCAGCCGCGCGCCGCTGCAAGGTCTGACTTGGGTTGTCTGCAGTGGCTTCTCTTTATTGCTCCGTGGGCTCCCCCGCCCGTCCTTTCACCTCCACCCCAGGCCTTAAAACGTTAGTGGAGGTGTTGGGGGTTGAGAAGCGGGGGAGGCAGAGGGGGAGAAAAAGCTGCTAATCTGTGCACAAAGACGCCATAAAGCGTCAGTGGGTTTGCTGCAGCGTTTGCCTTTGAAGACCACCGCCTGGCCTTCATCCCTTCGGAGCGCGAGCACAGCTCCCTCTGCTGACCAAAGGGACGAAGTACCAACTAAGAGAAAGCATCCATTCCTGATTAAGCTTCCCCTCTCCTCTTAACCTTTCTAAACCAAGATGGTCCTTCCTTAAAGGAAATCATTGCATCTAAGTCTGGAAGCCTAATCCATCCTCCTTTAAGTGAAAAGAGATCTAAATCTGGATTCTGATCCTGGTTCCCACACTTGCTTATGGACTTTGACCATATAATGTTTTTTAGGATTGGATTTGGGGTCAAAGGCCTGGGTTAGAACCCAAGCAAGGCTTTGGGATAATGATTCTTGAACCGCTTTTCCCCATTAAAAATCCTCGGTTTCTGGTAGGTAAATACTCCAGAAATAAATCTTCAGGCTCTAGGTGGTCATTTTTGATGACTCAGATCCATATCATCTATCTGGCAATGTCTGTAGCAATGATAAGAAAGGAGCAGCAGAATTGACAATGAATCACAAAATGTCAGAGCTGGAAAAGGTCATCTAGCTCAACCTCTTAGTTTTAAGGCAAATAATAATAATGATAATAGCTAACGTTTATCTATTATGTTAAGGTCAATCAGTCAACAAGCATTTATTGAACACTTAGCATGTGCCAAGCAGCAAAACGCTTGACCTGTATTATCTCATCTAATTAGTGAAGGCAGCTGACTTCCAAAGGTAGAAAATGATTTTTGAAAGGTCATGTAGAAAGTCAATGTCAGCAGAGGTAGGACCAGCAAAACAACTTCTGGCTCCTAATCCAATCAATGCTGCTTTACTGGAATGACCATATTTAGATGGATTCATGATATCTCACTGAAATGAGATCTGTGCCACTCTTCTGCTCAAGAAGCTTTCCTGGCTATCTATAGCCCTCAATAATTTGACTACAGACTGTCTTTTCCAGGCTAATTACATATTACTGACCCCCAAACACTATATGCTATTCTTCACCAGGCTGGTCTATTTGCTATTCTTCATACACAATATTTTATCTCCCATCCCCATGCTTTTGAACTGGCTCTACCCCAAGAGTAGAATGTTCTCCTTCTATACTTCTTTCTCCTCATACTCCTGGCACTCTTTCAAGAGGCCATTCCTGATTTTCACAGGTGTTAGGGACCCCATTCTTCCTCACCCTCACTGTGTATTTATTTTGTATATGTCTCGAATTACCTATCTGGGAACCCAATCTATTCCCCTGTGAGTGAGATTTTCCCCATCCCTTAATTATAAGAGATTTAAAGTGATTTAATTATAATAATCAGTATATTAACAGAAAATTGTAATTTATTATATTTAGATATCTCATTTTAATTGTATTAGTAGATTAAGTCTCTCTTCTTAGTACTTAATAATGTCAGATGATACATTCCAATGTCAAGCATTAAATAATATCACAAGATACAATAGTCAGCAATACTGCATCTGGAGTCAGGAAGAACTGAGTTTAAATGTGGCCTCAGGTACTTAACTAGCTATGTGACCCCTAGGCAAGTCACTTGATTTCTGTTTGCTTTAATCCACTGGAGAAGAAAATGGCAAACCATTCCAGTATCTTTGCCAAGAAAATTCCATGGACAGTATGGTCCATAGGGTCATGACAAGTAAGACAGAACTGAATGACTGAACAACAGCATATGCTAGGCATTGTGCTAAGAACTTTACAAATTTATCTCATTTGAAACTCTGGGAGGTAGGTGTTATTTTTATCCCCATTTTACAACCAAAAAACAGCTGAGACAGACAGAGGTGACTTGCCTAGAGTCACACAGCTCTTAAGTGTCTGGAGAAAAATATAAACTTAAGTCTTTCTGACTCTAGGTCCAACTCTCTAACCACTTTGCAATGAGCTGCCTTGATTTGGAATCCTACCTGAGCTACTAATGTGTGACCTTGGGCAAGTCACCTAGCCTCCATAGGCTAATTCCCTCATATATAATATTATATACATAGTTGTATTATGTATATATTAACATCGGTGTTCATATATTTTATCAGGTTGTAATATTAATATATACATAATATTATCTATATATTTTTAATTTTCCCTTTTTATTCATGATGTATATATTCATTTAAATTTTGGCTTCCTCCATTAGAATGAAAGTCCTTTAGAGTGAAGGTTGTTTCATTCTTTGTATTCATATCTCCAAAGTCAAGTACAGTGTCTGCCTCATAGTAAATGCTTAACAAATACTTGCTAATTTATTGATTTTTACATCTTAAAAAATACCTTTTAATACATAATGTGTCCTTATTTTGGTGAAATCAATTATTGTGCAGTATTTAGAATGGAGTTCAAAAGTTTTTACCATATATGCCTTGATTCTTCACAATGAAATCACACTTTTATCACACTGGATTTTTTTCCTAGTTTCTTTATTTTTTGATAGTATTTTATTTTATTTTTTCCCAATTACATATAAAGATAGTTTTCAAAATTCATTTTTTTTGTTTTTGTTTTAGTTTTTGCAGGGCAATTGGGGTTAAGTGACTTGCCCAGGGTCACACAGCTAGTAAGTGTCAAGTGTCTGGTGTCTGGTGTCGGATTTGAACTCAGGTCCTCCTGAATCCAAGGCCAGTGCTTTATCTACTGCGCCACCTAGCTGCCCCTCAACATTCATTTTTGTAAGAGTTTGAGTTCCAAATTTTTCTCTCACCCTTCCTTTCCTCCCCCCAAGCCAGTAAGCAATCTGATATAGATTTTTTTGTAAATTTTTTTGCGGGGCAATGGAGGTTAAGTGACTTTCCCAGAGTCAATCTGATATAGATTATACATTACAATCATATTAAACAAATTTCTACATTAGTCATGTTGTGAGAGAAGAATAGGAACAAAAGGAAAAAAAAACACACGAAAGAAAAAACAACAACAACAAAAGTGAAAATAGTATGCTTCAGTCTTCATTCAGACACCATAGTTCTTTTTCTAGATGTCAAGAGCATTTTCCATCATGAGTCTTTTGACATTATTTTGGATCATTGTATTTCTGAGAAGAGTTAAGTCTATCATAGTTGGTTATCACACCATGTCGTTGATATTGTATACAATGTTCTCTTGGTTCTGCTCATTTCACTCAGCACCAATTCATGTAAGTCTTTCCAGGTTTTTCTGAAATCTGCCTGCTCATCATTTCTTACAGTACCATAGCATTCCATTTCATTCATATACTACAGCTTGTTCAGCCATTCCCAATTGATGGATATCCCCTCAGTTTCCAATTCTTTGCCACCACAAAAAGAGCAGATATAAAAAAACATTTTTGTACATGTGGGTCCTTTTCCCTTTTTTATGACCTCTTTGGGATATAGACCTAGTAGTGGTATTGCTGGGTGAGAGAGTATGGACAGTTTTATAGCCTTTTGAGCATGGTTCCAAGTTGCCCTCCAGAATAGTTGGATCAGTTCAGAACTCCACCAACAATGCATTAATGTTCCAATTTTCCCACATCTTCTCCAACATTTATCATTTTCCCTTTTTGTCATATTAGCCAATCAGATAAGTGTGAGGTACACCCTACTGTTTTTTAATTATTGTTGCTAAACTGTTTTTAAAAAAATTATTTGCCACTTATATAATAACGGTTATTTCACCCATTTTGGCAGTAAGCATTTATTAGGGGTTTTTTGTTTGTTTGTTTTTGGCTTTTCTGCAGGACAATGAGGGTTAAGTGAATTTTCCAGGGTCACACAGGAAATAAGTGTCAAGTGTCCAAGGCCAGATTTGAACTCAGGTCCTCCTGAATCCAGGGACTGTGCTTTATCCACTGTGCCATCTAGCTGCCCCCATTTATTAGTTAATATCATGTATCTACGAGTAAAGAATTGACCAAGTGGCAGTTAACACAGGCAAAATAGCCTCAGAAGACCCATGCTGTCTCTCACAGAGCCAGCATGTGGTCTCAAGGCTTAAGAGGAAGAGTGTGCACCAAACTACAGCATTCTGAGCCAAAGGAGCAGGTCCAAGAAGCCAAGAATGGTGATCCTCTTGTGGTCAAGGTGGGTCATTATACATTGATCAAAGCTAATTGGTTAGTATTCAATTCCATTGGTTGACATGACTTCAGGATGGTCCAAATTAAAATGAACTCTACCTATGACCAAATAGAGAAGTATTCAACAGACCATCCCTGAAGGGCAAGGCAGGAGAAGTCCAGATGTGGTTTAATCCCATCAACTCAATTTAGCTAGACAAAAGAGTCTATCTCCATCCCTATTGTACACCTGGGCTGGTTCCTCCCTGAGTTTTCCAAACACATGTACTATTCCAAAGGCATACTTTGAATTGATATATATAGTTCCTGAGTTATTGGCTAAGCATTTTAATGCTTGATTCAAAGAATATAGTTTACAAGTTTGTGCTGACCAGTTGTTTGGCAGCCTTCCACTCTCTATGACCATAGCATGGTTCCCATCGATTATAGCATAACTGTTATTTATGTCACCTTCCCTCCACCACCCTAGAGGACCCATCTATGAACAAGTGTTTCCCTTGAGTGAGTGGAGATTCTTGTAAGTCCCCCCCACCCCCCGAACTTTCATTTGACAATCTATAAGCTTCAGACAATCATGCTCCAATGGATCATTGTTATCACTAACACCATGCCATCTGTAAGGACCTAAAATTCTAGCTATGATGTCTAAAATCTAATGAGTGATTGCCTTAAATTAGAAGCTTTTGTAAGAGTTTAGACTTTTAAGTATTTATTAAAGTATATCAGAAGTTAGTGAAGAGAGAGAGGTAAAAAGCAAACTTCATCTAACTATTTAAGAGAGCCCAGCATCTGTCCTCCTGCCAAGCCGCAGTCCTGAAACGAATGGCCTCGCTCCTCCCAGAAGCATCCTGTGAAACAGGAAACAGGGCTGTCCACACACACACACACAGCTCCAAGCTAATTGGTTGGTAGCACTGATTGACAGGACCCATGCGTGGCAAACATCACTTCCTGATGCTGATCTGACCTTCAAAACCCCAGAAAAGGTCACTTCTGGAAGCTAAAGTCACATAGTTTCTTTTCAGGCCAGAGGTCACAATGTCCCTCCCAGCATGGGGTGTCATTCCATTTCTCACACATATAAAAGATGTGGGGTTCAGACAGTTTTTCACAGTGAGTACCAAGTCATCCTTTCCTAATAAAATTGCCTCATTGTAGAGATGGAAGGGCTAGTACTGGGGATTTAATCAATAATCACTTTATTTCTTCTATCTGCTCTTCTTCTCTTTCTGTCCACCTTATGACATTTGGTTCCTTCAACAACTTGGAATATAGTGGTTTATTGAGTTGGGCATAGGAGTCAATTCATAGCCTACAATGTCCTACCAAGCCAAGAACTTTCACAGTTCTCCTTTTGTTTTAGGCAAGGGGAGGTGAAGGATCCCTATAATCCTTTCAGGGTCTAGTCTTCTTCTTCCTGCAGTTATTAAGTGTCCTAAATATTTTACTTCCTTCTCAGCATATTGTAACTTGGATTTGGACACTCTTAACCCCTTATCTCCTTTTTTTTTTTTTTTTTTTAGGCAATGGGGGTTAAGTGACTTGCCCATGGTCACACAGCTAGTAAGTGTCAAGTGTCTGAGTCCGGATTTGAACTCAGGTACTCCTGAATCCAGGGCCGGTGCTTTAACCACTGCACCATCTAGCTGCCCCTAACCCCTTATCTCCTAAAAAATTTAGTAAGTATCATAAAAATCACCTCTTCCTCTCTTGGCCCCACCCTTATATTTATCAAGGATTCTGAGCAGGGGCCCAGAATAAAGAACCCCTGACTTCCCTAGTCATCAAATTCCATCAAGGAAAGCACTTTGGCCTCCTCTTCACTACTTAGGCAGTTCCTCTGCATGTGCCCAATTTTTCCACACTTGAAGTAGGTGAGGGGTTTCCTCTCAGTACTCCTCCTCCATAGGCTTTCCTGCCCTGTTTCCCTTGAACTATTTCTCCCATACTTGTCGCAGTTCCCTTAATACCTCCTGGGAAATCCCTCTGGGGGATGGCTAGCTTTTCTACTATTGCTCATTTCCTGCTTTCGTATGCTTTCGGTCATGGTAGACATCATAATCCTAGCTTTTTATTTCTGTTTCTCCTCTTCCTTACTAATAAACACCTTTTGTGCTACCCTCACTAATTCCTCCAATGGCTTCTCACTCCACTCCTCCACTTTTTGTAATTTCTTTAAATAGCTGGCCAGGACTTGGTTACAAAGTTTAAGCATTTCTTGTGCTAGCTGACTTTCAGGATCCATACCTCTATACTGTCTTATCTGATCTTTCAGTTTCTCTAAAAACACAGAAGGGGACTCATCCCTCCCTTGCTGTATTTCAAAGGCTTTATTGAGATTCTGACTCTTAGGGACTGACTCTTTTATTCCCTGTATTATCAATTCCCTTAAGTCCTGCATATGATTCCAGTGATTCTCATTATTATTATCCCACCCTGGATATTCATTTGGGAATTTCTGATCAGCTCGGACTACCCCGAGGCCAGGCACATGGTGCCTTTCCAGTTTTCCATTGCTGCCCTTCTGATTTGCTGTCTTTCCTTTACGGAAAATAGAATGCTCATAACTGCCATTAAGTCCTTCCAGGTATATATACTGGGACCTAGAAATTGATCAAACTGCTCCACTAATCCAATGGGGTCTTCCACCAAGGGGCTCAATTCTTTCTTAAAGTTTCTTATATCTAGGCTGGTTAATGGAGCATCTATATAACCTATTTCACCCCCTCCTAATGGAACTTCCCTTAATGGGAACAATCTTTCTTGTTTACTGACACTGGGTTCCTCTACTTTTGATCCCAGAGGGAGATTCTGGATATCCTTATGGAGTTGGTGCAGCTCTCTCTGGAGAGTTCCATGTGGTTTAGGAAAGGCTCCAGAGGATGAGGGGGCCATAGAACTCAAGACCCCCTCCCCATCTTGTATTCTAGATGCTCCCACAACTGGGGGAAGGGGAGTATAGGGGGAGCAGACAAGTACTCTAATGGATCCCACTTTGAGCTATTCTCCATGTCCTTAGTTTCTTAATTCCATAGGGGAAACAGGCTAGCCTCAGAAAGCCATAGTTTAGCATATTCCTCTTATTCTTGATTTGGGGGATTTTTACTATTCACATATACATTTTTTTTCTTTTTTCTTCTTTCTTTTTTTTTTAGTGAGGCAATTGGGGTTAAGTGACTTGCCCAGGGTCACACAGCTAGTAAGTGTTAAGTGTCTGAGGCCGGATTTGATTTGAACTCAGGTACTCCTGACTCCAGGGCTGGTGCTCTATCTACTGCGCCACCTAGCTGCCCCTCACATATACATTTAAGGCTTGACATACCTGATTTTCACTAGATCCAAATTTAGGTCAAAGGACTGGATCTCCCTTGAGGGGAACCCTAGCCCATATTAGGCAACAATATTTTTTCATTCTCTTTTTGCATTTTTCTCTTTACCTCTCAAGTTTATCCCAGCTTTCTAATTTGTCTTCCAAAGGGCTGTTTTGGGGAATTTCAGGAGATATACTTTCTTCTTTTTCTTTATTACTGGAGCTGGCATTCCCCATCTTACTTAGTTCCTTCAACACAGTCTCTAATGGACCCTTTGAATTCTTGGGAACCACCCTCCCTATAGCTCCCTCAATCTGATGCCTATGGACTCAAACCACTTGGCACACCAGATGCCTTTTTTCCTGTGGTAACCAAGAAAGGAGTACTTGACAGCCCTTTCCTCCTCTTGGGATCTGTGTGCGCAGATGTGATTGAAGTTCTCTCCTGTTAATAAATTTTTACCCCCTTTGTGAGTGCGCTCCACCCTGCGTTTTCGATGTCTCCTGGGCTCAGGCGTTGGGGAGGCGGGGGGTGGTGAGGGGGAGGGAGGCCTTCCTGGCTCTGATGATCGCTCAACCACTGATAACAGTTCAGTGGGATCCTATCAAAGAGTGCTGGAACACAGAGGGTCCCCCCACAGCTCCTTATATCCCAAAATCCTCTTCCAAAATCCTTTTCTCAATAATTCTTGGGAACTCAGCAGTGATGTGACAAAGGCTCATTTATTTCCTTCTTATGAGAAAGGGGCACCCTAGTGTGCAGCTAGTGGGTGCTAAGAATGGGGGCTCACAGGCCCTATTTTAAACCCTAGTCCCTAGAATGGAACTTCCCCCTTTTCATCACTGGCCGATTACTCAAGGGTTACAATCTACACCCAAAAACTAGCTAACTGGAATGCAGTATTCCCAACCCTAATCAATTCTTCCTTATATGGACAAAACTCAGGAGCGGACTTTATTTTTCCTTATATGGACACAACCCAGGAGCAGACCTTATTGAGGCCAACTCAGGGCTCCTTAAACCATGTGATTTTGTTAGCCACAGTGGGAGGAGGGGATCTGAGACCTTTGATCTAAAAACAGGTCTGGAAGAGTATGATTGACTATTATATCCTCATTGATTGGAGACAATTACCCATTTTCTCAAATCAAGTATAAATGAACAAACAAATAAACAAAAACTGACCTGAAAAGCATCCAGGAAAAAAAAAATATTAATAACAATTGTACCACCTGATTGCCATGACTAAAACAAAAGCCTAGATATCATATTTCAAGAAATCTTAAAACTGCACAGATCTTTTCAAACTAAAGGGTAAAGTGAAAAGAAAAAGAATCTTCAAGTTACCTCTTGAAAGAAACCCCAGAATGAAAACTCCTAAGAACATTAAAGCCAAATTCCAAAGCTTCCAGGTCAAATTAAAAGAATAGTGAAAGCATCCAGAAAGGAAGTATTTAAATTCCAAAGAACCAGTGTTGTAATTACACATGATTTAGCAGCTCCTACTGTAAGAGGGCAGTGAGTTTGGAATGCCATATTCCAAAAGGCAAAGATTTTAGACTTATATACAAGAATTACTTATTCAGAAAAAAAGTGAGTATAATTTTACAGGGGGAAAGTATACTTTTAATGAAATAGAGGATTTCTACATATTCTTGACTTTAAATAAAAAAGACCATAGCTGTATAAAAACCTTTGAAATCCAAACCCAGTTGTTAAGAGAAACATAAAAAAGTAAACACAAATGTACAAAAGTAAACAAAAATGATAAATGACTTAAACATGGGTAAACTGCATACATTTTTTTTTTTTTTGGTGAGGCAATTGGGATTAAGTGACTTGCCCAGGGTCACACAGCTAGTAAGTGTTAAGTGTCTGAGGAAGGTTTGAACTCAGGTCCTCCTGAATCCAGGGCCAGTGCTCTATCCACTGTGCCACCTAGCTGCCCCTGCATACATTTTTAATATTGGTAGGTGTTACATATATACCTATAAACCCTATCATTATCAGGTATCATAGAGGGAATCTAATTAGACAGAAGGCCACAGAATGATTCTATTATGTCTTAAAAGAAGAATGGAAAGGGAGGAAAAGAAAAGCCCCATACCTGGGACTGGGGAGGGAATTAAAAGGAGGTTAGGAAAAATTTTCTCATTTGGATTGTACAAGTAGACAACTATACAAACAAGGAAGAAGGTAGGGGAGGGTTGAGGAAGAAGTGGTTTACACTTGAAGCTCAGTCTCATCTGAACTGGTCAAAATGGAGAGAAAGGAGTGCAGAAATACATTTCACTCAGCAGAGAATTAGGAGGGGAAGGGGAGAAGGGAGAAGGTGGAATTAAAGGGAGGGTAGAATAAGGAAGGTGTTATTCCTAAATTAAACAAATCCTAAAGATGCATGAAAATATTTATAGCTTTTTTTTGAGACAGTAAAGTGTAGAAATCTGAGGGAGTACCCATAAATCAAGGAATTACTGAACAAGTTATGGATGTGATAGAATACTATTTTGCTGTAAAAAATAATGAAGGGGATAGTTTCACAGAAACTTGGAAAAAGTATAAGAACTGATGCAGAGTGGGCGCCACTAGGTGGCGCAATGGACCTGAGTTCAAATCCAGCCTCAGACACTTGACACTTACTATCTGTGTGACCCTGGGCAAGTCACTTAACCCTCATTTCCCACCCCCCAAAAAAAGAACTGATGGAGAGTAAAATGGAGAGAACCAGAAGAACAATGTCTAAAATCTCAACAATATGGTATAGACAAATTACTCTGAAAGACTTAGGAACTCTGATCAGTGTGGTGGACAACCACAATTGAAGAAGATTGGTGATGAAACTTGCTACATACTTCCTTATGGAGAAGTTGACAATTCAGAGCACAGTATAAGACATGTTTTTGGACATGGCCAGTGCTGAAATTTATATTGCTCATCTATTCATGTTTGTGAATAGTTTTTTTTTCTTTCCTAGTTATCATTGGGTGGGGTGGGGGAGTGGTAAGATGCAAAGTTTTGTTGATTGGAACTGATATAAATTTTTTAAAAGTTTCTACTATGGTAGACTTACATGAATTGGTGCTACTGTGGTAGGTTCTGGGAATACAAATACAAAAAGAAATTAACAATCTCTATTCATAATTAATATACATTCTGGTAAAATATTTAATTCAGTCCCACATGCAGAAGTTCAATAAAGAGCTTATTTGAATGTCTGACTCCATAAATGCCTTCAAGGAAGGATTAGCATTTTTCCCAGCAACTAGCACCTTGCTTTGAACATTATTTCTTTTTCAATACTTGAAAAAAATTATAATTGTTATTGGCTTGGATCTTTTGGTGGAGATCAAAATCTTATCACACTTTAGAAGATATTTCATAAAAGGTGCTTTCACCATAGACATTAAGCAATCCTCCCCTTTCCCCGCCATGATCAATCAGTCATTTATTAAGCATTTGCTATGTGTAAGGCATTATGTCAAACAATGAAGATACTGATATCTGCAAATTTACTTATAACTGATTCCACACCCAGTTCCCTCAATTTAGGCAGGTGAATTGCCTGGGGCTAACCAATTTTTTTGTCAATTCCAGACTCTTGATTGACTTATGGACCTTCCCCCAAGCAAAATGATCCCTTCCTTACTCCCTTTATCTTATGTAAAAAGGGTCCACCTACATTAAGTAGTTTCTATTTAGAGTCCGGAGCAGTTTTATTGTTTCTTTTGTTAATGGTTCATTTATATTAAGTAGTTGTACTTGACTCTGGAGCTATCTTTGGTTCCCTTCTGTTCTGTTACCCCATAAAAACCTTGTCTTCTGTTCCCATCTTTGGGTATTCCTAGCTTCCGAGCTTTGCCATACCAGGAGCTATAGTTCTTTTTCCCTGATTAAAGACCTTATTTCTCCTACATTGATTGCTTCCTTAATTTATAGGTTAACAATACAAAGACAAGGGGCAGCTAGATGGCACAGTGGATAGAGCACCAGCCCTGGAGTCAGGAGTACCTGAGTTCAAATCCGGCCTCAGACACTTAACACTTACTAGCTGTGTGACCCTGGGCAAGTCACTTAACCCCAATTGCTTCACTAAAAAAAACCAACCAACCAAAAAAAAAGAAACAAACAAAAAACAATACAAAGACAAAGATGAATACTCTAACCTCAATAAACTTACATTCTGTCAGGGGAAACATCATGTTTTTATAATCTGAGATTATACAAAATACATGAAAACTGAATATAAGACATTTTGGGGAGAAATGGCCCTAGAAGTTGAAAGAATCAGGAAAGGTTTCATTGTAGAAGGTAACACAAACTGAGTCTTGAAAGAAACCATGGAGTCTAAAAGACTAAAGTGAAGAAGGAATGAATTTCAGCAATAGGAGAGAGCCAGTGGAGGGATGCAAAGCAAGGAACATCTTGGTTAAGGAACACCAAGGCCAATATGGCTAGACCAATATGGAAAGGCGAAGACTTTGTGAAGAGTTTTAAATGTCAAGGGAAATTGCATTTCCAGTGACTCTCTCTGTCACCTCTGAGCCACTGGAATTTACTGAGTAGAAGGTCAACATGGTCAGAACTGTGCTCTAGAAAAATCACTTTTGCATGTATGTGGAGAATAGATTTGGGGGAAGGGCTTGAGATAGACACTTTACATTTCACAAAGTTTATCCTTGAAGAGCAAATACATAGACCATTGTTGGGACCATCTTCGAAGAACCTACAGGTATTTGTGCTTTATTGACATAACCTATGAAGGCCCAAAATCATCTTCATGAAACATTACAAAACCCTGATATAATAATTTTTTGTTTTGTTTTTGTTTTTTAGACTTTTATTTTCCAAATTACATGTAAAAGAAAATTTTGACATCAATTTTCAATAAAAAAAAAAATAACCTTGTGTTCCAACTTCTTTTCCTCCCTCCCCTCCCACCCTCAACCAAGAACTCAAAGAATTCAACATAAATTATACTTGAGTAGCCATGGAAAACAATTCTACATTATTTAGATTCTGAGAGAAAACAGATAAAAACAAACTTCAGATTAAGGAATTATCAAAAAAAATGTGTTTCAGTCTGTTTTCAGATACCATCAGTTCTTTCTCTGTAAATAGATTGTAATTTTCATAAATTCTTCAGAGTTATATTGGATCATTGCCTTGCTGAAAATAACCATTTGCTTCCCAGCAGATTATCTTACACTAATGCTGTTATTTTGTATATAGTACATTTCTCTCTGCTTCAGTTCATGTGGGTCTTTCCAGGTTTTTCTGATAGCATCCCATTCATCATAATTTTTATATAGTACCTTGAACATGATAGAGATTTTTCTTCACAATAGCCCAGCAAAGTAGGTATCATACGTTTTGACATTGTAGTCAATCTTCATAACTATTTCCCTCCATCCCATTCCCTTCCAATGATATTTACTCTATTGTCTATCTTATTTTGCCCTAATCCTCCTCAAAAGTGTTTTGTTACTGACTGCCCCCTCCCCCACTCTACCCTCCCTTCATTCACCCTTCCCTCCTTATCCTCTTCCCCTCCTACTTTCCTGTAGGGTTAAATAGATTACTTTTCCCAATTGGGTGTGTGTCTTATTCCATCCTTGAGCCCACTCTGATGAGGTTAAGGCCTTTGAGCTAATTCTGTTTTCTAAATTTTTCTTCCTCCCTCCCTTCTCAACTCTCCCTATGAAATCAAGCAATTCAATATATGTCATACATGTGGTGTTATGCAAAACATCTTCACCTTCCTTGAAAGTGTTTTGCTTTTTATAGCTCCCTTCCCCAACTTCCCTTCCCTCCTTCCCTTCTCCTCCCCCCCCCCATCTCCTTCTCCTCCCACTTTTCCTCAGGGCAAAAATATATTACTATACCCGCTTGAGTATGTATGTTATTCCCTCTTTGAGCCAATTCTGATGGTAGAGGTTCACTCACTTCCCTCTCCTTCCCCCTCTTCCCCTCCTCTCCATAGGTTTTTTTCTTGTTTCCTTCATGTGGGCTACCTCTCCCCATTCTACCTCTCTCCTCTGTGAGATTTAAAATTGGATATAAGAGCATTAAGCTCCCCTTTGAACTTTTCCCTTATATATCTCCCAGATCACTAAGAAAAAGAAGCCTCTGAGCTTTAATCAGTGAGAGATTAGTTTTTATTGTTTGGGAATTAGATAACAAACAGGTGATACCGATTAGAGAAATAGGAAAGTAGAAATACAAATGAATAATCCTAGATCTAAGCTTAGTCTATATTCTTTTATAAAACTCACCGAATCCCAAAACTGCCTGCCAGGCCGAGAACCAGAGCCAATCACCAAAGCACGCTATCGCTGCTAAACTGAGAAGCCAGAGTGTGCGAGACAGAGAGCGAGTTTCTGTTCTACTCTCTTTTAAGTTGGCGTCCCGGAAGTACGGTGTGCTTGGCCACACTCTCTGGGCAGCAGCAGGGGCAGCAGCAGGCACACCCGCTGGTGCACCTGCCGTTCCTCTCAGTCTCCTCCCCAAAGGGGCAGTCCTTCAAAAACCGCTTCAGTAGCATGCGCTCAACTCTCAAATGATTCAGCTAAAACTTATGTTTTTTTACCACACCTCCACCTTCCCCCAGTCTATTCCTCCTACCCCTAACCCCTATTTTAAAGATGTCATCATGGGTTAGCTAGGTGGCACAGTGGTCAAAACACCAGCCCTGGGCCCAGGAGGCCCCGAGCCCAAATCTGGCCCCAGACACCAAAAAACCTACTCTGTTTGCTCCACAAAGGACAAGGATACACAAAAAATAAATGCTTTACAAATATTATCCCTTCATATTCAGTTCAGACCTGTGTCCTTTGTGTATTCCTTTCTGAAAAAGTTCTTATGAGTTGGAAGTATTATTTTAAGAAACTTTCTATAATTCTGAACTTTCTTTGCTTGCTCATCTTTTAATTGACTTTAAACTCTCTACTGGGGGGCTCTGTTTTTTGGTTCCACTACTGTTCCCCTTCAAAGGGTCCCAGGTGTTTTGGTTTGAGGGATGGCAGGTTTTACTCTCGCCTGGCCTGTTCTCTGGTCTGAAGATAACCTCAAGTCTACTTACTAAACAACCAACCAGCAAAGCTTTCTGTGGTGTGGTTCTTAGCTTCAATGAGCCTGTGCCCCTCCCCCACCTGGGCCTCCTGCCGCTCAGGATTTCTTCCTGGTTCCCTGTTGGGGTAGGACAGCTGAATTCCTCCCTAGGTCACTCTGATACCCCTGCACTTCCCCCCTGGCCAGCTGTTCAGCCCTCTCACTGGACTGAATGCTCTGTTCTAGAAGACACTGGTGATGTGGCTGATTCAGAAGCTCTGGGGTAAATTCCTCTGGCGGCATGGATAGAGTCTCTGTCAGCGTGATCACAGGGTTGGACTTTACTCGTAGTCCAGCACAGCCCCCTGCAATCTATCTATAGCTGGAGAATAATCTTAGCCCGTATTTTTGTGTGTTTTTCTGCTCCAGGGGTTCTTTTATTGCTGTTTTTGGGGTAATTGTATCAGGAGCTCTGTGCGTTTAATGTCTTTCCTCTGCCATCTTGGCTCTGCCCCCGATATAAGGATTTAATAAACATTTGCTAAACTCTATGTGTGTGTTAGAAATAAGTCAAAGACAGAGACAAAGAAAGAGAAGAAAAGAGAGACAGAGAGAAGAGGGAGAAGAAAAAGGAGGAGGAGGAACAGGACAGGAGAGAGAGAGCGCGCAAGAGAGAGAGAAAGAGAGAGAGAGAGAGAGAGAAAGAGAGAGAGAGAGAGAGAGAGAGAGAGAAACACTTCATGGCTTTGGGATTTGTGGTTTCTTCAACCTCTTTAATGATCCCCTTTGGGAGAGGGGGAAAGAGACTATACCTATTAATTTATCAATACAGTGAATGTCCCATGAAGAAATTTTCTTAACAAATGCAGAACAGTATCTGCCCTGTAATATATAGTCTTAGAGAGTTGTCTGGGGCATTGAGAGGTTGAATGATTTTTGGGGGGCCACCCAATCAGTATGTGTCAGAGGCAAGATTTGAATCCAACTATTCCTGAACCCGAGGCCTATTCCCTATTCTCTATGCTACATTGAATCTCTATTCCATATATTATGGATATCTGCAATAGCAAATATCAAATTGATATTTCTTGTTTGGTCATAAACATTTCCCTTATCCATAGATTTAACAGGTACATTTTTTCATGCTCCCCTAATTTACTTATTTCATCAATTATGTCTAAATCATTTACCCATTTTGACCTTATCTTGTTATACCATGTGAGCTGTGGGTCTGTGCCTACTTTCTACCAAACTTCTAATTTTCCCAGAAATTTTTGTCAAATGACGAATTCTTGTTCCAAAAGCTTGAATCTCTGAGTTGATCAAATACTAGATTACTATGGTCATTTACTAGTGTGTAATCTATTCTATTTATTCATAACTCTCTTTCTTAGCCAGTACCAGATTATTTTCATGTTTTTTGCTTTATAATACTGTTTAAAATCTGGATGCTAGGCTCCTTTCCTTCCCATTTTTTATTGATTCCACTGATATTATTGACCTTTTGTTCTTCCAGATGAATTTTATTATTGTTTTTTCTAGCTCTATAACAATTCTTCGGTCTTTTGACTGGCATGGCAAACTGGCAAAGTGATAGTATGAGGCTTTCATTCTGGATTTTTCTTCCCTCTTATTATAGGTCATGGCCCAAATCTGTAACATAATGGAGAAACTTCTTCCCCCATCATCCTATCACATCAAGGCTTAGCCCTGATTAGGTTATTTGAAGTGTACTCATTCATTATTGATAATTCTACTGATTATTAATATCAGCTTTTAGCGAAGGCTTTTTATGAACACAGATGATTGTTTCTAAGAATCCCACCCCTTACTCCACACTTCAGTACACTGTAATACTTGGAGAAGAATGCATAATCTATGAGGTGATTGAGCTATATATACATACATATTTATAAAAGTTCAGAAATTTATGTAGCTCTAAAGGGGTACCTATTGGAGAATGGTAGAACAAGTTGCAATAAAGGAATATAATAAAACCTTATGAGGTCATGAAAAATAATCAAAAGAATGGTTTCACAGAAACCTGGAAAGACTTTTAAGAGCTCATGCAAAGTGAAGGGAGCTCAACCTGAAAAACAATTTGTAAAATAACAACAATATAAATAGAAAAATGAATGATGTAAAAAATACTTTATTTCAGCATACATTTAACTAATGTTCAAAGTCATCATATACAGAGAAATAATCATAGAAAACTAACTAACTCTCATCTACCCACTTATTTTTAAAAAGCATTTTTACACACAAACACAAAATCAAAGACATTAAATATAGCTTATTACAACAAAGAATGTTCTGAAAGGTTAGAACTCTTAATAAATCAGTTTCTGGTGTAGCTTTTGCCTTGTTTTGCAAACCTTTATCTCTATGTTATAGAGACAAAAATTAGAGTAGAGTAATAAATACTTTACCCCTAGAGCACTAAAATTTAAAGGACAGTAGCATCACTGATACTCCTATATCATATAACTCACTGAATTTAGCACCTGGTAAAAATAATTGTTCAAAGTAAGGAGCTATCAGATGGAACACTTCCAATGGAGAGTCTCTCTTGCCAAGGGAGTTTGTGGCTTGGAACCTCTCACTGCTTCTCAGCTGAATTTCTTTTAAAAAGTTCATTTGAGAGAATATTTCAAACTGCTTTTCCCTGAGCCATTTTGTGTGATTTGTCTTGGGAATAAAAATTTCTAGTTATGATTCTAGCTAGTCTAATCTCCACACAGTGACAAGCTTAAATGTAGAAGACAATATATATCAGTAATTATCAAGAGTTTATTTACACTATTTTGAGATGAGGGATTGTTTCATTCTTAATTTCTATCCCTAGCTCCTAGAATAGTACTAGGCACATAGCAGGCTCTTTATAAAATAAATGCTTGTTGATTTATGTAGGTTAAACAAAAAAGAAAATTTTTTTGTAAAACATATGACTCCTCTGTTTTAATTATACTCAAGGTGTTGCACTGCTAGACATATGTAGTAAATGATGCAACCATGAGCAATTGGATTCCCCTCTTAGAGACTCGATTTCCTCATCTGTAAAATGAAGATAGCAATACTTGAACTATATACCTTACTGATTTATTTTGGGGAAAAAAGTATTTTGTAAACCTTAAAACACTAGAGAAATATGAAAAAGTACTAGAATTGGAAATGCCTGGAATTAGGCATTTCTCCAAAGAAGTAACAATGAAAAAAAAAACACCATTCCAAAATATTGAAACATAAATACTTGCAAACAGAGGTACTTGGTTTCTAAATACTTTCCCCCTAAAAATACTGAAGCACAATCACATCTAAAATTCGAGTAATACTTTGTATTAGTGTGGGAAAAGGATTGTGGAGTCAGAAGACCTTGAGTCAAATCTCACTTCTGACAATTAATGCCCATGTAACCTTGGTTAAGTCACCTAAGTTCTTTAAAATAAGTGGGGGTTGGGGCAGCTAGATGGCGCAGTGGATAGAGCACCGGCCCTGGAGTCAGGAGTACCTGAGTTCAAATCCGGCCTCCGACATTTAACACTTACTAGCTGTGTGACCCTGGGCAAATCACTTAACCCCAATTGCCTCACCAAAAAAAGAAAAATAAGTGGGGGTAAGTGGAGGATAGGGTTGTCTTCTTCAGTCTCCTCCAGCGCTAAATTGATGAAGTTCTTCTAATAAAAACCCTACTTATGTCCCAACTAAAATCCACCTTCTATAGGAAAACTTCTCTAACCCCTCTTAATTCCAATGTTTTTCCTCTCAATTATTTTCCATTTATTTATATGTATATATATGTGTGTGTGTGTATATATACATATACATATATATATATACAAACATATATATATAGCTTGCTCTCTCTATATATAGTAGTTTCCCCCATTAGAATGTAAGTTCCTTGAGAGTCTTTTGCCTCTTTTTGTATCCTAATGCTTAGCACATAGCAGGTAATTAATAAGTGTTTAATAAATGAATGAATGAATGAATACTTTAAAATAGTAGGCCAGATTCTGACAGTGATTAGGTGAAGGATAAACTAGGTAGTTGGAAAGATCATGGCATTATAGTCTTAGATCTGGAAAGGCCATAAAAGTCATTTAGGCAAGTTTCCAACCTAAGGTTTTTTTGTTTGTTTGTTTGTTTCTGATCGCAAGTCCAGTGTTCTAACAAAATTTAGGCAGGGAGGGGAAAACAATTAAAAAAAGATCATGCAGGCACATTTTCTTTCCCATTTGTTGGAAAGATCAATTAAGTCAAATAACACAGCATTATTTTCATCAAAGTGGTTATGCTAGCTTTAGAAAATGGGTCAAGTTTACCAATTTTTCTGACAATGTTATTGCTACCTCCAAGCAAAAGCCTACGATAGTTCAACACAACTGTCTATTGTGTATTCTATAATAACCACATGCCCCCTAGTGATCTTACTGAGCATTGCAAGAGGCATTCAAATCCTGTTCAGCTTTCCTATTTTCCTCTTTCACATGTACCAAGACGCAGTGTCTATGGTTGCTGATTTCCTCCTTTGTAAAATGAAGGTGTTAGAATAGATGACCTATAAGATCTAAAATCCCATGGAGCATCTGCATGATCAAAAATGATGTCGTTCACATGTAGTTCAGAAATAGGATTACAATGTTGAAAAAGAGAACCATCCATTTATCTTAAGGATTCCTTTCCTGCATGCCAATGTTTTCATTAGCTTCACCAGTCCAGCTTAAGGTCTGCTTTACTCCATACATACTTTCCTCCTCGCCTTAGAAACATTTTTTCATCAAAACCACTGAATTTTATGGCCTCTTCAACCCCCACATCTAGAATTGATTTAGAAGGATCCTTTCGGCCCCTTGTACAGTCCAGGAAGCGCATCTAGAAAATTGATGATACAAAATTAGTACATGCTAAAATGCTCCTATCACTTACTATCTCTAGCATTCATTAAGGGCTTAAGAACCTTTGCCTTTACATTTGTTGTTCTTTCCCACCAGTGTATAGTATAATGTCTGACATAAAACAGGTGTTTAATAAATGCTTCTTGACCAAGTATATATACTAAAGTCCAAAGAGTCTTAAGCCTGTACTTTCACTGATTGGTTCACATAGTGCCATATATTGTTACTTAGTTGGAGAGATAAGAAGAGAAATTTTGAGTTCCTTGTGGGCAGAGGCTATGTCTTTGTGTCTATCACTAGGTCTAACACAGTCCCAGCACTTAGTAGTAACTAAAATTTCTAAACCCGCATTTTGGCTTCAGATGTGGTTTTCACAAAACAAAGTGGTTTATCTAGCAGCTCATTTGGCCATTCTGAGAAAATTCAACAATCAAATGAGAGATTCAGAACTACAGAAAGAAAGATTCACAAAACATTAATGCCAGAGGGGAACCTAGTCCTCTAGTCCAATTCATTTACTTAAAGATAGAAACACTAAGGCCAACAAAGGTGGAATAACTTGACCAAGGTTACCCAGATGGTGGGGGAGGTCAGGTCTATATACACCCAAGCCAATGTTCTCTTAAGTTCCCCAAAGAGATTATTTTCCCTCAAAAAACCAAACCAAACCAAAACCAAAACACTCTGCTTTTGAATTATACCAACTGGCTCTCTGTCGTAACCAGTTTTACTGAATAATTGCCAATTCACTACTCTATCTTGTGTCCTATAGACACAGTCATAATCCTAAAATGGATTTTGACAACTGTAAAGAATTAGTTTTTAAGAAGGCTAAAAAAATCCTTTGTCACAATGAACATTTTCCATAAATGAGCCTAAATGGATATTTGATTTGATAAGAAATAATTACTCATTAATATATTATTTTTTTTAAAAGTATGAAATGCTGCTTTAGAAACACTCAAAATAATACACATGGCTTAGCTCATTAAAACACAAGTAAAATTGTTGCACTTAACTGATTTGTAAGCAATATTGTTTTTATAACTTGTTGACTTACATATTCATCCAGAATAAGGTAAGAATCTTTCATCTGCAATGCAAAGAAAAAAAATCACCAAAAACTTAATTTCAATTTTTTTTACATGATCCACTAAAGTGTTATTCAAATACTCCATTGCAACATGGAGTTGACCCACAGTCCTTGAAGGTTATGTCAGCAGACATTGAGCTGTCAAAGGCCTACTAAGCTAGCAATATTTCAATAGAGGCCTGGTGACAGCCTGTCTGTGCACTGAGGTCCACAAAGGTTCAGCATTGAAAAGGTGACTAACAAATCATGAATCTCTTGACCATGGTAACTTTTGAAGGGTCATTGTCAGTGGAAGGGGTACCCATATGGATGAGTTTGTGGGTCTTTGAAAGTATATTTGTCACAGACTCATAACATATTAGAGCTGGAAGGAGACCAACTGATCATGGAGTTTCACCTCCTGGTTATACAAACAAGAACATTAAAGCCCTGACAGGGGGTTATCTTGCACTCTGCCCTGTGACCCTGATTGGGTCACATATGGGGCATTTGTTTCTGAGTACCATATTTTAGAAAAGACATTGAAAAAGAATTTGAAGAATGGTGACGTACCTAGAGATCTTGCCATATGGGGAATGGTTGAAATATATCTATCTTCAAGTATTTGAAGGGTTATTAAATGGACAAAGGATGAGACTTACTCTGCTTGGCCACAGAGAAATGAACTAGAAACAATTGGTAGAGTTTTGAGAGGCAGGCTTTTATTTCACACTAGGAAATATTTCCTAACAATTAGAGTTGTTCAACAATTAAGTGAGTTGATTTGGTGGAGCCATGGACAATAGCTTCCCCACCAATATTTAGAGCTGAAGGGAAAGAGGTCATTTAGTCTTATTACCTCATTTTACAGAAGATGAAACTGAGTTTCAGAAAGGGAAAGTAACTTTCTTTTTTTCTTTTTTTTCGGGGCAATGAGGGTTAAGTGACTTGTCTAGGGTCACATAGCTAGTAAGTGTCAAGTGTCTGAAGTCGGATTTGGACTCAGGTCCTCCTGAATCCAGGGCCAGTACTTTATCCACTGCATCACCTAGCTGCCCTGAAAGTAACTTTTTCTGGGTTACACAAGTATTAAGTATTAGCAGAGTCAGTATTCAAAACCAGATTCTCTGACCCAGTGTCCATTACTTTTCACTATAACTGCCACATAGCAGAAAGTACAAGGTCTTTTTTTCAGGAATTCCATAAAAAGAGGAATTCTCTTCTGGTACCAGTTGGATTAAATGACCTCTAAAGACCCTTCCAGGTCTGAGATTCTGAAATAATAATTTTTATATGTTCACACAAAAATTTAGAACCAAAAGTAAAAATAATAATATTTTAAGATTTACAGAGTAATTTACAAATATCTCATTTGCTTCTCACAACAGCCCTGTGAGGTAGGTACTATTGCAGACAGAGATTAAGTGATTTGCCCAGTGCCACACAGCTAGGAAGTATGTGAGGCTAGATTTGAACTCAGGTCTTCCTGATTCTTCAAGCCTCATACTCTATCTACTTCACCTCTCTCTCTTTCTCTCTCTCTCTCTCTCTTTCTCCTTCATACATAAACACACATACACACACATACACACAATATTTATACATATATATTATCACTAGATTGTCTCTCAGACAGGAAAATCAATAATTTCTTTCAAAGTATGTGAGTAGGACTTCTGGGACTGAAAAAATTATCTTGCATAATGTAGCTAAAGGACAAGAGCTTAGAGATCAAGCCTCTCATTTTACAGCTGAGGAAACTGAGGCCTAGAGAACTTAGTTATTTTGTGAGGGCACTGAGAGTAGAGATTAAAATACAGCTCCTGAGACCCCAAATCTACTGATCCATGATGCAGTGGAAGAGTTTAAGGATTTGGAGTCTGAAGCCCTGGGTTCGAATCCTGTCTCTGTTGCTTCCTACCTATGTAAGATAAGGCAAGATTTCCACTCATTGGGCTTCAGTTTCCTTGCCTGTAAAATGAGGGGCTTGACTTAAATGACCTCTGATGTCCCATCCAAATTTCACAATGATCTTCTAACAATGATATTTTTGTGCTTAATTTAGATCTCTCTGAAAGTAAAAGAAATATTTATTGTTCACCATTACCTTATTATTAGATTCAGGAACCAAACAGGAGATGCCTTTATGCCGGTCCAGGAATTTTTCAAAATCCTCATCACTGATAACAAATCGCTCTGCTTCTCTTAGGGCATCTTCCCCAGCATTCTCCCCCTCAATGATCAGGCACTGGAACACCTGAAAGAGTAGCATTGTGATTGTTTTCTCCCAAGTACCTTTCATTGTTAGGGGATCAGAGCATGCTTCCTCCTGAAACTTACTTTCCTCTCTGTTGTTGCACAGAGCTCCCTTTGAATTAAACAAAAAGTATGTTACATAGAAAAGTCACTTCAGGGACATATAAGTGACTCCTGTAAGGTCTGTAAAGAAGGAAGAATTTCACCCAGCAACAGAAACATCCAACAGATGCTTTAAATAACTATATTAAATATTATTCATATTTATATAGCATTTTAAGGTTTACATATCTCTTTTTCTTGTACAGACTCCAAGAAGTGTCAGATAGGTTAAATGCAAATTTCAACTAATATGATTTTTATATCTGTTTAAAGAGAACGTGCAAAGCACTTAGGTTAGGTGATAGGGATACAAGAACAAAAAGGAAACAGTTTACATGCTTTAAGGGGAGAGAATATATACAAATATAAGTACATACAAAATAAATAAATACAAGATAATTTTGGTGGAGGCACTAGCTTCTTGGGGGAATCAGAAAGGACTCAATGTAAGATGCGAAGCTTGAACTGAATTTTAGAAGAAACCAGTGTCTCCAAGGGGCAGCTAGGTGGCATAGAGTGCTGGCCCTGAAGTCAGGAAGATGAGTCTTCCTGAGTTCAAATCTGGCCTCACACACTTACTATTTCTATGACCCTGGGTAAATCACTTAACCTTTTTGGCCTCAGTTCACCATCTGTCAAATGAGCTGGAGAAAGAAATGGCCAACTACTTCAGTGTTTTTGCCAAGAAAACTCCAAATGGGGTCATGAAGAGTTGGATACTACTAAAATGATTGCAAAACAAAAAGTGATTCCAAGAGGTAAAGATGAGGAGGGAAGGTATTCCAAGCATGGGGCACATTTTGTATTAGGACAAGGACATAAAGAGGCAGAAGACTGTGTGTAAGGAATAGCAAGAACTCCAGTTTGGTTGGAATGTAGATTGTATGAAGAATGTTAAAGAAGACTGGAATGGTAGGATGCCATCAGATTGTGGTGGGTTTTAAATGCCAGAGGAGTTTGTATTTGATGCCAGAGGAGAAGAGGAGCCACTGGTATTTATTAAGCAGGAGATTAAGGTGCTCAGATATGTGCTTTAGCAATATAATCAGCAATTGTGTGAAGGATGGATTGGAGCAGGGAGAAGTTTAAGGCAGGAAGTTCACATGTAAAATTAGCCTGTATATTTTAGTAAAAGGGTCTATGCTTAATGGAAGAGATAAGATAAACTCAGTACATATTTTTTGTCAAGGTTTACTTTGTAACTGACTATGAGTGAACCCTTTCCAAGTGGATACTTATAGAATTATTAAATTTCAGATTCTCAGTGGATCAAAGGATCACTGAAAGTTAGGGCCTAAAAGGACATCGGTGATCATCTTGTCTAAACCCAATAGGTAATAAAGAAGGAAATTAGTCTTTTACTCCCTCCAAGGAGAGAAGAATCACGTTAATGTCTCATATCTTTCATTAAACCACTAAACAACCACCCCATTAAAATCACTCCTTTTCCCCTAGATGCCATGACCTCTACCTATAGCCTTATTTTTGGCCTAGTGCATTCTTTCTTGCTTTTGACAGCATCCTATGAGTCTAAAGTTCTATATTTCTAGGTGTGGTAAGTGGTTCAAAATTGGGGTGGGGCACAGACCCAAATGTTACTTCATATTGAAAAACAATCATTATTTGGTTAGCTGCCAATCACATTAAACCCTCTATTTTAAGAAATGAGGGATCGGGAGCAGCTAAGTGGCACAGTGGATAAAGCACTGGCCCTGGATTCAGGAGTACCTGAGTTCAAATCTGGCTTCAGATACTTGACACTTACTGGCTGTGTGACCCTGGGCAAGTTGCTTAACCCCCATTGCCCCACAAAAAAAGAAAAAAAAAAGAAAAAAGAAATGAGGGATCATACCATTCACCCTCCCAAATATTAGACCACCACCTGAGTATTTCTTTGAATTTGTAGTACTTGAATATACTTTCTCCTAGCATTTCCAGTCCTCAAATTATCATATTAAGCTAAATCATGAAGAGTACATAGTAATGGCCAAAAAAAAAGAAAAAAATAGAGGGGAAGAACAATTTAGATAAGCAAGATTTGTAACATATCAAATTCACTGACAGTGTCCAATAAAACAGAAAAAAATAATTTCATGAAGATCTCCCCACATGAAAAAAACTTCTGGGACAACTGAAAAACAGTTGGGCAAATCCTAGGTGTAGACCAAAATCTTATGCCATATTCTCTAAGAAATTAAAAATGTAAATATGTGAGCAAAAGGTCACATTACAAAGAAAAAAGATAGGAGAAAAATTAATTGATGATATCTTTCGCAACTATGGTTAGGTATGGTAGAGAATTCTTTTTTTTTCTTTTTTTTCCCCTTTTTTTGTGGGGCAATGAGGGTTTACTGACTTGCCCAGGGTCACACAGCTAGTAAATGTCAAGTGTCTGAGGCCGGATTTGAACTCAGGTACTCCTGAATCCAGGGCCGGTGCTTTACCACTTCGCCATCTAGCTGCCCCTCCCCCCGAGAATTCTTAATCAAAGGACAATGAAGTAAGCAAAAAAAAAAGTAAAGCAGTATCCAGAGTGACTACAAAAATGTAAACAGAAAGAATAATGACAAAAAATAAACTGAACACCGTAAAATAATCAGAAAAGTGTTGAGAAAATTCACCTTCCTTTCTTCACTTCAGTGGTGAGGTGTAATGGTAAATGGTGAATATACTCTTGGATTCAGGATATGAGTTTGAATTTGCTAAACTGACTCTATTTCCCACTTTCTTTTCATTTATTTATTTATTTGTTTATTTATTTATATATATATATATATATATATATATATATATATATATATATTTATTCATTCATTCATTTATCCATCCATCCATCCATCCATCCATTCATTCATTCATTCACTTATTTTGCAAGAGAGGGATTTCTAGTTGGGGAAAGGAGTAGGGGTACCCTTGGTAATTAATATGATGGAACAAAAAGCATCAATAAAATTAAAAATAATATTCATAAAATACAAAACCCTTTTATTCAATCATAGAACAACTGAAAATCATAGACACAGGAGTCCATATTAATATCTTATAACCACCTAGAACACTAAGAAACTGGGAGACTTGTCCAGGTTCCCCCAAACCAGTATATATCAGAAGTCAAACTTTAATGTAAGTCTTTCTGGCTTTGAGGCTGGCTTCCTTTCTGCTGGTCTAGGCTGACGCTTATATTTTCTGTTTAGAATAATTTATATCCCCCTTTAGGTACAAAGTTCATTTATCAGTCGGCCATTTTTCTTACATAAATATTGATCTTTATTGTCTTTTTTACATGCTGTGTGACCCTGGGTAAGTCACTCATTCTCTCAGTGCTCTAAGCTAGTAACTCTCTAAGATCAGATGATATCCAGATTGTTAGATAAAACATTTATTAAGTGCGTTAGTATGAGTAAGGAACTATGCTAAGAGCTAGGGATTCAAAGACAAGAAAGTCCCAGTCCTCAGAGAGCTAACATTATAATGGGAGAAGATAATATATAAAGCTAGAGGAGACATGGGGGACATGGAAATATTGTTAGGAGAATTGTGATGGAGGCCTTAGTCAGCAAAGATAAGCCAAATAAAGCCTATCAGAGCCCAGATTGTTTCCAAAAGCTGTCTGAATTTCCAGTGAAGAGGAAGTAGAGTTGAAGCAAAGGTGTTGACCTGAATTAGGAGAGGAAGTTTTTTCACCTGGGAATTTTTTATGCTAATTAAACCACAAGTCTGGTTCCTATCACTATCTTAAATAAAAGAATAATAATAATATCACATAGCCTTTCCCCAGAGAAATGTGTAAGTGTTTAGCATATCTTTTAGCTTTTATCCTCATCCCCTCCCAAAGTGCTATTATTCCTATTTTGCAAATGGAGAACCAGAGGGAAAGAACCACAGTTCCTGTGGGTGGATCTTTTGAAGATGTTGGGAAAATATAGGTGAGTAACACAGGGTAAGAAGGCATTGTGATATCCACCAGTCATACATCAGATGGAGTATTAAAACTATTTTAGGTAGATAATTAAGAATGGGTAGAGAGTATTATGCTTCCACACACCAGTAACCCAACCAAAAGTAGGATCTAGATCCCTTATATCCAAGCTGGGAGTTTTCACTGAGCTTGAGTGATCCCAAACTTTGCCAACAACAACCTCAGTAAACTGTTGCTTTATTTTGAAAAAAAATATGACAAATGTGGTTATGTACTTACTTTCCAACGAACAGGGTTCAAGGATTGAATCTGTTCATTCATGTCTTCTTCCATATTAAATTTGTTAATAACAGAATTAATCTTGAAAGCAACCCTATAATCTGCACACCACCTCCTCAACTTCCACAGATTCTCCACATGATTCTTCTTCCTTTGTCCACGACCAATCAGTGCATTGATTTGCTCATCAAAACTATCACACGAAATAGCAAGAATGTCTAGGTATTCACCTGTAGGGGAAAAAAACAGTATTTAATTTTCCCTTTCCAAGAACTGGATATAATGATTAGCTTATAAATATTCATCAGTGTATGTATATGTGTATCTACATATGTATTGTATATACATATATGAATTGACATAGGTATGCCTCAGTATTTATCTATGCATATATTTGTTTGTATAAATAGTCATATATATGTACATATATGTGCATCTGTGAATAGGATCATAGATCTAAAAGTTAGAAGGGGCCTCAGAGTTCATATAATCTAACCCTTCATTTTCAAGATGAGAACCTGAAGTCCAAGGTAGTTTTCTACTATGATTTTTTCCATTCTATTAGAAAAGTTTTATTTCTTTTTCAACTACCTGAGACATGATTTACATACCACAGTTGCTTTCTGTAGCCTCAGTTTGGCTAGGGAATGGACTTGTGAAAAATAGCTTGATTTAGATTCATACAACATGAATCCATTGGAATTTATGTTGTATGTAAGGCAATCTTTATTGTTGTAAAGCTTTATTTTTTATGGACACATATTTTGAAAAGTATGAATAAGCATGATTTTTTTTTTTTTGCAGGGCAATGAGGGTTTAGTGACTTGCCCAGGGTCACAGCTAGTAAGTGTCAAGTGTCTGAGGCCAGATTTGAACTCAGGTCCTCCTGAATCCAAGGCCAGTGCTTTATCCACCTAGCTGCCCCAAATGAAAATTTTAAAATGTATATTGACAATGTCAAGTGTCAAGTAAAAGAATGATACACTGTTGAGCACATAGACTGTGAGAAAGTTGAAAGAGTCTTCAAGAACATGTAGTCCAACCCTCTCATTTTGGAGATGACATTGACATTTACTAGATGTCTGACCCTAGGTAAATCTCTGAATCTTATATTCCTTATTTGTGAATTATGGATAACAATGGCACCTGTATCACAGGCTTATTGTGAGGCTTAAATGAGATCATCTATATCAAGTATTTTGAAAACCCCAAAGAGCTATATAAATGTTAGCAAATGGATCCACACATAACCAACCTGGCATCCTAGGAACTTCCAACTCTGCTTCCTGCTGCCTATATGACTTTGAGCATATCACTTCTCCTGTCTGACTTAGGGGAGCTCCTCTGTACAGATAGGGGAGCTAGTCTAGATAATTTGTTAGGTCCCCTACTATTCTAAAAGCTATGATCCCATGACCCTATGATTCATGTCCAAGTTTTTACCCATGTTCCTCTTTCTTATAAAGCCATGTCCTACCTGTAAGAGCCACAGTTTTCACAGGGGAGAAGGACCATTAAAGATGATCTAGTTCACGATCCCTATTTAATTGATGAGGAAACCAGGGGCAGCTAGGTGGTGAAGTGGATAAAGCACTGGCTCTGGATTCAGGAGGACCTGAGTTCAAATCTGGCCTCAGACACTTGGCACTTATTAGCTGTGTGACCCTGGGCAAGTCACTTAATCCTCATTGCCCCACCCAAAAATAAGAGATTTTTTAAAAATTGAAGAGGAAACTAAGGCCAAGGTTTATCAAGATTAGACAGGGGCAGAGTTGGAATTAGAACCTACTTCCCTTGATTCCTAATTAGGTATTCTTTCAGCTATGCCACATATCCAGTTGATCATTTAAGGTACATTTTAAGGTCCACTTTGTTCATTTCCTTCTCCTCTTAATGTTAATGACATGGTACAGTGGTAAGAGCATTGAATTTGTTATCTGAAGACATGAGTTTGAATTTCCCCTCAGCTAATTACTTCCTCTATCTGTGTGCCGTTGGGTAAGTCACAGTCTCCCTGGCCATCAGGATTTTTTTGTTTTTGTGAACTAATGTCTTTGGACTAAATAGCCTTCAGAATTAGAGTCCTATAAGTTATATTCTAGGTCTTGTGATGTCATGTATCGAGAATCAGAAGACCTGGGTTCAAATCTTGTTTTAGGATCATGCTATCAGTATAAGCTAGCACAAATCACTTTCCCTTTCCAGGCCTCAGCCTCCTTTGCTGTAAAATGAAAATCTGGACTACGTGATCTCAAAAGATCCTTCTGGTTCCAAAAACTATAATTGTTACTTATTCAGGTCCCTGCTGAACTCAAATTGTACAGATAGCTTGCAGAAAGTTTCTGGGAGATGAGTTTTGGTTTTTCCCCATTCTAGTTCCCCAAGACAATTGATCTCAGTCCTCTGGGAGAAAGAAAGAATAGACTCCAACAATAATCAAAAAGTACCAAACCAATTAGCACATAAGAATTCACTCACCATAATCCTTGAACCATTTCTCTCTGATCAAGCTTCCATTACTCACAATGCTGACACTGGGGAGTTTTAGTTCTTTTTTGCAGAATTTCACCAACTTGCCTAGGAATTCTCCCCTGTCATGTAGAAATGGCTCTCCTCCTGAGAAGTTAATCTTCTCCATACCTGTCAAATGGCATGGGAAAATTTATGATTTTTTTTTTCACTAAACTAAACAACCATTTATTATATACCTACTAGATGCAAAGCCCTATGTCAGAGCCAGAAGAAAAGAATGAAGAACAACACAGTCCTTATATTCAACTACTAGATAGAAACTACTAGATAAAGAATAGCTGACCTTTACAGAGTGCTTTGTTTCTGGGTTTAACTTATAAACAATCCTTTAGCCACTTAGCAAACATTAGGCTATGTTTGCAGAAAAAAAAACCAAACTATTTTAAAGACAAGTAGAAAATTAATATGATACATATTCATAATTTTTAGGCAGTATTTAAAAATTACAAAATAACTTTAGCTCTAAAAATGTTGGGGTTCAGATTAGATTTGAATTAAATTTAATTATCAAGTATTTTTGGAGCAACACCTAATTCATCATAAGCACTGTTACGTAAGCACTTAAAATGTGCAAGGCCCTGTACAAAGCACCAGGAATATTTGTAGGAAACAAAGAAGTCTAAGATACAGGGTAATATGGAGTATTTAAAGTCAGAGAACTTGTGTTGAAATTCTCTCCTATGATATGTTCTATCTGTGTAATATTGGGTAAATCACTTAATTTCTATGAGCCTCAGTTTCCTCATGTGTGAAATGAGGGGGCTGACACAGTTGCCCTCTGAGGTCCTTTTGAGTTCCAGATCTACAACCTTGGATCCTATGATCTTATAAACTGAGTTTTATTCCTGGATGTCCTTCTTGATGTTTGTGTAACCTTGGGCCAATATCTTAACCTTTCCATTCTTTAGCTTCCTCATCTATCAAAAAAAAAAAAAAAAAGGATTTGGACCAGAGGGTTTCCAATGCTCCTTTTAGCTCTAAATCCTTAAGTCTGAAGTCTCTTTTCTCAAGAGTCTTACAGTACAATTGGAGAGTTAAGATGCAACAACAAGAAAGTTTGATAATATGCAATGGAATATTGGATAATAATGGATAACATGCCAAAAGGAGTTGTACAGAAATAAGTAGTAACACATGCAAGCACAGATTAAGGAGAGAATGACTTGATCCAAAATAGTAGAGGAAGACAATGAAGAAAGTGGGCCATGGCTTAGGGACATATGATAGAATTATGGAATTATATGGCTGGCAGGCAATTTATTGTGCAGAGGCTGGATGGTGAGGGGATCATTTTATAGAGCCTCTCTTCCAACAAAATACAGAATCTCAGATCTGGATAGGATGAAAAAAGACCACCTGGTCTGACCTGTCCTCCTTCCATCCTTTCCTTCTTTCACCTACAATCCTCCAGATCGAAATCTTTTTTTTTTAAATATATGAGAAAAGTGAATAATGGAAAGGTTAAGTGATTGGTTCAAGTTTATACAAATATCAAGGACAGCCAGGAATAACAGTGTTTATCCAGCTCAGATCCAAGAATTTTGGGGAGGGTGGAAGGGAATCACTGGCAGCAGCCTTTTTTTGCTTTTGTTCAGCTCTAATTGTTACTGTGTTTGTCCTTTCATCCAGGTAACTTCAGAAAGGCTTGTCTTTAAAAAGGCTATATTTCTTAAGAAAGAGACATTATGGAATCAGGAGACAACATGGTACCTGGATCTAATTTCTATCTCTACGACAGTCTAGCTTTGTGACCTTGGGTAAGTCGTTTTAAATACCTTAGACCCCAATTTCTTCATCTGTAAAATGAGAGTGTTATCACAGGCTCTCTTGGTAATATCTTCAATTTCCCAAAGTCTAATCTAAATCTTTCTTTTTTGTTTTTTTTTTTGTTGTTTGTTTTGTTTTGTTTTTTGCGGGGCAATGGGGGTTAAGTGACTTGCTCAGGGTCACACAGCTAGTTAAGTGTCAAGTGTCTGAGGCTGGATTTGAACTCAGGTACTCCTGAATCCAGGGCCGGTGTTTTATCCACTGCGCCACCTAGCCACCCCCCTAATCTAGATCTTTCTAATTGTAATCCCTCTGGCTTTGGGAAATGTCAAGATCAACTGTTTACAGTCTCTTACATTTCATTAATTACACAAATTGAAAGGTTTAATGGAGTTAGTTTCCACCCTGAAAGTCCTCTCCATACCATTCCCCTCCCCCCCCTTCCCCCGCCGGAAACACATGCTAATAAAATCTCAGGTATGGACCAAAAACAAAACCATAAGTATTAAAGAACCATACAAGAATCAATCACAACATCCTGACTGCTGGAAGTGGGACAACTATTATGATACACAGCCTTTCCACAAGTCACATCTTCAAAGTGCTGAAAGTTAGTTATATACATAAATTTCCAAATAGAGACACCAGTGAAAATATTAGCTAACACGCTATATCTTTAGTTTGTTCTCTAGAACAGTACTGTCTTGCTGGACATTGGCTACAAGAGAACTTGTGGGCTTTGAGTCTAGAAATATAATAGAAGCAGAAACAAAAAAAGAGAAAGAACAGAAGAAAGGGGGGGAAATGGAGAATAATGAGTGAGAAGAGGGCAATGAGCAGAAGAATCAGTGGCGAGGGAAGACGCATAAATACCCATTCATGAAAAGGAGCAGATGCCATGACAATAGACATCAGAAATGGTCCAGAGGAAGTGAAACATTGTGAGCAGTTGAACAGTCTATTGGCAGTCAGTGAAGAGCCAAATAGGCCTTCAAATATCAGTAGCACGCAACCTAAAAGGCATCACTATATTATGGTTTGGTGCTATAATTGATGTTCACTATGGTTACATTCAGTCATAACTAAGCTAAATTATGATCAATACTCTTTTGCTATGAAGGTAGGGAATTGTATAATACATCTCAGAAAGATCTATACCTTTGAATATTAAACATTTCTTTTTAAATATATAATGGTCAAAGTATCTAAGACAGTAAGGTGGCAGAGAGGATAGAGGGCTGGGCCTAGAGTCAGGAAGACCCTCATCCAATGTTCAAATTGGGTCTCAGACACTTACTTGCTGTGTGACCCTGGGCAAGTCACTTAATCCTGTTTCCCTCTTTTTCCTCATCTGTAAAATGATCTGGAAAAGGAAATGGCTAACCACTAATATCTTTGCCAAGAAAACTCCAAATGGGTGGGGGGGTGGGGGGTCACTAGAGTCAGACACAACTGAAAAATGACTGAACATAGCAGGAAGTTGTTTCTATTTTTCTTCTATTTCTTGGCTCAAAACCTGCAAAGACTTTTACAGTCATTGCTGTACAGGAAGACAACACTGTTCTAGAGCTATTATTCTAACATATCTCATACTCCAGGAAATGAAACCTGCCACTGTGGAAAGAATTTGAAGTTAGAAGTTCTGGACTTAAATCTTGGCTCTAACATTTTCTGTAGGACATTGAACAAACCACTTACTGTCTCTGGGACTTAATGCCCTCATTTTAAAATCAGATAGATGAGATGGTCTTTATGGTCCCTTCCAGCTCTAAATCCTTTGGTTCTAAATCAGTTTAACTAATCAGGGTTTCTTTCTTTCTTTCTTTTTTGTGGGGCAATGAGGGTTAAGTGACTTGCCCAGGGTCACACAGCCAGTGAGTTTCAAGTGTCTGAGGTTGGATTTGAACTCAGGTCCTCCTGAATTCAGGGCCAGTGCTTTATCCACTGCACCACCTAGCTGCCCCCTAAATCAGGGTTTCTTAACCTTTTTTCCCCCTTCACCTTTTTTGTATCATTGACTCATTTGGCAGTCTGGTGTAGCCTATGAACCCATTCTCAGAATAATGTAAAATTCATACCATAAAATATGTAGGATTGCAAAGGAAACCAATCATATTGAAAAAGTTATTGAGTATTAAAAAACCCACATTCTTGGATCCTTTTAAATATACCTGTGGACCCCTTATGTCTCCATAGATGCCAGTTTAATAGATCTTCGACTAGATAATTTCTAAGACATTAACCAACTCTCAAAATCAGTTTTGAAGGTCTATGTAAAATGTCTTAAACATTCCTCAATTATTCAAAATAGCAACTGATATTTCATCATGTCATCATGACTAATAGTCCCACTCAAACTTCCTTATTAGAAGTACAGTCATGTAGTATAGTGGCACGTACAGTGGGCCTTGAGTAGTGTAGGTTTAGGGCAAGTTCTGGCTCTTTAACTTACTAGTCATGTGATTATGGGCAGATTCTGCAGCTCTCTGAGCCTTAGTTTCTTCATGTATAAACTGTAATTAATGATCCTTATTCTACATTATTCTTAGAATGGTTTTGAGGAAAGTGCCTTATAAATCCTAAGACTTCATAAAATGATATAATAGCATCCTCAGTTACCAGACACCATTTTTCTCTTTGGTGGAGGGAAGTAGTCCACAGATATAAAATGATCCACAATTACAATTCTGTAGACACTTCTGTGGTCAAGTTAAAGTCTGATTGTTTAATGAGTACAGTACTCATGTTGTTGTCAGAGGCTGTGTGCCCAATGACTAGGGAGCCTGATAAAATCATAAATTGTTTCCTGAAGGTACATTTTTGGCTTGAACCTTTTTAAATGAAGAGATAAATAAGTTATTCTCCTGAGAACAGACATATCAACACAGGTACCATGCATTCATTTGGTGCATCACTGTCCACTGTATATCAGCTCATAAAACTCTGAACAGACTTACTCAGCTTACCACTTTCCAACCCCTAGTTCAGGAAGGGCTTTGCTTTCTTGAGAATTATGTGGAAGTAAATTGTCCTCAATGTGACATCCAAGAAAGTATCATAAGCGTTTTCTCCCCAGCCAATATTAGAAAAATATTACTGACACTTAAATGGATTTGTGATCTGCATTTGAAAGCTCCCTCCAATAGGGTAAGTCACAGCCTATACCAGCCTAACTTTTGTTTTCATTGTTAATGCATCAGAATCAAATCCTACCATAAAATTATGAAACCTTTTGTAACATCATTCAACTCATACCCTATAAGCTTGTTTTAACATTGTTCATGTGGCAGAATGAACTTTTGCAATGTTATCTCACCTGATTATGTGGTTTTTCCCCTTTCTTTTTTTAGACCCAATTAAAAAGTTCTGGTGGAACCTGCAAGGGCCAGGGATTCCTTCCCAATTTTGTTTTAGCATTTTAAAATAGAATAATTGTTAATATTAGCTGGGAAAGAATAGATTGAACAACACACCAGGGTAGACTTTCAGCCTGTTAACAGAAGGGCTTCTTATTTCAGTGTTACCTTCTCCCAACTTACACACTTACATACATACCTACACAGATAAACAGAAATACACAACATCCTGGAAAAATCATAGGATTTTAGGGCTGGAAAAGATCTTTAGCATCATCTATTTCAATTCTTTTTTTTTTGGCAGGTGATAAAATGAGGCTGATGGAGAAACCAATTTGCTTAAGGTCACATAGTTAATATTAATAACATAGGATTTAGAGTCAGAAGCCCCTTTGGTCTTGGCTCTGGGCTCTGTCACTTACTAGCTGTGCAATCTTGGGCAATCTGCTTCACCCCTCTAGGCTTCAGCCTTTCCATATGCAAAAAGAAAGGTCATGGGATTTTAACCTGGGTTCCATGGATTTCATGGGTCTGTGAACTTGGAATGGCAAAAACATTTACATCTTTTATTTTTATCCCCCTCTAATTGAAAGATAACATTTCTTTCATTTACGAATGGTACGCAATAAACAACATTGTGAGAAGGGGGACCTATAGGCTTTACCAAATTGCCAAAGTGCTCCATTCCACAAAAAAAGTTAAGAACCCAGGACTATGTTCTCTAACATCCCTCCAACTTCTAAATTCCCATGGAGGAGCCAGGATTCAAAGCTAGATCTTTAGACTCTGAATCTTGTGTTCCTTTCAGCACTCTGTGCAGGACACTGAAGACCCTTAAGTCAGACTCACCTGCTTCTTTCAGCATAAGGAGACCTCTCTTGGCTTCCTCCAGAGGAAGCACAAATGATGTTTTAGCGGTGTGGAAGCAGAAACCACATTTGTAGTTACACTGTCGAGTGAAATGATAGTTTACACTGACAGGGTTAACAGAGAGCCCTGATGCATCTTCCTCTCCTGCAGCCTCTTCTCTTGTTGCTCCTCTCTTCTCTCCGTGCTGACTGCTCCTCTTGCTACCTGAAGACCATAGCAGTGCCCCAATTGAGGAGTATAAATGTATCAGGATCTTCCACAGAGAAGTTAGCTGGAGACTGAATACATAAAGTAGCTTCTCAGAAAAGCCTGTTAACGTGAGCAACCACATATCTGCCACCTCTCTCTCACTGCTGTGCACAGGACACAACTGAAGCTCACTTCAAACTCTGCTCTTAAATATCAGGGTTCCCATGGGCTGGCTGCTGAGTCACATGTGAGAGATGATGCTTCTTGTTTTTCTTGTCAGTTGAGTAGTTTCATTTCCTTCTTCTGTGAAATGAAAATTGGAATGCAGACAAGAAATTACACAATCTATGTTATGAGAAAATGAAATTACCTTCTCAGGATTCCCTCTTTCACCCACTGCTTGCTACCTGCACCACATTGTAGTGTTCTGGATGCCTTGGTGATATAGCTTAACTTAAGGCCCTAGTATTGCACTTGAGAAGATATTTTTCAGTGTGTTTTGGGGGAAACTTCCCGGGGTTTTCTTATCTTCAACTTCGCCTCTGAAGCTGCACTCAGGCTGTCTTATATCCCTGGGCTTATTCTAACAGAAGATTTTTAGCTTTATAGAATCAAAGATCTAGAGTTGGGAGGGAGGTATTGAAAGCAGGCCATTCCTCTCAACTATATTCTTCCCATTGTTCCACTCCAAATCAGTCTGCCTTTTCCCCAGAGACCTCTGGAATGCCAGCTCCATAATTAACAAAGAAACAAAAGTGCTTTCATCTTAAATCTTTTTGTTTCTCATTCCTTTCATCTTCTGGCATTCACTAAGGGTCAGGTACTGTGGACTGAGAGCAACTTCTGGCTGTAAGAGTTAATGAACTAATTGACAATAAACTGTAAACCAACCATTCCAAAGGACTCATGATAAAAAAATGTTATCCACCTCCAGAGAGGGGAGTGATGAACTCTGAGCGAAGATTGAAGCATATTTTTTTCACTTTCTTTATTTTTCTTAATTTTTTTCAACATGGTTAATGTGGACATGAAAAATAAATCAATTCTGAATCACTGACATCCTAAGACAACATAATATATTTTCCAAGGATAATGACTTCAGAAAGGTACCTGTTAATTCAAACTCCTACTGATTAAATTTCATTAGATATTTGGAAAGAACACATAGCAATAAGCTGACAGGGACATTTGTGAGGATAAAAAGGAAGTAACATATAGAATGTTTTATAACCAAAGCCTTATATCACTAGTCAAGCAACTGATCAATCAGCAAGCATTTATTAAATGCCTTTTATGTGTCTGGGGGGCAGCTAGGCTGTGCAGGGGATAGAATGCTGGGCCTGGAGTCTGGAAGACCTGAATTCAACTCCACCTTCAAACACTTTCTAGCTATATGACCCTGGACAAGTCACTTAACTCTGCTTGCCTCCATTTCATAATCTGTAAAATGAGCTGGAGAAGAAAATGACAAACCATTCCAATATCTTTGCCAAGAAAACCCTAAATGGGGTCATGAAAAGTTGGACATTTGTATAAAACTCTCCTTGTTAGTGGAGAATGATTACTTAATTCTCCATTTGCATGAGGGGGACAGAGTGAGAACTTGGAAGAAGTGAGATCTTAGTTCTTCAGGGTTCCAGCTTCAAGAGAGGGTACTAAGTTTCAGGCTCTTCTGCAGCAAGTGAAAGACTCTGGGGAGAAGCCAACATGTAGTGGAGTTGTCCTTATTCCCGATTTATTACACTATAGACTTTAGGGAATTTCCCCCTGGGTGAGACCAGAGATTGTTGAGCAGAGATATTTCACTCCTAGTGGGATAGCTCATTCACTTTGTCTAAATTGCATTTGGTGGAGAAGTCAAATCTTAGTATATATACATATATATGTATCTATACATATATATGTATAGATACATATATATGTATATATCTATCTATATACACACAGATTGTGTGTGTGTGTAAAAAGAGAATGAGAGAGAGGGAGAGAGAGATAGAGAGATGGTAGAGGGGGAGAGAGAGAAAGAGGAGACAGAGAGAGAGAGACAGAGAGAGAGAGAGAGAGAGAGAGAGAGAGAGAGAGAGAGAGAGAGAATGAGAATGAGAATCATGCACCTAAATGGGGCATTTCTTCCTCGTTAAAGGTATAGCATCCAGAAAACACAGTTTGAAGCTAAAATCATTCCCCCTAGAAGAGCAATATTTGGGAAAAGGCAAATATAATTCTAGACCAGAAACTCTTCTCTGAGAGAAGAGTAGCTAGTCTAATGGCTTCAATCTCCTCTTTGTATGACACTTCTAGAGAAACCCAAGTGGATAGCACATACCTCTGCTTCCCCAGAGCCTAGCAGTGCCTGACACTTCACTAGCCTTAATCACTGAATGGGCATTGCTTCAGGTGCTTTGCTTTACATATTTTAGCAAAAAGAAGTTCAATGCTTTCCAGGAGAGCCCATTTCACTTTTGGATAATTCTGATGCTTAGAATAGTTTTGCTTATATTAAATGAAAATCAACATCTCTGCAACTTCTCCACCATCCCAACCCTATGTCCCTAGTTATGTCCTGTCAGAGTGAAATAGAACAAACTGAATCCTTCATCAATATATCCTTTCAAATATTTGAAAAACATCATTTACCTTTAATCTTCTCAACTCAATAGTGTCAGAAAACATATGGTGATACAAGGCTGAGAGGGGAAGACACAAGACCTTCCCATTCTGGTAGATTTCTTCTCTTAGTCTTTTGTCAAGAAACAAGTGATTATAATTCCTTAAGGGGTCATAAAGAACATTACAAAGTCACTTTTTGTGCTAATATGTGATATTTGAAGTGTTTATAAAATGGCAGTTCTAAGCATAGAAGGTTCTAAAGAGAAATATTGGTTCATTTAAGTGTGGACCCTGATAAAGGGAGAGAAGGAGAGAAGAGATAGGAGGGAAGGGAAGGGGAAGTAGAGGAAGAGAGGTGAGAAGTTTTCACTTGCGTACCATAGCATAAACACGAAGATAGACCTTGTAGCCTGATTGCTAGTGCTCCCTGCACAGAACAATAATGAAAAGACTGAATGATTAGAAGTTATCTAGGACAACTTTGATTAATCATGGGCATTTGTCTCTAAGTATCTGAAAATAAGAGTGCACAGGGTGAGAGGGAGACAGCCTAACAAATAACATCACCGTTTCCTTGAACCCAAGTTGGTCAGCAAATCACTCATCATCCTAGTCATGCTCCAGCTTGAGAGTGAACAGGACTGCCATTGAATTGCTGACCTTTGAATTGGTTCAATAAGTAACTGTGGTGACAAATGTCATTTATCCTTCAATCCTTCCTTTAATTCCCCCTGTAGGTAAACTAAAGATATCTTCAGTTTCACTTTTCTGTTTAGGTTTCTATTTCATACCAATTTTTTTCTACAGCTCTTCCCTCTTCCTTTACCTTAATATTTCTCTGTGTAAGCTACTGTTATAGTTTTCTACTTAGTCTTTGAGGGATACAAAAAACTTCCCCATATTAGCCCTTCAAACACTTGAAAACACCTAACTTTTTCCCATGAAATCTTCTCTACCCCAAGCTGTCAGTATTTTAGGATGCTGCAGGGCTAATAAGTGAAAACACAGGCACTGCCACTTTTGCCAGAAGTCTCTCTTCCAATCTTCTGCATTTAAATGTTGATACAGGCACAAGAAGGGGGAAAAAAGTGATTATAAACTAACAGAGGATATGAAGGAACAGGAGGAAGTAGTGTAAGATGTAAATACTTTGGAGGATTGAGATTCTGGTCTGAAGGTTGTGAATGTGGTAGCACATACCAAGGTGCAGTAGTGATGAGGTTCCCAGGTGGACATTTTATAGATGAGGAAACTGAAGTTCAGACTCCTTAAGTAATTTGACCAGAGGCAAACAGGGAATGAGGAAGGACTTTAACCTAGGTCATTAAACTCCAAATTTAGTCTTCTTTCCATTGTACCTTAGTACCTTATATAAGAGAATCCTTAACTTCATTGACTTTACAATCTAATGGTACGGGGTGTGGGTGTGTGGGGGGGGAGAACACCACTATCAATCATAAATTAGAGCCTAGAAGGGAACTTAAGCCCATTTATTTTAATTCCCTTGTTTTACAGATGAGGAAACTGAGACCCAGGAGAGGTAAAATGTATAAGATCATATATATTTTAGCTGAAAGAAATTTCAGAGGTCATCTAGTCCCCCTCTTTATGTAGATGAAGAAACTGAGGTCCAGAGAAATTAAATAATATGCCCTAGGTTATATTAGTAATAAGCGTCAGGGGGCACTTCCTTTGACTCCAATTCCATATGATAATAGTGTAAGGAAAAGTAACCTTAAGACTCAGGGAGTCTTAGTTCTTAGACTAGCTCTGATACAATAGCCTTCTCAGCTCTAAATCATAGGCTTCTAGCTAGTCAGGTCCAGAAATCTCACCTCTGGGCCTAGCAGCTCAAAGCATCCCCTCAAGGGGATACATAGAAGCCATATCCTCCAGCCCCACCCACCTCAGGCTTCCAGGCAACCCAGCTAGGCCTAGGTCCTTGGGTTTCACTGTTTTCAGCATTTGTTTCTATGTCAGAGCCCCAAAAGAAAAAACTCAACACTGCCTGTGCTCCTTTCCCACTGCTCTAAAGGAAAGGGCAGGGCGTCTGAGGCTTCTGCAGCGCGGGACATGTCTGGGAGCTGACCGCGCGGCCCCTGCTGTGCCCAGCCCCCGCCCACCTCCGAGCTTTCGTTTCTTCGCGAGCCGTGCCCGCTCTGGGGCCTCCCCTCCCCCCACGCCCCAACCCCAGTCCCATCGTTAGTTTCGTTTCTGGGTCGGTTTCCTTTTTCCCACTCGGGATTTCGCCCCTCGGGGCGGAGCCAGCGGTCCCTAGAAATGGCCTTTGTCCCGCTTCCGGGCGTCTTCATTCTCAGATTCTTGGAAAGGATGCGGCCGTCGCAGGTGTCAGCTGTCCGTCGCCAGGCCACTTCTATGTGCCAGTCTGACCGGGGCCGAGACCGCTTCTTTGTCCTGGAGCTGCCAGACTTTGGTCTGGCTCATTTCACCCTCTGCGGTGACTGCGGTGACAGCGCACACAGGATCGCCTCGACCCGCAGAGACACCCGCCTTGAGACGTTCCTCCTCGCGCCCGGGCGTAGCTACTCCCTGTACGTGCCCATAGCCCCAGGTTCGGGCTACGGAGGCCGGATCCGCGCTGCGCGTCTGCACCAGCATCTGCTAAAACAACTTAGCCGGGAACCTTTCCAGAAGTGCCAGCTGCGGCGCCTGCTCTCCTACTCCCCTGACAGTCCACCAGGGAGCACGGAGAAGGGCTTCGTCCTGTGGGATCCCCAGGACTGCCTAAAAATACAGAAAGCCTTGGAGGGGCTGCTGGCCGCCTGCAAAGCTCCGCGTCCACATCTGGGCATGTTCGAGGCTGACCACAGTGGTCAGATCTGGCAGAGTCTGTGGGAGCTGCCAGGGGGAGTAGGAGATGAAGGGCGGAAGCTAGTGGGTAAGCTGCGAGTGGTGTCTACTGAGGAGCCTCCTCTGCACCCTTCAGTGCCAGACCTACAGGGCTCTGTGGTTTTTCCCAATTTAGAGGAAGCCCGAGAGGTTATTGTGCAGGTAAGAATTCAGCACCAACCTAGGATGGACAGTCCTAAATGAAAACCAAAACCCCAAATCATAGGGTTTAAGGGATCATAGGTCCATAAATTTAGAATTGGAGGAGACCAGAAGAAAAAACTCATTTTACATATAAGGAACACAGCTTTCCTTACATGTAAAGAAAGCCTTTTATTTATTTATTTTTTAAACATAGAAGCTTAAATGACTTCTCCAAGGTAACACAGGTGGTGAATGCCAAACTTTGGGATTTAGACTCTGAGGCCATTCATTGTTATTTACCAGTTTTCTAGAAATCATCTACAGGTGAGAAAGCCTGGGTCAGGAAAGGTTTGTAGTCCTTGCTGTTGTTCAGTCGTACCCAACTCTATGACCACTATTTGGGGTTTTCTTGGCAATGACACTGGAGTGGTTTGCCATTTCCTTCTCCAGTTCATTTTACAGATGAGGAAGCTGTGATAAATGGAGTTAAGTGATTTGCCGGGAGTCACACAGCTATTAAAGATCTGAGGCCAGAGTTGAACACAGGTGTTCCTGACTCCAGGCCTAGCACTCTATCCACTTTGCCACCTAATTGTCCTATCGGTCATAAGAGAATAAATTTAGATGTAGAAAGGACTTTGTAGATAAAATAGTCAGGTATCCCTTCTCCTTTCTTGTGGAGGAAGAAATTGAGGCCCAAAGAGCTAAAGTGATTTGTCCAGGATCGTATAGGAAGTAAATTGCAGAGGTGGAATTCCAACCCAGCTACCTCTGACTCTAAATCTGGTATCCTTTCCCACTGAACTAGATTTGCTAGGCATTTCACATTTTACCCCCAGAAGCTGGTGGCTGCTTCTTCTTCTTCTTCTTTATTCTTTTTTTTTTTTTTTTGGTGAGGCAATTGGGGTTAAGTGACTTGCCCAGGGCCACACAGCTAGTTAAGTGTTAAGTGTCTGAGGTCCGATTTGAATTCAGGTCCTCCTGACTCCAGGGCCAGTGCTCTATCCACTGTGCCACCTAGGTGCCCCTGGTTGCTTCTTACTAATAATTTTTCTTGGTCTTAGTTTTGATTTTGGTTACCCTACCTGTAACTACTCCGGCCTAATAGATTTCATGCAGAAGGTTATACTTTGGGAAAATGAGATCTCTTTGTTGGTCACAACTATGAGAAATGAAGGTTCTGGAGATTTGGGTTTTAAACAGTGCTCTGGTGGTAATTGATTTTGTGACTTTAGGCCAGGCCCAAGACCTCTTTGTAAATTACTATGTGGGAGGATGAGATCTCAAAGGACCATAGGACAAAAACATGGAACTGGGATGTAACTTTAGAAATGAATTAGTACAATCCCCTAAAGTAAAGACAGAGCATGGAGGAAAAATGACTTACTGAAAATTTACCTCTTCCCTCCACACTTAATAGAAAGAAGAGAAGATCCAGACTCATCTCTCAAGATACTTAGTTTAATAGATTACAAAAGTGACTGATTACCAAGTGCTTTGTGACTGTACCAAATATAGGCCACAATTAGTTTTGCTTTGTGCTTATTATGATCTTGGTCAATTCATTTCACTTTTTTGAGCTTCAATTAATTATTTCACTTGTAAAATGGTGTTAGTAACACATATAGTAATAAGTTGGCAGGCACATTTGTGAGGATCAAAAGGAGATAATTTATATAGTGCATTTTATAACTAAAGCCATTTATCATCAGTCAAACAACTGATCAATCAGCAAACATTTATTAAATACCTATTATGTGTCTGGGGGCAGCTAGACTGCACAGGGAAAATAGAGTGCTGGGTCTGGAGTCTGGAAGATCTGAGTTTAAATCCAGTTTCAGACACTTACCAGCTATGTGACCCTGGACAAGTCAATTAACTCTGCCTCAATTTCCTCATCTGTAAAATGAATGGCAAACCACTCCAGTATCTTTGCCAAGAAAACCCCAAATGGGGTCATGAAGAGTTGGACACACTAACAACAACAGCAAATCATGTGTCCAGCATTGTGCTATGTCCTAGGGATAGAAATACAAAGAATGAAACAATACTTTGAACTAACTTGCATTTCCATGAGGGGAACACACACATATTTGCAAATATACTGAATAAATATAAAGAGAAAAAATACAAATAAATAATAGGTAGTTAGTAGTTAAGTACAATTTATATAAAACATGAAGGGATCTAGGTGTGGACATCACACTCAAATATCATCTATCCATGCCCCTGATTTACCAGAGGAGGAAACCGAGGCCCAGAGGTGTTAAGTGACTCACTCAGGGTTGGGTAGATAGAAAGAAATAGAGCTGTGTGATTTGAATGCTGGTTATCCAACTTTAGAACCACTAACAGATCTCTCACTATGTCTTGCCGATACTTCTGCTTATACAAATATTAGTTGTTTGTAATTTTATTATCTGTTATTATTAATCCTTCATTTTCAAGGAGTAACAGTTTCCATCAGAAAGAAAGGTAACAATTCTAACCTTAGGAGGAATATGTCCCTTCTCCCCAAAGGGAGAACAATTTTAAGTTAAAGTATAAGTTTGGAGGACGTCGAAGCAACATGCCCATTCTAGCCATGCTTTTTGTCTCATTTTGAGATGGTAAACTTCAAGGTAGGCTTTTCCTCTTGAAGGATCTTCCTGAAAAGTTGATGCATTTGGTGACACAGATTTGATCAGTACAAGTCCCCAGATTCATACCATTCTCAGTTTTCATTTCTAAAGCTAGAGTCCTCACATAGATAGTACAAGCATTATTATTCCTATTTTTTCAGATGGGAACACTGAGATGTACAGATGTAAAGTATTTGCCCTGAGTCAGTGAGCGCCATAACCCAGTTATCCTGAACCCATCTAGGACTCTGTCCAGTGTTCCATTGTTGATACCTAAAGTTTTTTGTTTTTTGTTTGTTTTTTTACATTTGTTTGGGTTTGTTTCATAATTGCTGAAAGAAAGGCCAGGGTACTTACTGAAAAATGAACCTAAACAGTCCTACGAAGAAGTTAGGAAAGACAAAAAAAAGGGTGGGGGGAAGAGAAGCCTTTAAACAGGAGTAACCTAGAAAGCTGAGGGGTTTGTTTGTTTTTCTTTTCCAGTTTCCTTTCCCAAGGATGAAAGCCTCACTTGGACCCTGTCATTGATAATAGTAATTACATAGTAACAGAAGGTTTTGATTCATTCCAGAAAAATCTTTCTTCTAAATCTTTCAACAGCCAGAGTTACAATTATAGCTTTGAGTGCCCATTTTGATTGTTCTACTGAAGTACGGAGATGGTGTGACTGTCCTGTGAGGAAACGTCTTAATAACAGTAATGATATTTCAGACCAACCAGAACTCCAAATGTGTGTTGTGCTTCAAAGTTATACATATTTAAGGCTGTACAAAGAAGATTTTTTGAAACTCCCATATAGTAGTTTCCTGTATAAACTCTTTTACTGTAGCCAGAAAAAGATCTTAGAGTCACCATTTTCATTTAAAAATAAGTTTTAATACCATACTCACCATCAACAAACATGACCATTTTGTTATACTAAGAAAATTAATGAAAAAAGAAATTGCATATGAAACTTATCTTCTGTTATGTACACTGTATTATTGCTCTCTTTGGAGTATATACCTAGCAATGAAGTCTGGGTTCAAGAGCATGAACATTTTAGGCACTTTCTTCATATAATCCCCACTTGCTTTCCAGAATGGTTGGACCATTCAGTACATTCAAGACCTGCAGTACTTGTTTATTCTTGGTCTTCATAGGTCTAGATAATATGGTCCTAATAAAACTAAAACATGTTTGATGGGGGTGTTTCAAGGAAGGAGGCTATTTCAAGAACTCATGAATGGAAATTGTCATTACAGTGTACATCTTCAATTCCTGAAGCCCAAGAAGTTCTTAATTTGGTGGATAAATGCCCGAAGAATGCCCAGAAGGGAAAATTCCCTGTCATTGTTATTGAGGGTTTGGATGCTACTGGTAAGCAACTATTCCTTCATTCATAAAGTACAATATTAATTATAGAATTTGAGTTCATTTTCTTTCTTTCTTCCTTTCTTTCTTTCTTTCTTTCTTCCTTTCTTTCTTTCTTTCTTTCTTTCTTTCTTTCTTTCTTTCTTTCTTTCTTTCTTTCTTTCTTTCTTTCTTTCTTTCTTTCTTTCTTTTTTTTTTTTTGCGGGGCAATGGGGGTTAAGTGACTTGCCCAGGGTCACACAGCTAGTAAGTGTCAAGTGTCTGAGGCAGACTTTGAACTCAGGTACTCCTGAATCCAGGGCCGGTGCTTTATCCACTGCGCCACCTAGCCACCCCCATGCCACCTAGCCGCTCCTGTTCATTTTCAACTGATCAAACGTTCATTAAGTAATTTTGTGCAAAGCAGCATAAGTGGACTTTGGAGATAACAAGGATGAAAAATGATATAGTACATTTTAATTTTTGTGCTTTGCCTGATCCCAGGAAATAAAACATTCTTTTGTTTTGTGTTTGAAATACAGGAAAAACTACAGTGACCCAGAGAATTGCAGAAGCACTGAATGCTGTGTTCTTAAAGTCACCTCCACCCTGTGTCATCCAGTGGCGAAAAATATTTGATAATGAGCCAGCAATCATTAGACGGGCATATTACTCCCTAGGAAATTATATCATGGCTTCTGAAATAGCAAAAGAATCTATGCAGGGTCCTGTTATTATAGACAGGTAGGCATAAATCACATATCTTTTTTATTTTATGAACTTTTATTTATGGACAATATTTTTGTTTGTTTCTTTTTTGTGGAGAAATGAGGTTAAGTGACTTGCCCAGGGTCACACAGCTAGTAAGTGCCAAGTATCTGAGGCCAGATTTAAACTCATGTCCTCCTAAATCCAGGGCCGGTGCTTTATCCACTGTACCACCTAGCTGCCCGCCATGGGCAATACTTTTAATGGAATAAAAATTACAATTCACATATGCATAGGAGTTTAAGGTTTTATATATCCCTCTTCACTCAATAACCCAGTCAGGTATAGGGAATGCAAGGAGCAGCAGATAGTATTGAGAGATTTTGATTGAATGATTTCTAAGGTCCCTTCCCACTCTCAGTCTATAAATTATTATTATCCCCATTATACAGATAAAGGAAACTTTCATTTACAGTGAAATGATATGACCTGTCATTCCAGTTCACAGAGTTTATGTGTCAGAACTAAGACTCAAACTCCAGATCCCTAAATTCAAGTCCTTCTTAGCACCTTACCAAATAATGATATTGTTATTATAGCTTGCATTTATATATAGGGCTTTACGGTTTACAAAGCACTTTTATTTGCAGGGCAATGAGGGTTAAGTGACTTGCCCACAATCACACAGTTAGTAAGTGTCAAGTGTCTGAAGTCAGATTTGAACTCAGGTCCTCTTGAATCCAGGACTGGTGCTTTATCCACTGTGCCACCTAGCTGCCCCCTACAAAGCATTTTACAAAATATTATCTTTATTGATCGTCACAATCCTTTGACATATGTGCTACTATTTACTATTACCCCCATTTTACAGATGAGGAAACTGAGATAAACTGAGGTCAAATAACTCACCCAAGCTCACACAGATAGTAAAAATCTGGGGCTGGATTTGAAATCAGATCTTTCTAACTCTAGGTCCAGTTGCTCTATGCATTGTTCCATCTCGCTGTCTTTGAACTCCAGGAGTTGAAGGTATAAGCTTTTAATAACCCATGCCTTTGATGTAATGGATAATTTGATGTTCTGGGAGATATTTAATAAGAATAGGCCTCAAGCAATAAATAATTTACTTTTCTTAAAAGGGATTGAGATTGAGAAAAGAATGAGGCTCCATTAGTCTTTAGGATCTGTTACACTGTTCTCACTTCCCCAGACAGTTTTCCAGTTAGATGGTTTACATAGACTGTATTATTGCTACAGATCTTCGCCATCTGTAGTCAGCAAAGTCAGCTAATATTTATTAAGTGTCTGTTATATGCGAAAGGATTCAAAGAAAGGAAAATTTTAGTCTTTGCTCTCAAAAATGTTTTAGTCTAATGGGGGAGACAACATGCAAATAGCTATATACAAATAAGATATATCTAGGATAAATTGGAGGAGGGGTAATCTTAGAAGGAAGGTAGGAAGATTAAGGAAGACTGGGGGCAGTTAGGTGGTGCAGCAGATAGGGGGCAGCTAGGTGGCATAGTGGATAGAGCACTGGCCTTGGATTTAGGGGGACCTGAGTTCAAATCTGACCTCAGACACTTGACACTTACTAGCTGTGTGACCCTGGACAAGTCACTTAAGCTTCATTGCCCTGGGGGAAAAAAAAAGATTAAGGAAGACTGAGTAGGCTTCTTGAAGAAGATAAGACTTTAGTTGAGAATGAAAATGCTCTCTCTGAAGTTCCAAATGTGTTCTCTTAACAACTCTAATGGCCATTTCGCAATCTATATCCTTCTTGATTGCTGTACAGTCTTTGAAACAATTACCTTCTTCTCTTTGATACTCCCTTCTTTCTAAGTTTTTGTGACTCCACTCTTTCCTGGTTTCCCGACATTTCTAACTGCTCCTCCTAACTCTACTTTGCTAAATCTTCATTCAAGTCATGCCTACTAACTTTGGACACATAACAGGGCTCTATCCTGGGGTTTTTCTCTCTTCTCTCTCTTTACTATTTCCCTTGGTGATATTATCGACTTCCATGGATTCAATGATCATATTTATGCTGATGATTCTCAGCACTACTTATCCAGCCCTAACTTCTCTGCTGACCTTCCAGTCTTGCATTCCGAGTTGCCTATTGGACATTTGGAACTAGATATTTCAGAGACTTTTTAAATCCAACTTTTCCAAATCTGAACTCATTATCTTTCCCTCCAAATCCTTTCCCTTTCCAAACTTTCATATTCCTGTTGAGGGCACCACTGTCCTCCCATTTATCTGGGCTCATAATCTAGGAATCATTCTTGACCTCTCACTCTCTCTTACCTCCCATATCCAATCTATTGGCATGGATTTTTGATTTTACTTTTGGAACCTCTTTTGAATATTCCCCCTTTTCTCATCTTACTCTGCCACCCCCCTGGTCCAGGTACTCATTTCCTTATACCTGGACTATTCCCTTTTGTTTGGTTTTCCTTCTATGCCTCTCTCCACTTCAATCTGTCCTCCACTCAGCTGCCAAAATGATCTTAAAGACCAGGTCTGACCATGTCACATTTCTACTCAAGAAACTCAAGTGGCTCTCTATTACCTACAGTATCAAATAGAAAATCCTTTGTTTGGCATTCTAAGCTCTTCATAACCTGAAACCCTTTCACCTTTCCAGTCTTCTTATATTTTATATTTCTCCATATACTTTGTGATTCAGTGACTATAACTGTTGCTCCAATAATAGACTCCATTTCGCAGTTTCAGATGTTTCCTCCTTATGTCTGTCTCCTGCTTTCCTTCAAGTCCCAGATAAAATCCAACCTTCTACATGAGGGCTGTAGAAGTCTATAGAAATAAGGGCCCCTAATGTCTACATAAGGATCCTTATGGGTTACATATTGACTTTGCTTTAAAATTCAATACTGTCTATGTTTAAATGGATTTTTATTTATTTTGTTAACTATTTCCCAATTATATTTTATTCTGTTCTGGCTGTATCTATGAGTGTTTTAGGCAACATGGGTCCCAAAGTGTGGCACTCACTAATCTGTTCAGCTTTCTTTTTTTGGACTCCTGATTTATTGATAATTGACTTCTTTAAAGAGATAAAAATGTCACCTTGTCAAATGAAAAGATGAAGCACTTACTATTGCTATCTATGCAGTTTGGGTTCATATTCAGAGAGTCTAATGAAATCCATTTTGTTATTGCAAAATCGAGGACACCATGACCTAGCTGAAAAACAAGGGAGCCAAAATTAATCTTGCACATCGAAGTGCTTAAGGTGCACAAGTGCAAAGTATCCATTTTTAAACTAACAATTCCTGCGAAAGGACTAAAATGAAAGTTTATTAAAATCGGCCATTAGCAATACCTGTCCCAGGTGGTTTAGAATCCTCTTCAGCAAATGCTTATCAAGCACCTGCCACATGCATCATCACTGTCACCACCGTCATCACCACCACCACCATCATCATCGATAATCTATGTAGAAAGCTCTCTACACATTAAAGTGCTCTTAATGTGTGAGCTATTAACATTATTGTTGTCATCATAATTTTCATTTAGCACTTTAGAATAAAAAAGGGTTTTGCATGTGTTATGGGACACCTCAACATTGTGGGGACATGGGGGAAGACTCAGGTTTATACCTTAGTTTTGCTACTTACTACTTGAATGAACTTGAATATATGACAATCTATGTTGGCCTTACTTTCTTCATCAGTAAAATGAAAGATGTGGACAATGTGGTGATCTCGAAGGTTTCATCTAGCTATAATTCTTTGATCCTATGATAGTCTGGGCTCTTATTGCTTATAAGTATCAGAGTTGATCCCAGGTTTCCTAAAAAAAATGTCAAATTACTTTCCATTAGAGAGTAGTTCCTCTTCTATTGATAATGCTGACCTTGGAACTCATCCACTCCAGCTTCCCTTCTACTCTAGTCTTTCACCCCCAGTCCTTTGCTTCTAACACTCCCTACAGAAGATCTTTAAGCCTTTACTGCTTAAATATTTCATGTAACAGGGAACTCACTATTCCTTGTATCCTTTCAGGTACTGGCACAGCACAGCTGCTTATGCAATTGCCACTGAAATAAGTGGCTTTCCCCACTACCTACCTCCAGCTCATCACCTTGTGTATCAGTGGCCCAAGGACTTACTCAAACCCGATATTGTACTGCTGCTAACTGTGAATCCTGAGGAGAGGATACATAGGATCCAGGAACGTGGGATGAATAAGACAAAGGAAGAAACTGAGCTGGAAACCAACAAGTTATTTCGTGAAAAGTAAGTCCTAGTTTCTTGGCATGATTAATTGAGGCTGAGACCCAGGAATGGGAGAAACTTATTCCCTGGTAGTTTCATTCATCAGGATAAAGTGATGTCAGTGGGTTAGAAAACCCAGGCAGATGAAAAGGAAATGGAAGGAGGAGGCATGAAATGGGGATTCCAACTATTACAAGATGTCGCTTTAGTTCAATTCACTTCATCAAATCATTATTAAACATATAGTAGTTGTAGTAAGTACTTACATAGCATTTTAATATTTACAAAGCACTTTACCAATATTATTTCATTTGATCATTGTAACAACTCTGGGGGGTAGGTGCTTTTAATATTTCCATTTTACAGAAAAGGAAGCTGAGGCAGGAATAGGTTACGTGATTTGCCCAAGATCACATAGCTAGTGTCTGAGGTCAAATTTGAACTCAGGTCTCATTGACTACAGGCCTATAATCCTATTTCCTGCACTGCCCAGTTGCATCTTCTGTCAGCAGGCACTGGGGTGAGCACTATGAATGAAGAGAATGAAACAGTCACTGCCCTCATGGAGATTACACTCTTCTGGGGGTACAAGATCCCTGGATAAGTAAATACATTGTAATTTGATAAGGGAGGGAGAACTAAAACCTGGAACAAGAAGGAAGGTTTCAAGGAGAGTGGGATACTTGAGCTGATTACTGTGTAATGATTGGAATGATGCCACCAACTGGAGACTTGCTGTGGGAAAGCTCCACCATGAGGAAAATGCCTCAGAGGCATTGTGGCTTTTCCTTGGCGTCAGGAAATGACATTTGCTCATGGGTGTTGTCTATCCAGGCTACCAGCCAATCAACTTGAGGAGCCTCCTATTTTCTGGGAGGAGACAGGAAGGAGGAGAGGGAGCCTGCGCAGAGAGCTCTTGGGCTTTTTGGGTTCCTGACTTGGTGGTGGTGGCGGCAGAGGACTTCACAGGAAATTTGAGGAAAGATAGGAATGCCAGGCTGTTGGAATTCTGTTTCTCAATCTTTTTCTTTCTATTTTCCAATAAATCCTTAAAAACCTAAACTCATTTTATCAGTGATTTTAGTCAGTTTCCCCCCAAAACTGGGGGAACAGATTAGAATCCACATTTAGAATCTTAAATTACACAACTGAATGAAAAGATTTTGAGAAAAGGAACAGAGGAGGGAAAAGAGGTTCTGAAAATGGGGGCCAATGGCTTGTACAAAAGTACTGTGGTGCGAGATTGAATGGGGAATCCTAGAAATGGTTACCAGTATAGTGTGTCTAGAATGCAGAATTCCTAGAGTGGGGTCATATGAAATAAATCAGGACAGGTGAGCTGGAGCTCAATTATGCACAACTTTAAAGTCAAGGTCAAGGTGTTAGTATTTTATTCTTTTTTTTTAATTTTTAAATTTTTTATTTTACCTATAAGGTATTTTATTTTTTCCACTACATGTAAAGATAGTTCTCAACTTTTGTTTATACAAGCTTTACAATTTCAGATTTTTCTCCCTCCCTCCCCTCCCTCCCCTCCCTCACCCCTCCCCTAGACAGCAGGTAATCTGATATAGGTTATATCTATCTATCTATCTATCTATATACATATACATATAGATATAGATATATATATATACACACACATATATAGAAATAATAACATTAATTCTATTTCTGCATTATTCCTGTTATAAGAGAAAAAATCAGAGCAATGATGAAAAACCTCAAAATAGAAAAAAAAACAACAGCACCAAAAACAAAAGAAATAGTATGGTTCATTCAGCATCAATACTCCACAGTTCTTTTTTTTTTTCTTGGATTTGGAGATCCTCTTCTATCATGAGTTCCCTGGAACTCTTCTGTACCATTGCATTGGTGAGAAGAATATAGTCCATCACAGTAGATCAACACTCAATGTTGATGATACTGTGTACAATGTTCTTCTGGTTCTGCTCGTCTCACTCATCATCAGCTCACGTAAGACCCTCCAGGTTTCTCTGAACTCCTCCTGCTCATCATTTCTTACAGCACAATAGTATTCCATTGTATTCATATACCACAACTTGTCCGGCCATTCCCCAATTGATGGGCACTCCCTCAACTTCCAATTCCTCGCTACCACGTAAAGAGCAGCTATAAATATTTTTGTACATGTGGGTCCCTTTCCCCTTTCCATGATTTCTTTGGGAAAAAGACCTAAAAGTGGTATTGCTGGGTCAAAGGGTATGCACAGCTTTATCACCCTTTGGGCATAATTCCAAATTGCTCTCCAGAATGGTTGGATCAGTTCACAGCTCCACCAACAATGAATTAGTGTTCCAATTTTCCCACAGCTTCTCCAACATTTATTATTTTCCTTTTTTGTCATTTTAGCCAATCTGATAGGTGTCAGGTGGTACCTCAGAGTTGTTTTAATTTGCATCTCTCTAATCATTAGAGATTTAGAGAATTTTTTCATATGGGAATAGATAGCTTTGGTTTCTTCATCAGAAAACTGCCTGTTCATAACCTTTGACCATTTCTCAATTGGGGAATGACTTGGATTCTTATAAATTTGATTTAGTTCCCTATATATTTTAGAGATGAGGCCTTTATCAGAAGTACTGGCCTCAAAAATTGTTTCCCAGCTTTCTGCCTCCCTTCCAATCTTGGATGCATTGCTTCTGTTTGTACAAAAAATTTTTAATTTAATATAATCAAAATCATCCATTTTGCTTTTTATAATATACTCTATCTCTTGTTTGGTCATAAACTGTTTTCCTTTCCAAAGATCTGATAGGTAGACTATTCCTTTCTCTCCTAATTTACCTATGGTATCACCTCTTATGTCTAAATCGTGTATCCATTTTGACTTTATTTTAGTATAAGGTGTCAGATGTTGGTCTATGCCTAATTTCTGCCATACTATCTTCCAGTTTTCCCAGCAGTTTTTGTCAAATACTGAGTTCCTATCCCAGAAGCTGGAGTCTTTGGGTTTATCAAACACTACATTACTAGTGTCATTTACTACTATATTTCCTGAGCCTAGCCTATTCCATTGATCTACCACTCTATTTTTTAGCCAGTACCAGATGGTTTTGATGACTGCCGCTTAATAGTAAAGCTCCAGGTTTGGTACAGCTAACCCACCTTCCTGTGAATTTTTTTCATTATTTCCCTGGATATTCTTGATTTTTGTTTTTCCAGATGAATTTTGTTATTATTTTTTCTAGCTCTATAAAATAATTTTGAGGTAGTCTGATTGGTATGGCACTGAATAAGTAAATTAATTTAGGCAGTATTGTCATTTTTACTATATTAGCTCTGCCTATCCATGAGCAATTGATATCTTTCCAATTATTTAGATCTGATTTGATTTGTGTGAAGAGTGTTTGGGAGTTGTGTTCATAGAGTTCCTGGGTTTGTCTTGGCAAGTAGACTCCCAAGTATTTTATATTATCTACTGTTACTTGAAATGGAATTTCTCTTTCTATCTCTTGCTGCTGGACTTTGTTGGTCATGTATAGAAATGCTGATGATTTATGTGGATTTATTTTATATCCTGCTACTTTGCTAAAGTTGTTAATTGTTTCAAGTAATTTTTGAGTTGATTCTCTAGGATTCTTTAAGTATACCATCATATCATCTGCAAAGAGTGATAGTTTTGTTTCCTCCTTGCCTATTCTAATTCCTTTAATTCCTTTCTCTTCTCTGATTGCTAAAGCTAACATTTCTAGGACAATATTAAATAATAGGGGTGATAATGGTCATCCCTGTTTCATCCCTGATCTTATTGGGAAGGCCTCTAATAATTTTTCTCCATTGCATATAATACTTGCTGATGGCTTTAGGTAGATACTGTTTATTATTCTAAGGAAAGCTCCACCTATTCCTAAACTCTCTAGTGTTTTTATTAGGAATGGGTGTTGTACTTTGTCAAAAGCTTTCTCTGCATCTGTTGAGATAATCATATGATTTTGGTTGGTTTTCTTATTGATGTGGTTGATTATGTTAATAGTTTTCCTAATGTTGAACCAGCCCTGCATTCCTGGTATAAATCCCACCTGGTCATAGTGTATTATCCTGGTGATCACTTGCTGTAATCTGCTTGCTAATATCTTATTTAAGATTTTAGCATCAATATTCATTAGGCAAATTGGTCTATAATTTTCTTTCTCTGTTTTTGCTTTGCCTGGTTTTGGTATCACTACCATATTTGTGTCATAAAACGAATTTGGTAGAACTCCTTCTTCACCTATTTTTCCAAATAATTTGTATAATATTGGAATTAATTGTTCTTTAAATGTTTGGTAAAATTCACCCGTAAACCCATCTGGCTCTGGGGATTTTTTCTTAGGGAGTTCATTAATGGCTTGTTCAATTTCTTTTTCTAATATGGATTTATTTAAGGATTTTATTTCTTCTTCAGTTAACCTGGGTACTTTGTATTTTTGTAAATATTCATCCATTTCATTTAGATTGTCAAATTTATAGGCATACAGTTGGGCAAAGTAATTCCTAATTATTGATTTAATTTCCACTTCATTGGTGGTAACATCACCCTTTTCATTTTTGATACTTGTAATTTGGTTTTCTTCTTTCTTTTTTTTAATCAAATTAACCAATATTTTATCTATTTTATTGTTTTTTTCATAAAACCAGCTCTTAGTTTTATTGATTAATTCTATAGTTTTTTTTGCTTTCAATCTTATTAATTTCTCCTTTAATTTTCAGGATCTCTAATTTAGTGTCTAATTGGGGATTTCTAATTTGTTCTTTTTCTAGCTTTTTAAATTGGATGCCCAATTCATTAATCTCCTCTTTCTCTTTTTTATTCATGTAAGCATTTAGAGCTATAAATTTTCCCCTAAGTACTGCTTTGGCTGCATCCCATAGATTTTGGTATGTTGTCTCATTATTGTCATTCTCTTGGATATAGTTATTGATTGTTTCTATGATTTCTTGTTTGGCCCATTCATTCTTAGAATGAAATGATTTAGTTTCCAATTGATTTTCATTCTACTTTTCCCTGGCTCTTTCTTACATGTAATTTTTATTGCATCATGATCTGAAAAGGATGCATTTACTATTTCTGCCTTTCTACATTTGACTATGATGTTTTTGTGCCCTAATACATGGTCAATTTTTGAAAATATGCCATGTACTGCTCAGAAAAAGGTATATTCCTTTCTATCCCCATTCAATGTTCTCCAGACATCTATCATGTCTAACTTTTCTAGTAATCTATTCACCTCTTTCACTTCTTTCTTATTTATTTTTCAGCTAGATTTATCTAATTCTGAGAGGGGGAGATTCAGATCCCCCACTAGTATAGTATTACTGTCTAATTCCTCTTGTAACTCATTTAACTTCTCCTCTAAGAATTTGAATGCTATACCACTTGGCGCATACATATTTAATATTGATATTACTTCATTATCTATAGTACCTTTAAGCAAGATGTAATTTCCTTCTTTATCTCTTTTAATGAGATCTATTTTTGCCTGCACTTTGTCTGAGATAAGGATTGCTACCCCTGCTTTTTTTTCTTTAGCTGAGGCATAATATATTCTGCTCCAGCCTTTTACCTTTACTCTGTGTGTATCTCTCTGCTTCAAACGTGTTTCTTGTAAACAGCATATTGTAGGATTCTGGTTTTTAATCCACTCTGCAATTCGCTTCCATTTTATAGCAGAGTTCATCCCATTCACATTCACAGTTATTATTACTGACTGTCTATTCCCCTCCATTCTATTTACCCCCTTTGTACTTTTCCCCCCTTCTTTCACCCTATTTCTCCTCACCGACGTTTTACTTCTTACCCCTGCCTCCCCCAATCTGCCCTCCCTTTTTATCACCCCCCTCTCTTTTCTTTACCCTTTTTTCCCTTGCTTTTGTCCTCCCTTCTATCAGTCCACGCCCCTTTCCCTTCCCCTTTTGCTTCCCTAAAGAATGAGTTAAGTTTCTTTATCCCAATGAACGTATGTTATTCCCTCTTTGAATCAAATCTAATGAGAATAGGTTTTTTTTCACCTCTTCATATGATATAATTCATCCCATTCCACCTCCCCTTTCCTCTCCTCCCCATAGACTACCTTTATAACCCCTTAATTCTTTTTTGTATCATCACATCAAAGACAATTTATATTTATACCCTCTATGTAAAGTCCTTCTCTCTGCCCAAATACATTTACAGTTCTTAAGAGTTATGAGTATTCTCTTCCTGTGTAGGGATATAAACAGTTTAACCTAATAGGGTAACCTTTTTTTTTTCCCCCTCTGTTTACCTTTTTAAACTTCTCTTGAGTCTTGTATGTTGAGATCGAATTTTTTATTCAGTTCTGGTGTTTTCACCAGGAAAGATTGAAAGTCCCCAATGTCATTAAATGTCCATCTTTTCCTCTGAAAGAAAATGCACATTTTTGCTGGGTAATAGATTCTCGGCTGCAATCCAAGCTCCTTTGCCTTCCGGAATATCATATTCCAAGCCTTGTGGTCCTTTAATGTTGAAGCTGCCAGGTCCTGAGCAATCCTGACTGTGGCTCCATGATATTTAAATTGCTTCTTTCTGGCTGCTTGGAGTATTTTCTCCTTCACCTGCTAATTCTGGAATTTGGCTACAATATTCCTTGGAGTAGTATTTTATTATTAACGCAAGTAGAAGTACTTGAATTCAACTGAGATATGGAGAGGAGGGGGAAGCATAAAACCAGAAAGAGTATTTTGAAGCCCAAATCTCCAGCTAACTTCATGGTATCTCTCTTGCCTCTTAGTGAGCTCTCCAGCTTCTGGGTCCCTGAGAGTTCTGTATAAGGAACCCTAATAAGATCCTTCATGATGCTTCTTTTCAGCATGACCCACATTCTCTTTCTGCATCTTGCCTTTTCCTGCCCTGATCTCTCCATGGCATTCACCCTCCATCTCTAAATTTGGAAACACTAATTAAATCACTGCTCCAATCCTTAGAACTAGCTAAAAGGGCTTTACAGATATTTTAATTGTTCTTCACAACAACTCTCAGTGATAGGAAATAGCCACTAGTAAAGTGTGTCCAGATTGCAGGTGAGGAAAGTGAGGTAGGCAGACCTTTTAGTGATTTGGTCAGAGTCACACAGCTAGTATAACGTCTGAAGCTGGATTTCAAGTCAGGTCTTGTTGACTCCATGTCTAGCACTATCCACTGCTAATACCAGTCATATGTCCTATGGCTCCACTAGCCACTCCTATGACTTCCCAATTTGAAATATACCTTTCTGGCCACCATTCTCATATATGTGTTGTTTTCCTCCTCTCCTCCTCCTTCTTCTTGTTCTTGTTGTTCTTGTTCTAGTTCTTATTCTTCTTTTATTGTTTGTTTTTTTTTTTTGGCAGGGCAATGAGAGTTAAGTGACTTGCCCAGGGTCACACAGCTAGTAAGTGTCAAGTGTCTGAGGCCAGATTTGAACTGAGGTCCTCCTGAATCCAGGGCCAGTGCTTTATCCACTGCGCCACCTAGCTGCTCCCTTGTTGTTCTTCTTGTTCTTGTTCTTATTCTTTTTTGTTCTTGTTCTTTTTCTTGTTCTTCTTGTTTTAGTTCTTGTTCTTGTTCTTCTTGTTCTTCCTGTTCTTCTTGCTCTTCTTGTTCTAGCTCTTGTTCTTCCTGTTCTTGTTCCTGTTCTTGTTCTTGTTCTTGTTCTTGTTCTTGTTCTTGTTCTTGTTCTTGTTCTTGTTCTTGTTGTTCTTGTTCTTGTTGTTCTTGTTCTTGTTCTTGTTCTTGTTCTTGTTCTTGTTCTTGTTCTTGTTCTTGTTCTTGTTCTTGTTCTTGTTCTTGTTCTTGTTCTTGTTCTTGTTCTTGTTGTTCTTGTTCTTCTTCTTTTTGTTCTTCTTGTTCTTCTTCTTGATGGCAGGAACAGCCTTTCTTTTGTGTTTTTATCTTCAGAACTTTTCTTAGTGCCTGGAACATCCTTTTTATTCATTGATTTTTCATTCATAGGTAAGAACTAGGGAATTGAGGAGTTGTAGGGACATGGATTTGGGCAAATTACTTAAACTGTCTGTATGTCGTCAGTTTTATAGAAATATGGATTTAGAACTGGAATCTAGCTCACCTATTCCAACCCTCTCATTTTACACATGAGCAACATGATCTGACTCTAAATCCAGTATGCTTTACACTGTACCATATTGCCCTAAATATTTCTACAACTGTAAGATAGGGGATTAAACTTAGGGTTTTTTAAGAAAAAAATTCTTCTATCTCTAAATCTTATGCACCCATGAACAGGGACAAGATGACAAGGAAGGAAACTAAGAATGATGATAACTGAAATTGTTTCAGCTTCAGGATTCTAGGATTTATATATTGTTCCCATGTGACTAGACACAGTCACTGTTAATTATGCTCTACAGGGGAACACAGGAAATTGTCCATGAGGAAGTTCTGTTGCATCCCATTCTTCCCCACCCTTCTATGGACACAAGTAGGGTGGAAGGATAGACAGGACTGGCTAGTGTGTGTGCTGAGAAGCCCTCTATTGTGGGGTAAGGCAATGGATAAAGAAAGAGAAGTACAAATAATCAAAAAGCATTTTTTTAAAAAGCACCTAACATAAGCCGGGCATTGTACTATTCATTGGAGATCCAAAGCTAGACAGGAATTGATTTATACTTTTAAGGACTTTCCACTCTAAAGGGAGAATACAAACTATTCCTAAATAAATAAACATTAGACGCATGCAAAAGAAATAGAAAATTATTTTGGTGCAGACACAAAATTAACTGCTAAAGAAACACTAACTGGGAGGAGAAAGGAAAAGATTCATATAGGAGGTGGCATTTGAGCTGAGTGTTGAAGTGAGCTAGGGGTTCCAGAAAATAGAAGTAAGGAAGGAGATGTTCATGTATAGAAGACAGTCTGTGAAAAGATAGTAAGAGGGAGATATCCAGGCAACATCAAGTTGCCCAGTTTTATTGAAATGTAGAGAATAATGTGTTGTCATCCTAGAAAGACAGGTTGGAGCCAGATTGTGAAGGGTTTAAAATGCCAAGTAAAGGATTTAATACTTTATCCCATGGGCAATAGGAAGTTACTTGGAACTTCTTGAGGAGGAAAATGGCGAGGTCAGACCTGTACTTTAGAAATACTGATGTCTGCGCCACAGGGAATGTGGATTTGAAAGGGAGAAGCTGCATGCAGGGAGATCAGCTAGGAGAAAGCCATTGTGTTCTGGAGTCAGGAGGCAATGAAAGCTTGAACTAGGCTGTATAAGATGAGAGAGGGAACAGGATGAATGTGAACTACTATGGCAGGAGATTCGAAAAGATAAGGTAAATGATTGCATATAAAGGGTGAGTGTGAAGAATCAAGGATCAATCAACATTTAGTAAGCACCTACTATGTGCCAGGTACTGTGCTAAGCATTGGGGATACAAAAAAGGCGATATGTTTACAATCTAATGGAGGATCTCATAGCCCCTGGCTTACAAGCCTATATGGCTGTAGGAATAATGGTACTCTTAACAGAAGTAAGAAAGTTAAGAGGCAAGTTGGATTTAGGGAGAAAGTTAATGAATTCCATTTTGGTCGATTTTTAGGGACCTTTGGGACAACCAAGTGAGAAGTCAAGCAGTCAGAGATGAAGGACTGGAACTTTTTTTTAGTACTTTTGGTAAAATTTATCTTGGAAGAGGGAGGTCAAAATAATGGCTAGAGTGAGCTTTCTTCCTTCCTTCCTTCCTTCCTTCCTTCCTTCCTTCCTTCCTTCCTTCCTTCCTTCCTTCCTTCCTTCCTTCCTTCCTTCCTTCCTTCCTTCCTTCCTTCCTTCCTTCCTTCCTCCCTCCCTCCCTCCCTCCCTCCCTCCCTCCCTTCTTTCTTTCTTTCTTTCTTTCTTTCTTTCTTTCTTTCTTTCTTTCTTTCTTTCTTTCTTTCTTTCTTTCTTTCTTTCTTTCTTTCTTTCTTTCTTTCTTTCTTTCTTCTTCCTTCTTCCTTCCTTCCTTCCTTCCTTCCTTCCTTCCTTCCTTCCTTCCTTCCTTCCTTCCTTCCTTCCTTCCTTCCTTCCTTTCTGCAGGGCAATGAGGGTTAAGTGACTTGCCCAGGGTCCCACAGCAATTAAGTGTCAAGTGTCTGAGGTCGGATTTGAACTCAGGTTCTCCTGAATCCAGGGCCAGTGCTTTATCCAATGTGCCACCTAGCTTTTTTAAACAACGTGTGGGTTTTATTCAGTCTCTTGCTGTCTGTCATGAAGACATATTGTTAAGAATTAAAGGTGGTTGGTCTGTCCACACAAGCAAAGTGAAGTACAAACGTGTCAATAAGGTCTGACCAATGCCCCATCCTGATATGGAGGTAATAGTGGGTACTCAAAAGTTATACTGTTGGGGCATGTACCTTTCTACTTCCAGAGCCTTAAAGAATACCCCACCCCACCCCACCCCTACCCCCACCCAACACATCAAATCCTCATCTGTTAATTTATAACCTGACTATGTTTGTCGAGGTTCATTACCAGAAAATTTACCACCAGGTGATGACATTTTTTAATCACATAAGTCCCAGCAAGGTGCTGTGGATGGGATACTGCACCTGAAGTTGGGGAACTCTATCTTTGAATCTTGACAGTCATTGTCTAGACATTGGGAAGTCATATAGCCCTGAACTCTCAATTACCTTATACATACAGTGGGGTTAATAATGTAGTACTTACCTTCTGGAATCATATAACTCTCAAATGAGAAAATGTATATAAGGTACTTTATAAGCCTAAAAGCTGTGTGTGTGTATGCACATGAGTATATGTGTATATATGTGCATGCATATGTGTACTTGCAGTGCATGTGTACATGTACATTTATATGTATGTAGATATAGGGCAGCGAGGTGGCTCAGTGGATAGAGTACCAGACCTGAAATCAGAAGATTCATATACATGACTTCAAATCTGACCTCAGACAAAAGCTGTGTGGCCCTGGGCAAGTCACTTAACTCTGCTTCAATTTCTTCATCTTTAAAACAGGCTGGAGAAGGAAATGGTGAATTATTTTAGTATCTTTGCCAAGAGAACCCCAAATGGGGTCATGAAGAAAAAGACATTACTGAAAAAGACTCATCAATAACATATTTGCATAAATATTTGGCTATAGATATATATACATATGTTTATGTGTATATGTATGTATACACAAATATAAAAATATACATATAATACATATATAATATAATAAATTTATATATACATGCATACACACATATATATGTATATGTGTGTATGTATATATGTATATATATATATATATAATCTCATAAACCTTTTGTATTAAAGTGCTTAGCAATCCTGAGCTGCATTGGTGGAAAGGGCACTGTGGCCATTACAATTATGACTCTTCGAAGTATTCCAATAGATGGATTATTGAAGTAAGTTGATAATAAGGAATGATGTAAAAATGAGATAGTTAATGCCAGAATGGTGTGTTTTCTAGTTGTTGGTCAAAATGAGCCCTATTCAGGCTCTTCCAGATTACTCACTCTTCTTTGTTCTGCTTTTCAGGGTGGAAATATCCTATCAGAGGATGGAGAACCCTGCATGTCATATAGTGGATGCCAACCCAGACAGGGAAGAAGTCATCCAGACTGTTTTAAGTGTAATTAAAAAGTATTGTACCTCATTGTAGTCACTCCTGGGAAGTGACAGACTTTGCCTAATTATACATTAATAAACCTCACCCCAAAATCTATCCCAATATTTTTCTAGATCCCTGTTAGATATTTACAGTAGGAGGAAAGGAAGGAACTTAATATGCATCATACAAACATGGCTGTGGGGCTAGAAGACCTAGGTTCAAATCCTACCTCTGATGTTTATTACTGGGGGACTCTAGACAAGTCACTTAACTGCCTTGGGCCTCAGTTTCCCTTTTTTATAAAATGAGAGGTTGGGACTCAGCTTCAGATATCCCTTCAAGCTTTAGACTAGTGATCCTATGATCTGTGTGGCAAGTACAAGTTAATGAAAAGAGCATTGTATTTGAAGTCAGAAAACCCAGACCAGAATTCTGACTCTGCTACTTACTAGCTAAGACCATGAACAAATTGTTTCTACCACTGTCCTCTCAGTTACCTTCCAACTCTTTATCTGGTAATCCTCTTTTATGCATGTTTGTTCAAATACATACATGTGTGTATATGTACATATATGCACACATACATGAGTGCACATAAACACATACATTCCCATCTGGATAATGCTTGCATTATATACTGTCTTTTATCCAGATATTCTCTTCTGTGGTGTCATGACACCACAGATATGATGTACCCCAGCAGTGGGTTAATCAAGGAACTGTTTTCCTATCTTCTTTATTTAAAAAAAAATTCTGGAACAAAGTGCGACTTCAAACTCCAAACAATCCAGAACTATTTTCCTATCTTCTTTGTTAAAAACAAATTCTGGAACAATAGGTCTGTATGACTTTCCATGTCTTCCTAAGCACTCATTACTTCACTCCTGTGCCACCTTTAGCATCCCTTTGAATAAATATCATTACTTTTTTAGGGGGACAACAAGCATCTAGCAGCAGCCCTGAGAGTTTTCTGGCTTCATTGAGATCATAGTTATCTTCTGCCAGCCCTCATACTATGTATTATAATCACTGACATGTTTTTGATATGATTATGAAGATGACTATTTCTCTAAGTGGATGTCTTTCTTGAGGTTGGCCCCCACAATGTTTCCTATGAAGAATGACTTCCTTGCTTAGAAAGCTTAGGATTCATTATTGGGCAAGGGAACAAACTATATCTGGGAGAAAGTAGCAAAGGACACATTTCTCCTTCCTGTAGTTAAATTTTTCAATGTCTTAGCAGGCCCTGGACTTGCATTTTACAATTGGCAAGGTAAGACTTAAATGCAAAATGCTCTGATAAATGAACATTAGCATTTTTACAATTGCACAACACCCTTCTGTACCTCCCAATTGCCTTCAGAATAAAGTACAAGTTCCTAAGCCTGGAATCCATGTCTCTCTTTTTATTCCCAAACACGAGCAGTTTGCTCAACACTTGCCTATTACTGTTTGTTGAGATTTGTGTCATCTGCATTTTTGCCTCTGTACATACCATTCCCTTTGGGCAAAATACCAATCTCCTGACCCCAGTCCCACATTCTACCTATCTTACCCATTACTTATCTTATGAATCAGCTCAAGTACCATCTCCTCTAGAAAATCTCCCTTGGATTCATCTTTGAACTCATGGCCCTTATCATCTATGTTTCACTGATTCTTAATGGTGTATTATGACACTGAAGTTCCCTGGATCTGAAATCAGCCCTGCATATTACTGTATATGTGAACCTAAGCAAGTAATTTTATTTCTCTAGGACCTCAGCTTGTTTTTTTGCTTGTTTTTTTGAAATCTTTTAAACAAGTGAGTTGGACTAGAAATTACAGAAGTTTCTTCTAGCACTAAATCCTCTGATAGCATGAGCTATTTAAATATTGCAGCTCTGTAACTTTTTTTACATCTTGTTTCTAACCTTTGTAGATTTTGATTCCCTTGATCAGAAGGACCCTGCAAATCATAAAACAATAATATGCACATAATAGAAGCTTAAGAAATATTTGGTGAATCATGAATAGTTGACATTTATAGACTTCCTTCCAATCATGTTTTTATTTAGTCATGATCTTCCCCCCTCCAAAAAAAAATGTGTGGCACTGAAAACATAAACCTCTTACACTGAACTGGGAACTTAGCTGTCTCAACACTTTGTTTATGTGGGTGTTTATATGTTTTTTCCCATGTAGGTATTCTGATAAACTAATTAAAATTCGTGCTGAATGAAATATTAGTTGAGTTTTATTGTGGTATAGACTTGATTCATCTTGCTCAACAGAGTTGTTTGATAAATGTGATTTTTCAGGAATTCTTCTACTATTTGAATATTTACAATTTTATGTCTTTAACTGCACTATCCTTTTCTATGTGCCTAACAAAAAGTGGTTAAAAATACCATTAGGGGGGCAGCTAGGTGGCACAGTGGATAAAGCACCGGCCCTGGATTCAGGAGTACCTGAGTTCAAATCCGGCCTCAGACACTTGACACTTACTAGCTGTGTGAACATGGGCAAATCACTTAACCCCCATTGCCCTGCAAAAAAAAAAAAAAATACCATTAGCCTGAGATTGTGAGTTTTGGTAAGTCATTCATCTTCTTTGGGCCTTACTTGCTTCATCTGTTAAATGGGAATAATAATACTTTGCCTTCCTAAAGGTGGAGGACTGGACTAAATCATCTCTCATGGTCCATTCATTTATAAGACCATTATGTTACAATTTTTATCCTCTCTATCTGATTTTTGAGTGGGAAGCATTAACTCCCACCCTTTCAAGAAAAAATTCTCTGGCTTATCTTAAATTCTGTCTAAAATTTCAGTTATCCATAATTTCAATTCAACATGTTACAACAGTGAGAATCTTGTTCTGTGGAAACAAGGTAGTATACTAGATAGAGCGTTGGACCGGAGTCAGGAAGATCCTAATTCAAATCTGGCCTCAGATATTTACTAGCTGTGTGACCCTAAGTATATTATTTACCCTTTGTTTGCCTCAGTTTCCTCAGCTGTAAAATTAGAATAATAATAGCACCTACCTCTAAGGATTGTAGTGAGGATAAAATGAGATACTTTTTTTTTTAATTTTTTTTTTTTTTTTTAGTGAGGCAATTGGGGTTAAGTGACTTGCCCAGGGTCACACAGCTAGTAAGTGTTAAGTGTCTGAGGCCGGATTTGAACTCAGGTACTCCTGACTCCAGGGCTGGTGCTCTATCCACTGTGCCACCTAGCTGCCCCAAAATGAGATATTTATAAAACACTTTGCAAACCTTAAAATATATAAATGTTAGCTATTATTATTATATTAGGGCAGCAAGGTGGCACAGTGGATAGAGTGCCAGGCACAGCATCAGGAAGAACAGAATTCACATCCAGCCTCAGACATTTACTACCTTGTGATCCTGGGCAAGTCACTTAACCCTATTTACTTCAGTTCCTCATCTGTAAAATGATCTGGAGAAGGAAATGGTGAACCACTCCAGTATCTTTACCAAGAAAACCCCAAAATGGGGTCACAAGAGCTGAACATGACTGAATCAACTAAACAACAAAATTATTATTCTCATTTATAGGAATAATCAGTACTTCAAAGAACTGTAAAATAATTGTTGGGTGTTGAAACTCCCTTCCCCTAATGAGATGATGATAGCTTATCTGGAAATGATACTTCTCAGTGTTGCCTAAGGCTCAGAGGTCAAATTGAAATTCAAGTCTTACTGATTCTAATTCAAACACTCTATGTCCTAGACCTCGCTCCCCCTCCCCGCCATGCATGTGTGCATATATATTTAACCATACCTTTGTGTGAACACACACATTTGAATGTACACAAACAAAAAAGCAAATAAATAAATGAATATATATATATATATATACATACATATATATTCATGTGTGTATATATGTATATGTGTATCTATATACTTATCTATCCTATTTGGGAAATAGGATCTTACAATGAGAACTGGAAGGAACCTTGGAGAGGTCATCTGGTCCAATCTCTTTTTTTCAGATGAGGAACTGAGGCCCAGAGAAGTTGAACGATAATAAACATCATGCCATCAGTAAGTGGTAGAGGAGGCATGATCTACTCCCAGAGCTGTTGACTCTAAATCCAGGAATTTTCCGGGATTTTCCCTCTGAATTTTGAAGTGTGTTATGTGTGTGTGTGTATTTCTATTTGATGTTCTTTTGCTGAAGTTGTATTTCTTTTGAAACAGTCGACACATGGCAAGAGGGTATTTTGTTAATGGAATGCCTAATTATATTCCTTGCTTTGTTTACTTTAAACATTTTGACAAGCTTAAGATGACAGCATATAAGAACAATTAAACTTTTAATGTCTTTTTATTGTCAAGATAACCAAATAAATGTTCTTGTTTCTGAGTTTCAGATTAATATAGGCTAAAACTTTTATAGTTTGTGGTATGGGACTGATGCAGTCTTTATTATTTTTTGTTTGTTTGTTTTGTTTTTTTGCAGAGCAATGAGGGTTAAGTGACTTGCCCAGGGTCACACAGCTAGTTAAGTGTCAAGTGTCTGAGGCAGACTTTGAACTCAGGTACTCCTGAATCCAGGGCCGGTGCTTTATCCACTGTGCCACCTAGCTGCCCCCTGATGCAGTCTTTAAATATTTAATGCCTCTTTTTACCTGAAGTGGAAATGTATGGGCCTAAAGGACAAAGGACTTCAGCTTGAATCAGGTTTTGAAGTCTGAACAATACTTGGAGAATATGAAGTTTTTGTTTGTTTGTTTTGTGAGGCAATTGGGGTTAAGTGACTTGCCCAGGGTCACACAGCTAGTAAGTGTCAAGTGTCTGAGGCTGGATTTGAACTCAGGTCCTCCTGAATCCAGGGCTGGTGCTCTATCCACTGTGGCACCTAGCTGTCCCCAAGAATATGAAGTTTTAAAGTAAATGCTGTCATTTAAGAAACGTGTACTTGTTCTTCATATGGAATATCATAGGGTTTGCAGCTGTAAGGATCATAGGGTAGTAGTTTAAAACTGGGGGGCAGCTAGATGGCGCAGTGGATAGAGCACCGGCCCTGGAGTCAGGAGTACCTGAGTTCAAAACCGGCCTCAGACACTTAACACTTACTAGCTGTGTGACCCTGGGCAAGTCACTTAACCTCAATTGCCTCACTAAAAAAACAAAAAACAAAAAACAAAAAACAAAACAAAACTGGAAGGGTCTTTGAGGTCATCATATCCAAACCTGTCATTTTTTAGATGGTGAAAGAGTTCCAGAGTTCCAACATCCCCTTCTACTCCCCCACCCTGGCTATTTTATAGATGGGGAAACTGAAGCCCAAAGTTTAAGTTATGGGACTTGTGTCAAGTCACAAAGAAAGTGAGTGGCAGAATCCAAATGAAACCAAGTCCTCTGACTCCCAGTTCATTGCTCAATCAGGAGATTTCTCTGTACTTTCCATGGAATGATTCCACTGATGTATATAAGCTGTGTCCATGCTAGCACAGGAAACATTTATTTTGCAGAATATCATAGAACATGATGGTGTCAACTCAGGAATGAAAGATTATTTTCAGAGATATAACTAATAATTACAAGGTCAATTTAAACATATCTTCTGAGCAGAAATGCTGACACTTTGACCATGGAGAAATTATGGATGCCTCATGTTTAGATAGGGTAATGAAGGTATAGGTTAAAAAAATACCAGCTAACCTTAAGGTTTGCAAAGTGTTTTACATGTTATTTCACTTGAGCCTCACAACAGCTTTGTGAGGTGGGTGTTATTTTTATTTTACAGATGAGAATACTCAGATAGATTGACTTGCCCAGGGTCATGCAGCTAGTTAATATCTGAGGCAGAACTTGAACTCATAATGTACAAATTATAGATAAAAAATAACTAAAAACAAAAAATGCATTTACTGCCATTGTATTTGCAAAAACCCCCCAAATTATGTGATCTCAATAATAACTCAAATTTATATAGTGTTTTATGGCGACAAGACATCTCCTTAGGTCTTACAATAACACTGTGAAATGGGCAATTCAAGTGTTATTGTGCCCATATTACAGATGAATGTCTTGAAGTTCATATAAATTGCCTAAAGAAGCATGATGTAGGGGAATGAGTTCTGGACTTGGAATCAAAAGAGCTAGGTTCAAGTCCCAGCTCTGCCATACACTAGCTGCATTAATGTTGGACTACTGCCTCCCATTCCTGGGTCTCAGCTTAATTTTCTGAAAAATGATAGAGTGGAAATAGATGAACAATAAGGTTCTTTCCAACTCTAATAGCAGATTAGTGACATAACGAAGATCCAAGATTCAAAACCAAGTATCCCCAGTCCAGTGCATTTTTTCACTGTAGGCTATTAAATTGCCAAACCAATTTCTTCTGTTTCACATTTAAAGCTCCTCACAACCTGACCCCTTCATATCTTTCCAGTCTTCTTACAATCTTACAATACATTCCCTGCTCCCCACTCCTATCCATCCCCTCCATCCATCCCAGTCTTCCAAGTACTTTGCGATCCACCTATACTTGCATACTTTAAATTCCTCTTTCCTAACTCCATACCAGGTTGTCCCCATGCCTGGAATTCTCTCACTGCTCACTACTGCCTCCTGCCTTACCTTCCTTCAATACTCAGCTCAGATCCCAATTTCTACAAGAAGTTTCTCTAGCATTATTTGTTTTTTTCTAATATTAATCCAATTACTCTCTATTCCTTGTATGTATGTATGTATATAAGTGTGTATATACACATGTACACACATACAACACTAATACACAAGTACATATATGCGCATACATACACATATGTATACACATGTGTATATATATAGTTATTTGCACATTGTCTCCATCATTAGACTGTGAGCCCCATGAGGAAAGGAAACATGCTTGCCTTTCTTTGTATCCTTAGGACTCAACACAGTGCCTGGAACATAGTAAGTACTTAATAAATGCTTATTGATTTTTTAAAATTCTGTAAACAGTAGACTTAGAATTGTCACTTTTATTATCAAATTCTTTTTCCTGTATTACCATGACCTTAAACTTCAGCTGCATTGTGAATATGGTGGAAAAAGGTTTCCTTTCCCTTCTTTTGCCCATAATGTTATTGTTGACACTGGGAATTATGAAGAGACAAAATGTTCTGTCAAGTTCCTCATCAGTTCTATGTTTTTGTTACCTGGTTACCCCTCACGCTAACCCACCCTGACCCTTCTCAAGTCATCGACTAAGAAGCATTTATTCAGTTTCTACTAGATACAATATATTTTATTGTTTTTGGTGGGAGGGTGCACGATAGACAGTCTAGTTGGAGAAATAAATGACATCCATCTAAAGATGACTAGTAATAGGAGCTCCCAGGTGCCAAAAATGTACAGGCAAAGGGAGAAGTAAGAGTTTAGAAAAAAGAGATGGATCCCTGAGAATTGAGATGATCTTATTCTGTGGTAAAACAAGGAGGGTGAGTAACCCATTATTTCTGCCCTGTTCATACTGCAATAAGTATCAAGACCTGAATAGCACATGTTTTGTAAGACAACTAAATGAGTTGGAATATGCCTAAAGGAGGATTAGAAGAATAGTGAAAGTACTTGAAACTGTACCATTCAAGTATATAATTTGAAAGATCTGAGGATGTTTAGCTTGAAAAAGAGAAACCTGGGGAAGGGTGAGGATAGCGGCAGAATAATAGCGGTCTTCAAACATTTGAATGTTTGTTACAGAGTAGATGTACAAGATATATACTGCTTGGCCCTACATGGTTTGGAGTAGGAGCAAAAGGTGGACATTACAGAGACACAGAATTGAGATCAATATAAGGAAAAGCTTTATAACACTGAGCTGTCCAAAAATATAACAGACTACTTTAGGAAGTGTTGGGGTTTTCTCACTTGAAGTTTACAAACAGATGACCACTGGATGACCAATTTTTTGATTCTCTTGTCAGGTATGGGTTGGACTAGATGACCCATGAGTTCCAATCCCAGCTTTAAGGTTCTATCTATGTTTTCCTGAAAGTTATAGTTGAAATTAATGAAATATAGTCGGTCTTTATAAAAAAGTTTTTGATTCTTTTGAGTCAAAATTACTTTTGATTCTTGAAATTGTATCATACAGTCTCCACACTATTCCCATTTATGCAACATTTCTTTTTCTCTCAGAAAGACCCAGTGACCCAGTGTAGGAGTTAGAAGATTTGGATTCTTTTCTCAGATATGTTATTATTAACAATATGACCTTGGATAGGGTATTTCCTTTTCATGGACCCCAACTTTCTCACTTTTACAATGAGGTTGTACCAGGTAATATCTTAAAATTCCCTCAAGTTCTAGTATTCAAATTTTCCTCACTAAAGTAGAAGGGAGAACAGAGCAATTAAATAATTTTTTTCATTAGTGATGAATTTTGTCAAAAGAAACTTTCAGCATTTCAAAATATATTGCCAAATGTTATTTTCTCTTCTTTTGGGGGATACTTGCATTTTAGGTTGTGACTTACAAATACTGATTTTTATTTTTTTCCCTAGCTTAAATCATTTCCTTTGAAACCAGAATCCCTAAGGATTTAGAGGAAGACATTTTTAAACAATGAGTAAATCCATATGTTTCATCAAATGTGTGACATTCTCAGCTGAGGCCGGGGATTCTGTCTGCTTTGATGTTTTAAGTGGAAAAGTATACCTTCAAAATCATCTCTTTGGTAAGGGTTCACCCTCTGGCTTTATTTTCTGAGACAGATGTTGAATTTATTTCAAAGTATCCTGAATACAAAAGTAGGAAAATGTGAAAAATATGAAAATGTCTAAAGGAGCTATTAATAGATCTACAAATTCGAAAATTGTAACGATTGCTTCTCATCCTTGAAGTAGAACACACACATTACATTACAAGGATATAGTATATTATCCATGTTTATTATGTTTAATTCTACTTAAATACTTTGTTAAGGTTATAGTTGAATTACTGTGATACTCTCTCTACCAATGCAGATAATAGACACCTCATCCATGAAATTCTTGTTGAGATTTTTCCATAAATCTTCTAAAGATAAACCTCCCAGCTTACTGGAATCATTCCTGTGGTTCTTTTAATATCTTGGAGGGACTAGTGTAGAAATTGCAGGGGAGGCATCTTTTGTCTCAAACAAACAAACAAAAAAACCCTAGTCCGATTGATTTTTTTTTTTGATTACACATACTTGATGCCTTATATGTCACTTAACACTCATATGTTATAATTAATAACACGGTACCGATGCTTATATTTGCTGTCCTTCCATCTTGCATTTCATAGTTTAGGTCCCAGAGAAGGATTATATTCTGTCTTTCGTTGTTTCTGTCTCTCTGTTTCTCTCCTTTTTTCCTCATTCCCTCTAATCATCTCTCCCTTCTTCCTTCCCTTCTCTATCATCCTTTTTTTCAATGCCTCTCCCTCCCTTCCTCCTTCCCCCTAACCCCTTGCCTTATTGACTGAAAGTCTTAATTGACACTGCTTCATGGTATCACTGTTTCCTTTTCTTGATCATGACATTTTGAATCTTCTCTTTGAATTTTCTTGGAAATCAAATCATAAGCACCTTTAAGAGTATGAGGTTTCCATATGGATTTCTTTTATTTGTATTTGATCAGTCCCACTATATCTTCCTTATATCATCTTTTTAAGTACTATTTCCTCATTGGATATTGAGGTGATAAAATTCAAATGTAGTAGTTCCACTCCCATGACTAATGTTTTTTTTTTAGCTTTGAAGAACACACATACACTATATATATATGTATATATATGTATATATACATATATATATATACATACACACACACACACACACACACACATATATATATATATATATATATATATATATTTGGTGGGGCAATGAGTTAAGTGACTTGTCCAGGGTCATACAGCTAGTAAGTGTCAAGTGTCTGAGGTCCGATTTGAACTCAGGTCCTCCTGAATCCAGGACCAGTGCTTTATCCACTGAACCACCTAGCTGCCCCATACACCAATTATATCTTATCTCTGTTTTAAACATGCTTCCACTTTCCATGTTTTAGTGTTGTACTTGGACCTCTTTTTTTTGAGGGTTAAGTGACTTGCCCAGGGTTACACAGGTAGTAAGTGTCAAGTGTCTGAGGCTGGATTTGAATCCAAGTTCTCCTGAATCCAGGACCAGTGATTTATCCACTGCACCACCTAGCTGCCCCTGTACCTCTTTTTCAAATGTAGATCATATCTCATACATACTCTCTCATCTACTGTATGCAATTCTTGTCCATATCTTTCCCTATACCCTTGTGACCCAGTGGATTTTTTCTTATGGCTCTTTTACTATTTCAGAGTTATTAAATAGGCTATCCTAAAGTGCCTGAAGATCTTTTCCATTTTACCTCTGTTTGCTGTCCTTCTTCTTGTTTCATCTATAAATGCTCTTGGTACAATCTAACTTGGTTAGGTCTCATGCCAAGATCTCTGCAGGATAGTTTTCTCTTCAATTTCATTTTGTGATTTTGTAAAAGAGTAATATTTATATCAAAAAAACATTTTCCTCCTCATTTTATGTAATGTTTGATTGATATACTTGTACTGTAAACCAATGTTGCACTTAGCTCCCATATCAGCCACTTCGGCAAGAAGATTATTATTTTTTAACTGAGTTGTGTCCTCAGTTCTTTTGGACCTTCTAGGCATGACAATTCTTTTTACATTGGTTAATATTCTCTAAGAATAGATAAGTTTTTAAAAAACTTTTTCCTAGTTTCTACTTTCTAGAGCTGACAGCTTATTTAAACAGTTTAGATGGGAGCTGAAAAATTACACATGGTATCTAATTTTTATCTTAATCCTATCCATTAATTTAGTATTTACTTTGACTTTTGTTCTCACCATTCAATGATGTAAGTACATAAAGAAAGCCAATTCAAAAACAACTATTTCTGTAACCAGTTGTTTACTGTAACTTTTACTTTTAATGGTACTGTTTGGTGCTTATCCAATACTTTCTTACTTTCATCTTGAAAAACAAATAGTATTCATGACATAGAGTTATGAGGCATCTGAGTAAGTATCAACCCTTTTGTTAATAGGAATAGAGCACATGGATTTTGGGAATATATTATCCACATTCTTCCACCAAGAATCTCTTAATAAGACTTCAATGCCCTAAATATGTTAAAGGTTACTACTCTGTCCTCTTAGGGACCTTTTTTTTTTTGGCAATGAGCATATTATGTCTTTGGCAGTATGAACCTGAAGTATGAGAGAGAAAAAAAGGGAGAATGAGGAGAATAAAGGGAAAAGACAGATGAGATAGACAGGAAGAAAGTATCCATATTATCTTTTAAATGGACTGCCTTATCTTAAATGTGTAGAGGGCCAATACTCAAGTATCTTTTGAGGCACTTAGCAATAGAACAGAGAGGGATAGTATTTCATGAGGACTATTATGCACATACCTCCCCAAGCCCCATTCCAAACAGCTACAAGTGGAAATTAATGAATCCACGAAATACCAAGAAACAGTAAAACAAGATCAAAATAATGAAAAAAAATAGAAGAAAATCTGAAACATCTCATCGGAAAAACAACTGATCTAGTAAATAAATTGAGGAGATATAATTCAAGAATTATTGGACTATTTCAAAGCTATAATCAAAGAAAGTGCCTATACAACATCTTTCATGAAATTATCAAGGAAAATTTCCCTAATATTCCAGAACCAGAGGGTAAAATAGAAATTGAAAGCTTCCACCTATCCCCTCCTGAGATTTCAAAATGAAAATTCTCAGGGATATTATAACCAAATTCCAGAACTCCTAAGTCAAGGAGAAAATAGTCAAAGTATCCATAAAGAAACAAAATATTATGGAGCCATAGTCAGGATCACATAAAATATAGCAGCTTCTACATTAAAGTATTGAAGGGCTTGGAATATTATACTCTGAAAGACAAAGGAGCTAGTATTACAACAACAACAAAAAATCAGTCCAGCAAAACTGTGTATAATCCTTCAGGGGAAAAATAGATATTTAATAGAATAGAGGACTTTTAAACATTCCTTATGAAAAGACAAGCTAAATAGAAAATTTGACTTTCAAACACAAAACTCAAGAAAAGAATATAAAAGGAAAACATGAAAGAGAAAATATAAGGGAATCAATAAGGTTAAAATGTTTTCATTCCTATATGGGACTATGAAAATAGTAACTCCTAACAATTTTATCATTTTTTTTTTTTGTGGGGCAATGAGGGTTACATGACTTGCCCAGGGTCACACAGCTAGTAAGTGTCAAGTGTCTGAGGCCGGATTTGAATTCAGGTCCTCCTGAATCCAGGGCTGGTGCTTTATCCACTGCGCCACCTAGCTGTCCCCCAATTTTATCATTATTAATGCTGTTAGGAGGAGTATATACCACTAATGAAAATGACATTAAAACAATTATTATGAGGTATTTTGCCCCATTATATGCCAATCTGGCAATCTAAGTGAAATGGATGATTATTTACAAAATATATAAATTGCCCAGATTAACAGAAGAGGAAATATAATACTTAAATACCTCTATCTTAGGAAAAGAAATTGCATGTCAAAATGAATTCCCTAAGGAAAAAATCTCTAGGACCAGATGATTCACAAGTAAATTCTACTAAACATTTAAAGAATTCATTCCAATACCATACAGACTATTTTGGGGAAAAAAGACAAAGTAGTACTACCAAATTCTTTTTACAACACAAATATAGTGCTGATACCTAAACTAGGAAGAGTGAAAATAAAACTATAGATCAATTTTTCAAATGAATATTAATGCAAGAACGTAAAAGAAAATATTAGCAAGGAAATTAAAACAATATATCACAAACCTAATACATTGTGACCAGGTGTGGTTTATACCAGGAATGCAGGGTTAGTTCAATATTAGGAAAACTATCAGTATAATTGACCATATCAGTAAGAAAAACAACAAAAATCATATGATTATCTCAATAGATGCAAAAAAAGGCTTTGACAAAATACAACATTCATTCCTATTAAACACACTAGAAAGTATAGGAACAAATGGGACTTTCCTTAAAATAAGTAGTATCTATCTAAAACAATCAGAGAACATAATCTGTAATGGGGAGAAGCAAGAAGCCTTCCCAAAACAATAAGAGTTCAAGAAGCAAATATGCCCCCTATGATTATTATTCAGTACTGTATTAGAAATACTAGCTATACAAATGAGAAGAAAAAGAAATTGAAGCAATTAGTACAGGAAATAAGGAAACAAAAATATCACTCTTTGCAGATGATATCCTGAAATACTGAGAGAATACAAGAAAATCAACTAAAAAACTAGGTGAAACAATAACCAGAAAATTGTAGGATATAAAATAAATCCACACAAATCATCAGCATTTCTCTATATTACCAACAAAGCTCAGCAGCAAGAGATAGAAAGAAATTAGATTTGAAATAACTGCAGACAACATAAAATACTTAGGAGCTTATGTGTCAAGAAAATCCCAGGAATTACATGAAAACAATTACAAAACACATTGCACACAAAGACAGTTAAATAAATGGAGAAATATCAATTGTTCATGGATAGGTCAAGCCAATATAATAAAAATAAGAATTCTATCTGTTTATTTATTCAGTGCCATGCAAATCAAACCAGCAAAGAATTATTTTATAAAGCTAGAAAAATAATAAAATTCATCTGGAAGAACAAGAAGTCAAGGAAATCAAGGCAATCAATAAAAAAAATGAAGGAAGTTGGCCTAAAAGTACCAGATTTAAAACCTACAAAGTGCTAATTAGCAAAGCAATATTGTATTGGCTAAGAAATAGAGTAGTGAAAAAGCAAAATAAATCAGGTGTAGAATACACAGTAGTAAATGACCATAGTAAGCTAGTGTTTGATAAACCCAAAGATTCAAGCTTTGGGAGCAAGAACTCACCATCTGACAAATATTTGTTGGGAAAACTGGAAAGCAGCTTGGCAGCAACTAGGTATAACCAACATCTCACACCACATGCCAAGATAAGATCAAAATGGATAAATGATTTAGAAATAAAGGGTGATATCACAAACATGTTAGGGAAGCATGAAAAAATGTACTTGTTATATTTAGGATAAGGGAACAGTTTATGACCAAATTAGATAGGGAGAATTACAGGAAGTAAAAAGATATTTCTGGGTACAAGAAATTAAAAAGGTTTTGAACAAACAAAACCAATGCAACTAAAACTAGAAGGAAAACATGGAACTGAGGAAAAATTATATCTTAACTATATTTGTAACTGAACCAAATTTATAAAATATAAAAGCTATTCCCCAGTTGATAAATGGTCAAAGGATATAAAAATTGCAGTTTTGAGAGGAAGAAATCATAGCTATCAATAGTCACATAAAACATGGTCTAAATCACTACTGATTAGAGAAATGCAAATTACAACAGCCCTGAGATACCGTGTCACATTTATCAGTTTGTCTAACATTACAGAAAAGAAAAATAATTAATATTGGAGTAGGTGTAGAAAAAGTAGACTGTTAATAGAGCTGTGAACCCATCAAATCATTCTGGAGAACAATTTGAAAACACATCCAAAGAGCTATAAAACTGTGTAAAACTTTTGACTCACAAATACTACTAGATATACTGCTGCTATTCCAAAGAGATCAAAGAAAAGGGAAAAGGACCTATTTTTACAGAAATATTTGTATTAACTCTGTGTTGGCAAAGAATTGTAAAACAAGGAAATTCCCATCAATCAGGGAATGGCTGAACAGGTTGTGGTACATGATTATGATAGAATACTATTGTGGTATAAGAAATGATGATTGGGATGCTTTCAGTAAAATCTGAGAAGACTTATATGAACTGGTGTAAAGTGAAGTGAGCAGAACCAGGAGAACATTAAACATAGTAACAGCAATATTGTAAGGATTATCAACTCCAATTTAGTTTTTTGGTCAAAGTATAAAGGAAAAAAATGTTTTCTTCATGGGAAGATAACTTGTCAGTACAGGTGGTCAACTTATGGCTTTGGTCTGATTACATATGATTTCTTTCTTTTTTTTTTTTGCAGGGCAATGGGGGTTAAGTGACTTGCCCAAGGTCACACAGCTAGTAAGTGTCAAATGTCTGAGGCCGGAATTGAACTCAGGTACTCCTGAATCCAGGGCCGGTGTTTAATCCACTGCGCCACCTAGCTGCCCCTCTATATATGATTTCTTAAAAAATTAGATGACTGTCTATCCATCTATCTATCTATCATCTATCTATCTATCTATCTATCTATCTATCTATCTATCTATCTATCTATCTATCTATCTATCTATCCATCTATCTATCTATCCATCTATCTATCCATCTATCTATCCATCTATCTATCTATCTATCTATCTATCTATCTATCTATCTATCTATCTATCTATCTATCTATCTATTTATTTATCTATCTAATCTATCATCTATCTACCTATCTACTCTAGTCTCCTATCTCTAGCTGCCTATTGGATGTTTGCAACTAGATGTTCTGTAGGTATCTCTAACTAACTAACTGTGTGTGTGTGTGTGTGTGTATGTGTATATGAATCAGAACTCACTCTCCTCCCTAAATCAAGCTTCCTTTCTAATTTCCCTATTGGTATTATGGCTGCCATCACCCTGTTAATCAACAGTATTTGGAATCTTGGAGTCATCTTTAGCTCTTTACATTTCCTCACCCTCCATATCACAATGATAACTAATATTTATATGGCACTTTAAGGTTTGCAAATCACTTTACAAATATGATCTTTTACCCCCATTTTATATATGAAGAAACTGAGGCAGATAGGAGCTAACCTGCCCAGCATCACACAGTTAATAAATGGCTGAGGTAATGTATAAACTCAGATCTCCCTAGGTCTAGGTCTTGCACCATAGCCATTGAAACATCTATTTGCCCCTGCCACCATATCCAAACAGTTGCTAAGTATTGTTGATTCTATCTTTAAGAGTCTATCTGACTCCTTTCTATTCTCACTACAACCATCTTAATTCAAGCCCTCATCACCTCTTACCTAGATCAGTTGTCTCCAAAATGTCCTCCCAAGGGGCTGTGGTGTGGTCTTGAGGATATGATCACCCACTTAGAAGGTGCAAAGAAACATCACATCCCATCCTACCCATAGTAACTAATAACAGGATGGCTTATCTTTATCATGACTCTTAGTCCTCTATTCTGCCCCTTCCACTGCTGGCTTCCTACAGTTGTGAACACCCCCAACCGCTTTCCTTTGGAACTAATTTAGCCCTATCTGGGCACTGGCATTAGCAGCTGTGCAAGAAAAATTTATCCCTCAGATTACCTCATGATTATGGCAAGCAGGCTCTTTTCTCAGGGCAGGTGTGTGTGGGAGAAGTTGGGGTCATTGGTCAGTGCGTAAGAGTCCCAACTCTTCTGCTTTTCATTTCTATCAGTCAGTCAACAAATACAAAGTACTTATTATAGGCAGGTAGGTGGTATAGTGGAGAGAGCACCAGGCATGGAGTCAGAAAGACCTGAGTTCAAATGTGGCCTCAGACACTAACTAGTTGTGTGGCCCCGGGCAAATCACTTATTCCTATTTGCCTCAGTTTCTTAATCAGTATAATGAGCTAGGTACATGAATGACAAACGACTTCAGTATCTTTGCTAAGAAAACCCCAAATGGGGTCATGAAGAGTCAGGAATGAGTGATCAACAACAATAACACTAGCTAAATGCTAAATAAACAAAGAATAGGAAAAAATGTTCCTTGCCCTCAAGGAACTCACATTCTAATGAGAGAGACAGCATGCAATTAGTTAGATACGTAAGAGATGTACACTGTACAGGATAAATGATAAGTAATTGTAGAGGGCAGGCATTAACAGCAAAGGCTAGTGGGGAGAGAGGTTGAGGCACCAGCAACGGCCCTTGCAGAAGGGAAGACTTGACCTGAGTATTGAAAGACAAAGCTTTGGTGGGAGAGTGAATCCTACAGTATGAATAGGCAAAGGTGGATTGCAATCAGCATCACAAATCTCATTCTAAAATCATTACTAGTCCTTCTCATTCCACCATTTTCTCAAACTTCCCTATTTCTCTAGAGAAAATAGGGTTATCACAATCATTCCAGGCACTCAACTTCAAAACCTTTATCTTTACTCATCCCACATATCCAATTATTTACCAAATTCTGCCATTACTACCTTCACGATATCTCAGGATGAATCTCCTCTCTGTTCATATAGCCAGCACCCTAAATTCAAGCCTGCAGTTTTTCTTCCTTTGACAATTTCAATAATCACCAAATTGTTCTTCCTATCTCTAATCTCAACCCTCTCTAATCCATTTTCCAAATAGCTGCCAAAGCAATATTTTGTGAAACATGGGTTTATCACTACCCTGATGAAAACCTGTTACCTCTAGGATAAAACACACACCTATCTCAAGGGCATTTTAAGCCCTTGACATTCTGGCTCCAGCCTATATTTCTGACTTTTTTTTTAATATACTATGTGACTGGTACATAGTAAGTGCTTAATAAACTTCTTGAAAGAGTGATTAATTTATGCATTCTTTATTCTTTGAAAAATAGACCTCTCTGCTATTCCTCACAATATCCCAAGCCTTACCTTTTTGTCCTTGCTCACTGTTCCCTTAGGCCTAGAATGTCCTCCCCTTTCACTTTTTATCCCCCCACTTACATGTAAAGATAATGCTAACATCCATATTTAAAAATTTTTGAATTCCAAATTTCCTCTCTCCTTCACCTCCCCCTTCCAAGAGACAATATGAGATTTGATATGTTTTACATGTTCAACCATGAAAAATATATTTCCATATTAGTCATGTTGTGAAACATGACACATACCCAAAGGGAAAAACAATAAAAAATAAAGTGAAAATATCAAATGCTTTGATCTGAATTCGGACTCCATCAGTTCTTTCTGTGGAGATAGCTAGCATTTTTCATCATGAGTCCTTTGGAATTGAGTGAGACTTTTCAATAACTCCCTATACTCTAACTCACTTTAAATTAGATATCTTTTACCTTTCCTTCTCCCAAATTCCAACCTGAATATAAGAAACTTGCACCTTAATGTTAGCTGGAGGGAGTGGGGAGAGAAAAGATTTGTATGTTGAGATCTCCAATTTCTTCTGGAACAGAAGTCTTCCTTAAAGGCCTTTCTTGGATGCCAGTTTATAGAAGCTGCAAGGTCCTCAGGGATCATCTATGCCTGGCAAAAATCCCTTGTACATCCTTTGGGAATCACTGCATTAGATGATCTCTAAGGCAACTTTTAGGTCTAGAACATATTAAAAATCTCTGATTCTAATGTATCACTGATAGTTCTAGAAATATGAGATTTCATATGTTTACAAATAAGTAAAGAAAAAATTAAATTAAATATAAAGTACTTTGGGATACTGTTTCTACTTTTGTTTTTATTTTTTTGAGGTTTTTTCCTTTTGTTCTGATTTTTCTTTCACAACATGCTAATGCAGAAATATATCTAATGTGATTGGCCATATATAACCTATGTCAGATTGCTTCTGTCTTCGGGGGGGGGGGGGAAGGAAGAGAGAGAGGGAGAAAAATTTAGAACTAAAAATCTTACGAAAAAAATGTTGAAAACTGTCTTTACATGTAACTGGAAAATAATAAAATACTTTTATGATAAAAATAAAGTACTTTGGCAGTGGGGTAGAGCACAAATAATTAGGAGAATTAGAAAAAGCCTCTTGAAGGAGATTATACTTTAGATGTACCTTGAAAAAGCTTGGTGTGAGAAAGGGTTGTATTTTTTACCCCTAGATTTAGTGTGAATTTGAAAATTAATAGCTTGAACATGTAAGACCCTAAAGACCAGGGGAAATAGCCTTATAGGGCACAACATTATATTGATTTGTAGAGTCCTAGTATGTTAATTTGGACGGTATATTTATTCCTAAAGGGACAGTGGAAAATGGGGAACTGGGTTCTAGGCTCCTCTAGCTTTGTCACTAATTCTCCACTTAGGCTATTTCCTCCTCTATACAATGAGAGGAGTATACTGGATCAGTGGTTCCCAATCTTTGTTTTTCTTCCCCCTCACAAAAAGTATTCTTTGCCATGAGGAACTTTAGTTGGCTTAGGAGAATAGAAAGACTCAAGCATGTGAAAACAAGTGTGATTTTGATTACAAATGCAATGTCAGGAAATGATTGAAAAAATAATTAGAGAATGAGTAGAAAAATAAATATGGGTTAACATGGATATCTATAACAGTGTTTCTGCAAGAGAGGAAGGAAGAAAGGAAAGAAGGAAGGAAAGAAGGAAGAAAGGAGGGAAGGAAGGAAGGAAGGAAAGGAAAGGAGGGAGGGAGAAAAGAAGGGAAGATTGAATGATGGGAAGAAAGGAGAGTGGGAGGAAGGTAGGCAAGAAGGAAGAGAGGGTAGAAGGAAAGAAGGAAGGAATGAAGGAGGGAAGGAGGAAAACACATCTTCCTTTTTCTGAAAGCTAATGCTTCTTTTAAAAAAAGGTTGAGGAAAAAAGAAAATTAGGAAGATGAGGGGAAAAACAGAAAAATGATCAATACATAAAATAAATGAGATGTTATATACAATATACCACACTCATGGATCTCTTCTCATAGTTCTTCTTTGGGGCCAAGGTCATTCTTTATAATTTCTCAACATTTAATTTCAATGGTTTTGTGGTGATTATTCTTTCTAATTTACATTGTTTTGGTTTCAGTTTCTGTTGTTTTCCTTGCTCTGCTTAGTTCACTTTGCATAAATTCATCTAAGTTGTTTTTTTTTTTCCCCAGGAAGCATGGAACTTCAGCAATTACTCACTTTGAAATAAAACAACATTTGCCTGCTAGAATAGCCTTCCTTACAGAAAGAATATCCATTAACTAAAATAAATTTTTGCTTTTTTAAAAAAATGGTAGTCCTATGTTGGATCAACTCAAACCAAATATATTAAGTACTTACTCTGTGCAATGCACAATGCTTGGTGCTAGAGATACTGACCTCGAGAAGTTTAAACTATAATAGGAGAAGAAAGACTATAAACAGAGATGAATATATTGCAAGGTGTAAAGGGTTAGAGGTAGGGGTAAAGTGAGGTCTAGAGAAAGCATTCTAAGAAAATGAGGAGGGAGAGCTCAATTTTTCCTTGTTATAGCTGACTTTGATAAACTAAGAACTTTGAATTTGATGTGAGAGACAAGTGTTTGCAAAGATCCAGTCACAGAGCTAACTATTCCCTGGGTACAGTCAATCAAGGTGATGATCCCTAGCCCTAAGTTATGTATGAGGGGATCAGAAGATGTAGGGCTGAAGGAACTAGGACTCGACAGGCTGAACCATACAAGGGACAGTAGGGGCAGGAGGTCTAGTTGAGCTGATGCTCTAAGCAATAAAAAAAGACTCTCAGGGCTTTTAGATAATCAGCTTAGCTAGTGCTAGCTGTCTGCCTTCATAGACCCTTCAGGCTACAGTTGATTTATGGCATCTCTTCCTTCTCTTCAAGGTTTCCCCTGATGTTCATTTTGTTGACTTATGTTGTGGATCAAGCTTGAGATGAAAGGAGGATGGGGAATCTGACTGACAGGAGAGACAATTGGTCTGAAGTAGTTAACAAATTTGCAAGAGAAGCTACAAAAGGGGAAGTCTCAAGGATAGTTTGGTTACAGATAAACATAATAACACAAAGTTAGAGCAGTATGGTTAAAGCACTGGCCCTGGATTCAGGAGGACCTGAGTTCAAATTTGACCCCAGACACTTGACACTAGCTGTGTGACCCTGGCAAGTCACTTAACCCTCATTGCCCTGCCCCCCCCCAAAAAAAAACAACAGCAGTAAATGACCCTGTGTCTGACATTGTGTCTGACCTCCTTATAGCTGAGGAAACTGAAGTCTAGAGCCTGGGACTGAACTTCCTGAGGTTACACAGATGTTAAGTATTAAGCAGTCGGAGTCCAGGTCCTGTGTTCTCTCCCATAAGACAAGCTTCCTTGAGCTATACCGCAGGTCCAGGTGACTAGCTAGATTAGCTAATTAATATTCGGGGTAACATTTTTTTCAATGATATGAGAAAGCACGGCCACTAAATAATTCATAAGGTATTTTGGATAGCTAAGTTAAGATGTTAATTGAAAGGTGCAAATCCTGTATAAATTTTGTATTTCTTTGTCTAACCAAATGATTTGTTGTCACTTCAGTCATGTCCAACTCTTTGTGACCCCCATTTGGGGTTTTCTTGACAAAGATACTGAAGTGGTTTGCCATTTCCTTACATTTTACATTTCCTCATTTTAAAGATGAGGAAACAGGCAAACAGGGTTAAATGATTTGCCCAGGTTCGAATAGCTAGTAAGTGTCTGAGGCTGAATTTGAACTAAGGTCTTCCTGTCTCCAGGCCTGCCATTCTATCCACTGTGCCACCTAGCTGCCTCTGATGCCCAAATGATTTAGCTCTATATACCTTTTTTGACATGTGTTGGAATATGTTATTTAGGGCATCTGTATCCTTCAACCTGTTATGTCTCTGAATCCATGCCTCCACCTTCACTCCAGAATTTAAATTCCTACCACTTGACTCCAACTCCAGTGACTTCTTTTACTATGCAAGTAATCGCAGAGGAAAAGTTGCTAGCAGTTAGGGGGACAGGGAAAGGCCATTTACCAGAAGGTAAGATTTAAAGCTGAACCTTGAGAAGAATCAGAGAAGCTAGGAAAAAGAGGTGAGGATGGAGGGAGTTGTAGTCATGGAGGACAGCCAGTGCAGAGGCCTGGTTTTGGGAGATGGCATGTTATGTTTGAGAAAGAGCAAATGGATCAGTGTAGCCTGTTTATAAAGTGCAAGTAGAAGAATAAAGTAGAAAAAGACTAGAAAAGTAGAAAAAGGTTAGGTTGTGAAGGACTTTAATTGCCAGCAGACTTTATATTTCTTTCTAGAGGTAATAGGAAACCACCGGAAGTTATTGAGTGAGAAAAAGGGGAAGCAACATAATCAGACAAACTTTAGGAAAATCCTTCTATCAGATAAGTAGAGGACAGATTTGCATTTGAAGAGACTTGATACAGGGAAACAGGTTAGAAGGTTATTTCAATAAATAATGACCTGCAGTGAAGGCGGCTCAAGGAAGTAGTGGTGGCGCCATCCGCAGCAGCGGCTGTGGCAGCAGCGGTGGGGGTGTGATGGAGCCGGAGGAGCACATGAACGAGCTAGTGTCAGCCAAGGGCTGGAACAGCACTGTGGATCACGGATGCTGCAGCCCAGGGCCACTCTCTTCTCATGTTGACAGCTGTTCCTTCCCTCCATGAGGAAGAAGCCAGCTCTGGCTGATGGCAGCAACCCAGAGGGTGACTTCCTTCAAGAACACTGGCTGGTGGATGACATGTTCACCTTTGAAAATGTGGGCTTCACCAAAGATGTGGGAAACGTCAAATTTCTGGTCTGCACAGATTGTGAGATTGGACCCATCGGCTGGCACTGCCTGGATGACAAAAACAGTTTCTATGTGGCTTTGGAGAGGGTTTCCCATGAGTGACTAAGGGACCTTCCGTAGCAGCTTCCTTCCCATGGTGGAAGCATCTTCCCCAAACAGCAGGCATTCTAACCTGATCTAACTGTTCTGAAGCTTTCTTCTCTATACTAATGTAAAGTGGTGAGTACCACAATGTCTACTTGAACATACAAAGGGTATTTACCCTAACTCGCTTCCTTGAAACCTCAAGTGCACATGTCTCACATAGTTCTCCCTGTAGTGCAACACTTCCTCCTCTTCCCCTCTCTGGTTTGAGTGATGTGGGGAGCCTGGTGCCTCCCAGAATTCATCCACTGGCCTGGCTGTGCATGTGTGTCTTTTATCCAGGTGCTACGTTTTGTTTCCTGCTCTGGGCTGACAGTCAGATTTTTACTGTTCTGACTTTGTTTGTCCCTTTTAGCATTTGAAATTCTCATGTGGCTTTTCATCAATGGTCTACTTACAATATATGAGTAGAGAGTTACGTTTTTAGCACTTTGTGGTGGTTCTTGCAACCACCCCAAAGAAAAGTAATTCACTAGATGTGTCTAAGATTCTCCTTTTAGAATCAGGGTGGAGGAACCACTGCTAACTTGCATGTGAAGTTTACAGGCTTGGCTCATGTCTGAACAGATGACTGCCTGTGTCCCTTCTTCATGCGAAGAATTGTATCTAAAGAAAGCATCATCAGCACAAAGTTATTGAACCTAATGGACATAATGCAGGCAAGAATTCTTGGTGAGATGGGAATTTTCCTTATCTTTACCACTCACCATCCTAACAAATTCCAGAATGCAAACTTTCTGTCCACTTATATGTATTCCTATTCAAGTGAATTCATGTTTCCTGACTGGTAGGAAAACCCTTAGTCCTTCTGGTTTGGTGCTGATCCAAGAGGGCATTAAATATGAATGAGTCGGCAAAAAAATAGATAATGACCTATTTGGGGGTATTAAGTGTGAGTACAGAGAATTAAATATATAGATGAGATGTTTTGAAGGTAGAAATAACAAGATATGATGATGGACTGGATATGTGGAATGAATATAAAGGACAAGTCAGGGGTGATAAGGATGACATTGAGTTTTCAAGGCGAGGTGACTAGGAGAATGGTAGTAACCTTGAGAGCCATAGGAAAGTTCAGAAGGCAAGAGAGTATTGGGGAAAAGGCAATGAGTTTTCTTTCATAGGTGTTTAATGTGCGAAGTCCTCAGGACATCCAATTCAAAATGTCCAAAGGGCAGTTGGTAATGTTGGACTAGAATTCAGGAGAGAGGCTAGGCCTAGATATATAGATTTGGCAATCATCTGAAAAGAGGCGATCTATGGGAGCTCACCAAGTGAGATAGTTTTGAGAAAAATGAGAAAGAAAAACCAAGACAGAGCCTTGGTGGAAACCCATGGATAGTGGATATGATCTAGATGAATATTTAGCAAAGGAACCTGAGTGGTCAGGATGGTAGGAGGAGAAGCAGTAGCGATTAGTGCCATGAAAAACTAGAAAGGAGTGAGTGTCTAGAAGGAGACGGTTATCACCAGTGTAAAAAATTATAAAGTCAAGAAGAATTGAGAAAAGGGTATTAGACTTGGCAATTAAGGGAGCATTGCTAACTTTGGAGAGAGAAGTTTCAGCTGAATGATGAAATTGGAAGCCAGATTGGAGATGGGTTAGAAGCGAGTGAGAGGAGAAATGTAGATACTGTAGATTGTTGTTTTTTTTTTTTTTTAAAGAAATTTAGTCCAGAAGGGAAGGAAATTTACTAGATGAAATGATTTTTTTGTTTGTTTTTATTTTGATTTTTGATTATTTTTTGTTTTTGTTTTTATGATGAGGGAGACATAGATAGTGTGCTTAGTCACAATGACCTAGACTGAAATCCAGCCTTTGGCACTGTGGAAATTTATTTTGATTTGGGGACCCTACCTTTAGGCTGAGATTAGAAAGCCTTAGGCCCTCAGGGTCTCCCCCCCTCCTCCTTAGCTTCAGCTGAGTGAAAAAGCCCCATGGGCTATACAAGACACCAGGTCAGATAGCTGGGGGAAAAAAAAGCCCCAGCTCCCTCCGACCTGAGCGGAGCTATCTGAAAGATCCCAGATAGCCTGTGCTGAGGCACGTGAAGTGGGAGTGCACCCCCCCCCACCCCCAAACCAGCTGCAGCCCTGGCTGTGGATTAGCTTGGTCTGTGGGGGCAAAGGAAGCCCCGAGATTTGAGTGGAGAAGAAAAGGTATATATAGACCTGGGAGTTAGACAGCAAGGGAGGAGAGGGGCTGACTAGAGGGGAGTGCGGACAAGGACGGAGGAGAGTTCGGTTCAGACAGACGAGAAGATTGGAGACTAGAGACGGGACTACAAGGACGCAGAAGACGAGAAGGACTAGGAGCAGGCAAAAGAGAGGCCGAAGGGCAAACTGACAGAGCAGAAAGACCGAAGGTCAGTGAGAGAGAAACACAGGGGTTCAACAGTGGCAGTAAGGAAAGGAAAGTTAGAAGTTAGGACTTACAAAGTGAAAGGGCCTCGGAGTTAGAATAAAGGACCTGAGTGCCCTGAGGCGGGAGCAGCTAAGGCCCTTATTGTATTCAAGAAGTTTGAAGTGCAGCAGGTGGGAAAGAGACACAGTGGAAAGCAGTCAGGTTGTACATTTTATTTCCCTGTATGCTTAATTTTCAATAGTATCTCATAAATAAACTCTGCTTTGATTATTTGGTTAAGAGACTTCTTAATCTTTATTCTATCAGTTTGGGAGCAGTGTGGTGGAACTTTATAAATGGCCCACATTAAATTAACGAAGTCAGATAGCCAAATAGTCAAAAGTCCCCAGTTTAGTCATCCGTAGTTTAGCCCCCCAAAATTAGCCCTAGTTATCAAAATATTTTACAGCACTTAATACTAGTGTTACCCCAAGCAATTTGCTTAACCTCTGTATGTATGAAGCAACTCCTTAGAACAGATATTAAGAAGCAGATAAGGGGCAGCTAGGTGGCGTAGTGGATAGAGCACCAGCCTTGAAGTCAGGAGTACCTGAGTTCAAAGCTGACCTCAGACACTTAACACTTACTAGCTGTGTGACCCTGGGCAAGTCATTTAACCCCAATTGCCTCACTTAAAAAAAAAAAAGAAGCAGATAGGTAAAATTCTACATTGGTGAAGGAAGTTCTCATGACAAATGGGACATGGTGAAGAAATTGGGTAGTCACATTTGAACATAGTTCATTTCATATTCCTTGTGCATATTAGTTGCATAACAGAGAATGATGTAAGTAAGGAAAAACAGACCCTTACATGACTCTTTCCATTTTAACCAGATTATACCTGTATATAGATATTAGGGGACAATCAAATGGAGCTCATGGCAGAAGAGAAGCAGCACAGTCCAGGAAATCACCCTGGGCCTGAATTCAAATTCTGACCCTGATTCGATCTAGCCATAGGACCTGGGACAAGTAACCTAATTTCTTTGAGTGTCAATTTCCATCAAAATGAAGCAATAATTTGTTGTTCAGTCATTCTAGTTGTGTCTGATACTTCACAACCCCATATTTTCTTGGCAAAGATACTAGAGAGGTTTTCCATTTCCTTCTCCAGCTCATTTTACAGATGAAATTGAGGCAAACAGGGTTAAGTGACTTGTTCAGGTTCCTAAACCTAGTAAATGTTTGAGGCCAGATTTGAATTCAGGTCTTCCTGACTTGAGGCCTGGCATTTTATCCACTGCCAAATCTAGATTCCTGGAACTAGTAATAATTAGTCCTATGTATCTTGCTGGGATATTTTGAGGAAAATAATTTGTAAATGTTTAAGTTACTTAGAAATGAAGGCTTTTGATCTGTTCTCTCTTCATATCCTTGTGGGTTTGTCTTTGTCCATCTACAAAGTATATTTTTTAAATAAAAAGAATAGAGGCTCCACACAGATGAGATTTGGTATTCTCTTAAGGTAGAATTAATTTTAAAATTGCATAAAATATTTATGTTGAATATTGTAAGCAGTGACTCTATGATCATAATGCCATGATTTGATTACTTTGCAGACAGCAAAAATTCAATCATCTTATTTCATATCCAACCATAATTGAAATTCCCTCCCAGAAGATAATTTCCTTATTTGGCCCTGCATATTTGAGCTGGGCAACTCCAGGGACAGAAAGTGAAGACTTTTGACTTAGGAAAATTAAAATCTCCTCAGAAGAATAATGTTGGCCCATTAAAAACATAGAAAGAACAAAACTGAACTCTAAAACTGTGTATCTAGTAAATGGTGTCAAAGGGGAAATTTGTCCTTAAACAGGGAAGATCATGGTACAGTGGAAAGATGGTTATACTTGGAGTCACAGGATTCATGCTCAAATTCTGACCCTGTCACTCACCTACTACCCATGTGATCTTGCACACTTCTCTGGACTCAGTTTCTTCATTTATAAAATGAAGGGGTTACACTAGGTGACCTCCAAGGCTCATTTGAGATCCAGGTCTATGATTCTATGAAAAAAAAGAGGGGGAGAGGGAATGACTAGAATTGTGCAGGAGGTTTGTAGTTGTAACCTATCTCTAGAGATATACAGTTTCCTATCAATGGAAGTTTTTGAGATTAGATGTTCAGTGGGTAGTTGGGTGTATTGCAAATAGTATTCTGTCCAGTATGCCTTGCACTAAGTGATCTCTGAGGTTCCTTCTATATTCTTTTTAAAATAATATATATTTTTAAATTTTATTTCATTTTTATTTTTTTAAATCATAAAAGTATTTTATTATTTTCCAGTTACATGTAAAGATAATTTCTAATATTTGTTTTCATAAGATTTTTAATTCCAAATTTTTCTCCCTTCCTCCCTTCCCTCCCCCCTCCCCAAGAAAGAAAGCAATCTTATATAGGTTATATATGTACAATCACATTAAACATACTTCTGCATTAGTCATTTTGTGAAAGAAGAATGAGAACAAAAGGGGAAAACCTCAAAAAACGTAGAAACAGTGTGGCTCAATCTGCATTCAGAACCACAGTTCTTTTTTCTGGATGTGGAGAACATTTTCTTTCTTTTTTTCCCTTCTGTGGTAAAAATTATTTGTGGTAAAGTTTAATATCGAAAATTTTAGCTGAATCATTTGGGAGGGGCCACACTTGCCTCACCCTGAGACTGCACATGCTACTAGGCAGCTTTTGAAGGACCTCCCCTTTGGGGGAGGAAAAAACGCCAGCTCCACCAGAAGGCAAGGCAACTTCTGGTGGGAAGGGCATTCAAAAGGTCATGCTCTTTTGGGCTAGAGAGCAGTCCCTAACAGTGCTTGGCTTGTGGTGGCAGTTTGGGAGCACGTGCTTCGTGCTCGGTCTTGGGCGTGCTGGTTCTCAGCCTGGCAGGCAGTTTGGAATTTGGTGAGTTTTATGAAGGAATATCCTAAATTCCTTTGAACTAGTTTAATCTTTGGGATCACATAGACTAAGCTTAGAGCTAAGACTATTCATTTGTATTTCAACTTCCTTATTTCCCTAATTGGTTTCACCTTTGTGGTATAATTAATTCCCAAGCAATAAAACCTGATCCTTTATGAACTAAAGCTCAGAGGTTCCTTTTCTTATTGGCCTGGGCGGTACATATAAAAGGGAAAGTTTAAAGGGGGAGATTAATGTTCTGTATATTCAATTTTGGCCCTCACACTTCTTTTTTTTCTTTTCCGTTTTTTTTTGGGGGGGGGAGAGGGGCAATGATGGTTAAGTGATTTGCCCAGGGTCACACAGCTAGTAAGTGTCAAGTGTCTAAGACTGCTTTTGAACTGAGGTCCTCCTGACTCCAGGGCCAGTGCTTTATCCACTGGGCCACCTAGCTGCCGCCTGGAGAGCATTTTCTATCATGAATTCTTTGGAATTTTCTTGGATTATTGTATTGCTGAGAAGAGCTAAATCTATCAAAGTTGATCATCACACAATGTTGCTGTTACTGTGTACAATGTTCTCTTAGTTCTGCTCGTTTCATTAAACATTAGTCCACTTAAGTCTTTCCGGCCTGCTCATTGTTTCTTACAGCACAATAGCATTCCATTCCATTCATTTACCACAACTTGTTCAATCATTCCCCACTTGATGGGCATTCCCTCTGAGATTCCTTCTAGCTTGACCTTCTGTGGCTAGTCATCAAAGTCCCAAATCTGATTAGAAAGCAGGCTAGTTGGTAGCACAGTATAATAGAGGCTGACACATAGTAGCAAGCATCATAAATATTTATTGATTGACTGATTGATCTCATATATTATTGAAGCTCTGATGCTTTTGGCACCTTTACTCTCCTTCTTTTCTTTCAAAAGCCTGATTTATCATCATTTTAGCACAATTTTTTTCTTGGGAGTGATAGGTTATCATTATTTTTTCAATCAAAAACCTTTGTTGTTTGGTGATGCACAACTATCATTATAGACTTACTTTGCCTTTCATTTTCTGCTAATTTTCCTGCCTAGCTCAAATCATTTAATTTAACTGAATATTTAACAAATACTAATAATACCACTAATAATGAATAATAATAAAACACCTACTATGTATAAGAAAGATAGCATGGCATAGTGGATAGAATGTTGGATTTAGAGTTAGGAACTGACTGATTTTATATCCCATCGCTGGCATATTAGCACTATGATGATAGGCAAATAACTTTACTCTCTCAGGGCCTCATGCAACTTTCTAATATTTATCTACTAAGTTATACAGAGCTTGCCATCTGTGTTGGCCTAAGGGAAGCCTCACCTATACTCACAATATTAGAGATTCTTAGAGTATTGAGATGTTAGCTGTGTGTAAGGCTCTATGCTAGGTATCCAGAATACTGAAATGAGAAATGACAAACTTGTTGTCTTTAGTCTAATACAAGGTAGGATTTGATGGGAGTAAAGTCAGGACTTGGAACAACATCACTATGGAAATTAAAAAAATGTTTTTAAATTAAAAAAATTTTACTATGGAAATTTAAGAAGAGAGAGAGATCACTTTCAACTTCAAGAGATTCAAGGAATGACAACCACATTGCGTTTGTGTGATTATTGCATAAGTGAGTGAGCTGATTTCTAACTCACTCATTAGCACATACATTGAATCTGAAACATCTAATTGCTTCTGAAATTATGTTCCAATCTAAAGTCAGTTTGGTCTTCCCCATCCCTACCCCTGTCAATCATGATTATAAAGAAAGCAAGAAATTAAGAATTTAAGAGAGTTATGTGTAGAAAATCCGGGGCATTGTATTTGACCAAATCTATGGAAATGGCTTGGCTATGCTGGATTTCAGTCTCTGACTTCAAAACAAAACAAATATTCTTAACAAGAGTAGAAGTAAAGGATAGTACCACTAGGGGGAGGAAAAGTGTTAATTTCTAAAATGAAGAGGGACCTTCACATTCAGTACACGGATGGGAAGCCAAGGGAACACAAGCAAAGAAAAAGAGAAAGGAAATAGCCTCCCTCTCCCTCTTTTCCTTCCTTCCTTCCTTCCTTCCTTCCTTCCTTCCTTCCTTTCTTCCTTCCTTCTCAGAACATTAAAACCTCTGTGTTTTGATATGATGGCCTATAAACAGAGTTCCTTTTGAGAGTGGTAGTAAGCCATAAAATATATCTAATCCATTGCTCCAGAATTCCCAAATGAATAATCCAACTCCTTCTGTGGTTTGTAACTTGGGATGAAATGTCAATAAGAATCCCTAGGATAGCCTATCCTCTGATTTTTTCTCATTTGAATAAAATGAAGAAAAGAAAAGAAAAAAAGATAAAGCCACGAAAATGAATTTCTAAATGTCACATATTGGTAGTTTCCTCTGAAAAAGAAATGCTATTGTGCAGCTGGTTTAAAATGCAAGGTCTAAGGGAGCTGAGGATAGAAATAGATTTACAAATACTCCTTGAGGGTTGCCAAAATATTTTTAAAGTTTCTTTCATTATTAAGAATTCATATTCACTTTGCTATAACTAAATATAGGTCCAGTTTTCTTTTACTCTTTTAGTTTTCAAGGAAGCTATCAAGTCTTCTTTTTGGCTAAATCTGGCAGAAATGAAGTTGCAGTCACAAAGTACTGTGCCATTATATTTGAAATATTTCCCATCCTTCCCCAAGATATCTTTCTTGCCCTTTCCTAAGTTGGGCCTCAAAATCATAGAATCAGAGCTGGAGACAACCTTAGACAAAGTCTAGTCTACCCTAACAAAACCTAATCCCATCATTTTGCAAAGGAGGAAAGTGAGGCCTACTCCATTTCAAATGACTTACCCAAAGTCAAACAACTAGTTAAGGGCACATGGGATTTGAACCCATGTCTCCTTGATTCCAGGACAGTCTTCTTCCTACTGTACCTTCTTCCTTTACTTTACTACTGTAAAGAATTAATTGTTATTTGAGGTTTTTATGCCTCGGCACGCACTGGCCTGGGGCTTCGCAAACCGCACGGTGTTCCACCCACTGGTTGTAGCCATTGCCATGGTGCTGGCACCTCACATCTTCACCACTCGCCAAGGCCTACATGGGTCTGGCAAAATTATAATGATTGGAAGCCTAGTGAGGGAAGTCATGTGACTGTTAGAGCAGCCATCCCATTGGCTGGGGCTGTGTGGGGTTTTTCTGGGATTGGGGGAGGAGAATTGGGCATTCTAGCTGGACATTGGAAGGTGACAGGAGTGCTGCTGCGTATTTTCAGCTGATTCCTGGGTGGCGGTATCTTTTCAGGTTGTATAATTTCCCTTTCCCCATTTTATTTCCTTTCTCTTGATTCTACTGATACTGTTTGTGTGTGTGTTTTAAAGTTCATTCTTGTTAAAATAAATCCTGTTCTGTTTTGAGAGAGGCTGCCAGTTTCCTTCCTTGCCCCAATATTGTGGTGAGCCGCTTAGCTAACACTCCCCAATTAAAAATCTGTCCCCACACTACATTGTTCTTATTGCTGGTTGTCATTTGTTTGAGTTGGATCATGGAATCATGGGCTTACTAAAGTGTTAATAATAATAGCTAGCATTTATATATCACATATAGGCTTGAAAAGGACTTCACAAATGTTATCTCATTTGATCCTCACAAATCCCTGTAAAATAATGCTTTTTTGTCATTCCCATTTTCTAGATGAAGAAACTAAAGATGAGAAAGGTTAAATGTTGTTCAGACATCAAAAAAGGGAAAGGACCTATTTGTACAAAAATATTTATAGCAGCTCTTTTTTGTGGTGCCTAAGAATTGAAAATCAAAGGGATGCCCATCAGCTGAAGAATGGCTAAACAACCTGTGGTATATGATTTTAATGTGATATTATGGTTCAGGAAGATTTTTGAAAAGACCTGGAAAGACTTATATGAATTGATGCATAGTGAAGTGAACAGAACCAGGATAACGTACACAGTAACAGCAATATTGTTTGATGAAGAACTGTGAATGACTTAACTATTCTCAGCAATACAGTGATCCAAGACAATCCCAAAGGATTAATGATGAAGCATACTATTCACCTCCAAAGAAAGAACTGATATTGATTGAACACAGATTGAAGCATGCTTTTTTTTTTACTTTCGTTTTGTCTTTTATTCAAGTCTTCTTATACAACATGACTAATGTGGTAATGTTTTATATAACTGTACATTCATAGCATATATCTGATTGCTTACCACCTCAGGGAGTGGAGGGATAGAATTTGGAACTCAAAATTTTAAATAAAAATGTTTATAAAAAATAAAGAATATTGATAGAACTGGAAAAAATGTTCAGGACCACACAGCTAGTAAGTCTCTAGGGTGGGATTCAAGCTTAGGTCTTGACTGTAAGTCCAGTCCTATTTCTATTATACAGCCTAGCATCACTAAGGCTTGAAGGTATCAGAAATTCCCCAGGGACAAATTATCAGGATGAAAGCCCTGGCTGGTCCTACCAAGCACAAAAGACAAAGTACTTTCTCTGTGTTACTTCATTTGATCCTCACAATAATCCCTTGTGTTTGTGTTAGCAACCAGCTGTGCAATTTTGGGTAATATTTGACACAGAGTGAGTACTGATTTCCTCCTTTGCCAAGTGAGGGAACTAGATTTTGTTAGGCTAGACTAGGTAGGTGATACTATCATTTCACTTTTACAGATGAGAAAAACCAAGGCTGAGCGAGGTTAAGTGACTTGCATGTGGTTGCAAAGATAGTAATTGTACGAAGAAGCACTCAGAAGGGCATCTAGGTGGCACAGTGGATAAAACATTGGCCCTGTATTCAGGAGGACCTGAGTTCAAATCCAGCCTCAAACACTTGCTAGTTGTGTGACCCAGGGCAAGTCACAACCCTCATTGCCCTGAAAAAAAAGAAGCACTCAAACCTGTCTTCTTAGTTCAAACTCGAGAGCCATTATTTCTCATCTGAATATAATGCTGGATTTCATCATGCTCTCTGGAATCTCATCATCCTGCAAAATCAAATCAGATCTCCAGTTGATAAATGGTCAAAGAATATGAACCAGCATTTTTCCAATAAAGAAATAAAAATAATTTATAGTCATGAAATGCTCTAAATCATTATTGATTAGAGAAACACAAATTAAAACAATCTTGAAATATCATTCTACACCCACCAGATTAGATAAAAATGATTGAAGGGGAAAGCAACAAATGTTCAAGGAGATGTGGAAAAATTGGGACACATTCATTGTTGGTGGAATTGTGAACTGATCCAACTTTTTTGGAGAGCAATCTAGAATTATGCCAAAAGACTTATTAAACTGCCTATAACCTTTCCCAGTAGTAATACTACTAAGTCTATTTCTAACGATAATTAGGGAAAAAGGAAAAGAACCTGTATTTTCTAAAATGTTTCTAACAGCTCTCAATTGGGGAATGGCTGAAAAAGTTGTGGTATATGATTGTGATGGAATACTACTGTGTTATAATAAATGACGAGCTTGATGATCTTGGAAAAACATGGATAGACTTGTTCAAAATAATGAAGAGTGAAATGAGCAGAACCAAGAAAACATTATAGACAGTAACAACAATATTGTTTTAAGGATGACTCTGTGTGGCAGCTAGGTGGCACAGTAGATAAAGCACAGGCACTGGATTCAGGAGGACCTGAGTTCAAATCCAGCCTCAGACACTTGACACTTAGTAGCTGTGTGACCCTAGGCAAGTCACTTAACTCTCATTGTCCCACAAAAACGAAAAACAATAACAAAAAAGTGACTGAGTAAATAAGTCATTTTGGCTATTATAAATACCCAAATTTACTACAAAGGACATATGAAGAAAAATTCTTTCTGCATCCAGAGAAAGAACCGATAAGTAGATGTATATATAGGATAATTTTCGCACACACACACATTTGTCTAATGGTAACCATTTCTAGGGTGGGGGAAAGGAAGAAAGAAAGAAATTTACATGATACCTTTTTATATATTTAAAAGGAATTGGAAGTTTTACACAACAGATTTGCAGTTTTATGTGCAATCTTTTTTTATTATACTGTTATGGAAATGCTTGTTTTATCCTGTAAACTAAAAATAAAATAAAGAAAATTAAAGAAAAGCAGATTAGCAACGAAACTCTCACTTCCTCAGCATCTTCTTTCCCTGTGACTCTTCCTTCCATCTTATGGGAGAGGGTAGAATGAAGAGAGTGGAGAGTTTTTCCCAGATGTTTCATTTAAGGACAGTTCCAGGCTTCACTCATCCGGGCATCTAATTTGATCATATCCCTGGCCCACATACTCCACCTCCCTTGTTCCCCCAACTTCTAGCTTTTTTTTTTTGTGGTGCAATGAGGGTTAATTGACTTGCCCAGGGTCATACAGCTAAGGAAGTGTCAAGTGTCTGAGGGTTAGGGTCCTCCTGAATCCAGGGCCAGTGCTTTATCCACTGTGCCACCTAGCTGCCCCCAAACTTCTAACTTTTTTATGTATTGTCTTCCTTGTTAGGTTGTGAGATCCTTGAGGATAGGGACTGTCTTTTACCTTTCTCTTTATAGCCAGAGCTTAGCACAATGCCTGACATATAGCAAACATTTAAATATTTTTGACTGACTAATGAACTGATTATGTCACCTAGTTGCTCATGAGTGTCAGAAGTGGAGCTCAAGTCCAAGGTTCCTGACTCCAGGTCCTGTGCTCTGCCAACTACATTTGAATCAGAATATCTCTCTGAAAGAAGCAAACTTTAGTAATCCCCTTTCCTCACAAAGCCCTTGCATCATCAGCATGGGAAACTTTAGCAATAACCCTTCCCAAGCTCTTCCTTCTATGTCTGTAAATCTTCAGTTTACCCTGATGAAGAACTCATTTTTGGATTTTGCTTTAACAGTCCTAATCACACTGGAGCTTCATTTGATGACTTCCATTCTTCCTTTCTGATGGATACAATGTAGCAGATTTAATTTATTTATTTAAGATCAGTTAAGATAAGGAACTCCACTACCACCTATTGTCAATATGACCTCTTGGGGTCCTCTCACATCTGGCCTCTTTAAACCATCTTCTCTCCTCCCTCTTCTAAACTCCTGCTGATTTCCCCCTTCTAACACATGTAACAATGGACATAAATGATTTTTGCTCCAATTCATCCACATTTCCTGTCCTGACTTTGGTAGGGATAGAAACGGAGTCTCAGAACAATGGATTCTACTATTTACACTCCCTTGCAATTGGCCTCTGTTTCCTCTTCTTTAAACTTAGGAACATGAATTGTATCAATTCAAAGCTCAATTCTGATTCTAAATCTACTATTCTAGGCAATTTCCAGTTGGGAAGATTGTGATCTCAGGAGAAGGAGAGGCTGCAAAGTATCACCTCTTCCTTCTCATTCTGGTCTGAAATTTTCCCATAAGAACTTCATTTTTCAGTTTAAGACTTTGCTCCCTTGAAAGCATGAAATCCATCAAGAAATAAAAAGCATTAAGATGCCAAAAGTATTTGACTACTCAGTGAAAATAAATTGCAATTCTATTTTGGGGGGGGATAGGTTCGAATAGCCACAAAGAAGAAAAAGCTGGGCATCTGAGAAAAGGGGACTAGTATTCTAAAAGAGGGGTAAAGGGTCAGAACTAAAAGTCTGGACATTTCCAATTTTTCTGAGTATTTGGAAGGGGTCCTCTGTATTTTGTAATGTAATTATGAGACCAGTTAAAAATCATGTAGTCCAATCCCCTCATTTTGTAGATAAAGAAAGACTAGAAAAATCCAGACGACTAGAAGCAAGAACACGTGGGTTTAGTAAATTATCTAACTTTATCTCAATTTTCTCATTCATTAAATGATGTTCAAATCATTTCAGCCTTACAGTGACCTTGTGAGACTGGTGATACAAGTGGTATTGTGTTTATTTTACAGATGGGAAACTGAGACTGAAAGAGGTTAAGTGACTCTCAAATATTGAGGAAGCTAGTCAGCATCAGTGGCAGGATTTGAACCTAGGTCATCCTGAGTCCAAACCAAACACTTTATTCACTATGCCCTGTGGACTTTCCCAAAGTCACACATAGTGAAATAATGGCTGACCTTTCCATAGGTTTTTATAGCATTTTACATATATATATGCTAACTTCATAAAACCCCTGAGAGGTAGGCACTATAAAAGATCATAGTAGAGGCAGCTGGGTGATGCAGTGGATAAAGTACCCGCCCTGGATTCAGGAAGATCTGAGTTCAAATATGTCCTCAGACACTTGATACTTACTAGCTGTGTGATCCTGGGCAAGTCACTTAACCCCCATTGTCCCACCAAAAAAAAAAAAAGATCATATTAGCCTGACTTTACCGAGACTCAGTGCTTATGTAACTTTATCATGGTTACATAATCAATAAGTATTGAAGGTCAGAGATTTGTAAAAAAAAAATGAGTAAAATGGTAAAACCAGAACCAGAATCCAAATCTTGATCCTCCTGGTCCAGTCTTCTTTCCACAATGCCATGCTTCCAATACTGTCAGGCACTATTGAACTATCAGAGTTGTAAGTGACCTGTGCAGGTGAAGAAATAAGGAGAGAAGATCAAAATAAATCATGTCCAATTACACATATCCTAAAATAAGATTCCTTCCTTCTAAACTGGGAAGGAGATGAGTTTTCAGGCATTCCATTTGGTTGTCAGTTTTAAATTAGCCAGATTAAAGGGAGGCTTGATGATTGAGCCTAATGAAGAGTACAAAACATGAACTATTAAAGAAAAGAAAACAAAAACAGTTGACACAGTATATTTTGTACATTAGAAAGCATTAAGTGCCTTGTTATGCATTACATGTGTTAAATGTGCTTGAAAGAGTTAATTTGTCTTGAAGCCTTATCCTTCTTGTAGACAGTCTAAAATCTTCCTGACAGATATCACCCATTTCATATTCTTATTTCCCAGAAGACCTCTGCTTCCCCGGGTCCATATAAGTGAATTATCTAGAGTGCAGCTAAGTGTCAGCAAGTCACACAAGCCTTTTTAATTAATGGAATTCATAAGTGCTAACTGGAACTTAGTATTATGGAGCCCACTTCTTTTTACCTGACATTTATATGATGCTTTTAACTTTTCAGGGTGGAATCGCATACATTATTCCATTTTATACCCCCAGTGAACCTTGAGGAAGTTAGAATAGGTGTATTAGCATCATTATTTAAAATGAGGAAACTGAGGAATGGTGAAATGGGGGGCCCAGTGCAATGAAAAGAACACAGGACTGGAAATTATGACTCCTGGATTCTAGGCCTGTTGTTTACATGACGTGTGACCTGTGCAAGTCATTTCACCTCTGACCTTCATTTCCTCATCTCTTAAATGAGGGCATCCTGGAATTATTGAACTTTAGTATTGCAAGTGGGGTTAGAGATCCTTTAATCCAATCCCCCAGTTTAACAATCTCCTTTGACAAGCTGGAAGACTTCTGAATGAACAGAAAAACATATGAAAACATGGCAGAAGAGCTTTGATGGAAGGAATCGGGAATATTTTGCCCTAAGGACCATGGGAATTTTCCATCTGATTTGTGGCTGAAACCTTCCAAATATGTCATATCCTCTACTAGATTGTGAACTCTGAGCTTTTCTATACGTAGTTCTACCACTTAACACAATACTTTGTATAGCATAAACACTTAAAAGCTTTTTCATTCATTCATTCATATTTGTTGCTGTCATTGTTCAATCATTTCAATTATGTCTGACTCTTTACAACCTCATTTAGGGTTTTCTTGGCAGAGATATTAGAGTGGTTTGCCATTTCCTTCTCCAGCTCATGTTATAGATGAGGAAACTGAGGCAAACAGGGTTAAGTCACTTGCCCAGGATCACAAACTAGTAAGTGTCTGAGGCCAGATTTGAATTCAGGAAGATGATTCTTCCTGACTCCAGGCTTGGCTCTCTACGCACTGCAACACCTAGCTGCTCTTTCATTCATAAGTGGTAAACTTAAAGGAGGGTATTATTGTAGTGTCCTAATGTGTGAAGGGCTTTCACATAGAAGAGAGGTTAGAGCTCTCTTGTTTGCTTGTCCCCAGAGGACAAACTAGTGGATGTTCAAGGAAGATTTCAGGTTGATATAATGTCAAATTTCCTTTTAATTGAAAACTTTCTGGAAGTAGAATAGGATCGCTTGGGAGGTAGTAGCTTCCTTATCCTTGTAAGGTTGTTTTTTTTTTAAATTTAATTTTATTTTTGGTGAGGCAATTGGGGTTAAGTGACTTGCCCAGGGTCACACAGCTATTAAGTTTTAAATGTCTGAGGCCGAATTTGAACTCAGGTCCTCCTGACTCCGGGGCTGGTGCTCTATCCACTGCGCCACCTAGCTGCCCCTCCCTGTAAGTTTTTAAGTGAAGGTTGAAGGATTATTTGGGGAGGTTGACGAGGAGATTCCTAGTCAGGTATGGATTGAACTAGGAAATGCTTGAAGTGCCTTAGTTAGCTTAAACTCAACAATATAAAAAAAAACCCAATAAATTCACCCCTCATCTTACCTAACCCAAATATTATTATTGTTATTATTTTGGTCCAGGACACAACAATCCTCTAAATAATGTAGGTTCACAACCATTAAAGCATCCTCAACTTTTAACATTTCCTCAAGTCTGAAGTCCCATATCTAATCAATTAGTAATTTTTGTTGTGTTTGTCTCTCCTGCCTCTGCTGCTGACTCCCTAGACTTTGCCACCATTACTCATCTGCCTTCTCATCTTGTAACTTCCCTCAGGACCTGGGACCTTCTTACCCTATAGCATTTCTTTACCTTTGTGGGCCCCTTCTCCCATTGGTGAATTTCTCCACAGTGGGGAGGAGCCAAGGCCAGCTATGCTTCTTTCTCTCCTAGATCTGCTTCTTTCTGGATTTTACCACCATACTCTCTCATGGTTCTAACTGTCACCCCCCCTAATCCCTCCCAACCTTTTCAGTTCCCTTGTATATGCTATCTTCCTGATTAGAATGTAAGTTCCTTGAGGTCAGGGGCCAATTTTCTTTTTTATTGTATTAATATCTCTAGCACTTAGCATAATACCTGGCATATACTAAGCACTTAATAAATCCTTTTTGATTGAGTAACTGTTCCCTTCTTTTTACTCACATGGCTAGGACCTTAGTTCAGGAGCTCTCTCTTGGACTATTGTCTCTCCATTTTGTACTCCCTATTGCTGCCAAAATAATTTCCCCAAATATTAGTCTGGTCATGTCATTTCCCTGCTTCAGTGATTTCTTCCATATCCTTCTTTGGCTTTGTGATAAAATATACAAACTCCTTTACTTGGCATGTAAAGTCCTTCATGACCTTGCTCCATGCTACATCTACAGAATTACTAAGCATTACTTCCCTTCACATACTACATTTCAGCCAAACTAGCTTATTCGCTGTTCCCTAGACTTGGCTTTCAATCTTCCTTGATGCTAACCTTTGCACAGGCTGCATTCCATGACTGGAATTTATGGTCTCCTTACTTTTTCTCTTAGAATCAATCATTTCTTCAAGGTTCACTTCTTGTTCCATCTCCTGATGAAGCTTTTCTTTATCCTCCTAGTTAATGCTATTTCTCCCCTGTCTCTGAGTATCTGCCTTCTATGTTCAATCAACCAAAGGCTGCTGCTGACTGACCACTAGCCTAATTTCCATTAAACAATGAGGACCAAATTCTGAACAGTCCCATACTCTCCCAAGCAGAGGTTGCTTACGGAAAAGTATCAGTATTTCTGTGGTTCTCAGAGAGCTGGTGATATCTTTTTGCTAGTTATGTTTGTTCCTTTTGTGGATGTCAGTGATTATCATTTTAGTTTAGGGGACTGGATTTTCTGGATTTATCCAAATAGTCATTTAAGGCACATCCCTTAACCCAAGAAGAAAGCTTCACTTTCTTCTCTTCACTGTTACATTTCAATGCAACTTCGATTCAATTTAATTTCAAATATATAAGCATGGTTTAGCTATAAATAATCTTTGCATAGGCCTGTAGGAAGCAAAAGGAATAAAATAAATTATATTAAAATAAACAGTGTGTGGGTTATATGGAATCAACTAGATTTCCAAACTGAGGCAGCCCACAGGGGTGTATTGGAGCCAGCTCTAAATCTGCCTTTAAAAGCCAGTCCTTAAATTTCCAATGTGTGCATTCACACCTCAGAAATTGGCAATCACTACAAATCAGGGTTCGATTGATGTTTTTGTTTACTGACCGCCCTTAAGAAAGTGTTAATAATATAGATTAAACTTAAAATTTTTATATATACATTTTTCGCTCAGAGTCCTGTTGTTAAATATTTTATCAGTACTCTCCTGTATGACTCTAAAAATATTGCTTGAGCTCAGCAGTTTAGCACAAGGTTCAGGGAATGAAGTCATCAGCAGACTGGAGGCCTAGTGACTATAAACTAATAATTATCATAATAAAAATAATAATTACCATAACTTAGATACCACTTTAATGTTTGTGAAATGTTTTATATGCATTATCTTATTTGGGCCTCCCAAAAGCCCTGGCCCTTAACCAATCTGTAGACACCTTTCAAACACAATAGTTCAAGAAAAAAGTATATTATTTTGGGGCTGCAACAAAACCTTAAACACAGTGCCTGGCACATAGTAGGATCTTAATAAATACTTATTGGGAGTAGTTAGGTGGCACAGTGGATAAAGCACTGGCCCTGAATTCAGGAGGACCGGAGTTCAAATTCGACCTCAGACACTTGACACTTACTAGCTGTATGACCTTGGGCAAGTCACTTAACACTCATTGCCCAACCAAAAACCAAACAAACAAACAAAAAAGAAACAAATACTTATTGACTAACTGATTGTGACTTTATTTACAATCCCACTGGGAGCTTGCATGTATCCCTAGTATTGAATATTAGCAGGAATCCCTAAATAATTTTTTCTACTTATAGCATCCAGAAGGGGCAATGTCTATCTCTTCAGCATTTAGGACAATCAGGGAAATCAGGACCTGGAGGGCAGATTCTTCTTCTGGATATTTTCCCTTGATTATCTGGATATTTTCCCTTGCTTATGTAGGCATTCAGTCTGACCCTCTGGCTTCATCTTGGTACAACTGGGTCATTAGTTGGATTCTATAGGGTTTCTTTAACTCTTTATGTTTTTTCTTCCTTCCTTCCTTCCTTCCTTCCTTCCTTCCTTCCTTCCTTCCTTCCTTCCTTCCTTCCTTCCTTCCTTCCTTCCTTCCTTCCTTCCTTCCTTCCTTCCTTCCTTCCTTCCCTCCCTCCCTCCCTCCTTCCTTCCTTTCCTTCTTTCTTTCTTCTTAGCAGTGTAGCGGAATAAAGACAAGTTGCCTTTCCTTTCTCTAAACAATAAACCACCACTTCTGGAATCTACATTAGATCACACTTGCTATTAATGGCCCTGGGCCATCACTTGACTGTTTTTGTATCATCTTAGTCATACAGGGCTGACCTGAGCCAGGGGTCTGTGCAGCTTTAATTCTGGCTGCATATGTACACTGATAGTGTTCTCCATTCTGCTCTGCTCACTTTTCCTTGATGGGCTTCAGTTTTCTCATTTGTAAAGTGAGATAATTGGACAAAATGATCTTTAAGGTCACTTCTAATGCTAAGATTCTAATCAGTACAACTGTGCTAAGAGCTGTTTATGTTTTTTTTTTTCTTCAAATTCAAGTAACAATTCAAGTGCCATGGTGGTTTAATCTAGACAGAGAGTTAGGCTTATTGTCAGGAATTTCTTAGTTCAAGTCCAACATATTATCTGTGTGACCATGAGAAGATATTTTCCTGTCAATGTCCCCAAGTCACTCCAAAATTATAGGCCAACATTTTATTGGTAATTTAAACAGTTGGATAGATAGCATTTATATACCATAAATTTAGTTGTCCCTACATCACAGGCCTGGATCTATTTCTTTAAATCTTTTTTATTGGTTGGGCAATAAGGGTTAAGTGACTTGTCCAGGGTCACACAGCTAGTAAGTGTCAAGTGTCTGAGGTCAGATTTGAACTCAGGTCCTCCCGAATCCAGGACCAGTGCTTTATCTACTGTACAACCTAGCTGCCCCCCTGCCCTGTCTACTCCTCCCAAATATGTACTTTCTCACTTTAAAAAAATATATCCCTAGTACTTAGGACAGTGTTTGGCATATGACACTGTAAGTGTTTCATAAATGTTTTTTTTTTTCATTCATTCATTCACTCCAAGTAAATTCAAAGTAAATACCATGTAATTTAGGAGGACATCCCAGCAGTTGGCAATTCAGGGAGTACCTTATCTGAGCTATGAAGAGAGAAAAAGATTCTATGAGGCAGGGGTAAAGTGAGAGTCCATTCCAGGGACAGGGGGTGCAAAGGCACAGAGACAAAATATGGATGGTTATATGTAAGGGACAGCAAGTATGCTTGTTTTGCTAAAATACAAAGTGCATGACCTCCTCCATGAAGCCATCTGTAACTCTAGCCAGCTCTGATCTCTCTCCCATTTCTCTCAACTTCATTGCTCTTAGGATCAATACCAATGTAATCATCATTTATTAGTACCTCCTATGTCCAGTGCCTTGTTCTAGGAGCTCAGCTTATTTCAAAATTATTCTCTATCTATTCCACAAGTTGTAATTTTATCTTCTCATGACACTTGTAAGTTCTTTAAGGGTGGGAGCAATGTTTATTTTTTTGAAGATATCATTACTAATACCTAGAATGGCCTGGGGACATTTATGTAAAATAATAAATTACTTAATGATTGATTAATACAAATTATTAAATAATATTAAATACTTAATAATTGATTGCTATCCAACAAGGCCCCAATAAATACCTCAAGTAGGACAACTTTTGAGACCAAGCATTAAGCCCTAAAACAATTTAGCACTGAAAATCAGGGAAAGTGTTGAATAATGCAAAAACGTGACCTTTCTCTAGTATGCCATCAGTAATTTATAATCCTAAAAGTATGCTCTTTACAACAAATATTTCATTGTGTTTGGTTCAAGTGTTCCTAACATCTATAGGATCTGATAAAGTAAAATACAGAAAATGTTCTGTTTTGACTTTTTCTTCCAGATTTAGGTTCTTTACAAGGAGAATTCTCTCTTAATTTGTTGTAACTAATGCATTGCTATTAGAGTTTTTCACTTACTAAAATGTACCTTAGCAAATGAGCCATGTTCTCCATCTAAATGTAAATGTACATACATTTTAGAACAGCTAGTGGGTAAGTGGCCTTACTAGAATAGGTTGTGTGACTTAAGAATTGACCAGGTGAACCACTAGTTCTCTGATCTAGTAGCTATTCTCTATTCATTTGGTTTGAAGCAGGTTGATGTAGTGAGAAGAACCTGGGACTCCTGACTAGGAGTCAGGAGACCTCTGCTCACATTCTAGCTATGTCACTAACCAGCTGCTTACCCTTAGAGAAGTCTCTTTAATTCTCTGGGTCCCAATCCATTGTCAGTAAAATAGTGGCAGTTGAATAGGTGACTTCTAGATTTCACAGTCTGAAGGACATCCATTTATTCTTTATTTATTTTTTATTTTTATTTTTTGGTGAGGCAATTGGGGTTAAGTGACTTGCCCAGGGTCACACAGCTAGTTAAGTGTCAAGTGTCTGAGACCGAATTTGTACTCAGGTCCTCCTGACTCTCGGGCTGGTGCTTTATCCACTGTGCCACCTAGCTGCTCCGGGACGTCCATTTATGATTAAGCTTCCACCATAACATGGCACTGAACTGATATGTGAAAGACTGAATTTATAGCTTTGAGGCAGGATGCGTGATCCTTGCTCAAATTCCATCTTGAATGTGTTCTGTGTACTGTACAGCATCAGATTATGTATTATACATATCCCATATGGAAAAGCAGATACTTTATGAGCTCCTGACTGGCTACTCTCTCCAAAGGGAGAGTAGCCAAAGCCACATGCATCACCACCAAGGAAAGCAGACAGGGAATATCCTGGGCATAGCAAAGTCACCATAAGCTTATCAGAGATGTTCCCTTTATCTCATACAACACCAAGCAACTTGCTTAAGAATGTAGCTGGTCTGACCAGGATATACTAACAGTGAAGGTAGTGACAGGCAGGCATAAATACCTATTTTTGTCTACCTAGATATAGGTAAAAGCTCTGATCCTCATCGCAAATGAATAGCCGCTGGTGATATAGCTGACTAGCTCCTCTGCCCCTGAACTCCTTGCTGACGTGGTGTTGCTTGTCTCTGCTGTTGATTATCAGCAGAGCTCCTGTATCCTTCATCCTTACATTAACCCTAAGGTTTCTTATAGCTCGTACATGATTCTATTGTAGCAGTGTTTTAATTCCCAACTGCCACAGAATATCTATAGTGCCCCATATGGGGGAAAATTGCCCTGGTGATGGGTTAACACTTGAAAAAGGGGGTTTGCATCCCCTCTGTAATTTTCTAGGCTCTCCTCACTCCAGAACTGGGATAAAATGGGTGAGAAAGTTTGAAAGAAAAGAGACCCTTTGAAAAAGGCGATGATCTTGGCACTGCACAGTAGCAAATAAAGAAAACAACATCATAGCAGCCAGTCTTCATTGAAAGGAGCTAATGTAGCAGAGGATAACACAAGACATCTGTGTTCATCTGTGTAGCTTTCAGCTTTGGCAAGAGATGATGACATGTGGAGCTCCCGCCTGACCCATCTGGCTGACTCGGGGCAACACTGATGGGAGCCATAGACAGCTTTGCTGGTTCCGAAGCTCATCCAATTCATTGGTGATAGGAGAAGGGGGTATTGGGGAGGGGAAAGTTGGCAAGAGAAAAGACATATTGGGGCTTTGAGATGACAAGCATAAAGTGTCAGAGTCATCTTTTCCTTTCTTTTAGCAAAAGAAAATCAACTAATATTTTCTGCTCTTTCTGATTTCCCTTGTAGTGAGTAGAAACCAATTTTTTTTAGTTGTTTAGAAGTTCCCATAGTTTTGATAAAAATGGTCAAATAATTTCATCAAATATTCCTTATAAGGTAAAGTTCAACTATAATATTGGCTTTGGGAGATACAGGAGAATCACATTTAAACTCAGAAGATGAGACTTATAAAATATATGAATTTATAAAATAAGATTCTACTCTTATTAGTGTGTGATGATCAGAGTGTTAGAGAATCCTCCTTTGGGGGGACAGGAAAGCAAAGAAATAAAGGGTGATTAGTCTCGGTAAGGGGGAAAAATGGTCTCTATCTCCTTTTCTTCTACTTGACATTTTGTTTCTTCAATGGAACCCTTTACAAAGAAGTGAGGAGGTATAGATTGAAAATCAGGAGATTTGAGATCAACTCAATTCAAAAAACATTTGTTAATCACCTACTATGTACAAAGGAAAAAGCATTATGTAGTAGTATCAGAGGATGAACTTTAGGGTCACCAAGACCTAAGTAGGTAGTACAAGTAAATAATATTATCCTCATTTTGTAGATGAAGAAAGTGAGACCCAGAGAGGTGAGGTAATATACCCAGAGTCACACAGCCAGTACATAGCAGGGCTGGGAATCAAATCCAGGTTTCCTTGTTTCAGTATCAGATCTCATGCTCATATCATGTTCTAACTTTATATATATATATATATGTATATATATATATGTATATATATGTATATATGTGTGTGTATATATATATATATGTGTGTATATATATATATATATAGTCTCTCATGCACCTTCTAATCGGTGGACAGTGTGATTTGGGGGTTGATCTCTGTCTACCTGGATGATATGGTCCATTCTGCCAGGAGAAATTTAGCCTTTTGATTTAAATATTTGATCTCTCTTAAAATGCTAATTTTTGTGGAGGACTGACATTTCAAGCAGTTATAAGAACCATCACTGGAGGTGCTTTTTTTTTTTTAATGGAGGCTGAATTACTATTTTGCCAGGGATTTTGAATTCAGCAAGCACTTATTAATCATCTACAATAGCCCAGGCAATGTGCTATTTGGGATTTTAAGACAACATTCTAACAGGATAAATAACACACAAATAAATAACATACAAACATGTACGTATATCTGTGCATATACAGAGAGATGGGGAGGGAGAGAGGGAAGAAGGGAGAGAAACAGAGAGACAGTGGCAGAGAGAGGGAGAAAGAGAGGCAAATATAGAGGCAGAGAGAGTGAGGGAGAGAGAGAAATAGCGAGAGAGACAGAGATACAGAGACAGAGAGAGAGAGAGAGAGAGAATGAACGAACTTTGGGAGGGAGGGTAGGGTGCTAGCAACTCAGGAGATTGGGAATATTCATGTAACAGACAGAAGTTAGCTGAGCTTTGAAGTATGCTAGGGATTCTATGAGGTAAGGTTGAAGGGGTATTTTATTTTTAATATGGGGACTGTATGAAATGGTACCAAAATAAGAGAGAGAATGTTTTGTGTGAGCAACAAGAGGAAAAGTGAATTGCACTGTTAAACAAGTAGTAAGAAGGTATGGGATTTGAATCCAGGTCCATTGATTCCAAATCTAGTCTTCATTTCACTCTATGGATCAATTGAGTCTTATTTGGAACCAAGTCCATTTTGAGTTCTGAATTGTCTCTTCCACAGGCTCCTGTGAATGCTCCCTACCTTTTGTTCACTAAGGTCCACTTTCCTCCAGTTTTCTCTCAGTAATTTTTTGGAGAATCTTGGTATTCCCCATGTTTGCTCCATGAACTGCCATACAGCACCTGTAAGTCCAGACCAATTTTCAGAGTTAGGATTTCCCAGCAAATAGCGTTCTGCCCCAGTATAATATTATCTAACCAGATTCCCCCGGTTGGCAGGCATTTAGATAATCTGCTTTCTAAATTTTTTCCCCTTCTGGAGGATTAATCCTTTGGGTCTCTCCAGCCTGCTGTGGAGCTGCAGGGAGTGAGCCAAGTTTGAGGAAATGAAAGGGTGAAATGTGGTCTCTGCTGTTGTGCCAAGGACTGAGCATATGAGAAAGTGAAATTGGTTAATAGATGAGGACAGGTTGGGTGTACTCTAGTGATAAATTGTTTCTCTCTTCCAGACCAGGGAGCAGCAGTGCTGCACATATGGTACACTGACATATTTGTCCCTTCTGTGCTCCACGTTTGGGAGCTGAAAGTCAGGGATCTGATAGCTATTCATAATTTATAAGGTGAGGTCTGTTAATATAGGCTTTGGAAAAAACACACAAAACAACATGCCTTTGACCTACATTTGCTGAGGTCTCTGTTGAGTGGAGAGGAGGCTTCCATTTTATACACAGTAGCACCTTTCAAACAGCGAATATCCAAGCTGCTCCACAAGCATCTCAAAAAGTTCCAGGTGCTTCCCTATGCATAGAAACAAAGCCAGAAGTCTTTTTCCTAATGAAATTCTACTTGATGAAAACTTTCTGGGACCATAGGAGAAAACTAGCTCTATTTCCTTTCTCCAGAAGCATGAAAGTCTCTTAAATTTGAAGCAATGGTATTTATAATTTATGTCCCAGAACTGCAAGTGCTGGGCGTATATGGACTAGGTCCAATCTCACGGGCAGTCCACCAAAATTCACTTTATTTTTTGCTCATTATGAACCCACCTAGATTTCCTTCTGGGAAATTTCTGGATATAGTTATGGAAAATAGGATTCCTAAATTTTTTAGATCCTGGACAAGCACTCAAGGTAACTAATACATGTATGGTATGGATAGGACAATCTGGTCCATCTAATAGAAAATTCAGAAAAATGTAAAGGGTTTATAACAAGCCAAACCAAAAGATACAATTCTTCACCCTTCCAAAGGAGTTTCACCTTCCCAAGGGCCCCTACGCCCTCTAGTTTCATAGTACCACCTTGTGGTTTGAGCTTTCCTTGGGGGGAAAATGAACTTTGATTGCTAGCAAAGCAAACCTCTCAATATTTTAGTAAGTCCCTCAGAAAACCATACAGGTTTCTAAACATATGACATGACCCTATGGTTTGGAGTCCCCTCAAAAGAGAAACAACCCTGTGGGTTCTAGATGCAATCCTTGAAATCTACAGTCTAAATAATGCACACCAATATGAAAGGGAAAAGTACAATTTTCTTCTTCCTCTTCTCTGCCTCCAACCATGGCTTTAGTTCTTTGCCACTCCACCATCCTCAGGGACAATATATATAAGCCACTTCTCCCCAAGATGCTGGTACTGCCCAGGTAATTCCCCCTTTCCCAATAGACACCTGTATTCTAAGAGTCTCTAACTTGCCATTGACTACAATATGAACAAAAACATCAGAAAGGCAGCCAGACTGAGCAATTTTAATGACAAACCTTATCCTCAGAGAACAGATGATGAAGCACACTTCCCTCCTCTTGGTAAAGAGATGGGGACAGGTGGTGGGGAAAAGTTTTGATATGATATAAAGCAGAAGGTGTTCGGTACATTTATTTCCTTGTGTAGTGATTGGTTTGCTTATTTTTTTCCTTTAATATTACAGGGAAAGTTTGATTGAGTGTAGGTTATAATGGGAAAATAATAATACAAAAATAAAAATAAAGGACCATAAAATTTATTCAAATTTTTAAACAAATTGATGACCTCAATGATGCAGATATCCCTCCCAATAATGTAGACTGCAATCTATTCTTGTTTGTCTTTCTTTTACAACCATTCCCAAGAAATCCATTTCTTCCCATGAGATCAACACAGGGGAACTACCTGCCATGCTAGGAACCGCACATGACTTTTGACATTTCAAGGATAATAGCAAAGCTAAGGGTTTGGGAGGCAGTTGGTGGTTTAGTAGCTAGACCACTGGGCCTGAAAGACCTTTGTTAAAATTCAGCATCAAATGAAAGCCACTTAATTTCTGATGTAGTTTCTTTGATGATAAAATGGAAATCACAATAGCACCTAACTTGCAAGGTTGTTATGGGGATCAAATGAGATGATATCTGTAAGAAGTGCTTCACGTGAAATTTGGCACATAGAAGGTGTTATTTCAATCCATAAATAAACATGAATTAAGAACCTATGACATGCCAGGCCCAGTGTAAAGCACTGTGAGGGCAGCAGGGGTGTGTGTGTACAAAAAGAGACAAAAGACAGTCTCTGCTCTCAAGGAGCTTGCAATCTGATGGGAAAGAAAGTGTGCAAATTTATGCATCCACCCACCCATCCATCTATCTATCTATCTATCTATCTATCTATCTATCTATCTATCTATCTATCTATCTATCCACACACAAAAGGTAAGCTATATACAGGATAAATCATAAATAATTAACAGAGAAGGCACTGAAATAAAAAAGAATTGGGGAAGGCTTCCTGTTTAAGGTAAAATTTTAGTTGGGACTTAAAAGGAAGCCAGGGAGGTCAATAGTCAGAGCTGAGGAGGGAGAGAATTTGAGGCATAGAGGACAGCCAGAGAGAATGCAGAGAGCTGACAGAGGGAGTGCCTTGATCATTGAACAGCCCAGGAGGCCAGTGTCATTGTATAAGAGAGTATGTGTGGGGGAATAAGGTGTAAAAAGACTGGAAAGGTAAGAGGGGCCTAGGTTATGAAGGTCTTTGAAAGCCAAATAGAACATTTTGTATTTGATCCTGGAGGTGAGAAGAAGGTAATAGAGTTTATTGAGTAGGGGAGTAATATGGTTGGACTTGCCTTTTAGGAAAATCACTTTAGTAGCTGAATGGAGAATGCATTGGAGCAAGGATTGTGAAGCAGGCATATTTACCATTAGGCTATTGTGATAATCCAGATGTGAAGTGATGAGGGCTTGCACTAGAAAGATGCCAATGTCAGAGGAGAGAAGAGGGCATGTTTGAAAGAAGTTGTGAAGGTGAAATCAATAGACCTTGGCAACAGTTTGGATGGGGAGAGCAGGGTAAGAAATAAAAAGGAATCCAGGATGACTCCTAGGTTGGGAGTCTGTGAGGATATTGTCCTCTATAGAAATAGGAAAAGTGGGGGTGGTGGTGGAGGGTTTAAGAGAAAAGATAATACTTAAAATAACAGTACTTATTCTCTTCTCTCCCAATAAGTCAACCAATCTTGCCATACGGCTGGCTCATTTTCTTGCCATATTATACTTCTATATACTTTGTACAACTTAACCTTTGTAATTTTTTTTCAATACACTGCAGCTTGGTCATATCTACTTACATACTTTCTGCATTGCCCTTGGATGACTTTAGACTATAGTTTTTTCAGGTAGCTCCAAACTCAAGTTTATTTAAGGAGGAAAATGGAAAGAAGAATAAAATAAAAGAAACATGGAAAAGCTTTGCAAAAACCATTATAACAGACTATTTTTGTTATCAAGGTCTGCAGAACCACCATCCTTAGGCCCTCACATCACAGTCTTAAATGTGCTTAAAGAGGAGGTAGAAGTAGCACTGATGGAAAAACAGGGAAAAAACATCTGTATTGAACCAATGTATATAGAGAAAATTTGTGCTGGAGGTGGAAAAATTATGAGAACACCAAGGAAGCAATTCAAGTATTGAAAAGAGGAGAAAATATAAAAGATGTCCAAAAAATTTCAGACCTTAGTAATACTAAAAAGGTAACCAAAACGCAACATCTATAGGGTATAGTATAGTCTTCCATTTAAACAAAATCTTTAGCAAAATCAACTATACATGAGTCAAAAGCAGCCATGATGAGGGTATTCATAGGAAGGAGGGAGGTTTTTCTCAAGTGATATTTTTTTAAAATGCATCACTTCTTTATTGTTTAACAATTGGCAAGATCCTAGTGTGATGACTGTTTGATGATTATCACAAGCATCTAATTTGTCAGAACAAAATGCCACCATAAAGGCTCTTTCTCAACAAGATTGAATCTTGTTCAACCATCCATATATCAAAATCATTGATGATTCCTTGAAGGATGTAACAGTGTAAAGAAGCTTGATGAATGACCCACTTTTCATAAACATTATGAGGCATAAAATAGGGACATATATGTGTGTGTGTGTGTATATATATATATATATATATATATATATGTATGTATGTATGTGTGTATAATTTGTCAAAGGTGTTTGCAGTTGTAATGAAGGAGATTCTGTAGAGAATCCAAGCTTAAGAAAGACTCTTTCTGGATAATGAGGTCCTTCAGATGATCCATTATGGTGTTTGAGTACTGAGCATTGAGTATTTTCTCATATCCGTATGTATATGCATATATGTATAAATACACACATATACACATATACACATTACATATATATATAAACCATACAACTTTTTAGAATGAAATAAATAGGCATGCATAATAATATATTATTGTGTCAATGGCTGAACTCTCTCCCTTTCTATTGAAATATTCCACCAATATATTTCTTTATTATTTATTATGAATTTTTTGAAGTCAGATACCAGATCATCTACTTTTTCTGTATCAAGAATAATGACTATGTGACTCTGGGAAAGTCACTTAGCCCTCATTGCTCTGCAAAAAAATTTTAAAAAGTCAACAACAATCATTTAGGGGGCTGCTAGGTGGCACAGTGGATAAAGCACTGGCCCTGGAGTCAGGAGGACCTTAATTCAAATCTGACCTCAGACACTTGACACTTACTAGCTATGTGACCTTGGGCAAGTCACTTAACCCCCATTGCCCTGCAAAAAAAAGAATAATGACTGCTGTCAAGTCTATAATCTCACAAAAACTTTATGAAGCAGGTAGTTACTGCTTTTCCCACATAATAGAAGTAGCTGGCATTTTTATATAACTTTAAGTTCTGCAAAATACTAGAAATACGATCTCACTTTGTTCTCACAAGCCTGAGAAGTAGGTGCTATTATTGTTATTACCATGTTACAGATAAGAAAACTGAAGGAGAGGTTAAATGACTTGCCCAGAGTCACACAGCTGGCAAGTGTTTAAAGCTGGATTCAAACTTAGGTCTTCCTGGCTCCAGGTCCAATACTCTATCGACTGTGCCACCTAGCTATTTATTAAAAGACAGAATTTCAGTGTGTTTAAGTTGTTTGCCTAAGAACACACAAAACTACCATGTTCCAAAATAAGTGAATATACTCTTTAGTTCCTTTTTAAGCTTCTTTTTAGGTATTTTATTCCCTCATTATATTGTGAGCTACTTGAGTGCAGGGACTATCTTTTCTCATTCTTTGCATTCCTAATACTTGCTTAGCACAGTACTTGGAATGTAGTAGGTATTTAATAATTAATTCTCGAAAGAGGAAATGTTATCATAGGTTTGAGAGTTTGAAGGGACCACGAGGTTTTTGTATTGCAGGGCTGCTAGGTGGCTCAATGTATAAAAATATTGAGCCTGGCATCAGGAAACACCTGAGTTCAAATTAGAACTCAAACACTATCTCTGTGATCCTGAACAAATCAATTAACCCTGCTTGTCTCAGTTTCTTCATCTGTAAAATGAGCTGGAGAAAAATGGCAAGCCTCTCTGGTGTCTTTGCTAAGAAAATCCCAGAAATGGAATCATGAAACTACTGAATGACAACAACTTGGTAAAATATTATCATGGGCCAAAAATGTATATCAACTGGTGGTCAACTTCCTAGTTATGTGCATCTCTGAACTCTGCTCAGATGATCCATGGATGAAAGACATGCTGACTATTGATGATCTATCTTTGAAGCTTTTCCAGTTTGGTAGGGCTTTGCAGAACATATATTTCACTAGCATATGTAGTGAAGTGGTTTAAATGCTGAATTTGTTTCTTTTTCTTTGTCTTTCCCTTGGTTGAATTGAAAAAATTAAATGAGAAGGAGGTTCCATGCCCTCAATTTTTGCCATGTAATCAGTAGGCTTTATGATTGGCTGATAATGAGTCTGGAATCATAAATGAACTTTACTCATTGTAAGCAAGTAAGAAAATCCATACACAGGGTATAGAATTTTGGGTGTAGAAAACACCTTTCTTTTCTGGTAATCATTGAAGTTGCTTAAGACCCAGAGAAAATCATTGTCTGAGGAAAGTCTGAATAATTTGGTTAGAAAACCTTAGTGAGGGGGCAGCTAGGTGGCACAATGGATAGAGCATCAGCCCTGGATTCAGGAGGACCTGAGTTCAAATCTAGCCTTAGACACTTAACACTTACTAGCTGTGTGATCCTGGGCAAGTCACTTAACCCCAATTGCCTCACCAAAAACAAAAAACAAACCCAAAAACAAAATAAAAAAAAAACCTTAGTGAATTCGATAATTGTCTTTAATACATATAACTTTCCCTAATATACTGTTTCTGAATTTATATATTCTCTAATCTCTTCTAAATAAGCTGTAGGAAATACTCTCTTGTAGTATGTAGTGTGAGTAAGCGGAAGCTGAAAGTAGAAAGGAAAGAGGAAACAGATACTAGATTCATATATTCAATTATAGTGGCAGAGGCAGAAGAAAAGAAAAAAGTAACCAAGGATGTTTTGAGGCAGATCTCTGGCCCCAGGGAGCCAAAATAGTTTAGGGAGTGAAAGCAGAGGACTCAGTGGCTCAAGTTGGGATTTAGTTAACAGTATAGTGATGTCAAACCACAAATTCAAATTCTATTTGAGAATCCCTTTGGACCACATATTGACTTAGAAAACCACAAATTAACATTCCTTACATTGCACTTTATTTTTATTTATTTTGTTAAACATTTCCAAATTACATTTTAATCTGATTAGGGCTTGTACTCTGGAGTTTCGATAGCTGCTTGCTGCCCAAAGTCTGTGAGTTTGACACAACTGCTCTATGACATAGTGGATGCTGACAATCTTGAACAGAAAACAAGATGTTCTATACTGCCTCCAAAGAATTTCTGGTACTCCTGGAAGCTGACAGAGATGAACAATCTCAAAGATCTAAGGCTGGATCCATCACAGCATATCCTTCTGTAATGTAGGGTCAACTCATTGCTATGAAGAGGTACTGGAAAAGGAAAAATCGGCAGAAGGTCATACTCCTTTGTTTTGGTTTTTGGTTTTGTTTTTGTGGTGAGGCAGTTGGGGTTAAGTGACTTGCCCAGTGTCACATAGCTAGTAAGTGTCAAGTGTCTGAGGCCAGATTTGAACTCAGGTCCTCCTGAATCCAGGGCTGGTGCTCTATCCACTGCACCACCTAGCTGCCCCCTATACTCCTTTTTTATAGTAGTTGACAGTGCATGTTAACGTACATAGTAAACTAGAAAGACAAGAACTGAGTTTGTATCCTGGTTCTGATATTTAGTTAGCTTTATGAACTTGGCCAAGTCTATGAACCTCTATCTATACCTGTAAAATGGGGATAATGAAATTTGTGCCATGTTTTTCATGAGGCTGCTGGAGGAAAGTGCTTTGTAACCCCCAAAACACTGTAACAATGTTGTTGCTGAGGTTTCTATAGTCATCATAATTATTTTGCTACTTATGACAGAACCTGGTAATAAGAAAACATATCATTGTAGAGATTAAAGCACTAAATACTAAATAAATTATTTAAAATATAAACAAAAGCACTAAAATAGTAAATAAAAGTATTACATATTATACATTATCACATTTGATCCTCACAGTAACCCCCTTGAAGTATCTTTTTCTCTAGATATGTATGCTTGTGTGTATGTATGCACATAGGTTTGTGTATACCTATATATAATACATACACATATAAATACATACATATACAGTGCATATGGAGGCAGCTAGATAGCTCAGTAGACAGAGTTCTGGGCCTGGAGTTAGGAAGACCTGAGTTCAAATTCAGACTCAGATATTCACTAGCTGTGTATCTTGGGCAAGTCATTTAACTTCTATTTGCCTTAATCTATTAGAGAAGAAAATATCAAACTACTTCAGTATCTTTGCCAAGAAAACCCCATATGAGGTCACAAAGAGTTAGACATTACTGAACTCCTGAAGAACAACAGCAAAAGTGTGTATGCATGCATGCATGCATGCGTGTGTATATATCTCTATCTATCTCTATCTCTATCTCTATCTCTATCTCTATCTCTATCTCTATCTCTATCTCTATCTCTATCTCTATCTCTATCTCTATGTCTATATCTATATCTATATATACACACACACATACACACACACACATATATCTATATCTATACACACACACACACACACACACATATATATATATATATATAGCACCCCTTCTAGATTACTCCCATAACTTGTTCTCATACTTGTTGGTTGGGTCCCCAAAAAGGTGATTAAACTAAGTGTTCAAGGTCAGGGTATTCTACAGGCCTTATTCCCAACACTATAGCTCACAATACCCCTCACAAATAGGGGATTCTCATTAATAGGGAATAGACTCAATTAGGTCTTAACAAAGACCTCATTGGAACAGTAGTTCCAAAATATCCTTGCCCTTTCTCTTCCCCTTGCCCAAGACACAAGTGGAACTGTGTCTACAGGAAGAGTGGGAAGATTTTAAAATAAAATGATAGCAAGGTATTTGTGTAGTATTTGGACCAGTAGGGCCTCAATGTTTCTCAAACTCTTCTTATAAAGTTCTGATGAAGTTCAATGCTGCATGTTTTGACAGGACATGACATTTATACTGTTTAGGTAACTGATAGGCTGAAGGGAAGTGGGTGCTGTAGTTGTGACAACATCCAGCTTCAGGATCACTTTCTTTTCTTTTCTTTTTTTTTGGTGAGGCAATTGGGGTCAAGTGACTTGCCCAGGGTCACACAGTGAGTAAATGTCAAGTGTCTGAGGCTGGATTTGAACTCAGGTCCTCCTGACTCCAGGGCCAGTGCTCTATCCACTGCGCCACCTAGCTGCCCCCAGAATCACTTTCAATCATCAGTCAGGGCACTGCTACACTTTTTCAGAAAGACTAGAGAGCCTCTTTCTTTCTTTCTTTCTTTCTTTCTTTCTTTCTTTCTTTCTTTCTTTCTTTCTTTCTTTCTTTCTTTCTTTCTTTCTTTCTTTCTTTCTTTCTTTCTTTCTTTCTTTCTTTCTTTCTTTCTTTCTTTCTTTCCGGGGCAATGAGGGTTAAGTGACTAGCCCAGGGTCACACAGCTAGTGTCAGGTGCCTGTGGCCAGACTTGAACTCAGGTCCTCCTGAATCCAGGGCTAGTACTTTATCCACTGCGCCACCTAGCTGCCCCAAGATTAGAGATCCTTAGCTTTGAACTGGAAAAAGCTTCTGCAGTTCTGCTTTCTTAGGAGTTTGGCTCTGAGGCTTTTCATGTCCTAAGCAAGATGTAGAAGAACAGAAGTATACCTTTTCCTTTTGACAATGTAGTACTAGTTCAGGAATAGGTCCCCTGTCTGAAAGGGCTCACCCTAAGTTATAGTGACCATTTAGTATGTTTCCCAAATCTTCATCCCTGCAGGCTAGGCCATAATAGGCGACATCCATTTTTTTAATAATCACCAAACAGTTCTAGGCTTCAGGGTGCCCCAGTTGTTTTTTTTTATTTTTTATTCTAAGGTTCTCTTGTTGGTTTATGCAAATGAATGGCTGGGTAAAAAGTATAGAGACATCCTCTGGGGGCAAATTTATTGTCTCTTCTGGACACTCAGTTGATTTTCTGGCCTTTTCAAATATATCTATATGTTTACATATATGTATATGTATATGTCTATAAATAACGTAGTAAGGATATTTGGAATAATAACTACAGTTTTTTTCTCTTTTTATAATGCTTTTTGAAACTTAGATAGGAACATAATTTCTTGGAACTAGGAGGAGCCTTAGATGTTGTGAAGTCCAACTTCCTCATTTTATAGAAGAAACTGCATTTACTCTTTATTAATTAAAATCATTTATAAGAAAGTTTTAGCATTTCCTATGTTTGATAAAAATCAACACTTTATAAGGTCATTAAGATATTCATCTATATAAACACATTTGGGGGAACTCATTCCTTTAGAAACAACCTACTTTGGGAAGAATAGGGATAGAACATGGAACTCTTTAATTGGTAAGAGGGAACACCTAGATGAGGAAACTCCCACTACCAATATAAGTAAGCACCTTTTCTGAAATGTATACTCTTATATAGTATCTGGGGAATTGATCACAGACATTTGACCCATGGTAACACAGACGGTATGGGTCAGTGGGGAGACTTGGTCCCAAGTCTTCCTTATTTCAAGGTCGGCTCTCTACCCTCCATGCCACACTGTTGGCTCATTTGGGCTTGAGAAAAGGGATAGTTTAATCTCTTTCACCTCAGGTGAGAAACATCTCTGTAAATTGATTGCACTGCCAGAAACTTGCCTTGAGAAGAGTGACCAAACCAAGCCAATTGTTTCTGTAGCTCTTCCCTCCCTCTAGTGCCCTCCAGTCCATCCCGCCAACCTAAGCAACCCCCTCAGTGTTTCTGCAGATGGACAAGGAGAGCTGTGCTTGCACGAGGAGGATCAGGAACATCTGGCATACTTGTGGTGGCTTTTGTCAGGGGTCCAAAGCAGCCGGAGCTTTCACGCAGCAGAAGCCTGAGGGAATTACCCACAGTTGGAATGGGAAAGAGAACAGCATTAATAATGCTCTTCTACAACATTTGCAGAGCTGAAGCCAGGCCTATTTATTATTCTTTCCTGCCTCTCCCAAATGAGGCATTAACAAATTCTTGGAGAGGTTGTTTGGCTGAGTAATATACAGAGATAGGCCCAGGTAGAATCAAAGCCTATCCAAGGGGGTAGGAGAGATGGGAGGGAGAAGAGATACTGGGCCAGGGCCCAAAGAAAATTGTACCCAAGTGGACTGTAGGAGAAAGAGTAACGAATTTGAAGCCAGGGGACTTAGGTTTGGGTCCAGTAGTGCTACTCCCTACAGTAGAGAGGACTTTCTATTCTTTCATGAGACAAGACCAATAATTAGACAAATTCTGCAGCTGAACTAGAATAAGAACCACATTGGGGGAAATTGGGCTTGAGTCCAGATTGGAAGCTGAGCAAGTATAACCTAAAAGCCAGGCCAGGTTGCAATCAGAATGTCACTCAAGCACTAGCAGCTCCAAGAAGCAGGTATTCAAATTAGAAACTTCACCCCACAACTTGCCATATGATAGAGGGATGGCCCAGGGATCTCTGGTTGCATTTAGATCAATTGTTTGCCTGCCCCAGCTTCCATCTTGTCCCACTGCTGACTTACTAGCATGGTCACATCACAGGTAAATTCTAATAAGCCTTCCCCTAACTCACCTATTGCTCTTAATTTGTTGCTCAAACAGTTTTCAGGGAAATGACTTTGAAATGGATACCCAGCTCCAAAGATATTCAAGATCACCCTCTAAAACAAACTTATCACTCTTCCTTCTCCAAAATTTCCACACCTCCTCCAAAACATCTAATCAAAAAGGCTCTTGACTGAATCTATGTTTGACTTTGCCCTATTGTTCACTGAACCCTTTCAGTCAGTTGTCAAATCAATCATTCTTTTTTAAAAAAAAGTAAACATTTTTATCTAGAGTTTTGAGTTCCAAATTTTATCTTTCCTCCCTTATCTCTCCTCCCTGCTATCTAAGGCAATAAGCAACCATATATAGGTTATACATGTGCGATTATGTAAAATATTATCATAGTCATTTTGTTTAAGAAGACTCAAATAAAAGAAAAAAGAAAACAAATAATGTAAAAAGTAGCATCCTTCAGTCTGTGTTCAATCAATATCAGTTCTTTCCTCAGAGGTCGATAGTATGCTTCATCATTAGTAATTTGGGACTGTCTTGATTCATTGTATTGCTGAGAATAGTTAAGTTATTCACAGTTCTTCATCAAACAATATTTCTGTCATTGTGCATGACATTTTCTTGGTTCTGCTTACTTGACTATATATTAGTTCATATAAGTCTTTCCAGGCCTTCCTGAAATCATCCTACTTTTTATTTCTTATAGCACAATTATATTCCATTAAAATCATGTACCACAGCTTGTTTACCAATTTTACCAATTGATGAGCATTCCTTTGATTTCCAATTCTTAGCCACCACAAAAAGAGCTGATATAGATATTTTGATACAAATAGGTCTTTTTTCTCTTTTTTGGAGAAGTTTTTAGGATGTAAACATATCAGTGGTGTTACTAGATCAAAGGGTATGCACAGTTTCATAGCCCTTTGGTCATAGTTCCAAACTGCTCTCCAGAATGGTTGGATCAGTTCAGAACTCCACTAAGAGTGGATTAGCATCCCAGTTTTCCCATATCCCCTTCAATATCCAACATTTCCTTTTATACACACACACACACACACACACACACACACACACATATATTTGCCACTCTGGTGGTATGAGGTAGCCCCTTGGAGTTGCTTCAATTTGCATTTCTCTGATCAATAGTAATTTAAGAGCATTTTTTAATATGACTATAGGTAGCTTTGATTTCTTTATCTGAAAACTTTCTGTTCATATCCTTTGACCATTTATCAATTAGGGAATGACTTGCATTCTTATAAATTTGACTCAGTTCTCTACATATTTGAGAAATGAGATACTTGTTGCAAAAATTCTTCCCCAGTTCTCTGCTTTACTTATAATTTTGAATGCATTGTTCTTGTTCGTGCAAAAGTTTTTAAATTTTATATAAATCAAAATATCTATTTTACATTTTATATTGTTATCAATTACTTCTTTGGTTCTAAATTCTTCCTCTGTCCATAAACTATTCCATGATCTCTTAATTTGCTTATGGTATCACCCTTTATGTGTAAATCATGTATCTATTTTGACCTTATTTTAGTATACAGTGGGAAATACTGATACATACCTAGTTTCTGCCATACTGTTTTCCAGTATTCCCAGCAGCTTTTGTCAAATAATGAGTTTTTGTTCCAAAGGCTTGGATCATTTCGTTCATCATTTATTAGATCACTATAGTCATTTACAATAGTGTAATTTGTACCTATTCTATTCTATTGATCTACCACTCTATTTCTTAGCCAATACTAGATTGCTTTGATAATTACCACTTTATGATACAGTTTGAGATCTGGTACTGCTAGACCATCTTGTTTTGCATTTTCTTTTCATTGCCAATAAGTTATTCTATGCCTATGCTTCAATCACCTTCTCTTCACTCTCAGCCAATGCCCTGGTTCATAATTTTATCACCTCTTGCTTGTAATTTCATGCTAAGTGATCTTGCTACTTCCAAACCCTCTGCTCTCAAATATGTTTGCCTCACAACTAACAAAATCTTTTTTTCCTAAGGCATAGATCCGACCATGTCACTATCATATTCAAAAGAATTCAGTGAATTCATGTTACTTCTGGGATGAAATATGAAGACTTCAGCCTATTGGATGATACAACATGATGCAACAGAAAAGTACTGACTCAGTTGTCAGAGGATGGGACTTTACCTAAGTTTCTAGATGACTCAGCATTATAGAATACTGAGCCTGGTGTCAGGAAGACCTGAGTTCAAATCCAACCTCAGATACTTACTAGCTTAATTATCCTGGAAAAGTCACTCAACTTCTGTTTGCTTAGTGACCTCAACTGTAATACAGGAAAATAACAATGCTTACCTTACAGGATTGTTGTAAAGATCAAATGAGATAATATCGGTACAGCATTTAGCACAGGGCCTGGTACATCATAAGCACTATTTAAATGCTATTCCTATCCCTTGAAATCCCATCCCTCTTGCTTACTACATATGACTTTGAATAAGTCACAACCTCCCTATTTCTTTGTAAATAAAATGAGAGAACTGGATTAGATAGTATCTGCAATATCTTCAGCTCTACATCTATGATCACCTTTTTTATAATAATAAGCTAATTCTAAGCCTCTGTGGGTCAATATAAGGGTTCCTAGGTTCATTTGATTTTTCTCTTCAGTTTTAGGGAGTTCCTTTTCTAAGTTCAGTCTGAGCCCCCAGGCATGAAAAATTGCTAATGCTTAGATAGAGATTGGATCTCTGCTAAACCCTAAATTCATATTTCTCTACTTAATACTTGGTTTCTTTCTGATTGAGGCAAAATTTAGTTTACTGGAAACATTTGGGTAACAGAATTTTAGTTTACATTATATTATGAATGGATATCAGGAAAAGGGGAAGTCATCAAACATTTATTAAGTGCTTATTATGTTAGAGGCAATGTGCTAAGTATTGGGGAATACAAGCAAAAAGAACGCCATTTATTACCTGCCCTCATGGACCTTAGATTCTAATGGGGAAGATATAAAAGGAAGCTAAAAAGCAGCAGGGATGAAGGGGAGAGGGAAATGGAGGTATGAGAGTGTGGACATAATGGAGAAAAAGGTCTAATGAGTCAGGAGTGGACTTGGGAGAAGAATAATGGAGTGAGCACATGTGATTAGCCTAGACATTTTCTTAAAATGGGGTTTACAGGAAGAGCTGATCAATTAGAGCAAGGGGCTACCAGGACAAAAGGATATTGTGGGGTTGAGAAGGCTCCTAACTCATGGTGGCAAAGAGATAATCCAGGGTGAGAAGGATGCTGGGGAATGGTAGAGAAGGAATGTTAGGGGAAAAGTCCATCTTTTCTCGAAACTTCCCTCTGCCCAGGTCTTCCCCTTTAAAATGCTCACAGAATCAAGAGTTTTCTTTGTTATCTTCCTCCTCTGCTTCTTCTCAGTCCTCCTTTTGCTCCAACTTCTCTAATCCAGATGCATAGAATCACTTTTCCCAATTCTGAGATAGCTTCTTTCATGCAAATATCTTAGTGTTTGATCTAATATTTAATATGTCTTTGATTGATTGAAAGAGATATTTAGATCCTATTCATAATCCATTCTGATTATATGATTTAGTCAAAAAGTATTTTCCATAATCAAGGCAACAGAGCTATATGGGAAGGGTTTCAATCTTATCCTTAACTAGTGTCTACCTTTTTTTCCTCTCATTTAACTTTATAGCCAAACTGTAGTATGAGATCTTTTTGGAACTGGATGTTCTATATCATGTCACCATGCTTTTGTCTTGCATATGTCTAAAGTCAGGAATTAACACTTTTCTCATCTCTGATAATTCTTTTATTTCTTCAAAGTTCTGCTCAAATACCACCTTTTTTTTTTCTATGAAGTCTTCTTGAGCGCACCTTCCTCTTAGTGCTCTTTCCCTTATCAAATCACTTTGTATTTACTTGAATGAATGGTAATAAGAGTAAATTATGGGCTACCTATTATGTGCCAGACACCACTACATGCTGGGGATACAAATTTTAAAAGTAAGATAGCTCCTCTGCCTCATATTCTTTAAAAAATGTGTTTCCTCTGCCTCATATTCTAAAAGAGAGAGACTATACTAGAGTGTAGTGTTAGTGGTCTGGGAAAAGAGTTTTAGTATGAGAAGTCAGAGGAATTGTGAGTGGAGTTGTACCAATGGTGGTATTGATTTGATTACTGTTCTGGGAACAAGAAGGCATAAGGGAGTTGAGAGGACAGGAGAGGTTATATGGCAAGATACCCAAATATCTTGGTTGTGGGCATAAATAAATTTATCCTATTTCAATAGGTTGCACTTTCCTTTGAAATCCCAATCTATTTTATATAACATATGTAATGGACCCATAGGTAGATCCATTTGGGTTGTCTAAATACACAAACATGACTCATAGGTAGCATGGATGAATATATCTGGAATCTGACCCTCCCTTCCCCAAGGGAAATTGTAATTTTTGCCTTAAAGGGAGCAGAGAATAAGGGGGTGGTTGGAAAATTGTTCCTTCCCTAGCTTATCTGTAAGAAAGGTATCAGGCTAGATTTATAAATCTATATATTCCCTTTATAAATCTATATATTCCCTATTTTGGAAGTATAGGGACATAATTTGGGGAGGAATTAAGAAGGAAATCTACTTCCCTAGTAACTTCTAAGGGGGAGGGCAGACCTCATCTTACATTCCCTACCTTATTTCCTTTACACCAAAGGCACTCTATACAAAAGACCATTACAAATAACTAATAGTGAATAACCTCATTTTCCAAGCACATAGAAAACAGAAATTGGAGAAATTATATTGAACAGAATGAGCCAAGAACAAATGAGCACTGCACATGGGATTGAGAAGACATCTTATCTCAAACTAAGAGAAAGAGCCTGATCTCACCCAGTAAAATTTCTCTTGAAAGCCATAGGGAATAAAAAAGGCAATCGGGGCCATGTCTGCAGCTCCTAACTTTTTTCCACATGTCTTTCTCCCAAGAAGCTCTAGCACAAACTCTGTCTTCTGTCTCCTGAGCCAGTACTTTTCCATTGTGTCATGCTGCATCCTCCAACATGGAGGAAAATTTGTGTTTTATCTCAGAAACTATAGGCAGCCAGTGAATGTTTTTGAGTAGGGTAATGACATATCAAGATTATTTTTGGCAGTTGCATGATGGCCAGATTAGAGAACAGGGCACATGGAAGTAAGGCGATCAGTTAAGATGAAATTACAGTTTTCCATGCAAGAGGTAATAAGGTTATGAAGTAGGATGTTTTTAATGTAGATATAAAGCATCACCTCAGCATTCTCTTTTAGGTAAAGGTCAAGTCTCTCTCATTTCCACCATGGGGCTGTCTGTCAGCTCCTCACCTCCTTTGGGTGAGAACCAAATTTAGTTATGTTGTAGTAAGTAGAGAGGGCTTGGGAATTTTTTTCCCTATGAAGCCATGTGGTCTTTTGAAAAGTCTTAATCTTTTCCCATTTTATTTGTTCTTTTCTATTTTAGGGGAAGTAATTAGAATGTTCAATGTTTTGAGTTTTGATAGGTCAGGAGAGCACTCTGGTCTCCCAACAGTATAGAGTTTGAGTTTTGCAACAAGCATAACAACAATATCCCAGGAGGCAAGGTATGATCTTTGGGAGTAACTTCCTGGATCCAAGCCAGTGGAAGTTAAGATAAGGACTCATCTAGTAGTCATGTCACATTTATACATGAATTTGATGAAAAATAATGCTGTATGGAGACTGAGGTGTGGTAAAAAGTTTTTAACAGTCAGTTAGTGAATATGGAAAGACGCCAGTTTTTGAAGGACCACCCTTTCGGGGAGGAGACCGACGGCTGTGCATGGGCTACGCATGCCAGTCCAGCTGCTAAGCACTCCACTTCTGGGGTGCGAGCTTAAAAGGCAAGGAGAGAATGGAAGTGGGAGGTCTCTTTCCTGCTCTCTTGGTCCAATGACTGGCGCTGCACAAACGGATGATGACTGGAGTTCGACTTGGCCCGGCTCACCGTTAGCAGCATGTGCCTGACTTGGCTCTCCCCACCAAAGGTGGCCTTGGGCTTTTGGTGAGTTTTATATGGAATATAGACTAAGCTTAGACTTAAGACTATTTGTTTTGTATTTCTACTTTCCTATCCCTCTAATCAATATCACCTTGTAACTACCAAACAATAAAAGCTCTAACCAGAGACCAGAGGCTTCTTCCATTTACTAGTCTGGGAGATAAAGAAGGAAAAAGTTAGAAAGGGAGGTTAATGCTCTAGTATCCAATTTTAAATCTCACAGAGGTAAGAGCGAGCTTTCCATATCTCAAAATATCTTACAAGTTAGCAATCATTAAAAAACATTTGGTAGGCATTAAAAAAGAGAAAAGTAGATCAATAGAACTAACTGAAGAAGTAAAATTAGTAATAATGGAACTTACTAACTCAGTATTTGATACATTTGAAAACATAAATTACTTCATTTAATAAAGGAAAACTGCAAAGTAGCTTGGAAGAAATAAGGCTTATATCATAACTAATACCATATAAAAATAAAAATGGACAAATGACCTGAATAATAAGAAGAGAAAAAAGTATATACTTTTCATAGCTTCTGTTTAGGTATGAATTCTTGAATGACAATTAATAGAAATTTAAAAAGACAAAATAAATAATTTTGATTACAAAAAAAAATCTTACACACAAAGAAAATTAATGCATTTAGAAGAGAAGCAGTTCATTAAGAAAAAAGTCTTCATATCATATATCTTTGATAAGGATTTCCTATCTAAGATATATAGATAACTAACACAAATTTATAATACCAAAAGCTTTCCCCAATATAGGACTTCAAAGGTATGAAGAAATAGTTTCTCAAAAGAAAAAATTCAAATTATTAACAAATGTGGAAGAATGCTCCAAATCATGAATGATTAAAGAATGTACATCATAGCAATCCTGAGATTTCACTGACATTTAGCAAATTAGGAAAGAATTGACAAAGATGAGAATAGTTAATGTTGAAGGGTTGTGGGCAGATCAGTACATAAATGCAGTTTCCAGAGTTGTAAATTGTTATGACCATGCTGGAAAATAATTTGAAATTTAATAATTTTAGTCAGTAATTTATTCAAAAGTTCAAAACCTCTGATCCAGAGATTCCACTGCTAGGCATATAGCCCAAGAATATAGTTAGCAATTTCATATATTTCAAAATATTTATAGCAGCACTTTTTGTGATGGCAAAGATAAACAAAGTAGACTCTGGTCAAATAGGAAATGGCCAATCAAATTGTGATACACGAATGAAATTCTTTAAGAAATGATGAACATGGTGAATACAGAGGAAGGTGGAAAGATTTATACAAACTGTTGAAATTAAGTGAGCAAAGCCAAAAAAAATCAATATATACGATGAAGATAACAATGTAAATGGAATGAACAAGATGGCAAAATAATCAAAACTGAATGTTGTGAAATTATTTTTTAAGAATGAAACAACAAGCCTGGCTCCAAAAAAGATGTATGAGAAGAAACTTTCCCTTCATTTCTTTGTAGTGATCAGGATTCATGGTTACAAAATGCTGGATATAATGTCAGTCTTTACTATAAGGGATGTCTCTCTTGAGAGGGCCTGAATATGTATATAAGAGAATATTTAAGTGATGCAAAAACAAATGATATTTAAAAATTCATTTTAAAGGACTGTTTTGGCTGCATCCCATAAGTCTCAACATATTGTGTCATTGCTTTCATTTTCTTTGATGAAATTATCTATTGTTTTTATGATTTGTTCTTTGACCCACTTATTCCTTAGGATTAGTCTCTATTTGTTTGTATTTTCTTAATTGACCTTTAATTATAATGCTAATTGTGTCATCAACAATAAAGAATGTGTTTAATGTATCTACTTTCCAGGTATTGCTTATAAGATTTTTATGCCTTACTACATAGGCAATTTTCATAATACTATCCTGTACCATTGAGAATATTCATTTTTAAATTGCAATTCAGGATTTTCCAGAGATTTGTTATATCGAACTTTTCTAAAATACTTTTCATATGCTTAACTTCTTTCTTGTGTCCTTATTATATTTGTCTTGGTCTAAAATGGGTATAATTGGAGTTTTCTGTTTATATATTCCTATAAATCGATTAAATTTTTCTCCAAGTACAGAATTCTATACCATTTAATAAATATATAATATCTAGCAATAATATATCATTCTAAGTTTTGCAAAGTGATTTTACATGTTATTTCATTTGATCTTCTAAATAGCAGGGCAATATATTCTGTGTCTGAGGCAAAATTCAAGCTCAGGTCTTTCTGAGTCCAAGTCCAATACTCTATCCACTATCCACTAAGTATATATCCACTTAAATATTTATATTCTTTCATTGTCTGTAATAACTTTAAGTATAATGTATTTTCCATCTATTTCTTCTTCCTTTTTGTCTTTTTCTTTTTTTTGGCAGGGCAATGAGGGTTAAGTGACTTGCCCAGGGTCACACAGCTGGTGTCAAGTGTTTGAAGCTGGATTTGAACTTGGGTCCTTCTGAATCCAGAGCTGGCACTTTATCCGCTGCTCTACCTAGCTGCCCCCTCCCCCATCTATTTCTTCTAGTCATGAATATTTGTACTGTTGCCTTGACTGACATCATGATTGCTATCTTGCTTTTATGAGTTCACTGAAAGTTTAATAAATCTTATGTTCTGGTTATGATTTTGGTAAGTAAATTAAATTCATTGTGCCACCTTTTTTCATTTTATAGGTGGATCTATACCAGTGACTTTCACTGTTATATTTGATATTCACATATTTCCCTCAATCAAATCAGCAACTCAGTTTGACATCCCTCCTACCCACACCCACCCACACAACCCATAACAGGCAGAAATTATTACCTAACCACAGATGGAAAGGAGGAAAAATCAAGTTCATGAATTCAGTTATCCAGTTTTTTACTGAGATAAGGGGTATCTCTGGGCATGGGTCAGGGTAGAGGCCACTAGCCAAATCTTGAACCACAAGCCTGCTAGGTTGTTTGCTTTAGCTGTTTTATGGGTGGTCAGGGCAAATGGAAATTTTGGACACTGATCATCCATTGGTATTTCAGAAGGTTTTGCATTTCATGGTAATGTTTCCATTTTCCCCTATTATTACTGCAATTTTAATTACTATGGTTGGGCATATTTCTGACTGTAGCTTTGGTGTGTTATTCTAAGCATTCCTATACTACCATCATGCTAATCCCATTTTTCTAGAATCCTTTGTCCTAAGGCATTGTTCCTCTCTGGAACTCTTACCTTTCTTTATGAAACACATTTTTTAAACTAGGAGCTCAGATGTCCACCTATTACCTGTGCAAGATTTCTTTACAACATCCTTTTCAAGTGGGAATTCAGCTTTTGTTTAAAGACCTCCCATGAGTCCAATGCTGGACATTTTGATTTATATTGACTTACCCTACAGTCCATCAAACTTACTTCAAGGTTTTTCTCTTAACATTTCAAGCAGTAAATAATTCAAGGTTTGTTTGCCTAGGGAGTCACCTGTCACCACATGCCTATTGTGATAATTAGTGCAATAAGATCAATATGACAGGAACTGATGACTTTGCAAAAATAGGGCAAAGAAAGCCTAAGTATTGCTCTTTTTATAACCTTAACTGATATCGTGGGTTAGGACCCTCTAAATTCCAAAAAGTTCTATAGAACATAATATTTACAACTGGAAGGGACCTTGGAGTGCAATTCTTTCACCTTGCAGAGGAGGAGAATGAGACCTTGACAAGTGACCCACTGTTGTATCAGAGGCACTCTCATGAAATGAAGGGATCAGGCTTATTATGAGAGATTTTCCATTTTTTGTCACATAGGACATGTATAAATTTTGTCCTCCACTCCCCAGTTTACCTAGATCAAATTTCCACTTGTAAGTATCTGAATCTCATAGAAAAAAGTTTTATTGAAAGAAGATGAAAACAAAACAAAACAGAAATCCTTGAATGAGCAGGCATTAAAAACTCAAAGATGTATATAAAAACTGGACCAGCTATAGTAAATTTAGCTCTTCTGTCAGCTGCTCTCCTCCATCCCTCCCTTGACCTAGTCATTCTAGAGAGTTTTAGCTGGATCCTCTAACTTTTGTAGATAGGAGACCCAGATAAAGACTCAGATACCGAGAGAAGGGGTATCCCTGGGCAGTTCCAGCCTCTCAGAGGAAATGGGAGAGAAACAGCATGTCTTTCTCTTCCCTTTCCACCACATTTCCTTCCATTACTCATGGCTCTATAACATGGGCACCTGGCCTGTACACCAATTTCTCTTAATAATCAAGGGCCAGTCCCTAGAATTCTGTGATCTTTTCATCCCGTCCATCTCTGCCACGCAAGATGAGTGGATAATCTACATTATCTCATTTTCTCTCAGTCGTCACTAAACTCTCTGTCTGTCCTTTTCTTTTATCCATTCTCCAGAAGTTATCATTCCCACTTATTACCATGTATAGCTTCAGGCAGGGTATAACTAGGGCAGAATAAACAGTTTTGCCCTAGGGTGGAAATTTGCCCAAAATCAGGAAATGTGTTCCAAGCTGGGAGACATAAAGGAGAATATAATAGCACACATATTCCTCTCAGCAAGAAGGGTCAGAACCTTTTGATAAGGCAGGTTAGGGCTATGTTATGATGGAGCCTGTGGTCAGTGGAATACATGATAGCATGGAAAGAGTGTTAGCAAGAGTAAAAATGGGATATTAATGAATAAAACAATAGCTTGACTGCGTTGAGAGGTTTGTTGGATACATGAAGAAAGGCTTCAACTGCCAGGATTGGGACTGCTCTAGTAATGGGGTACTGAGGGAGGTTTAGCCCTGGGTTAGAAAACTATTATTTGTGTTGTTGCTCAGTTGTTTAAGTTATGTCCAACTCTTTATGACCCCATTTGGGATTTTCTTGGCAAATATACTGGAGTGGTTTGCCATTTCCTTCTCCAGTTCATTTTAAGGAAGATGAAACTAAGGCAGAAAGTGACTTGCCTAGAGTCACACAGCTAATAAGTGTCTGAGGCTGGATTTGAACTCAGGAAGATGAGTCTTCCTGCTATTATGAATGCTATTATGCTCAGTGCTAATAGTAGTTTTCCTTTAGAGATTCTCTCACAGCATGTGACAGGAAGAACAAAGCATTTATTAACCTCCCCAAAGCTTTTCAAATATCTCATTTGATCCTCACAATAACCATTGGAGGAAGGTGCTGCTATGGTTCTTATTTTAAAGCTGAGGAAATTGAAGCATACAGGTTGAGTGATTTGCCCAGGGTTATTCAAATAGTACACATCTAAGGCTGGATTTGAACTCAGGTCTTCATGACTCCATCCAGGTGTAGTGCTCCATCCACTGTTCTAACTAGCTGCCTCTCAGAGTGTTGACCAACTTGCTAGCTGGGAAGTTGGGGTGGGAAGACTCCCATCCAACATTGGTCTGTATTGGGAGACTAAAATGAAGGCAAAGTGGAGGAAAGGATACAACATCTCAGCCCCAACTAGAAAACCATGGGGAGAACTTGGGGAAGCTTGGGTTTCAGTCTCACCATATGAGGAGATACCACACCCCTTCCCTCTTGTGATCCATCCTCAGGGGAGAACATCATTCATTTTGAAAGAGATGGAAAGGTTAAAATTTACAAGGGACTTGCTGAGTTCATACAGACTAGTGAGTTGAAGAAACAGCATTTGAACCTGATCATTCAAAGAAGATTATTGAAGTGTCAAACCTGATGAACAGTCCTAAGTAATGCTACTTTCAAATGCAGTGCATGGATTGGACATTTTCAGGGTTCATGGGAAGAGAACATGTTGGGGATGTTGAGTGCAGAGTTTTCCTTTTCCTCCCCACCTTTGAAAAACAACAATTAAAGTTATGGTAGAGGTTGCACTTATTCCTTGAAGTTACAAAACAAATTTGTCTTTTAGGTTTCATTTCTGTGGAAGAGGAGGATAATATGAGACTGAGGGAGGGTTTTTTGTTTTCCTTTGTAACCAAGAGAGTAGACTGAGGCAGAAGGCTTAAGTGACTTGGCCAGGATCACATAGCTAGTAAGTATCTGAGGCTGGATTTTAACTCAGGAAGATGAGTCTTCCTGATTCCAGGTCCAGTGCTCTATCCACTATGCTACCTAACTGTCCGTTCTATAGAGATCAGTGCTAAGTAGACATAAATGTGAAGAAGAAATGATCACTGCCTTCAAGAATCTTACTTTCTATTAAGAAGTAAGGCATAGATATAAATGATTATTACATAAATTATAATAATTTCAAAGTGTTCTATAACTAGTAATGATAGCTAGCATTTTTATAAGGCCTTAAGGTTTGCAAAGGTCTTTACAGATATTATCTCTTTTTGTCCTGACCACTACTCCAGGTGGTAGGTACTATTATTATTCCTCTTTTACAAATGAGAGAACTAAGTCAGATAGGGGTTAAGTGACTTACCCAAGGTCACACAGCTAGCGTATGACTAAGACAGGTTTTGAAGATTTCTGACTCCAGGTCTAGCACTCCATGCACTATAGTTGCCGTGAGGATCAAATGAGATAATATTGGTAAAGTGCTTAACACAGTGCCTGGCACATAGGAGGGGCTTGATAAATACTTGTTCCCTTCCCCTTTCCCCTTCTTCTTATAGCATCTGTGAAAATATGGACTATTTCCTACTGGGAGCATCATGGGAAGCTTCATGAAACAGATGGCATTTGAGAGGCGCTTTGAAGGATGGGCAGAATTTCAACTTGCATAGTTGTAGGGAAAAGGCATTCTAGTCATAGAGAATGACCATAATCAAAAGCATGGCAGTAGGAAACTAACTTTCTTTGCTTTAATAATATTACAATACCCCATAATGCTGTTATTATACTTGACATTAATGAATCCAAATATTCATTTACCTAATAGCATTTATTACCTATGAATGTACTCTAAGTGTCATATAGATCTAATTAAAAACTTGGCCATCCCTGCCCTCTGATGGTAATGTTGGTGGAGAGACTACATTGGAGTATAGAATTAGGAAACTGTGGCATATGGTATATTACATTTTGGGAGAGAAAAAGTAATTTCTTATCAGTCTAGTGATTTTAAGCCACAGCCTAGATTTTTAATCATTACTGATTGCTATTTTTAGGGAATACACAAATTCCTATATCTAAATATCGTGTCATAAATTGCTGGATATTACATTCTAGAATTGCTCCCAGTCTCAATATGTTTTCAGTTTGAGTGGGTCAGAAGTAATATATTTATTAATACATTTAAAAGTCACCATATAATTATGAAAGTATAATTTAATTTAGATGTCACATGTTGGCACACACCCATCTTGATTACATTTATTTGATTTAGTGCATTACAATTTATTTTGATATTCATAGACAATTTTTAGTTATAGAGCCTTAATGTTGCTAGTTTTGTGAATGTTTATGCTGGAAAAGGGACTTTCACCTCCACCCTGAGGAGAGTTTCTTATCTACTCTGTAACTAGTAGGTAAAATCAAAAACCAAGTCTCAGAGCTGGTATTCCTAAACAGTCCCTTAGATGGTGGCTATAGAATTGATTTTATTTGCAGTGGGGAAATCTAGAAAGTAAGAGGAGACTTCATTATGACAGAACACTTCAGTTCTGAGGAATCAAGTTGCCTTAGAGAGCTTAATTATAGGTCTGTAGCTGTTCTCCATTATGCTGCTTGTACCTGGGCAAATATGCACTGGATTGTGCTTCAAACTGCCTAAAGTCTTAGGCACAGGGAATAATGGAAACCTGAATGAGTATGACCATGTCACAAGGTGACTAATAGCTATATTCTTGGGTCCTCCTTTAGAGCCTTTCCTTACTCTCTCAGGTTGGCCTCAGTCAGATGTCACAGGGCACTAGTAATCAAAGGATCTTGACACAGTAAAAGTCGAAATAACATAGATGGGTTAAATAAATCTTTCTGGGCTATCACCAGTCATCTTGACTTATGTCTTGCCACTGGACCCCAATGACTCTGGAAGAGAGAGTGAAGTTGATGACTGTTGCAGCTCTGCCTCACTTAAATTAAATTCACTGGGAAGTCAAGAAGTCACCCTCAAGATGTCATTGGTGTTCTTCAAAAACGAAGGACAAACAACAACAACAAGAACAGCAACAGCAAATAAATCTTCATGTGGCATTAGTCTCCCAAAGGGCCTAGGAAAGGAAGGAGCATCATGTACTGAGGGTTTAGTTTTGGTTCTCTTCTTGATTCTAATTCTTATTAATGTTCTTTTCTCTTTCCACACGGGGCTAAAGAGTGATGAATGTCATTTTTCTGTTCATGTTTATTAAAAAGAGCATTGTGGTGAGAAGCAAGAGACTTGGATATTAGATCCAGCTCTGTTATTAACTAACCAGGAGTTTTACTGGGAATTTTACTTTCTGAACTTCAATTTCACCATCTATAAAAGGAAGAATTGACATTAGAAGATATTGAAGGCTAATCTAGTTTAATTTTTAGTGTCCACTAACTGTGGAGGTGACCTTGATTTTTAGATCTTCTTTTAGGCACAATCTTCTAGCACCTCATGAATAGGAGGGATTTTAAAAACATTTTGACCCAAACCTGTTTGTTTTGGGCTTGGGCTTAGGTCAGATGGCTTTTACTAATTGTCAGCAGACATTTAAAGGAAGGCATTGGAGCATATCTCAAAGAACACTAGATTTGAAGGCAAAAAACAACTTCAAATCACAGCTTTGCTGTTTACTATTTCCATTCCCACTAATTCCTCCACAATCTCCTAGATAACTACTTTGCAGCTCACACCAGAGACCAAGTCTTAAAGGGAAGTTTCACCCTGGGGCCCTCTCATTCTTGATTAGTGCCTGCCTCTCCATGAACACTATTTAAGTAAAACAACTGTTTCACTCCACAGTTTCCTCTCTGGCTACCTCTTCCTCAACCTCTTCCACAGCTGCCTCACTACCTTTCCTTTCCCATTTCTCTATCCCTTCCATTTCTAGAACCATGAACCATGTAGCATGATTAAATTGACTGGGCCATTCCCTTTGATTGGGATATGTCAGTCCCTATGGCCCCACTCACCATACCTATAACTTTCTAGACCAAAATATCCCTTGCTGGACAATATTCCCCTACATATATGCTATCATCCATTAAAATGTAAGCTCTTTGGGTGTATTGTATTTTTATTTACAATATTTAGCACAGTGTTTGGTATGTAGTTAAGCACTTAATAATTTTTCCATCCATCCATTCATCCATTTATGTATTCATTCATTCCATCTCATTAGCCTTAGCAAAGTGGGTTCACCCCTTTGGGTCTCTGTTTCCTCATCTGTAAAATGAAAGAGCCAGCCAAGTAATATCTAAGGTCCCTTCCAGCACTGAAGTCTAGAATCTATGAAATAAGGTAACCTTCCAGACAATTCTAGTCCAAATCCTTGATAATCTAGACCAAAGCCCCTCAGTCTCTAACACGTGAAGAAAATGTTGCATGCAGCTGTCAAGTGGTAAATGTGGGGAAATTCTTACCTTATAATTTGCAAAGAACCAGTATAATTCTTCCATTTTATATTTACCTTCATCATCTTCATTAAGAATGAGAACAAAGACTGAACCATTTTCTACCACTCTTCACTGGGTGGTCACATAATTGGGACTGATCACCAGTTCTCTGATGGGATTTTCTGGTTGAGGACTAATTTCTAGATTAACTATATACATATGTATGTGTATATGTATGTGTATTTGTATGTGTATGTGTATGTGTATGTGTATGTGTATGTGTATGTATATACACATGTATATGTATAAATGTGTTTGTATATACACATACATGTACACACATGTAAGTGTATACGAGCATGCATGTATATATGCACGTGCGTATGTATGTATGCATGCATGCATTCATGTATAAGAAAAATCTTATACAACCTGTCAGAGAGGATAGAGAGCTGGCCTCAAAGCCCAGAAGACCTAGGTTAAAGTCAGACCTTTGACATCTATTGACTAAGTAACCCCAGGCAGGCTGCATAAGCTCTCTGTGCTCTAGGCAACTCTCTAAGACTATAGATTGACAAATAGGCAGGGCTGTGCAGAAGTGGAGGAAATTCTGCACTTGGAGCTTTCTACACACCATCAAAATCACTGAACCAGTCTCTATCACTAATTCTTGTAGAACCCAGAGAGTGACAATATCACTGCAAACAGTTTAGTGATTGGGAGAATATTCATTTCATGTAATTTAAGAACAGAGAGAGACAGTCTGAATGGCTGGCTGATTTAATTACAGGATGTAAAAACTGGTGAGACACAGCATATTCTGACAGCTGATGGAGGCCTTGACTGTATAGCCTTGTTTTCATCTCCAGAGATGATTTAGACAAATCTCAGGAGGAAGCTCTGATGTGATCATAGTAAACAGACACTTTTCTTTAGCTGCCAGGGTAAATTACCAGGTGATTTTGATGGAAACTGGTGTGACTATATCATGATCTCTTTTCCTATCTTTCTTTTTCTTCTTTTTTCTTTCCCTTCTTAAAGTGTGTAAACAGCACTATTGCCTAAGTGATGTTAGGAGAGTAGGCAAATTCTCTCTTGAAACATACTTTCTAAGGCTGATAAATTCCTTGTGTTTCGCCTACCTAGCATTTTGACCCATAAAATGACTTTTTCTCCCACTTGCCTATTAATTGGAGGTGGAAAGAAATGATAAAGTTGTGGTGAAAATTTCACTCCAGTTTGAAAAGAAGTGGACCTCAAACGGAATTATTATATGTGTCTTAACCCACAGAGGGAAGGCCTATTAGGGATTCTGAATATCAAAGGTGAGTCTGAAGGTATTACTTTGGATTCTTTATGATGCCATCATCATTCCATCTATAATTGACCAGGGGAGAGGCTAATCTTCATCCTCATGTGAATGCCTTGTTCCTGGCCTCAGTATCCTGGTTCATATTATTTCCCTTCACTCTCCATTCAAGTTATACTGACCCACTGGCTCTTCCTTGTACATGACATTCCATCTCAGGTCATTATGCTTTTGTACAGGGTTAGAACATACCCCTTGGGGACAGCTAGGTGATGCAGTGGATAAAGCACTGACCCTGGATTCAGGAGGACCTGAGTTCAAATTCGGCCTCAGACATGTGACACTCACTAGCTGTATTACCCTGGGCAAGTCACTTAACCCTCATTGTCCTGCAAAAAAAAAAAAAAAAAAGAACATACTCCTTCATCTAGGGAGACCAGTGGATACAGTGTTGAACTAGGACTCAAGAAGACCTGGGTTCAAATTTGACCTTAAACACTTACTAGTTGTGTGACCCTAGCATGTTACTGAATAGCTCTCTGTCTGTTTCCTTATCTGACAATGTGGATAATAATGATGATGATACCTCCCTCCTAGGATTGTTGTGAGGATAAAATGAGGTAATATTCATAAAGTACTTAGCAAACCTTAAAGTACTATATAAATGCTAGCTATTATTATTATTATCATTACCATAATAATTTTAATGATAATCTGGTAGAACCTCTATGTTCCTTCAAGGTACAATCTGGGGCTATCTTCCACAAGAGCCCTTTAAAAATTATTTATTTATTTAGAATTTTCCCCAAGTTACATGTAAAAAAAACACACACATTTTTTCACGTTGATTTTTTAAAACTTTGTGTTCCAGAATTTCTTCCTCCCTCCCTCCTTACCCCTCCGCAAGAAAACAAGCAATTCAATATAACTTACACATGTGCAGTCATTCAAAACATCTTTACATTAGATAGGTTATGAAAGAAAACAGACAAAACAACTTTAGAAAGAGGAGCTACCAAATCAAATTATACTTCAATCTGTATTCAGATACCATGAGTTCTCTTTCTGTTGATGGTTTGCGTTTTTTATACGCAAGAGTCCTTTTTTGATCACACCAGTGAATAGTGCTCTCTCCCTCTTGAAATTGGTTTGTATTTACTTATTTTTTACATGTTATAAATACACCCAATGTCTCAGTACAATGGAAGCTTCTTGAGGGTAGGGACTACTTCGTTTTGTCTTTGTATTTTCAGAGCTTGGATAGTCATATGTGCCCTTTAGCAAGGTACCATGGTGTGGAGCCCTCCCCAAAGAGCAAAAGTGCACATCCTCCATGGGAATTGTTCTGCTGTATTAACATATGCTTTTTGGTTGTGGATTCATCGCATTTTGTTTTTGTATTTTGGGGGTTTTTTTGTGTGTTTTGTTTTTGGGTTTTTTTTTGTGAGGCAATTGGGGTTAAGTGACTTGCCCAGGGTCACACAGCTAGTAAGTGTCAAGTGTCTGATGCCGGATTTGAACTCAGGCCCTCCTGACTCCAGGGCCGGTGCTCTATACACTGTGCCACCTAGCTGCCCCGGATTTCATCACATTTTGGCTATGTAGCATTTTGATCAGGAATGAGGTACGTCCAAACTAGGAAGCAAACAAGAGAGTTGAGTCCCCATGTCAGGGAAGACAATAAACAACAATCTTTAGGGGCACAAGTTTGGTCATTATCAAGAAAGCAATATTGAAACTGGAGTTAGGATTAGTATGAACCATAAAAACAGGTCAAGAAGTGCTTGGGTATGACTGGGGAAGGGATCTAATGAGGACTTTAGCACCATGTACTCTGACTGTCTACCCAATTAAATCTTCCACTGAACCAAGTAAAGCTAGAATTCAGGAATGTGATGCAACCAGTCAATATAAGGAAAAGGGCAAATCATAAGACTGTATATTTAGAGATTAATGAGACCTTTGAAATCATCTAATCAAACTCTCTTACTTTTATATATGAAAATAGTGAGGCCCAGAAAAGGGCAGTGGTCTTCCCAAAGTCACACAACTAATGTACGTCATAGCTGGAATTCAAATTACCAGATATTCCAATTCCAGTAGTCTATCAATTATCCCTCTGGGAAGGACTCTGGGTTCTGACAACAAATAGTTGAAATGTTATGGATGTAGAATCAATAAACCTTGGTAACTATTTGACTATGTGAGGTGAAAGTGAGTAAAGAGATAAGAATGACTTTGAGGATACCAACCTGGGGGACTGGAAGGATGGTGCTAGCTTAGAGAGAAATAGAGAAGTTTAAGAGGGGCATGTGTTTGGGGCTCTGTTGTGAGCATGTTGAGTTTGAGATATCTATGGGACATCCAGTTTTAGATGTCCAATTATTAGGCAACAAGCTGAAACTGGAGCTCAGGAGATAGGAAAAGACTGGATATACATATCTATCTTACAACTGTTCTGCATAGAGATGCTATTTAAAATTATGGGAGCTAGGGGCAGCTAGGTGGCACAGTGGATAGAGCACCAGCCCTGGAGTCAGGAGGACCTGAGTTAAAATTCAGCCTCAGACACTTAACACTTACTAGCTTAACCCCAATTGCCTCAACAACAACAACAACAACAAAAAACCAAAACCAAACCAAAACAAAAAAGACTTATGGGTGCTGATGAGGTGATGGCAAGAGGATATATAGAGAAAAGAAAGCCCAGAAGTGTCCTGTGTAATTCTCATGGCTAATGGGTGTTACTGACTTGGATAGAAGAGTCACAAAAGCACAGAAAGGAGATAATATCGAATATGAGAGGGTAATCAATAGTATAGACTGATGCAAAGAGGTCCAAAAGGAGGAAGAGTACTGAGAAAAAGCCATCAGATCCAGCAGTTAAGAAATCAATGGTACTATAGGACAGAATAGTTTTGGTTCTTAAGCAAGTAAGTGCAGGTTCCAAAGATGACTAGAGAATGATTTTTAAAAAATGTAATTAACTTATACAACAATTTGTCATATTTCACACTGGCTTAATTTTTGTAGCTGACATGTAAATCTACTTTGAGAAAACTGTAGCTTAAACTAATGCTATCTTTAGCATCTCAATTTCCCAGTTAGGTTTTTTTTTCTTTTCTTTTTTTTCCCCTCCCCAAGTCACTCCGACATACTTCACTGCTTTAGAAATAGCCTAACACAAGTTGTGTAAGCTAATGATATGAAAATAAGGAGTAATGTATACTCAATTGTGCATAATAGGGTTGTAATTCCAGGGAGGGACGCTTCAGTGGCTTGCTAATGTTGCTAGGAATTCAGCCTGAAGTGGAGAGAGCTTCAGTTTTTCATTTGTTAGACTGCATGACAGTCACACTATGGTGGGGTCTTCCTCTGGGCTGCTGCCCATAAAGAATGATCTCAAGATCACAGTATTTTAGAGTTAAAATGGACCTCACAGACCCTCTAGTCCAACTTCATTATTTCTCAGAGAGGGAAAGTTACTTGCCCCAATTCATTTGATGGTAGGAAGTAGCAGAAGTAGAATGTGAACCCATGTTGTTTAAATCTAGGAAACTTCAGAGTAGAAAAGGTAGAAAGCAGAAGTTTGCTAACACAGTGGATAGAGTGCTGGACTTGTTATTAGGAACACCTGAGTTCAAATCCTGCCTCAAATACTTAGTGCCTGTGAGAAGCCCACTTTATCACTATCTATCACAGTTTCCTCATCTGTAAATGGGGAAAATTGCTTCCAAAATTGTGGAGAAGATCAAATGAGATAATAAAATGCAATGCTTTGCAAACCATATAGTGATATATAAATGTTAGCTACTATTATTATCAATCAGCATTAATTAAGCACTGAGTATGTACCAGGAACTATGCCAAGTGTTGGGGATAAAGAAACAAAAGTGAAACAAGCTCTGTTCTCAAGGATCTTGCATCCTAACCGGGAAGACAACAAACACAAAAATTGAAGATGAGAAGTAAAGGACTTATTTAAAGTAATATAATTTTCAAGGAGGAAAATTAGTATTTGAACCCAGGGCTTCTGAGTCTTTTAACTCCAAATCTGGTCTTCTTTCTACTATCCCAAATGCTTTTTCCACTGTTAAGGTTCCTTCCAGTTCTGTTTACCATGTTGCTATTAGGTATTAAATATCATTAATGGTCATTTAAAAATATACATTGACTGCCAATCATCTCACAAAGGGGAAAAATGCACCAATGATGTGTTTTTGTTGTTCAGTGACCCCGTTTGGGGTTTTCATGGCAAAGATACTGGAGTGGTTGGTCATTTCCTTCTCCACCTCATTTTATAGATCGGGAATTGAGGCAAACATGATTATGTGACCTGCCCAGGGTAACATAGTTAATATGTTTCTGAGGCTATATATGAACTCAGGGAGATGACGATTCTTGACTCTAGGCCTGGCTCTCTATCCACCACACCACCTAGCTGTTCCTTTGTGTTTTATAAAGTTCTTCTAGGTTGTTTCCACAGGCCACAAAATGAGTAAGCTGTTTTTCTTGTTATTTCATATTCTTTTCCCTTAACTTGAGTCCCATTTTATGGCATTTTTAGCCTCCTCATTATGGATGGGAGGGCATGTGGAACAGCAAAAGCACAACGGATCTGGAATGAGCTCATCAGCCTTCTATCTATAGGACCCTGGGCAATTAACTCCTCTATGTACCAACATTTCCACTTCAATAAAAATAACAATATTGTACTAGATTACTTCTGAGATACCTAAAAGGGATCTAATATCTGATGATCTTGTAAACTTTCCTCTATGCCCCACCCTTGACCTTTGGTTCTAAGAGAGACATTGTTTTCCTGCTAAAACCAAAACAACATGGTCCCTCAGCTTGAGGCACTCCAGTAGCCAGTTCTTGGAAGTTCTCAGACTTTGGAAGTGTGATAATGACTCTTGTCTCACCTCTTGGCAGAGAGGTGAGGGGCTAGAAGTGCAGAAGGAGACATGAATTGGAAATGTATTGATTTGTTTTGTTTGACTATACTGCTAAGTTACAAAGGCAGGCTTCTATGGGTGGTGGAGTAAGTTAGCAGCAATGAGAGAGATGATAAAAGAAAGAAAAGTTAATTAATAAAACATTTCTAAAAGCATGTAGAAAAAAAGAAAGTTCAGAAGGAGACACAAAAGGATAATTTTGTTATTAACATTAAATTTATTACTCATATGATAAAAAGTTTTCAAAAAGTCATTATAATTTATTTCTTTTCATATTTCTACTGAAGCCATTCTGAGATTAGCTTACCTACAATGTTTCTGATATATGAGAAAACTAAATGCCTAAACAGAGTTCTGATTTTTGAAGAAAATAAGAGTATTCTTATTCTTCTTATTTAAAAATATCTCATATTTAATAATTATACACATAATGGTATCCTTTAAAACTGATGAGAGGAATGCAATATAGTAAAATAGCTAGCTAGCCTGGAAGCCAGAAGGAACTGAGTTCAAGTACCTCCTCTGATACTTATACTTAACCTATCAATGCTCTGGGCCAATGCTATCAAATTCTAAACCATACATACAGAACTCTGCATACTATATATTGACTAAGAAAACCACATAGTAACATTATCTGTGTTCTATTGTGTTTTAATTTCTTTTGTTTAATTTTTTTGGGGGGGCAGGGTAATGAGGGTTAAGTGACTTGCCCAGGGTCACACAGCTAGTAAGTGTCAAGTGTCTGAGGCCGAATTTGAACTCATGTCTTTCTGAATCTAGGGCTGGTGCTTTATCCACTGTGCCACCTAGCTGTCCCCCCCCCATTATATTTTAATCTGGTTTAGACCATACTTTGGAATGTATGCTTTTTGGCATCTCTGCTCTAGGAAACTCTAAGACTATTTGCTGCAGAAAAGGTACTCACTTCAATAGGCAAAGGAAGATGCCTCACTTGGGAGTACTCTATTCCAAAGACATCACAGTTTCAGTCCCAATCCCTATCTCTTTGAGGCTGGCAAAGTGAATTACCAACATCATCTCGTAAAGAATTACCTTTGTGCGCACTGGCCTGGGGTTCCACAAACCACAGGGTGCTCCACCCACTGGTTGTAGCCATTGCCATGGCGCTGGCACCTCATGTCATCACCACTCGCCAAAGCCTACGTGGGCCTGGCAAAATTATAATGATTGGAAGCCTAGTGAGGGCAGTCATGTGACTGTCAGAGCGGCCATCCCATTGGCTGGGGCTGGTGTGGGGTTTTTCTGGGATTGGGGGAGGAGAATTGGGCATTGCAGGTGGACACTGGAACAACAGGAGGTCTACCGCGTATTCTCAGGTGATTATGAGGTTGTATAATTTCCGTTTCCCCATTTTATTTCCTTTCCTTTGATCCTACTGATTCTGTTTGTGTGTGTGTGTGTGTGTGTGTGTGTGTGTGTTTTTAAGTTCGTTCTTGTTAAAATAAATCCTGCTCTGTTTTGAGGGAGGCTGCCAGTCTCCTTCCTTGCCCCAATATTGCGGCGAGCCACTTAGCTAACACTCCCCAATTAAAAATTGGTCCCCACAATCTCTTTTGATATTCATAACAATTCTCTGAGTTCATCATGATCCAAATGCTTTCTTGCTATACCTCACATATGACCGTTTATTTTCCAGCTGCTTTTGTACAGGCTGTCTTCCATGCCTGAAATGCACATCCACTTCCTCCTCATCACCTCATTTAATTCCTTCATTGTTGTTGCTGTTGTTCAGTCCTAACTTTTCAGGACCCTGTGGACCATAGCATACCAGGCCCTTCTGTCCTCCACTATCTCCTGAAGTGTGTCCAAGCTCATGTTCCATGGGGGTTTCTTTGCAAATATGTTGGAGTGGTTTTCCATTTCCTTCTCCAGTGGATCACCTTTTATCAGAACTTCCTACTATCACCTGTCTGTCTTGGGTGCACATAATCCTGAAAGGCATTGATTATAGTTTCGCTGAGCTGTGCCCCTCTGCCATGACTCAGAAGGAATACTTAATCCCTAGCTTCCTTCAAAGGTCTGCTTTAGTGTCCTCTCCTACATGAGCCTTTTTCTGGTTCCCCCAGTAGCAAGGGCTGCCCCCATCCTGAAATTACACATTGTTTATATTGTATACATTTCGTAAACACTTGAATTGTACATATGCTCTCCCTTACTAGAATATAAACTTCTTGAAGACAAGGACTCTGGTCTTCATATAATAAATGCCTGGCACAGAATAATTATTCAATAAGTGTTGATTGATTGATTATCATCCTTATTGCCTTTCTATTTCCTAGGTGTGGAAAGAAGACGGGGCAATACTTAGAGAAATCCTAAAAATATAAAGACTTTAGTTGGCCCATCATTGAAGTAAATCAATATACATACTAAGAAACTCTAGCTTCCCAGCTAACAGTCTGTGCTAAGCAGCATTTGGTGACCTCTGACCCTTCCCTTCCCCTTCCTCACTTTGCTGAGTTCCAGTTGGATTGTCAGAGGGTCTATCACACATGCTACCTTCTATTTCGTTGTACACTCTTACAGAAATGGCCTGTCAAACTGAGCTATGCTCCAAGGTTCCTTAAGATATCATAGATTTTTTCAGCCCAAACTGAAACCTAATAACAATAATGAACAGATGGCTTTTATCTTGGTTTTTGCCAAGTTCAAACATTATGGCTAAAACCTTCATAATTACCCTCATCATTTTATCTGGGATGGCTTAGGCCGATGACTTCATGAGCTTTGTTGTAGAAGAGGTAATCTTCTTGAAGAGCATTTTCAGCCATGCTGGCAAGGATTTTCAGCTCAAAAGACATATTGTTACTTTTGGGGTTTGTGCCACCATTTCATCCAATTCTTCTTGACATTTTGTAGTTCATACTGTGAGCTATTAAAAGAGAGAACAGTTTGGTGTTTTTTTTCTCCTCCTCTTTATCTCTCTGTCTCCTGGTCATCCTTATAACTGAATCTACAAGAAAGTAAATCTGGTTCTTTCTCTGATTTTTGGCTCCCTGAAATCATTCTTAGTATATCAATAAATTACCTCTTTGAAAATCAGATCTCTTTGGCTGCACTAAGCTTATTCTAGAGTTCTGTCTTTTTTTTTTTTTAATGGGCCAGAGGGTGAAAGAAATGAAAAATCTTAAAGGTCATATAGTCCAATACCCTCATTTTTATAGAAAAGGACACTCAGACCCAGAGAGGTACACATAAGTAGTAACAGCTGGGATTAGAACACAAATCTTTCAATGCTAAATCCAGTAATCTTTCTACAAATATCACTTTAAATGAATAATAAAAAGGGGTTTTCATATTGAGATGGATACTAGTATTCATGCCTTGTAATATGTATGAGAGAACTATGGTTTCACCAGCATGGTAAACTCTTGGTGAGGACATTTCCTCCACCAAAAAAAAAAAATGATGACCCTCATCTATGACTTAATAGATAAGTCCTAAGGAGTTGTTCAAATCACACTTCTTTGGGATTACAGTCAGTAAATATCAGAGGTAGGATTGAACAAGAATTAAGTACCTACAATGTGCCAGCATTATATTAAATGCTAAGGATAGAAAAATAAAAGTGAAAAGACCTCTCAAGGACCTTACATTCTAACCAGTCTTCCTCAATAAGCCTTATGGTATCCACTACACTAGGCTGCTTCTGTGCCTAGTAACATAAATTTTATTAAATAATATCCACTTAAAACAGTCTTTAAAAATTAGCCCATTAGATTGGGTAATATTTTAGTATCACCACTATCTGGTGGGGACTATTAGATTATTAGTGGTTATAGCCACTGGATTTCAGTGTAAGACAGAGCTCTATGATATTTCAAAGTACTTGACAGGAACCCAGGAATACAGAGGTGGAGGAGATTCCTGTCAGTCAATACTGGTAGCCAGAAACAGATTTTGAGAAAACCAAGCTGAGAGAATAACGAGGAAAGGATATTGATAATGCTATAATAAGGGGGAAACCAGTAACAGATGTTGAAAGCCAAAGCATGGAAGATGCTAGGAGAATAGGACTGAGGATGGAATATAGAATGAGGAAGGAGGTCTATAAAATTATGATTTTCCCTGAGTGACCTTCTTTTAATGATTAGTTGGCAGATTTTTGTCTTTGTTGAGTTGTTTTAGTCATGCCTGCATCTCCATAACCCCATTTGGGATATTTTTTAGCAAAGATGCTGTAGTGTTTTGACATTTCCTTCTCTAGCTCATTTTACAGATAAGGAAATAGAGGCAAATAGGGCTAGGTGACTTGCCCAGGGTCTCACAGCTAGTAAGTGTTTGTGGCTGGATTTGGACTAAGGTCTTCCTGGCTCCAGAACTAGCTCTCTATCCAGTGCTCCAAATTATGTACCAAATATGTACATATAAGATATGTAGATAGTAGATGAAGATAGGGGCAGCTAGGTGGTGCAGTGGATAGAGCACTGGCCCTGGATTCAGGAGTACCTGAGTTCAAATCTGGCCTCAGACACTTAACACTTACTAGCTGTATGGCCCTGAAAGTCACTTAGCCCCAATTGCCTTAGCAAAAAAAAATAATAATAATAATGATGATGATGATAGTAGATGAAGATAATCTGAAAGGGGAAGCAGTAGTAGCTAGAAACATGGAGGTATCAGAAAGGCCTTCTGCATAAGGTAGGTTTTGAGCTAAGTCTTGATGGAAGTATGGAAAATTAAGATGTGGAGATGAGGATGCAAAGAAATTTAGGCACAGAGGAATGGAAGGGAAAAGGTACAAATGATTTCCAAATGACTTTCTGTTTATGATCACACTGGTTTAGTATGTTTGGAGGAAATGGGAGGGGGTGGAGGGTAGGGGAGGACTGGCATGGATGGGTTCTGCAAGCAAATAATTACAAAATTGAAAATATAGGTCAGGGTCAGATAATGCGAGGCACTGATATCTATTCCTGTGTGAGATTTAAAATTGGATATTAGATCATAAATCTCCCCTCTTTAACCTTTCCCTTAATTTATCTCCCAGACTAGTAAATGGAAGAAGCTTCTGGTTTTCTAGTTAGAGCTTTTATTGTATGGTAGTCACAAGGTGATGTTGATTAGAAGGATAGGAAAGTAGAAACACAATACAAATTGTCTTAAGTCTAAGCTTTGTCTATATTCCATATAAAACTCACCAAAAACCGAAGGCCACCTTTGGGGAGAGAGAGAGAGACCGTGTCAAGCTCGTGCTGCTGCTAACCGCGAGCCGGGCCCAGTCGAACTCTCATCAGCATCAGCCTGTGCAGCGCAGTCAGGAGACCAGCAGAGCAGGAAAAAACTCCCACTTCCATTCTCTCCTTGCCTTTTAAGCTCGCACCCCGGAAGTGGAGTGCTAGCAGGCAGTCTGATGTGCAAAGCAGGCGGACTGGCGTGCGTAGCTCAAGCCATTAGTCTCCTCCCCAAAAGGGTGGTCCTTAAAAAAAAAAAACTGGCGTCTTTCAGTTATCCTAACTGACTGTTAAAAAACTTTCATTTTTTTTTTTTACCACACCTGGCACCTTTCTTTCTCCATCTGTTGAATTTTTACCTATCCGTTAATTTTATAATCAAATGCAATCTCCTCCAGAAATCCTTTCTTCAGCCCCGCCCCACCTCCCCCAATCAGTAAAGACACTTTTCTTTTAGCCCTCATAATAATTATGCCTAATTAATTTGGTCTACACTTCTCTTATACACTTGTGGTATATGTATTTTATATTAGAGGATGATATCCATGATCGGATGCTATGGGGGCTAGGCTGGAGGTGGAACTGGTAGTCTGTGGTGCTGCCAGTCCCAGGACTCTTTTTTTTTCAGGGCAATGAGGGTTAAGTGACTTGCCCAAGGTCACACAGCTAGTGTCAAGTGTCTGAGGCTGGATTTGAACTTAGGTCCTCCTGAATCCAGGGCCGGTGCTCTATCCACTGTACCACCTAGCTGCCCCTCACTCCCAGGACTCTTGAAGGGACTTATGTGTTGATGGAGTTGATCAGCATTTGATGTTGGTGATTGTGAGAGAAATGTGCCATTTCTCCACCCTTACTCCTTCCCTTCATGATGGCTGTGTGGCCTAGGTTAGAAGGAGGGCCATCCTTCCATAGGGTGCTACTATTCTAAAACTTTTGGGCTCAGGTTCCTTGGCTGTCTCCATGGGGTAATTTTGATAGTTTCATTTTCTTAGCAATTGCTACCTCCAGTCTCCCCGTTAGGGTACCATGCTGCTTCCTGTAGACTGTTCTGTCTACCCTCCTCAAACTGCCAAGCATACAACAGGCATTTAATTCTTTGATTAATGTGTTTATTTGTTGATTAATTTTACCTTGCTTCTAGATTCCATAATGTAAGAGAGCATATATGAGCTAGCTTTTATACTCCTCTGTTCAAGGAACAGTAGGGATTTAAATATTTGTCAAGTTAGATAGAACTGAAATAGATACAATTGTGATTTACTTTTGCAGAAGGAGAAATTCAGAGACCCACTCGTCAATAATTCATTACTTAACTACCCTTACAACAAGAGATCTTAATCTTTTTTGTTTCCTCAATTCCTTTGGATCTGTTTTCAGGATAATGTTTTTAAATGCATAAAACAAAATACATAGGATTACAAAGGAAACTAATTATATTGAAATATTAGGTATTTAAATATCAAATATGTATACACATACAAACAAAAATTCACAGACCATATCTTAAAATTGCTGCTTTAGATGATGTTATTTTCTAAATACAATTTCCTGGTGCTGAAATATAAGAGAATTAGCAGATTAAAGCTTGCCCCCCATGAAAATGTCTCTTTTTTTTTGCTCTATTGGCTTTGCTTCCTAGCAAATCTTCCTTCCTAGCCCTTCCTATGTTCTCTGAGTTTATGACCATTCATTTCAAGGAGGGAGGAGGAGGGGAAGGGCTGCAATTCAAAATTTCCTGAATCCATATCTGCTCAGGACTACATTGCATTTGGAGGTAATTGATGGCAGTTGTTTTTATAGACTCAGCAAAAGTTTATATGAGTCAAGCACTTTTATTAAGGTTAAAAGCATGTAGGCAGAATTAAACAGGCAGTGTGATGTCAAAGGATCTGAAGTGTCTGTTGAATATAAGTCCTGAGCTTTCATAGTTTGAGAGAGGTTAAAGCTGGATTGCCCATGGCCAAGAAAATGTGTGTGTGTGTGTGTGTGTGTGTGTGTGTGTGTGTGTGTGTGTGTGTGTGTGTGTGTGTGTGTGTAAAGGAAAGAAGTTTGTCTGGAGATCCAAGGAAGATGAAAAATAGCTACATTGAGGGAAGGGAAGTTAATGAGAACAAGAGCTGGAAACTGAGTCATGGTCAGTATGCCCTAGGAAAAAGTGCTCTAATGGATAGAGCTCTGGTATTAAGTGGCTCCATGAGTCACTCTCATTAAAAAATGAAAACCTGGAGACAAGCTTATTTAGGTACATGATTCAGACAAGTTGTACCAGACAAAACTGGATGGTGCAGTTCTCATCATTGCTTATTCTATTCTAGTATATGCTATGTAGAGGTATTAGCCCTGCCTCATCTACATTTCCTCCTCTCACCCCAGCAAACCATGATGACTCAGGTAGGGGAAGGAGCTTCCGGGTAAGTCATCTGGTCCTTAGGACTCTACCTCTACATATACCTATTCTTGGTCTCTTCCTTTGGCTCCTCTCTAAATGGACCACCAGCTCCATTAGGTGCTGCTGCTTTGAAAAGCAAAACAATGTGATAATGGAAAAATAGAAATAGTACTGGTTCTAAAGTCAGAGGGGCTAGGTTAAAATCCTATCTTTGACACTCCCTGTATGACCTTGGGCAAGTCACTGAACCTCCTTCCATCTCAGTTTCTTCCTTTGCAACATGAATGGTTAGATGCGAGTTGAGTTCCTTCTTGCTCTATATCAATGATCCTATGACATGCATACTCTATGATTTTATGAGAGCTATGAAAAAAACACTCACCCAGCCTCTCAGATTTCATATTCTGGCCCTCCCAAATCTTTCCCACCCACACTCACTTATACTGTATTTCCTTTCATTATCCAAGAAGCACACTTCCCAGGCCACCTTTCCATTTCCTTCTTGCCACATAAGCTAGAGTCCTTTCTCCTTGTTGACATGCCTGAGTACCTTTCCCATAATAAAAATCAATGACTTTTGTTGTAATGGGCTCTGGCAATGGAACAACACATGTGTCTGTCTTCTTGCTCAGTTTTTCAGTGTCCCAAACTTCAGGAACTGAACTTGAAATTGGAATCTGAGAAAGTGACAGTTGAAAAGTGCATTAACAGAGTCAGTCCAACCTGAACCTGACTATGGATTTCCTCTACCTGACATGTTGTCATCTAGCCTTTATTTTGAAATGTTGTATGAGAGAGAACCCACTGTCTCCTGAGGCAACCCTTTAAACTCAGAGACAGTTCTAAGCATTAAGAAATTTTCCTTACATGGCACAAATTCTGCTTTTCTGCAACTTTCACCCCTTATTCCTATTTCACTTTTCTGAGGACAAACTAAATAAATTCAGTGACTCTTAAGCATGACTATTCTTCATATATTAGATGACTTATCAGGGCCATGAGAGTTATCTTCAAGTATCTGAAGGATTGTAGAGCAAGAATATTTTTGTCCTCCTAAGAATTCTACATTAGAGGTTCAGGACCTATCAGATTAGAGATCATCTTGTAATGGGCAGAGAAAGAAGAGAAGTAGTAGTAGTAGTAGTAGAAGAAGAAAAAGCAATGGGTGGTGATTCCCTGCTCAGAGATACTGAGGCAGCTCTTTGTTGATCTAACAACAAGAGAACCATTGGGGCTTTTTTTTTTGGGGGGGGTGAATGTATTTAAGACATAAAGACCATAGAAGCACAGGTTATGTTTTTTTCATTGTTTCTCACTGAAGGTAAGGGGTTCAGAAGAGAAAATTTAATTTGGTATTTGGAAAGTGAACAGTTGGCCGAGAAGCTGGTGTCTGAGAATGGGATTTGGATTTCTGCATCAAAATAGGTTGATAAGGGGGCGGCTAGGTGGTGCAGTGGATAGAGCACCAGCCCTGGATTCAGAAGTACCTGAGTTCAAATCCGGCCTCAGACACTTGACACTTACTAGCTGTGTGACCCTGGGCAAGTCACTTAACCCCCATTGCCCTGCAAAAAGACAAAAAACAAACAAACAAAAAAAATAGGTTGATAGATTCCTGGCCAGAGATGAGGTGCACCTAGCAAAAGTGGTAAGAATGTATTTGTCATGTGTCTTATAAATCTAATAATTTAAAAAAAAACCCTCAATAGGCTAGGGGGAGAGAGAAGACTGCATCTATCCATCTATCTATCTATCTATCTATCTATCTGTCTGTCTGTCTGTCTGTCTGTCTGTCTGTCTGTCTGTCTGTCTGTCTGTCTGTCTGTCTGTCTGTCTGTCTTTCTGTCTGCCTGCCTGCCTGTCTGTCTGTCTGTCTGTCTATCTATCTATCTATCTATCTATCTATCTATCTATCTATCTATCTATCTATCTATCTAGACACCTGGCAATTTACAATAGACAAAATCCAAGAAACAATTTACTAGTAATATCCATGGTGTTTTAGTTATGTATATACCAATGCCAAAAGTTTATGCAGCAAATAAGAAATAGAGATTTTAATGCTATGGGAGCTCATTTTACCTCATTGGTTTCACTGGGACTGGATGTGACTATGGTTCTGGATAAGTATAAAATACTCAAAAAAGAGGACAAATAAAAAGAGACAGGGTTGAATAGTTTTGTATCATATAAAGGAAATATCTTTGAGGAAATCCAAGAATTAGAAGGAAACATGAGAAAGTATTTGGGTCAGTGGAAGGAAAATTAGAAGTGATTTTTGCCTGGCACATAGATTCAAGATCAGAAAGAATCTTGAGATATTAAAGCACTGGACTGACTCTAATAAAGTGAAATTGAAAAGGCATAAAAGTAAAGCCTTGTTTTAGGGCATAAAAATCAATCTTAGATATTTAAGATGAGGAGAACATGGATAGATAGCAGCTGTTCTGAGAAAGCTGGTGATTTGAGTACAAGCCTAATATTGATAAATCAATCAACATTTATTAAGTACCTACTATGTTCCAGGCACTGTAGTAAGCACTGGATAAGACAGCATTATAATATGACACTCAAATAAATTAACAGAGTCTGTGATACATTAGGAAGAATAGAGATTTCAGCAATAAGGATATGGGAGTCTCTGTTTCTGTCTCTGTCACTCTCTCTATATGTACATATACACATATGTATATGTATGTATAATATTTAATATATGTGTGTAGATAGATATGACTTAAGAAATGATATGGTGTAGTAGATATACTATGACAATGGACTAGAAGTCAGGAATTCAATTCTAGCTTTAGATACTTATCTGTATAATCTTAAGCAAATCATTTAACCTCTCAGTTTCCCCATATATAGAATGAAAGAGTTGAATTGGATGGTCTCTAAGATCCTTTCTACTTCAGAATCTATGATCCTATGATTTTGCTTAGAAATTACAAATTCAGGGACTTCAACTACACTTGCAATCCAAATTAGGTGAGTAGGGTAAAATTAAGTGCTACTAGATATAAATATTAGGATGACTCATCTCATTGAATTTTTCTGATTTTCAGATTACATGGACACATTTTATGTAATTGTTATTTTCTCTTCTTTTTCCCACCATTGGACAGAGTATAAGCTAATTAGCCAAGTGATTACTTAATATTATTGGAGCACCACAAATTCTTTCATTCAATAAGAAAACTTCTTGATTGGCTGAGAGTGAGCCAGAGGATGGAAAAGGGAACCAATGAGCTGAATCCAGTGACCTTTTTGAGTAATTTGGGGTAAGGAAGTTGGGCAAGTAAAGATGCTATTCCCTTCTGGACCCATAAGAAAGTCACTCAATATGGTAAAGGAGTTGTTTTGGAATGGAAAGAATCCTATGCAACAGTGTATTATAGAAGAAAGAGCAGTGGGAATCTAGCCAGAAGACTTGAACAAAAATCCTAGCCCAGACATTTAACTAGCCAGATGATCATGGCCAAGTCACTTTTTTTCTGAGGTCACATTTCTTTATCTATAAAATGGGGATAATGATATTTTCATTGCCTCTAATGCAGGATGGTGGTTGCTATTGGTAGGAAAGCAGTCTGACTGTCTTAAAGCAGGGAATAAGTATGAATTGTTATAGCTACAGGCCATGCTATTTTATTTTATTTATTAATTATCATTATTATTTTTTGCAGGGGACAATGAGGGTTAAGTGACTTGCCCAGGATCACATAGCTAGTAAGTGTCAAGTGTCTGAGGACAGATTTGAATTCAGGTCCTCCTGAATCCAGGTTCAGTGGTCTATCCACTGTGCCACCTAGCTGCCCCATGCTATTTTACTTAAATTATAGCTTTAAAAGATTGGATTCCACCTTGCCTAGGACTACATAGATTTATTTTATATACATTTCCAATTGTGTGTTTTTGATATTATCTCTTGTCATTTATTCTTTCTGAATTTGCATATTCTCTTTCCCTTTGTATAAACTTTAGAAAATGTAGTCTTTCAGTTTGGAATATGAGGAATTAGGGGGTAAAAGGAAAGAAGGAAGAAGGTGCTAGAGTAGAACTAGCCACTTATATATGGCAGCTGGAACAGAAGACAAAGGGCAGGAAATAAGAATTTTGAAACATAAAATCTTTGAACACAGGAGTCAAGGTGGCCTTGTGACAGGAAGATCTGGAAAGCTCAGTGCCTCGAGTTGGGACTTATGAATCAATGGAGTTTAAGAAGCACTGACATGTGAAAGACCTGGGACCAAGGTCAAGGTCTCTTAAACCTTTTCTAAGAAAGAAGTATTGCTCTGTGGAAATAATAGTTAAATCCTTTACATTTGATTCTTCAGTATTCAAAGAAGAATAAGTTGCATTTGTTATGAACATCAGTGATGATATTACACAATAATAAATGTATCTTTGGAACCTATGGAGCTGTATATGGCTGTGTGCTCCTGTACTACATGTCCCCAAAGTTCTGTGCCCTTTGAGTGCTTCTGATTGTTTTTTGTAGTTTTTCTGACTTTTTCCTCTCGGTTAAGATGAGGCATTATGGTATAGTGGAGAGACCATGAATTGAATCAGGTTACTTTATATCTTTGTGAACTTTGAGAAGGAACTTCTCTCTGGAGCCCGGTTTCTACATTTGAGAATGTAACCTCAATGCCTCAAAGGCTATTTAATAAGACTCTTCTCACTGGTGAAAATGAATTTCTCAATGAGAGAAATTAGTCTGTGTGACGGGCAGAGTTTGTGGGATCTTGAGAGAAGAGATATTCTGGTTTTCTGGCTATTAGTTTTGATAGAGAAAGCACTGCTTTCAATCTCTCTACAGATTCTTGGAGAGAAAAAATGGTCTGGGAAGAAGCTGATATGTAGAAGAGCTGGCAATTTCTATCATGTCCCTATCTCCAGCTAGCTATATTAGAGCCTTTGGAGAATTTTCCCTTGGGTGAGATCTGGGACTCTCCTTTCTCTCTCTTTTGATTGAGATAAGTTATCTAACTCCCAAAGGGAGGACTCATTCACTCTGTGTATTGTCTGGTATATAGTCTCACATGTCTACTTTCTCTGATTTCTGTTTGCTATATGTTTGGATAAATGGGTTTATTTGTTATTTGCTATGAATATTCATTGTGGAACTCTTATCTAGTGGGAATGGAGTCAAGCCCTGGATGTATATCTTGGTGCACTCCTTCCCCATTAACAGATAGGGATCAGGAGTGCAGCTTGAACTTAAAAGAATATTTTTCCTTGACCAATATTATTTAAGGGAACAGATACATATAATTATAGCCTGATACTTCCTCTCTTTGAGGAGAGCAGAGTGGCTACTTTCTGGTCCCAACCTCCTGCTTCACATTCTGTCAGGAATCAGTCTCCCTTGAAGAATGATGAGCTTAAAGAACAGTTGGGTGAGGAGACTGAAGAGATATCTATTCTTGCCTTACTGTGAGCTACAGAGATTCATGTGGACCCACATACCCTTTTATACAGCAAAAAAGCCCCACAACACATAAAATGAATGGATTAGATTAAGGACCCTATCTCCAAAGTCCCTGCCAGCTCCAAATCCTTGACTGTGTAAGGAAAGTCCCTTTTAAATGAATCAGTCCAATATGGATGCACGTTGGTGGGCAAATGCCAAGCCACTTTGTTGTTGGGGTGCCTACCTCTAGCAATACCCTCCCCAACCTCTTATAATTTCTTGTTCCTAATCAGATATTCTAGAAAATTATATATCAAATTTTTTCTGTTGTTAAAATTTTATCTAAAGCAGAGGTGATTAATCGTCCATATATGCATGTGCCCATGCACCCCTGTGTGTGTGTGTGTGTGTGTATGAGATATGGACCTCTCTGATAGTCTGATGAAGCTTATGGACCCTATCTCAGAATAATGGTTTTAAATGCAAAAAATCATAGGATTACAAAGGAAACCAGTTATGCAATGACCAAATGAAAAAAGCAAGTTCACAGAACAAGATTAAGAGCACTTTTATTAAAGAAAAAATAAATAGATTCTAAATGTAGCTTTTTTTGGGGGAAGTAACACACAGGTATAGTTTATAGAAATTGTGTGTGTGTATGTGTAAGTGTGTAAAATCTAAAAAGAACCTATCACTGGACAAAGATCAGAAGTGTTTTGTTTTGTTTTATTTTTTCAAGTTGACCTGGGATTGGATTGACTTTTTTCTTTTCTTTTCTTTTCTTTTCTTTTCTTTTCTTTTCTTTTCTTTTCTTTTCTTTTCTTTTCTTTTCTTTTCTTTTCTTTTCTTTTCTTTTCTTTTCTTTTCTTTTCTTTTCTTTTTTTTTTTGGGGGGGGGCAGTGAGGGTTAAGTGACTTGCCTAGGGTCACACAGCTAGTAAGTGTCAAGTGTCTGAGGCCAGAATTGAACTCATGTCCTCCTGAATTCAGGGCCTGTGTTTTATTCACTGCGCCACCTAGCTGCCCCCTGAATTTAGACTCTTACTTTAATGACAAAGAATCACTGGAGGAATTTGAACGTGAAACCTATGGCATTGACTGATTTTCTTTCCTCCACTTCGAGGATTTTCTCAAAACTGTATGAAAATTCCTTCAGTGGCACAATGGTACTACATGCCAGATATGTGACTACAATGGATTTGGACTGGAATCTGTTACCCCACTTTCCAGGATGGATGACACCTCAGAAATGTTCAGAAAAGCTTCTAATTAAACAATCTCCAGAAGTGAATTACTGTACTTTCAGTGGATCAGTAATTATCAAAAAGAACTAGTTGTGGGGGCAGCTAGATGGCGCAGTGGTTAAAGCACCGGCCCTGGATTCAGGAGTACCTGAGTTCAAATCCGGCTTCAGACACTTGACACTTACTAGCTGTGTGACTGTGGGCAAGTCACTTAACCCCCATTACCTAAAAAAAAAAAAAAAAAAAAAAAAAAAAAGAACTAGTTGAACTCACTCAATGCAAGCATTTATCAAACACCAACTATTTTCCCAGCATTTGGATAAAGTCTATGGGGAATACAAAAGAAAAACATATTGTTCTTTGAGGGACTGTGATTTAGTCATTGTGGGCACTCTACTAGTAGAGATGGCAATCTTTCTCTTACTTAGCAGTTAGACTTCTCAAGTTTCTGTGACCTGACAAATTTTTAGCACCCAGTGGCCACTTTGGTGATGAGCCTTTCTGAACCTAGCTAGATTGGTCATCAAGCAATACACAAGGCACATCCTTGGGTCCTTATTTGAAGACCTATCTGAATACATCCTGAAAGGGCTTTTACTCCAATAGATTGTCTTTGAGAAGACATGCAGCAATGAGGTACTGAAATAAGACTTGAATAGAGGAAAACAAACATAATCAATTAATAAGCATGTATTATATCCACTATAGTAGCCCACATTGTAGCCCTTTACAAAACCTTTTCTTCACAATAACCCTGTGAAATAGGTTATGCAAAAATTATTGACCTCATATTACAAGCGAGGAAATTGAAACTCAAAGAGAACTTGTGATTTGCTCTTGGGTCCCACATTTAGTGTCAGAGTCAAGACTCAAACAAATCCTCTGATTCCTAATCCAATACTTGTTCCTCTTCTCCTTCTCCACCTTACCCACCACTACTGCCAGTCAATTTTTGGCCCAGATGGAGTTAAAAGGAAGCAAAAGTCCAAGTTGATATCTTTCCTTCCTTCAGTTTAGCAGGGGAGAGAAGCTAAATGCACCTGTTTAAATACTGGCTCTGCCATCTATGACCTCTGTGACCTTGGCCAAACCATTTTTACCTGTTCAGGACTCTGACCTTTAAGTTCTAAAATGAGGGAGATGAATTTGATTTTCTCTAAGGTCCCTTACAAATAAAAATACTGTGATCCATGAATTCATAGGCAGGTTTCCACTTAAACTAAGCAGATGAGGACAAGGAAGGGGTCTTGGATAAAAGGTATAATGATACAAATGACCATGGGAATATAGAGGGGCTATTTGAGTTGACATGCCTCCCTATCATGGGGATAAGAGCTGGAAGGATATTTAGAGGTCACCCATGTAGGCAAGCCCCCTCATTTTACTAATGAAAAAACTGGGGGCCCAAAGTCACAAAGCTAATGAGGTAGAAACCAGGGCTTGAACCTGGGCTTTTTGCAACCAAGCCTGACATTCCAACTGTGGGGACCAATTTTTAATTGGGGAGTGCTAGCTAAGTGGCTCGCCGCAATATTAGGGCAAGGAAGGAAACCAACAGCCTCCCTCAAAACAGAACAAGATTTATTTTAACAAGAATGAATAAAAAAAACACAAACAGCATCAGTAGGATCAAGGGAAAGGAAATAAAAATGGGGAAAGGGAAATTATAATATCTGAAAAATACCACCGCCCAGGAATCAGCTGAAAATACGCAGCAGAACGCCTGTCGCTTTCCAGCTTCCACCTAGAATGCCCAATTCTCCTTCCCCAAACTTATAAAAACCCCCACACAGTCCCAGCCAATGTAAAGGCCGCCCTGACAGTCACATGACTGCCCTCACCAGGCTTCCAATCATTATAATTTTGCCAGGCCCATGTAAGCCTCGGGAGTGGTGAAGACGTGAGGTGCCAGAGCCCTGGCAATGGCTACAACCAGTGGGTGGAGCACCGTGCAGTTTGTGGAGCCCCAGGCTAGTGCTCGCCGAGGCATAAAAACCTCAAATAACAATTAATTCTTTACACTTCCATTCTATCATACTAATATTGTCATGGGGTTTGTGTGGGTTGCTGGATGGGTGGAATTTGTGGAAGTTTGGGGAAGGGAGAAAAGGAAAGTATAGGAAGATCAGTGCAGGTAATCATCAGTGGTTTTTCTGTCTTGACTAGAGATATATAGTATCAAATGTACTTAAAATAATTTGTGCATACCAATAATTTCCTTGGTTTTTATTCTTCTTGGTTGAAATTATTGCCTTTCTTATAGCCTTTCTTCTGCTCTGTACACTCTTTTAGAGGCATTATCAGATTATTCTATCAAGGTTGCTTTGAATCAGAACCAGAAAATTCTTTTATGTGAAAGACTATTTAAAGATGTGATATTCAGGGCAAGCAGTTCATACCAACTCATTTTCTCACTGTCATCTCTCCACATCCTGAATAGGAAGAGCTCTGATAGCCCAGGGACCCTAGAGGGAGCAAATAAGTGTAGGGAAGCAAGTTAGCCACTGGGTGACACTGTTGCTCCACAGAGTGACCATAATTTCTCCCAGCATTCTGTCTCTGAATTGGTAAAGAAGTGTAGGGGTTGGGACTTTAAGGTGTTCCATGCAAGAGGATTCTGGAGGTGATTTAATTCTTCTTTTGAGGGGGTCTTTCCAATCAAGTACTGGCTTCCTGTCCGTTGTCTTGGGGCTTCAGGAGATGAGTCCATATGTACTTTTGCTTATATTCCCCAGATCAAGGGGCCATGGAGAAATAGTAACTTCATATGTCACACAGGGCTGCACTTATGCCCTCACTTAGAAGATTAGAAGTAAATTGAAGCACATGTCACTTCAAAGGGGGTGCAGAAGGACATCTGCATGATTTGAAGCATTAATGAGAAAGTTCTGCTGGTCCCTGATTTGAACTGTATGAGAAAGATGAGATTTGTAAGCTTATAAGTTGAAAGTATTTGCAGTGAAATCATTGTTGTTGTTGTTGTTGTTGTTGTTGCTGTTTTAATGATTATGCCTCGTCCTCCTCCCCCCAACTTAATTTATTTCTACTTTGCTTTTTGTGTGTGACATGTTCTTAGTAAATGGAACTTTATGATCCTAATAGGAAGAATTTACAATCAGATCACACACACACACACACACACACACACACACAGAGGCAATTTAGCTTTAAGTATCCAAGGCTGGTTTTTGGTGGAGGAAGCAAGCATGGCTCTCGTGCCTGAGGCTAGTCTTATCAGCCATGACCATCTGTGAAGCTACAGACTAACCACCTAAGGCCAGCCACGATTCTGTGGGTACCAGTCTTGGGACTCACCCACCAACATCCATCCATCTTGGACTGATCTTTTGTTTCAAAGGTTCTTCCCTCCAACTCCCCACCCCCCTCCATATCTGAGCCTTCCCTCCCCCTCCTCCTCACATCCTCATATCAATCATTCCTTGCCTAATGATGAGTGAGGCCCAATCATTCTTGTTTTTCATGCCCTGTCGGGAGGCCTGAAAGAAATAGAAGGCAGTGGAGGCAGATGCCCTCATGAAAAATGTAACAAGGAAGAATAAGAGGTTTCTCCTCTCCCTGTGATTCCCCCTCTGGCTTCCCTCCCCAAAGGCAATGTGATACCCTGGACACTGCAGTCGTAGTGGAAAGGGTCTTTTTGATTTGGAAGAAAATTCAGCTTCTGGTGGGCTAATGCATGATGTTCGATGCAATTGGATGTTCTGAGAGGAGGCTAAAAATGCAGTTCAAGCTAAATTGATGAAGTATCAGTTAATCTGAAGCTGACAGCAGAGGGGTCACAGCTGCAATGAGCTGCTGCAGTCTCAGCTGCAGGGCTCATGAGAGGTCAAAAACAAAAACAAAAACAAAACCCCAATGATAACAGTAAAAGTAAGCCATGAATTTTCCGCAGTCTGGTCCAATTTCACTTGAATGCTACTGATTTTTTTGGCCCCTCTAAATGGGTAGGGAGAGAAGGGTTGTGGGGGGGATACATTTCATATTCTTTCCTTGTACCATCACCATCTTTCAGAGACCCCAAACACACATCACTCTTCCTCACTCCTTGGGAAGGAGACAAGATTTGTTGTTCTTAATTGGAACAGGCAGTTGTACCTCCCAATGCAAATTTCCCTTTCTTTAATTGGCACTCTGAGTCATGTCTGCTCATTGCTACATTTCCTGTGACAGGGAGGGCACTAGAGGTAAATGGCATGTCTGCAGATGCCGGTTCATATGCTTCTCAGGTGAAACTTTCTGGAGATAGAATTAACTGTGGGGAAAGAGTTGAGTATAGTCATGTGAGAATTTATGTGCTTATGCTTCTATGGCCTTATACAGGAGGATCTTGGGATTGCAGAATTTAGATCAGGAAGGAAACGTGGAACAGAGGAAGAGTGGAAGTATAAAAAGACTATGACTGAACCTCTGATTTCATTGATAGAGGGAACTCCCAGATGAAAAAATTCCTCTACCAATACACATTGTCACTTTCTTTTCTGCAATTTTACTTAGCAAGAGCACCAAAAGCTTAAATGATTTGCCCAAGATCCTCCAGCCAGAATGTGTCAAAGGTAGGGCTTGAAGCCATGTCTTCCTGATTCTGAAGCTAACTTGCCAACTAACCATTATACTATCTTGCCTTTCAAAATAACAGTAACGACAGCAGCAACAATAGCTGGCTATTATAGTTAAGTATAGCTCTTTAAAATTTGCAAAGGATTATATAGACATTATTTCTTTTTATCCTTATTAGAACCATGTCAGGTAGGAGCTATTATTTTACAGACAATTAAGTGGTACAGCACATAGAATGCCATAGTTGGAATTAGAAAGACCTGAATTTGAATCCTGACTCAGTCGCTTACTAGCTGCCTGATTCTGGGCAGGTGTCTTTGCCTGCCTTAATTTTCTCATTTGTAAAATGGGGAGACTAATAATGATATCTTTTTTTTTCTGGCAGGGCAATGAGGGTTAAGTGACTTGCCCAGGGTCACACAGCTAGTAAGTGTCAAGTGTCTGAGATCAGATTTGAACTCAGGTCCTCCTGAATCCAGGGCCGGTGCTTTATCCACTGCGCCACCTAGCTGCCCAATAATGATATCTTAAAGGGTGCTTGTGAGAAGCAAATGAGATAATATATCTAAAGAGTTCTGTAAACCTTAAAGCACTATATAATGATTACAGATAAAGAAACTGAGGTTCAGAGAGGTTAAAAGACATGCACAGAGTCACTTAGATAATAAATGGAAGAATACTATGTTTGAAGTCAGGGTCTGAGTCTGAATCCAGCATCTACAATCTATTACCTGTTTAACCTTGTCCAAGTCATTTATCTTAACTTGTTTCTTTTTCTTTTCTTTTTTTTGTTTTTTGTTTTTTGTTTGTGAGGCAATTGGTGTTAAGCGACTTTCCAGGGTCACACTGCTAGTAAGTGTTAAGTGTCTGAGGCCGGATTTGAACTCAGGTCCTCCTGACTCCAGGGCCGGTGCTCTATCCACTGTGCCACCTAGCTGCCCCTTAACTTGTTTCTTCACTTAAAAATAAGAATGTTGGACTAAATGACCTAAAGGGGAACTTTCATTGTTAAAGTCTTATGGTACTAAAGCATTTTCTAAACTTTAAAGTGTTATAAATGTGCATGTAAAGTGCTATATGAACATTATGTGGCCAAGGTCAACCCCCTAATTTTATAGATGAGGAAAATGAATCCCAGACAAGTGGCCTGTCCCATATGCTGGAGATGTCAGAAGAACAGAGTAGAATCTCTTTGGTTCAGGACTCATGATTTCGGAATTTGTAGCACTTGGCCTAATGGTAGATGTGATTCTGCTGAAATAACTTGGGATGATATATTTGTTTCATACCAACCTTTCATGAGCACTGGAGGAGTTCTGTGAGTTTGGAATTCAACCTTCTGTTGCGTGCCCCTGTCTTACTTCTGATTTCCCACTCCCTTTTGACGCAATGCTCCTCCTGAATTTCTTTGTGTCTCCCTTACTTAGCACAGTGCTTGACAGATAGTAGGCACTTAATAAATACTTGTTGACTTGACTTGAATAGAGATGACTGCAAGGAAGGGAACCCGAGATGATGGGGAGAATCATCTTATCCTTCCAGTTGGAATCATATAGGGAGGCATTAAGTTCTGGGAATAGTGAAAAAGAAAACAAGAGCAACATTTTTAGGGCAAACAATTCATGCGACTGCAATACATTTTTTCCTGCTTGAGATTAAAAACAAGAAATATAACAAACAAACCTCAAAATCAGGCATTAGGTATGATATAATACAAAGAGTACTTCATTTGGAGACCAAAGACCTGGGTTTTAGTCCCATCTTTGTCATTTAATAGCCTTGAAATATTAGGTATATCTGAAGTTTTTTGTCCTTTGTAAAATGAAGCATTACAAAAAGATTTATTAAACATTCTAAAATTGTTAATAATAATGATAAAGTTCACAAAGCAATTTGTATACATACATGTATTAATATATATGCTTATGTGTTTATATTTGTATGTATGTGTGCATATATGTATGTGTAAAATGTTATTTCATTTGATCCTTATCACAACCCTGGGAGGTTGGCACTATTATCACCCCCATCTTACAGAGCAGGCAGAGTTTGAATGACATGCCCAGGTTTGCTCAACTAATAAGAGTCTGGGGAAGGATTTGAGCTCAGGTCTTTCCGAATCCAACTCTGGGATTTTATTCACCTCATCACCTACTATACTAAGCTCTGGGGAAACAAAAAGAAGAGTGAAAACCACCAATCCTTGACCCTCAAGTTTATCTTCTAATGAGGGAGACACATATGGAATAGTATTAACTAGAAATGGGTATTGTGGTGTGGAAGTTTACAGGGATAGTGAGTGAAGCCTTGGGGGGATGGAGTGGCAAACTATGTCTAGTTATACTAGTGATTTGATCATGGTTCCAGACATTGAAAGCAGAGAGAAGAGAGTTGGGCATAGAGGGTATTTGTGATGGCAGCTCAGCTGATGAGAAGATGATGGGATGGTAAAGTGAAACATGGCAGGAGTACTGGCCCAAGTATAGGCATACAGCCATCAGGACATTGGGTTTCCAAGGTTGTAGTTCTGGAGTTGAAAGGGTTAAGTCCTCTAAGGTATGGCCCATAAGGTAAAGCAGCTGGCTTGGCAAGAAGTTTTGGGGGGAGTGAAGAGAATCAAGTAGATCAGCTGACTTGAGAAAGTGGGGGCACTATAGGATGTTCCTATTACACCGAGGATCAAATAGGAATAGCTTCCACTATTACTCTTCCAGGGTTGTTGTGACAGAGATTTTGTTGTTGTTGTTTTGCAGGGAAATGAAGGTTAAGTGACTTGCCCAGGGTCACACAGCTAGTAAGTGTCAAGTGTCTGAGGCTAGATTTGAACTCAGGTAACTCAGATCCTCCTGAATCCAGGGCCAGTGCCCTATCCACTATGCCACCTAGCTGCCCCCATAACAGAGATTTGTTAACTTCATTATGATCAATGGCAATATGTACTGTTATTATTTTTCTTGAGAAATGCTAGATTCTTTTTAAATTTTTCTTTTCTTAAATTTTATTTTCAATTCTCAATTCTCTCCCTCCCTCCTCTCCCCTACCCATTTAAAAGACCAGAAACACATTATGTATTATACATATAAAGTCTTGAAAAACATTTCCACATTAGCCATGTTGTGAAAGAAAAAAATGAAATAAAAGAAAGTAAAGGAAATATACTTCAGTCTGCTCTCAGACTTCATCAGTTTTCTCTCTAGAGGTGAATAAAATTTTTCATGTGTCATTTGGAATTGTTGCAGATCATTGTATTGATCAGAGTAGTTGTCTTTCACAGTTGATTGTCATTAAGATATTGCTGTTATTATGTAGATTTTTCTCCTCATTCTATTCACTTTATTTTGCATCAAGCTCATATGCGTCTTCCCAGGTGTTTTTTTGGAAACCATTCGGTTTATCATTTCTTATGCCACAATAGTATTTGATCACAATCATATACCATTACTTGTTTAGCCATTCTCCAGTTGATGGGCATCCTCTCAGCTTGGAAAGGATACTTTCAATAAAGAACTGGAAAATTTCCAACTAGAGTACATTCATGAATGCAAATTATTTTGTCCAGAGAGTGAAAACATCATGTTTTTTGATGATGAAAGGTCTATTTATTTATAGAAATGTTAGTTTCTCTCTGAATTACATTGGGGAAAGTATACAAAGTGTGCAAACTCCTCATAGAAAAAATCATTTTCTTAGGAAGAGAAAACCATTCTAAGTTCATTGCCATTGAAAGTGTTTTTTCCTCTGCAATTCATTGAGACAATTTAGAACTTTTACTTTTCCACAAATTGACCTTTTCTTTTCTTTTCTTTTCTTTTTTGACAGCACAGTGAGACTTACCCAGGGTCACATAACACACATCAAGTGTCTGAGGCGGGATTTGAACTCAGGTCCTCCTGAATCCAGAGCCAGTGCTAGCTGCCCCCAGAAATTGACTTTTACTTGAGGAAACCTTTACTTTGTGTGTCTCTAAGTGAAGAAGGCTTGTGGAAAGGTCCTTTGAACTGGGCATCAGAAGCCATGAGTTTGAAGAAAGTCACTTTATTTCTCTGGGTTTAGTTTCCTCATTTATAAACTGAGGAGGTTAGACTAGATTATTGCTTAAAGTCATTTCTAGCTCTAAATTTTGAACCATGAGGGAAATCCCAGTTCTATCACTGAATAGACATATGACCTAGGGCAAATTTAACTTATGAGTTTCAGCTTCTTCCTCCTAGTGTAAGTATGCATAGTGGATTTAGTGGTGGACTTGGAGATCTAGACATTTATTAGCCATGTGTTTCTGAGCAAATTGCTTCTCTTTTCTGAGTCTTTGTAAAGTGGGGTTGAAATGGCTAGTATCTACCATTTCACAGTGCTCTGAAGATGAAATGAGATAATGTATGGTAAGCACTCTACAAAGGTTAAAAGGCTACATGGATTCCAGCTATTCATATTCTAAAATAAGTATCATAATATTTCCATGCTTATATCAAAGCCATCATAGCCATGAAGATCAGTTGAGATTGTCTACTCTAACACTTTGTAATAGTAAAACATGGTACTCAAATAGAAGTTATTTTATCAAAGGCAAAAGCTGAACCTCTCACACCCCACCCCCATTTCATCTGCAACTTACCATAGCTATTGTTTGAAGTTGTCATGAATTGATAACCCACATATGTTCTTCATCTAGGAAGTAGCCATTATACAGGTATCTACAAAAGATGGTTCATCCTTAATTCCATAGAGTGTTAGATCTAGAATAGATCATAGAGCACATGAATACGTAATGAACTTAAGGCCCAGAAAAGGGAATTGACTTGCCTGAGATCTCATATTGCCAGTTAGTGGCATAGCCTCCTGAGTGCCCAGTCTAATTCTCTTTCTGATTGATTAATGACTTACCAAGTGCAGTTTTTGACTTTTGCAGGTGTGTGTGTGTGTGTGTGTGTGTGTGTGTGTGTGTGTGTGTGTGTGCGTGATGTTCCTAGAAAATGGCTCAAAAGTCAAAAACACAAATGTCAATACATTGAACTTATGGGAAATAAGGTATAAGTTTCCCCCAACCATTAAAAACTGCAATCTTTCACTAGAGATTGATGAAAATACACTTTTATATATACAATTCTTTATAACAAAAGTTAATTCTAATAATATGCATTTTTTCTAACAAAGTAATCATGAAATAACCCATAAAATGTAGTGTACAAAGTAAAATTGGTGACATGCAAAACATTTTTTTTTCTGGGTAGTAATTCCCTAGCCAGAAAATGACCTTTTATGCTAACATCTCAATTAAAAAATGATTTTAAAAAATAGTCACTTTTCATGACACATGAAATCTAAAGTACCATAAATATTGTACAGAAAATAAAATTCATAAAACTAAATTTTTAAAAAAACTGCATCGTATTCCACCTTGTCAGATGGCAGTGTGAGGGCTCAGTATTGCCTTCCATACTGCTGTAAACCTTCCTTCCTTGAGTGTCCTCTGAAAACCAAGCAAAAGGTTGCTGGGATTTTAATCACTCAGGCCCAGAAGGCCAGCAACCCAGCAAAGTCAATTCCATATGCCCCAATCTCCAGTCCTTTTCTAGTACTCTAGCATTCCTGGGAGCAGAGCCAGTGTTTACCAAGAGCTTCCCAGGGAGACTACCCACCCCCTCCTCGATAAGCATCCCAGGTCACATACAGCTATGTTTCTTCCCTCCTTCACTAGGAACAGAAGAGTTTGTCTCCTGGCTGAACAGGGAGGAGAAGAAGAAAGAAGCCAAGTTTTGCCCTTAACAACTTTTCCATTGCTCAGGAGACTCCAGTCACCTCTAAACACTTAGATTGAGGTATCTCTATTGCACTTAGCCATGAATGTGCTGATTGCCATGAAAAAGTGAAAATGAGTTGCTAATAAGGTCAAGTGCATTTGCTTGAAGTTGTTACAGTGATATTGGTGAATGTTGGAGATAGATTGTATTTATTAAATAAATCCTATGTGCCAGGCATTTTGTTTGATGGTGGGGATACAAACATAAAAATGAAATATTCCTATTCCATGAGGAGCTTACAGTCTAGTTGGGTGTGTATATGTGGGAAACACTAGAAGTTGGAGGTAGAGATGGGGAAAAGTGGTCATGTAGACATTCAAATTGAGCATTGAAAGAGGCTAGGGATTCTAAGAGGTTTTGGTGAGGAGGTGATGCATCCTAAGCAAGAGGGCAAGCCAGGAGCAAAGGCATGGAGACAGAAGACTGAGTTTGATAGATGAGAAACAGTAAGAAGGTCAGTTTTCCCATACCAAAACATGGAAAGATGCAAAGCTTTGAGGGCAGCATGTAAAAGGATTTTCAAAGCCAAAGAGAGCTTTAAACCTGGTCAAAAAACAGTTAGGTAAATTTCTAGTCCCAGAGCAATGACTCAGGAATGTGTTCATCCAATTTCTTATCCCATCCATATATCTATTAGGAGATTGAGGTTGAGATAGGGAGATGATTTGCCTTATAGCAAGCAGAATTCAAGTTCTCATCAGCTCTGAGAAAACAATTCAGGGCTCATTACTGAAAACATGTACTACTCAGGTTCTGGTAACTTAATTTATTAAAGTTCACAAGTTTAGACAATACCCATGGTCTTGATGAAGACACTTACAGTAGTTCCTTCAGAGTTCAGAGTGTAACAAATCCCCTGCTACTTTTGTCTTACTAGAAGCAGCTCTGGGGACATCCCAACAACTATCTCTAGAAATTGCCACATGGTGCAGTAGGGGATAGGAATTACACAGAATTTTCCTGAATGTGAACTTAGCCTGCCCATCCTCTGTCAGCACACAGTCTGTCCTTGTTCTTTTTCTTAATTGTTCCCAGCAAAATAAACTAAGTATGAGGCCTATTGGTAACCAGGAAGCTATTCAGTGAACCTTGTTTGTTCAGTCATTTTCAGTCGTGTCTGACTCTTTATGACCCCATTTGGGGTCTTTTTATTAAAGACATTGCAGTGGTTTGCCATTTCCTTCTTTAGCTCATTGTAAAGATGAGGAAACTGAGGCAAATGGGGTTAAGTGAATTGCCCAGGGTCACGCAACTATTGTCTGAGAGCAGATTTAAACCCAGGAAGCTGTCTTCCTGACTCCAGGCCTGGCACTATCTCAACTGAGCCACCTAACTGCCTGAACAATGAACCTTAGCCCAACCCAATCTTTCAAGCACCTTACAAATTTTGAAGCTGAAAAGTACTTTAGAAATGAAAGAATGAAAATACCCATTTGTTATCATTGCCTATATATGTTAGCCATTATGAAAAACAGTGGAGGTACAAATTAAAAGAGATAACAGTTCTTACTCTGAATTAGCTTAAATTTTAATAAAAGGAGACACATCACACACATATACATATACATGTATGTGCATATACAAACATACACACATATAGGTGTATATTAAACATACATATGCATCTACAATATACTTACATACATATATCATAGATATATTTTTGTGTGCATACATAATTTGTGTGTTTTCTACATATATATGTATCTAAATAAAGGTGTTTTTGTTAAAGAAGTTATAGGGATGAAGAATGGAACCATGGGGTAGTCCACTGACACACCTTCTCCAGAAGTAATATTATTGATTTGATTACAGTTCTCAGAGCAACAGGTAAAAAGCGTATGTGGGGTAGGCTTGGGTGTCCTTATGGCAGAGAGATGATAAAGATGAAGTGAGTTTGCAGCTGAAGAAATTGAGGCTTGGAAACAGAGGAAATTGGCTTGGCCAAGTTTACAGAATAACATCATGTCAGAGTCAGAATTTGAGTCCAGCTATCCTTACTAGCCCTGCCAGCATTATTCTCCTCTCTAGGACTGAGCAACTTTCACAAAAATGAGAACTCTGTCCTGTTGAAAACATGAGAGGAAAGCTTTATGGTGAAATGAAAAGAATGTTGACTTTGGAGTCACAAGACCTGTTTGTATCCGAAATCTGCCCCTTACCAACTCTGTGATCTTAGACGAATCATGCAATCAGAGTCTCAAGTTTCTCATTTGTAAAATGAAGGGATTTTGAAGTAGATGACATCCAAGGTGTTTTCCATTTCTAATTCTAGGAATAACAAAATCTTTTTCCAAGAAGTTCTGTAAAATGGGACTTTGATTTATCTAAGTATATTTACCCCTCAGAGTAATTCATTTTAATAGATATCTCTACTCACCTAATTACTTTCATCTAAAAAAAGGTTTTGTTTTTTTTTTAAAGAGGATTTCCTAATAAAAGGGTTTTCTCTGAGCTTATCTGATTTTCTTAGGTATTTGAAAAATGACTTTCTTGAGTAAAAAACCTGTAGTTACCTCCAAGGAATCTCTGGGCCACAAAGATCAGTGAGATAGTGCTTTACAAAGACTTTGAAAACATGGAAGGAGACAGTCCCTCTGTGCATCAAGGTAATTGGCTTGAAGATGTTTTTAGCAGTTAGCCTAAAAACAGCTTGGGGCCCCTGAAGTGATGGACAAAGCCTAATTAGGGCAGGCCTTTCTGAAGTGTGGGCCTTCTTTGTGAAAGGGATGACTGGTCTCTATTTATGGACATGAATGTGTCATATAATTGGTCTCTGAATGGATGCTGAAGTTTAAAGAGTAAAGAACAAGTTTTCTGAGCGAGAAAAAAGAAACATTAGTGAGAAGTATTCACAAATCAAGGTATGCTGGACTCTAAAGAACATATGCATGTTTTCAGAAAGAAAATCTAAGCTGAAAGGAGTAGATGGCCAGATGTGTTAAGCTGTGTTGATAAAAAAGATTTTTGTTATTGTTGCCAGAAACATGGCAGAAACCTTTTTATTACAAGAATTATAGACACTAACAGTCAGTCCTTCATCAACAGACAAGGAGTTCTTGTCTTTAGGACAGTGATTTTCTTTAAAAGAAGATAAATGGCTTAAAAATATAGTTTGCATGTGAATCAACTTTGAAAATACATTAGCCTGTATTAGTGAGTTGTATCTGAACATACCTGTTTCAGGGAAGAAATTGACAACATATGTTCAAGAGTGATAAGAGTTGTGTCTATTTTCTGGTGCTATATGTACATAAATTAAAGAAGAGTCGGGGTATTGACATGTAAATTAGCACCAAATCAAACAGAGGTGCTTGGCGGGCTCATTTACATGTCAATACCCAGCATGCTTTTCCAGACCAGAGTCATTTGATTGCATTGCTCTTGTCTGAGCCAGGAGAACAAATAAAAACAAATAGGCATACTGGTAGATGTGGTAAATTCCTTGCTATATATATATTTTTTTTTTCCAAAACAGAATTATGGAAAATTTCCTCTATTTTTAAGTCCTTTTCATGTATTTGAAGAGCATGGTAGGAGTGAATGTGGTTGTTTATATATTTGGTCTGGAATGCAAATTAATAAACCAAATAGCTTATGACTCATCTAATAGACAGACCTAAAATACTATTTCTAAGTATCTAAGGAAAATGGCTAAGCCATTTTGAATGGGCTGGTTTGTTAAAATCTGAAGCTTCTACTGTCTTGGACAAATCAATTCCTGCTCCTTGAAATTCGGCTTATCCTTCAAGGTCTAACTTCAATGCAACCTCCCTATGGAACCTTTTTTGATCCAGGGCTAGACAGTAGTGATCTCTCCCTTATTAGAACTCATGATACTTTTGTACTTGTCTTTGGAGCACTAAGTATTTATCATATTCTAATCTGATTCATAGTTATTTGTGTACATGCCTCAGCAGTCCCAGCTAGACACTAAGCTCCTTGAGGGCAAGAATCATCATCTTTTTAATTCTCTTCCCATCTCTCTTATACCTGACACAGATTATTATATATCAATAGTAGCTAAGTAAATGTTTGTGGAAGGAAAAAAAAAGGAGGGAAGGAGGGAAGCAAGGAAGGAACAAGGAAGGAAGGCAGGCAGGCTAAAGAAATAGCCTTCAGAATAGATTGAGGTTTATTTTCCTTACTCTTATTATTACTAGGAAGAATAATTCATCTTTCAGCTGTGATGACTTTCAATACTAGCTCTAATTTGGTAGAAAGTGACAGGACTGAGTTTCCTTTTATTGGGCAAATATTCATCGACAAAATAAGAGATTCATTAGATGCATTTATGACGTCAATTATATTGATTTGCTCCATAGATGGAACATCTTGTCAGCATTTATAAGAGCATCAATGTTTGAATCATGAAGACTTCTATGGGGATTGCTACAATTAAAAATGAAATATTGCAACATTCCCTGGTTACATTTGGAAGCCTTTTAGTTTCAAAATGCATGAGGGGCTAACCCAAGTTTAAGAGCTTCATTAAAATAGAAAGCAAATTGTGAAAAGAGAAGGAATCCATTCAACACCATTTCCCCTTTACAGGTGAACATCTCTGAGTCTCTCTATAGCTATACTTTGAATTATGCAGGAGCTATTTCCATGAAAAAAATGCATGTAAATTGAATCCTGTAAGTTGAAACCTTATTTAAATGCAATAAAGAAGATTATTATTTTGAAATACAATGTAGTTATTCCTCTTGCACCTATAAGGATCATTTTATAATAGAAAAAAAAGATCTTCCCTTTAATTTATCTGTTTTATAAGTTTAGAATTTCATATGAAGCAGTATCTTAAAAAAGGGTATACCTCTATTAAAATGTTTTAAGGGTTAGTATCAGTGAAGCTGATCTCACAAGGACCTTTTAGTTTAGATTGTTCAACACTCTTTTTTTTTTGGTGGGGCAATGAGGGTTTCAACAGTCTCATTTTATAGATAAGGAAACTGAAATGATTAAAGTAAAATGGTCTGTCTATAGCTATTATTTTATTTTTTAATTTAACATTTTACTTTTCCCCAGTTACATGTAAAAATGATTTTTAACATTTATTTTTAAAAAATTTGAGTTCTAAATTTTCTCCCTCCCTCCTTCCCTCCCTCTCTCCCTTCCCCATCTCATTGAGAAGGAAAAGAATCTGATATAGGTTAGACATATTCTGCCTACAGTTATACAGAGGAACTACTGGCTTAGTCTTTAAGCCTGACCTTCCACCTTGCCCTTCCCCACCTTTGCTCACTGTCTCAATGCTTGGAATGTACTCTCTCCTCACCTCTGCTCCCCTGAATTTCTAGTGTCCCTTCAAAGTTAAGGTCGAAAGCCCCCTGCTATATAAAACCTCATTTTATTCCCTTGTTCCTACCCATATTACTTTAAATCTATTTTTGTATCATTTTTTAAAATTTACATATGCATGTAGCCTTTGTTGCTTCTCCTCCAGTCTCTGCAGTAGAATGTAAGCTCACTGACATTAGGGATTTACCAGTCCCTGGCAAATGGTAAGCCATAAAATGCATGTTGTCTTACCTTCATAATCACAGTGCACAGGACAATGTCTGCCTAGCACATAGCAGGGATTGGAGCAGTGCTTTTTTAATGAATGAATTACTGACAGGGCTAGGGCCAGAACCCTAGCGTCTTGATTTCCAGTTCTGGATTTTTTTCCACTCCCCCAGAGATTTTCTATTGAAAAACAATATTCATGCTGGAACTAAAAAATGCTGTGAACATTTATAGCATGCTTGTCAACACATGGCTCTGCTAATGATCTCTACTCTAACCCTCAGAGACTTTTGTAAAAGTAGATGGCAATGCAATCAGCATCATTCCATAGGTTCTGTTAAGTGATTCCTACTAATTATTTAAATTTTCTGATGGTTTTCACCAGGACCCTCTGACATCCATAGGCTTGACTAAGATCACTCAATTCTCTGCATTCCATTCTCCACTTGTAACTGTTGTGGAGTCTTTTCAATTGTGTCTGACTCTCTGTGACTCTATTTGGGGTTTTCCTGACAAAGATACTGGAGTGGCTTGCTGTTTCCTTATCTAGCTCATTTTACAGATGAGGAACTGAAGCAAATGGTTAAGTGACTCGCCTAGGATCACAGAGCTAGCAAGTATCTTAATCCAGATTTGAACTCAAGTCCTTGACTCCAGAACCAGTGCTACATCCACTGTACCACCTAGCTGCCCTCTCCTACCCACACTTATAATAGTTCAATTCAAATCATTAAGCATTTTATTAAAGGCTTCCCAAGTACAAGGCACTGTATTAGTTTTTGGTAATTCAAAAGCAAAGATTTGAAATAGCCCCTGCCCTCAAGGAGCTTACATATTTCTGATTCCCATTGGAAAATTGGTTATTTGTTAAGTTCACTGAGTATACATTCAATAATAATAGCTGGCATTTGCATAGAATTTTATAATCATAAAGCACTCTGTATGGGTGAGCCTTCTAACAATGATTATGAGACAGGTAGGAAAAGCTAGATTGCACAGGGGATAGAGCACTGATACTGAAGTTGGAAGACCTGAGTTCAAATCTTACCTCAGACACTTGCTAGCTGTATGACCCTGGGAAAGTCATTAAACCCCAATTGTCTTAAACATCTGGGCCCATCTCAAGTTGTCTGGATGTATATCTTCCCACTGGACCCAGATGGCTCTGGAGGAGAAAGTGAGGTTGATGACCGTGCACAGCCCTTCCTCATTTAAATCCAATTCAGTGCAAGTCATGACATCACCCTGATGCCATGGTCCTCTTAGAGAATGAAAGACAAACAATGAGACAGGTCATTCAAATGTCATTATTTCTATTTTACAGATGAAGAAACTGATGTTCAAAAAAGTTCAGTGATTTTTCCAATGTCCTAGGACTAGTGGGAAGTGATGACACCAAAACTTTGACCCAGTTCTCCTGACTGCACGTACAGTCAAAGACAAGGACAGGGGAGTTCCAGGGTGGGGCCAAGATGGCAGAGGAAAGGCAGTGAGCTCTTGAACTCATGATCTCTCCAAAAAACCTTGAAATAATGCCATAGGGCAATTCTTGGAGCAGCAAAATCCACAGAAAAACAAGCTAAGATCATTTTCCAACCAAGGACGGCTTGGAAGGTCGGAAGGAGGGAGCTGCTGTGCTGAGACAAGAGTGGAATCCAACCCCACAGTCACGTTGACACAGAGCCAGTTCCAGGAAGGCCTTGCCAAAGAAAGAGACCCCCAGAACCTCTGAATTAGCTGCAGATTTGGTGAGCAGGAGGACTGTGGTAGAAATGGTTCCTAGAGCAAGACTTGAACCCTCATGGTGTGGTCATTTCATGAAACTCCTTAGACTTTGAAGAGGGGAAAGTGGCAGACAAGAAGCAACATGCAGACAAAAGGAGCCAAGGTGGTTTAGGGTCGTTATTGACCTGGGTTATCTCTGGGAGGGAGCACTTGTAGAATGGGGTTCATCAGCATTGAGCAACACATAGAAGTGTGTAAGGGGCTAAAATTCCAGCTAGTCTGTCTAAAATATCTAATGAGCGGTTGCCAATAAATTATAAGCTTTAGCAAGAGTTAGACTTTTAAGCATTTATTAAGGAGAATAAGAATTTGGTGAAGAGAAAGAGAAAGGCCTAGATTCATCTATCTATTAAAGGGAGAACACATTTCTCGCTCCGCTTTCCACCAGAGTCCTCATGAAAAAACAAAACAAAACAAAACAAAAAAACTGAGAGCCAGCCTCACCACCTCTTTCTCCCACATGCAAATGCCACTTCCTGACTCTAAAGAAAAGCCACATATCTTGCCCTCAGGCACCTTCTCCTCATGGCAGAGCTTTCCTACAGTAAGTCTCCAGCAGGTGGCGTCATTCCAGTCATTCCAGTGGCAGAGAGTATATAGTCACAGACCCTTGTGAGAGAAAGTAGGCTTCAGGAGAGGTTGGGGCCATAGAGGGTCTAGAAGAACTGAGATAGAGGCAAGGAAGAAGCCTTGCAAGTTTCCCAGAGAGACAGATGTCATGTTATTCCACCATTGTTTTACTTTTGTTGAGTGCAATTAAAAGAGAAATCTGGAAATGATGTACCAGGTGCTGAATTTCACTGGACTGTTCTCAAGAAATATTAACAATACTACTACTACTGCTACTGCTACTACTACTACTACTGCTATTACTACTACACAGTTATATATTGCTTTAAGGTATTCAAATCAATTTATGTATGTCATCTCATTTGATCTTCACGATGACCCTGTCAGGTAGGTGCCATTATTATCCCCATTTTACAGGTAAGGAAACTGAGGGTAGGAGAGTTTACACATATAAGAGGTATCTGAAGTGACATTCGAACTCAGGTTTTCCTGACTCTAGAACCAGTACAATACATTACACCAACTAGATTCCCAGAGACAGGAATGAGGCCAGAGTAGGAACAACCCCAAGCTCCATAGCCTTACCTCTTAACAAACTTGACCTTTTCCACATATACTCACAAGCCTCTGTGCAGAAATGACACTTAGGATGGAAGATGTGGGACATTTTTTATACTGAGGGCAGTGGATTCCAAATGGAAATTATATCCCTGTCACTTTATGAAAGATATTTTTAGCATATACTTTTATGCATGATCTAGGCTTCTGTGGAATGAATGATGAGTACCCATATTTAGGCTAGGGCTTGGTGACCTCTTTAGTGTTTCCCAGGGAAGTTATGGTTGTCAGTGAGAAAGTAGATTTTATGGCTTTATTGTGTCTTCATTCTCTGCAACTGAATCCAATGTATTGCCAAGGCATGTTGACTCTACCTTTGTAAAATATCTCTTATAGACCCCGTCTCTTCTCTGACACAGCCACCACCCAGGTCCAGATCCTCATCACCTCACACCTAGACTATTTCAATAGACTCCCAGTGAGTCTGCCTTCCACAAACCTCCCACTCTATGTAATCATTCAAGTTGTCAAAGTGATCTTCTTAAAGTTCAGGTCTGACCATGATACTCAATAAACTCCAGTGGCTACCTATCACCACTAGGATCCAATATAAAGTCCCCTCTTTGTCTTTTAAAGCCTCCATAACCTGGTCCCCTCCTATATTTTCAGTCTTTTTTAAAAATTTTTTTTTTTTTTTTTGGTGGGGCAATGGGGGTTAAGTGACTTGTCCAGAGTCACACAGCTAGTAAGTGTCAAGTGTCTGAGGCCGGATTTGAACTCAGGTACTCCTGAATCCAGGGCCAGCGCTTTATCCACTGCGCCACCTAGCCATCCCCCATTTTCAGTCTTTTTATACCTTCTACCCTTCCCCTCTCCCATGATTCTTTGAACTAGTATCATTGGTTTCCTTGCTATGCTGTGAATAAGACACTCTATCTCTTCACTCTAGACATTTCCATTGGGTGTCCCCCATGTCTGGAATGCTCTTTTTTCTCATCTTTGCTTATTGGCTCCTTTCAAATGCCCAGTTTAAAAATCCCACCTTTTGGGGGTAGCTAGGTGGCCCAGTGGATAAAGCACAGGCCCTGGATTCAGGAGGACCTGAATTCAAATCCAGCCTTGGACACTTGACACTTACTAGCTGTGTGACCTTGGGCATGTAACTCATTTAACTTCTCCTTTAAGAATTTGGATGCTATACCAATTGGTGCATATGTGTATAGTATTGATATTATTTCATTATCTATGGTACCTTTTAGAAAGATGCAGTTTCCTTCCTTATTGCATTTACTTTTACTTTGTCTGAGATAACAATTGTTACCCCTGCTTTTTTTTTTACTTCAGTTGAAGCATAGTATATTCTGCTCCAAACTTTTACCTTTATTCTGTGTGTATCTCTCTGTTTCAAATGTGTTCCATATAAACAACATACTATAGGATTCTGATTTTTAATCCACTCTGCCATTTGTTTCCATTTTACTGGAGAATTCATCCCATTCACATTCACAGTTATGGTTACTAACTGTGTATTTCCCTCCATCTTATTTTCCCCTTTGTACTTTTTTTCTTCCACCCTATTCCTCTTCACCAGCATTTTTCTTCTGATGACTGTCTTCCTCAATCTGCCCTTCCTTTTATCAGACCCCTTCCTTTTTCTTTCCCCTTTCTTCACTCCCCTGCTTCTTCTTTCCCTTCTATTATTAACCCTCTTTTCCCCTTACCCTTTTGCTTCCATAAAGGGTAAGCTAAGTTTCTTTATTTAAATGGGTGTGTATGTTATTTTCTCTTTGAACCATATCTAATGAGAGTAAGGTTGAAACAATGCTCACCCCTCCCTTCTTTCCCTCTATTGTAATAAGTTTTTTCTGCCTTTTAATAAGATGTAATTAACCCCATTCTACCTCCCTTTTCGTCTCCTCCCTATAGTCTCCTTTTTTCCTGTCCCTTAAGTTTCTTTATATCATTATATCAAAGTCAATTTAGTAACTATACCCTCTATGTATACTCCTTCTAACTGCCCAAATAGAGATACAAATCCCAAGAGTTATAAGTATTATCTTCCCACATAGGGATGTAAACAGTTTAACCTTACTGAATAACTTTTTCCCACTGTTTTATCTTTTTATAAATCTTTTGAGTCTTGTATTTGAAGATCAAATTTTAATGTTCATCTTTTCTCTTGAAAGGTAATGCTCAGTGTTACTGGGTAGTTGATATTTGGTTGAAATCCAAGCTCCTTTGCCTTCTGGAATACCATATTCCAAGCCTTTCAGTCTTTTAATGTTGAAGTGGCCAGGTCCTGTGCAATCTTGACTGTGGCTCCATGATATTTAAATTGTTTCTTTCTGGCTGCTTATAGTATTTTCTCCTTCATCTGATAATTCTGGAACTTGTCTACAATATTCCATGGAGTATTCCTTTTGGAAGATTGTGTCTCTGTCTTTTTGCAGGTTCCAGAATTCATTTAGAAGATTTATTTAATATTGTTTTTAAGGGAAACTTGGGAGAGCTCAGGCAACTTCCTTGCTTTTCTCCTCCATCTTGGCTCTACCCTCGACCTGACCCCCATTTTCCATAAAGCGGTGTTTCCAATGTTGCCAGTTATTCCCTGTAGTCTCTTATTACGATAACACAAGGAACTCCTTTGATTGGTTCCCTTTGACTCCTTGATGAGTGGTGACTGAAAGTCATGAGGGATAGAGCCTTGTTGGAGGACTTTTTATGCTCTGTAGGATTGAGTTGTGAAATGACCCCCTAACATTTTTTCTCTTTCCTTCTGGGAAAGTATAACACAGTGGGTGGAGAGGAGGTTGCCATCCTCCTTCCCCACCTCTCCCCTGCCCCTATGGAACAAAGCAATGGCAACTTGGAGAGGCATATGGAGATTGTGACCCATCCTTGATCCTGAAACTAGACTTCTGGTTTCTGGACCTCTTCATTCTTGGCTGATTTCTATTTGCTGTTTCCTTTTATGAATATAGGTCTGCAAATGGTACTCCTGAGAAATTGATTGATTTTTCCAAAATTGGGAATCTTCTTGCACAATCTTGAGTTTGAGACTTGGATGTTTGCCTCCTGGAGTGACAAGAATTCCTTAGCACTACAAGTATGAGGAGAGAAGAGGACAGTCAACTAATGGATCTTGAAGGACAAAAGGGCCAAAGGACTAAGGTAATTCCATTGCTTGGCATGAGATCCAGAGCTCGTTAACTGTCCATAACTGCATTGAGTTTTTTAGATGATTCAAATTAAAGGTGAATGAGGAATATCTGAGTTGTAGCCCCACAATGTCTTTATCTTCCATGACAATATAATGAATGTAATGGGCTATTTATTCAAGTTTGCCTGTGAGTGCTTTGCCTCTTAAGCATTTTCTATGGTGGTTGAAATGAAAAATCTGTACCCTGTCCAAACTATAAGATCAAGATTTGAAACAAGAAGGGACCATATAGTCTAGAACTCTCATTTTTCAGATTAGGAAACTGAGATACAAAGGTTAGCACACTGTCTGGCACACAGTAGGCACTTCATAAATGTTTATTGACTTGTTTCTATGTTTTCAGTAATGTCCAACTCTTCTTGATCTCATTTGGAATTTTCTTGGCAGAGATATTAGAGTGGTTTGCCACTTCTTTCTCCAGTTCATTTTTATAGATGAGGAAACTGAGGCAGATGGGATATGTGGCCCAGAGTCACACAGCTAGTAAATATTTAAAGCCACATTTGAACTCAGGAAGATGAGTCTTTCGGACTCCAGGCCCAGGGACTCTACTGTACCACCTAGCTACCTTCTGTTTATTGACTATTAACTATTATTGACTATTCTTAAAAAAACAAAAACCCAAAAAACGGGGCAGCTAGGTGGCACAGTGGATAGAGCACTGGCCTTGGAATCAGGAGTACCTGAGTTCAAATCTGGCCTTAGACACTTAACACTTACTAGCCGTGTGACCCTGGGCAAGTCACGTAACCCCAATTGAGTCACTTAAAAAAAAAAAAACCAACAAACAAAAAAACTATTATTGACTATTGACCTGCCCTGGGTTATAGGCTAGTAAATCACTGAGACTGGATTCAAACCCAAGTCTTCTTTACTTCAAAATTAGCACCATACTGCCACCTGTATTGTACAGTGAGTACCTTTGAAGAAGAGGACCTTGTTATTTACATATGGGGAGACCCTAGATATGAACCCCTTATAAAGGGATCCTGGGTTGAGCTTGATAATGGCTTAAGCCTCTTCTTCACTTATCAGTGAATGTTTCTAAAAGGTTTATTCTGTGACTTCTGCTCTTTTCTTATGAGCTATTTGTGGGCAGGGGCTATATTTTGCCTCTTTGTATTCACATTGCTTAACACAGTGTCTGGTATGTAGTAGGTACTTCATAAATGTTTATTGATTCATGGACTAAGCTTATTCAGATATTCCAAAGTTAATACAAACTCCATAGTAACCCCCAACTGAATCCCTCACCTTTAAAGTCTGCCAGACTTGAAGCTGGATTGTCCTATGTGGACAGGTTAAACAAATAAACAAAAACAAATAGACACGGAAATGAATGAACAAATGAAGATTCATTTATTTCTCCATGGGAAACAAGAAGGGGGAGCATGTAATCCTGGAAATTCTGGACAGCTAGGTGGGACAGTGGATAGAGCACAGGCTCTGGAATCAGGAGAACCTGAAATCAAATTTGGCCTCAGTCATTATGTCAACCTGGGCAAGTCACTTAACCCTCAATTTCCTTATCTGTAAAATGAGCTGGAGAAGGAAATGAAAGACCACTTAAGTATTTCTTCTTTTGGGGGGGGGCAGGGCAATGAGGGTTAAGTGACTTACCCAGGATCACACAGCTAGTAAGTGTCAAGTGTCTGAGAGCAGATTTAAACTCAGGTCCTCCTGAATATAGGGCCAGTGCTTTATATACTGCATCACCTAGCTGCCCCACACTTAAGTATTTCTGCCCAAAATACCCCAAATGGTTTCACAAAGAGTCACACACAACTAATTGACAAAGCAACAATAACATATGACGTTTATACAGTTTATGAAGTATATCCTTTCAATTATCTTCTTCCTCTAGTTGGGTTGTAATTCTAACTCCCCCAAATATAGTACTAGGACCATAGTAGTTACTCAGGATACATACATACATGTATATACATACATACATACATACATACATACATACATATATATATATATATATATATATATATATATATAGAGAGAGAGAGAGAGAGAGAGAGAGAGAGAGAGAGAGAGAGAGAGAGAGAGAGAGAATATTCATGGAAAAGAGAAGACTGAAACCTTCAGGGTAAAATTTTAATAACTGATCTCGGTTCTGGGGAAGACAGAATGTGGCACAGTGGAAAGAAGAATGGATTGGAATAAGAGGAATAGGGTTTTTATTCCATTTCTGTCATTTGCTACCAGAATAACTTTGAGTAAAACAATTAACCTGCTGGACCTCAGTTTCCTCATATATAAAATGAAGGGGTTGGATTAGATAACCTCTGAGGTCCCTTCTAGTTCTAAATCTATGATGCTGTGATTCTGTGACCCCTATCTCCCCAAGCAAAAACTGAAATGGGTAAAGGATTACTTGTATTAGATAGGATATGGATTGTGAGTTCAGTAATACAGGGATAATACTTATCACAGATATTTTCATCATTAGTATTAATAAATATAATCATTATTATTTTGGGGCTGTGAAATCATCGCTATAGGGAATTCTGGATAAGGAAATCCCTTCTACTAATGCTGGTCAAAACGTGGTTCTAGTTCTAAAGTACTACTATCTTTCTTACACAAATGAAAACTTACACATAGTAGCCAAGGGAGAAATTGACCAGATCCACTTTATAGAGCATGTAGAAGATCTGGGTTTCAGGTGACCTCCTTCTTCATGAAGCACTGGTGTGGTCACATCTGGAATACTCTGCTCAGGGCACCTCAGAACTGGAAAAAAACTGTTGACAGATTGAAACCTGGAGAAGAACAAATGAAGGAACTGGAGAGATTGATTTATGAGGTAAGATTAAATGTATATAGCTTGCATAGAGGACCTCATAGAAGGGGCTTGATAATATGCTGGAAATATTTTTTGGAAAATATATAGTATTAGCACAGGGACAAATTATGTTGTTTAGTGCAAGGGGGTATAATTAGGAGAAGAGCCTCAATAGAAAACTCAGAAGGATGAGTACTGCAGGTCAGAGCAGTAGAAAGGGCACTGGTCTTAAGCTATGTAGAAACTTGGGATGGAATCCTAGTTTTCTTGCAAATTGGTCATGCCCCTTTGGGTAAGTAATTTCTTCTCTATGAACCCCGGTTTCAGTGATTGCACATGTACAACCTATATCAGAGTGTATACTGGCTCAAGGAAGGATGCTGGGAGGGTGGGAAAGATAGAATTTGAAACTCAAAAATAAAAAAAATGAATATGAACCACAGTAGATCAAGGATTCTTATCTTGGGGTCCAATAACTTGTTTTAAAAAATATTTTGGCAACTGTATTTCAATATAATTAGTTTCCCTTGAATTTTATTTTATACATTTAAAAACATTATTCTGAGAAGGAGGCCATTGGCTTCACCAGACTGCCAAAGGGATCCATGACACAAAAAAAGGTTAGTAACTCCTAGCCTAAGATCCCCTCCCAGGGCTATGCTGGATAATGGCAATTGTTTGGTTTTCAGTTTGAGCATTTATGCCTCAGAAATTAGCAAATGCTACAAATTAGGGCTTGATTTATTGTTTTGTTGATTTTCCAGACTTAAGAAAGTGATGGAAAAAATATTAGTAATGCAAATTAAACTTAAAAGTATTATATATGTGTGATCTATCTATGTATGTATATGTGCACACACACATACCAATATAGGTATGTACATATGTCTCTAATTAGAAACCTTAGATTCTGCCAGAGGATTCCAGGTATCTAGGTCAGAGACTTTTCTATGGTACTGAACTTCTACTTTCACTTTCCTCATTTCACTGATTGAGTGACAATACAGTCTAGCCCAAGCCTTACTTGGTCATTTTTTGGGGGTTCTGATGGCTCAGAGTAAGTGTAAATAACAATTGTTTCTGTTTTGATTAGGTAAAAAGAGGCTATTCTTCACCTCATTTTTTACCTATTCTTTTTTTTTTTAGTGAGGCAATTGGGGTTAAGTGACTTGCCCAGGGTCACACAGCTAGTAAGTGTTAAGTGTCTGAGGCCGGATTTGAACTCAGGTACTCCTGACTCCAGGGCCAGTGCTCTATCCACTGCACCACCTAGCTGCCCCTCTTACCTATTCTTAATCACTGAATGGGTGTTGCCTCAGATTAATTGAGACCTGGGAAAGACCTTACTTTAAGCAGGCAGAGGTCTCCAACTTCATCAGGGCCAGCTCCAGTTGTACTGATCTATATTTTGACACTGGAGCCAGATAGCTCTGGAGGAGAGACTGAGGCTGATGACTTTGCACAGCCCTCCCTCACTTAAATCCAATTCACTTATAAATCATGGCATCACCTTTCTGATGTCCTTGGTCCTCTTCCAGAAGGAAAGAGAAACAATAACAACAATAGCAATCTATAGGGTGGAATAACAATTGCAAGAACACTGAGGTGAGAGACTTTTCTAGTTCTGGCCTCACCACATATTAACTGTGTGACCAGGACAAAGTTATTTTCCCCTTACTGAGCCTCAGTTTCAACATCTGTAAAATGAGCAAGTTGGGCTAATCAGGTCCTTCCCAGCTTTGATAGGCTGGGATTCTATTCTAATCTGAACTTCTATACTTGCTACTGTTTGTACCACCCGAGTCAGGAGAACCTTGTTCAAGTTCTTATCCTGTTACTAACTTGATGTGTGACCTTAGTCAAGTTGCTTCTTCTCTCTTGGTTTGTTTTCTCCTCCAGAAAATGGGAGAGTTTGCTTGATGATCTTCAGGGTCCCTTTTAGCTCCAACATTGTCTTCTACTTTCTGCTCTGGTGTCTTTGGACACCTGACTTCTCTTCTTTGGGCCTCAGTTTCTCCTTTAGTGAAATTAGTCAGTTGGACAGAGAAGAACAAGTGAGAACATGAAAAGTATGTGAGATGCTGATTATGTGATATGGCATTTGGAGTTCTCTAACTGCTTCACATGACTTTGTTTTATCCCAATGAGTCTTTATGATTACCTCGAGGGAAAAGACCATCTCTCGTCTTCTCTTTTTCCTATAGTGCCTGTACTACCCACTTGATGCCATTCTACATAGTATAGAAAGTGACGAGCAGCCTGGTATGGTTGAAAGAGTATTGGATTTGGTATCAAATGACCTGGATTTAAATATTGTTGTTGTGGTTCAGTCATGTACAACTTTTCATGACCTACATATGTTGGGTTTTTTTTTTTGGCAAAGAAACTGGAGTGAATTGCTATTTCCTTCTCCAGTGGATTAAGAGGTTAAGTCAGATGTCTAGGGTCACATACCTAGTGAGTGACTGAGGCTGGATTTGAACTCAGGTCTTGTGACTCCAGGCCTAGTGCTCTATAAACTGAGCCACCTAGCTACCTCTGGGTTTAAATATAACCACTGATATTTGCAGTATGACTTTGTGCAAATGTCTCTTCTCCTCTGTGCCTTAGTTTCCTGACTGAAATCAGGGTGGCCAGATTTTAAGGTTCCTTCCATTTCGAAATCCTACAATTTCCCTCTATAACAAAAGAGGTTACCTATTCCAAAAACCAGTGAATCCCTACCTTTAAAATGAGTTGTTTCATGTACAAATGAGGGTTAAGTGACTTTTCCAGTGTCACACAGCTAGTAAGTGTGAAGTGTATGAGGCCGAATTTTAACTCAGGTCCTCCTGAATTCACTGTACCACCTAGCTACCCCTACAAATCAGTTTTAGGGAACTTAAAAGCTTTTTTCTTGTAGGTACACTGTTACACATAGGATCATAAGAATTTGAGCTTTTGTAGTCACCTCATTTTGTAGCTCAGGGAGGCTGTGACTTTTATGGGGTCAATTGATAAGAGAATAACAGTAAAATTGACTAATTAATATATTGATTTCCAAATCTATATATACATTAATAGAGTATATATAGACACACATACATATATATGTAAGAGGATCATGAGATTATATACATATATATCAGATGTACATATACAGATATGTTTATAGATACACATGTGTTTATATAATTATATAAATATTTATAATATCATATATATTTTCATTTTCACATATATTTATATCACGGAGGCCATAGAGTCCAAACCTCTTTGTTTATGGATGAGAAAACTAAAGCATACAGATGAAGTGATTTGCCCATGGTCACATAAATAGTATCAGAACTGGAATTTAAACCCAAAGTTTATGGCTGTGAATCTAGTAGTCTTTTGTTTGTTTTTGGCAGGGCAATGAGGGTTAAGTGACTTGCCCAAGGTCACACAGCTGGTAAGGGTCAAGTGTCTGAGGCTGGATTTGAACTCAGGTCCTCCTGAATCCAGGTCCAGTGCTTTGTCCACTGAGCCACCTAGTTGCCCCTTTTGTTTGTTTGTTTTGGTTTTGGTTTTAGCAAAATCTAGTAGTCTTTGAGGGTCTGTTGTTTGAGAGGGATAAGGCTTCACAGAAAAGTAATAAAGGATTTAGAAGAATCCATAGGAAAGATCCTGTGCATTCCTCTCATTTACAGAGAAGGAAACATAGACCCAGATGGTAACAGTGACTCCCCCAAGGTTACACATGTAGTCATTGTCAGAGTTGGAAGTGGAACTGAGGTTCTCTTATTCTGCATTTGTCGTCATTTTCACGGCAGCATGGTACTTTCCTGTAGGACTCCATTTCTCTTTGCTGCTTTTGCCTGTATTGACATAATCTTGGGTGGGGCAGTTTTTTCCTCAAGAAAACATTAATTTTATGGATTTAAAAATCACATATACAGACACACATGCCACCAAGGATATAAAATAAGTTTTTCAGCTTTGGAGGTTTAATTTTCACTAGATTGTTTTTCTTTGTTAGAATCCCTTTCCCAGACATCCCCCTTTTATTAGTACATATTCCATAATGAAAAGAAAATGTCATATGCTCATGATAACCACAGTCTGTCTGCATATTTTATTTTGCCCCCCTGGCCCCTTTATTTAGATTGAAGGGGTTTCTAATAAGCAGTGTTTGACAGGAATGTTTGGAAGGATAAATCCAGCTTATTGCCTCTATTAAAGTGCTCTATGTGTTGTTACCCCTTCTTATATGTAAAACAATTCAGGTGTTTTCCTTGAGTAAGATGAAATTTCCAGAGGAGGAAGGATGATGTCTTTGTTCAGCTGCCTCTGGCAGATCACAGAATCTCAGATCTGAAAAGGGAGCTCAGAGATATCTCTAGTCTGTTCCTGGATTGGAATCCTTGCCATGACAACCCAAAAAGAGGTTCTCCAGCCTCCATTTGAAAAGCTCTAATAATGGAGGACCCTCTACTTACAGAGACAAGCCCACTCCACCTTGGGATCCTTTGGATAGAAAGCTTTTTCCTTACACAAGATCCCCATCTGCCTCCCTATGACTAATCCACTGACCTAATTGTTTTCCACACACTCAAAGAGTCAGTCAGTCAACAAGCATAATAAAAGTCTTTGCTTACTATTTTCCAGGAACTGAGCTAAGAACCTGAGATCCAAAGAAAGTCCCAAACAGTCCTTAACCTCAAGGCATTCATTCTAATGGGGGAGACAATTTGCAAACCACTTTGTACATAGAAGACAAATGGGACGTAATCTCAGAGCAACTCAAATCTATCTTCCTTATGACAGACCTAATGACAGCTAGCATGTCCTAACTAAGTCTTTTCCCAGCTAAACATCTCTAGCCCCATTAATCAATCCTCTTCATTCTAGTTACCTTCTAATCCTTTTGCCATCTTGGTCACAAACAGGTCCTCCCTCCATTCTGGTCACCTACCTTTGGGTCCTCTCCCTCCTCCCATTCCCAGACTGTTAACATTCTTTTAAAAAAATGGCACCTGTCATTTAAGCAATCAATAAACATTTACTGTTGCTCTTATGTATCAGGCACTGTGCTAGGTGCCTTGAACTGAATAGAATACTCTTGATGACATCTCCCTGTAGTAAGGATAGCAAGAATAATGGCTTCTTGGGGGCAGCTAGGTGGTGCAGTGGATGGAGCACCGGCCCTGGATTCAGGAGGACCTGAGTTCAAATCCGGCCTCAGACACTTAACACTTACTAGCTGTGTGACCCTGGGCAAGTCACTTAACCCCAATTGCCTCACTTAAAAAAAAAAAAAAGAAAAAAAAAAAGAATAACGGCCTCCTTATTCTGGTCCCTAAGCTTTTTTTTTTTTTTCAACATGTCTATTCTTATCTAAAGGCCAGTGTATAATGAAAGAGGAGACAGACTAATGAGAGCCCTATCTCTATGTTCATCCACAGTGTGCTCTGCCTGATGCAAGCCAATGTTTGGTCTGCTTAACGTGTACAGGGAAGCTAGTAGCACAGTGGATATAGAGCTGGACCTGGAGTCAGGAAGACCCAAGTTCAAATCCAGCCTCAGGCACTTACTAGCTATGTGACCCTGAGCAAGTCACTTAACCCTCTTTACTTCAGTTTCTTCATCTGTAAAATGAGTTGGAGAAGGAAATGGCAAACCACTCCAGTATCTGCCAAGAAAGCCCCAAGTGGAGTAACAAAGAGTCAGACATGACTGAAACAACTGAATAGCAAAACAGCAATGACAGATACTATGATGGTTTCCTGTCAGCTTACTGTATGTCAGAGAGGGCTGATTGGGGACCTGGAACTGATCTTGCATACAAAAGCTTCCAGTGACTCTAGTTCTTCCTGTTTCCTCCCTAGCTGAGGGAAAGATGAGCTTATTCTGGGACTCAGGCTTTATAGTGTGAGTGTAAGATGGAACTAGGATACCTGAAAGAAAAGGGCTTCATTAGTGTTGAACAGCATATCCCTGTCTTCTTAAAAAAAGAAAAAGGAAGGAAAACACCCAAGCAACAACACCTGGGTGCCAGGTTCTTTTTATAATCTCAAAATGATGTTTGTAAGTCAGAATCCACAAAGAGAATTCTGTGGGTTGATGGGGTGATGTTCCTGAAGTTCTAAATACTGCTTTACTCTGGCATCTGTGTGGTTTCCAGAGATGATTTCATGCATGACACCTATTTCCTTTTTGAAAAGGAATTCAATATATATCAAGCTTTCAAGTGAAGAATGCAAAAATGGGCCATATATCAAGGTGAAAGGTTTCTGTCGACTAAAGACACTTCCATTTTTATTGCAATCCTGGGTCTTTTTTTTTTTTTTTCCGGTAAACTTTTTTTCTGTCACAAGCTGCTGCATGAATGTATTTATAGTTCAGTTGCATTTAACTATGTTAATTTGTACTGATACATGACAGATTTATGTGATCATAGATTCCTCATGTCACTGCTGTATTATTTATATTTCTATAAATTAAGGCCATTATTATCAAAGATGGCTCCTGACAATAGAATACTGTGGTTGGAAATAGCATTTAATATTTCCCAGGATCTGATGGATACTCTGAGGATCATATCATGATGCAAAGGAAGGATTTGATGTCTTTGAAGGAAAAAGTCTGCCTTGAATAATAATAATAATAATAACAATAAAAGAGTTGCTAATGAAATACTCAAATTCCAGGACTATTTGTAGACCTTGGTTTTTAATCTTCCAAAATAATAGCATTGGCAATAAATAGATGAGGGATGTAATACATGACTGATGACATGGACAAACCTGGCTTAGTGCTGCTCCCACTGCATGCAATTAGCCTTTGAAACAGATTCACATCATGCATTTTAAATCTTCCTTTTATCTCTGCAGTGGAGTGCGATGGCCTCCAACAACTGATTTTCAGCAAGTGTTTTATGATAGATGCAATCCATCAGAAATTTTTTTTTAATTTCTGGAATCAGCAAAGCATTGAGACCTAACAGGTGACTTTATTCATTTGGTGAAAGCAGTAAGCTTTTAACAAACATCTACTAAGTAACTACAATGTGCAAATCGCCACGCTAGGCACTCATGCTTCCTTTGCTTCCTATGTCTTCTTGACTACTGCATTCAAGTCCCCAAGCTAGGCATTATGGTATCAAATAGTTTAGTTTTGGATCCAATAGTTAGTGTGGTATAGTAAAAAAGTTGCCTAGAAGACCTGGGTTCAAATGTGACCAGTCACTTACCTGTGGGGCTTAGTTTTCATTTCTTCATCTTTAAACTGGGGGAAGGTGGATGGACTAGATGGCTTCTGAGGGCACTTCTAGCTCCACATCTGTCATCATATGACCTGAAGACGGTCCTTATTTCATGCACCATGATGTGATCATCCTTCTTTTTTGAAAAGGACCAATGATATCACTGGCAATTTCTTGACTCGTGTGTGAATTGGATTGAAGCGGGGCAGAGCTGCACAAAGTCATCAGCCTCACTCTCTCCCAGAGTCACCAAAGAACCATGATAAGACACAACTCAAGATGGCTGGCTGTGGCCTGGGATGCAGTTGGATGACCTTGATGCCTATTTCATCTGTCTTCAGGGCTGTTGGAACAAATTATTCGCATCTGCCCATTCTTCCAGGGAAAGTTTTCACATGCTTGGGGTAGATATCCCCCTAACTCACCAACAGATGATAAGCACTAGGAATGTAAAGAAAGGCAAAACATAATCTCTGTCCTCAAGAAGCTGAGGAGAGACAACATACACATGACAATATACATACATGACATATATAACATAAATGGGAGGTAATCTCAGAAGAAATTCACTAGTAGAAGAGGGGGATGAGTAAGGCTGGAGTTTTAGCTGAGTCTTGAAGGAAGCCAAGAGGTTTCAGAGGTAAGAAGAGAGACCATTCCAGACATGGTTGATAGTCAAAAGGCACAGAATTAGGAATTGGAGCATTTTGTTGGGGGAACAGTAAGAAGACCAGGTTCATTGGATTGTAAAATATAAGGAAAGGGGTAAAATGTATGGAGACTAGAAAGCTAGTGAGGGGGTAGGTGGGGAAAGACTTTAAAAAGTGAATCAGGGGGACCTGAGTTCAAATCTGCCCTCAGACACTTAACAATTACTAGCTGTGTGACCCTAGGCAAGTTACTTAACCCCAATTGCGTCACCAAAACAAAAAACGTGAATCAGGGGCAGCTAAGGTGGCACAGTGAATAAAGCACTGGCCCTGGATTCAGGAGGACTGGAGTTCAAATTCAGCCTCAGACATTTGACACTTACTAGGTGTGTGACCCTAGGCAAGTCACTTAACACTCATTGCCCCGAAAAAACAAAAGTGTATCAGAGAATTTTAGATTTAATTCTAGAGAGAATAGGGAGTCATTGGAGTTTACTGAGTGGGGGAAGCAGTGACATGATTAGACCTATGCTTTAGGAAAGTCACTTTGATGGCTGAATGAAGGACTCATTTCAATGGGGAGAGACTTGCAGAAGAGAGAAAAACCAGAGGGCTGTTACAGTAGCCTTTGTGTGAGGTGATAAGGAACACCATTGTTTGAATGAAGATAAAGGAACTTTGATGAGAGATTCTGTGATGGTAGAAATAACCAAACTTGGCAACAGATCAGATATGTGAATGATGACACTGAGATTGAGAACCTTGGTGACCAGAAGGGTATCCATCCATAGAAATGGGTAACTAAGGAAGAAAAGAGAATTTGGAGATAATGAATTCAATTTTGGACATGTTGAGTTTGAGATGTATATGGGACACCCAATTTGAGATATCCAATGAGTAGTAGGTGATATGAGACTGGGGATAAGGAGAGATGCTAGGGAAGTTCTGGAGTTTATCTTTTTTTTTTTTTTTTGCTTTGTTTTGTTTTGTTTAGTGAGGCAATTGGGGTTAAGTGACTTGCCCAGGGTCACACAGCTAGGAAGTGTTAAGTGTCTGAGGCCAGATTTGAACTCAGGTACTCCTGACTCCAGGGCTGGTGCTCTATCCACTGTGCCACCTAGCTGCCCCGAGTACACAGTGAGGTACTTATTTCATGTTCCAGCATTGTGAGCATTCTCCTCTCTCTAGAATCTTTAACTGCTCTATCAACTAGTTCCTTCCCTTGTTGCTATACAGTTATTTCAGTTGTGTCTGACTCTTCATGACCCCATTTGGTATTTTCTTGGCAAAGATACTGGACTGTTTTGCCATTTCCTTCTCCAGTTCACTTATAGAGAAGGAAACTGAGGTAAACAAAATAAGAGATTTACCGAGGGTCATAGAGCTAGTAAGTGACTGAAGCTGGATTGAACTCAGGTCTTCCTGACCTCAGGTCCAGTGCTCTATCCACTGTACTACCTAGCTGCCCAGTTACTTCCCTACTGCCTTCAAATGTGAAGCTAGGTGGCACAGTGAATAGAGCACTGGACCTGGAATTAGGAAGACCTGAGTTTAAAACTGGCACCTGACACTTAATAGCTCTGTGACCTTGGGAAAGTCACTCTGTTAATCTATCTGCCTCAGTTTCCTCAACTGTAAAAAGGGTACAATAATATCATCTATCTCCCCGGTTTATTGTCAGAATAAAATGAAATAATGTTTATAAAGCACTTAACATATAGTAGGTACTTAATACTGACTTATTTCCTTCCTATCTCTCTCCTACCCTTAAAAAACTTTCACTAGACCCTATTATCTTTTCAAACTATCTACCCTTCTCTCCCCTCTCTCAGCCAAAACCCCTGGGAAATCTGCCTGTATTGGTTGAAGGACTGGCATGTGGGTTTGTATCAATCAACCAATAAATAAATATTTATTTAGTGCCTGCTTTGTGCCAGACACTGTGACAAGCACTAGGGATTACAAAAAGAGGCAAGAGACAGTTCCTCCCTCAAGGAACTTAATGGGGGAGAAAACATGCAAATGACTATGTACAATGCAAGCAATATGCAGGATAAATAAAAAATAATTGAGAGAAGCAACTGGGCAGCTAGGTGGCACAGTGGATAAAGCACTGGCCCTGGATTCAGGAGGACCTGAGTTCAAGTTTGACCTCAGACACTGGCTGTGTGACCCTGGGCAAGTCACTTAACCCTCATTGCCCCGGAGAAACAAAACAAACTGAAACAAAGAGAGAGAAGCAACTAGAATTAAAAGGGGTTAGGGAGGGTATCCTATAGAAACTGGCATTGTAGTCAGGACTTCAAGGAAACCAAGGAGGTCAGTATTCAGAGTAGAGAAGGGCGAATGTTCTAGGCATAGGGAGCAGCCAGAGAGAATGCCTGGAACTTAGAAATGTAGCGTTTTATTCATGGATCGGCCACAATGCCTGTACCACTGGATCAAAGAGTATGTGTGGGGGAGAAAAGTATAAGAAGACTGAAAATGTAGGAAGGGGCTAGGCTTTGAATGTCAGACAGAGAATTTTATATTTGCTCCTGGAAGTAATAGGAAACCACTGGAGTTTATTGAGTGGGGGCCGGGGGTGACATGGTTAGAACTACTCTTTAGGAAAATCACTTTAGTGGCTAAATGAAGATTGGATTGGAGTGGGGAGAGACTTGAGGCAGGCAGGCACCATCATCAGGGTATTGAAGTAATCAAGGTGATGAGGGCCTGCATTAGAGTGATGGCCATGTTAGGGGAGAGAGAAGGAGTGCATCTAAGAGATGTTGCAAAAGTGAAATAATTAGGCTTTGGTAACAGCTTGGATATGTAGGTGAGAGATAGTGAGGAATTCAGGAGGACTTTTTGGTTATGAGCCTAAGAGACTAAGATTGTATTGACCTTTATTATCATAGGGAAGGTAGAAGGTGGGGAAAGGTTTACGGGAAAATGTAAATTCTGTTTTGGTCATATTGATTTTAAGATGTCTACTGGACATTCAATTCAAGATGTCCAAAAGGTAGTTGGAGATTTGAGATTGGAGGTCAGTGGAGAGACTGGGGCAAGAAAGATGTGAGAATCATCACCATAGAGATGGTAATTAAATCCATGGGAGCTGATGAGATCACCAAGTGAAGTAGTATAGAAGCAGAAGAGTAGAGGACCCAGGAGAGAACCCTCAGGGACACCTATAGTTAGAGGGCATGATCTGGATGACCCAGCAAAGGAGACAGAGGAGGAATGGTCAGATAGGTAGGAGGAGAATTAGGGAAGAGTGGTGTTCCAAAAACCTAGAGAGAAGAGAATATCAAAGAGGAGAGACTGATCAACAGTATCAAAGGCTGCAGAAAGGTCAAGAATGAGGATTGAGAAAAAGCCAGAGTTATTTAAATTTGCATTTCTCTGCTCCATAGCGATTTAGAGCATTTTTTTTCATGTGAGTATTGATAGCTTTGATTTCTTCTGAAAACTGCCTGTAATATCCTTTGGCTATTTATCAAATGGGGAACAGCTCTTTGTTTTTTATAATTTTGCCTTAGTTCCCAATATAGTTGAGAAATGAGACCTTTATCTGAGATACTTTTTGTATTTCCCTCCAGTTTCCAGGTTTCCTTTTAATTTTGGCTGCATCACTTTTGTTTGTGTAAAAACTTAAAAAAAAATTTATATAACCCAAATTATCCATTTTACTTCCCATGATTCTCTCTATCTTTTGTTTGGTCATAAACTCTTCCCTTAATCATAAACCTGAAAGGCCATTTTTCCATGCTCCCTAAATTAATTATACCTTTGTTTTTCAAAATAGTCAATTGAGTTGGAGAAGCTTTATTTAGGTTTGTTGTCCTCCTTTCAGTGAAATGGCTGACTTCCTTTAGATAGTGGTGAAGGTAGTTTCACCCTTCCCCTATCATACTCCATTGTTTCCTTTAATTTCTATGGTACTTTGGCACCCTCTAAATTTGGTCACGCCTAAGATGAAGCTTCTTAAGGATCTGGTTTTTGTTTCTTAATTTGAATTAAACAACACAGAATTGTAGTATGGAAGAACTGGATTCACATGCCACTTTGATTGCCCATGTAACCATTATCAAGTCATGTGATCTTCTGAGTTTTAGTTACATCATTTTTAAAATGGGGAGAAATAATACTTACCTCACAGCGTTTTTGAGAGGCTTAAATGAAATAAAATATTTAAAATACTTTGCAAGCTTTAAAGTGCTTCAAGGAGCTATAAAACTGCGTATAGCCTTTGACTTAGCTATACTGCTACTTATGTCACAACTCAGTGTATACACCAAAGAGATTAAAGGAAAAGGACCCATATGTACAAAAATATTTATAGCAGATTTTTTGTGGTGATAAAGAATTGGAATCTGAGAGTATGCCCAACAATTGGAGAATGTCTGAACAAGCTGAAGTATATGATGATTGTGATGGAATACTATTGTGCTGTGAGAAATGATAAAGAAAATGGCTTCGGAAAAACCCATTAAGACATATGAACTGATGCAAAGTGACCAGAACCAGGAGAATACTTTTTACAGTAACACTAACCTTAAAACAGTAATCAACTATGAAAGACTTAGCAACACTGATCAATACAGTGATCCATGATAATTTCAAAGGACTTATCCTAAAAAATGTTATCCACATCCAGAAAGAGAACTGATGAACTGAGTACAGATTGATGCATATTTTTTCACTTTATTTTTCTTGATTCTTTTTTTCAGTGTGGAAATACTTTTGCATGACTCCATATGTATCATAATACAAATGTATTATATATTTCGCTTTCTCAATGGGTGACAGAGAAGTAGAGGGAGAAAATTCAGTGCTAAAAATAAAAATTAAAAATATGAAAAGAAAAAAAAATTTAAATGGCTATACAAATGTCAGTTAAAAGTATTAAATCTGGCGATGGAGATTTGAAAGAAATTATTATCACAGAATATTATGGACAGAACTCACAGGCAATTTAGTATAGTACTATTAAAACTTTTATTTTTTTCAAGTCTTTAAAGAGAAAGATAACTTTTTTCACACATTATAAAATTTCATCCCCTACTGTACATTAGGTCATGGTGTGAGCACTTAGGAGATAAATGAGAGCTTAGGTAATAAAGGTCAAAACAAAATGTATGAAGATATCTTAAAGTTTTCATTTAAGTGTCAAGGATAAGGGGTATGATGAATCAGAAGCTAAAGGGTCACTCACCATTTTTTAATATGATCCAAAACCTTGCAGAAACATCATCATTCTGGGAATGATTCAGCACAAAGACTTACTCTTAAGACTTCTTATGGCCTTGGAGCTGTAGGAATGCTCATATTTCAGGGATCCTTGTAGGTGAAGTGAAAATACAGGGACATTTTGTTAGTGAAAACAAACTTGAAGACTTTTACCTTTCTTGGGTAAATAACTGGTTTTGAAATAAAAGGGGGGACTAAATGAAAAAAATAAGAGAGAGAGAGGAAAGAAGAAAGAAAGGAAGGAAGGAAGGAAGGGTGGAAGGTCAGGAGGGAGGACGGAAGAAATCTAATCAGAGAAATTAGCATTCAGAATAGATTCCATTGGGTAGATTTTCCCCTTGAGGTTTATTTTCACTCTTCTTATTGTTCCAAGAAAGAATAATTCATCTTTCAGCTGTGGCAACTTTTATTTTTTTCTAGGCAATGAAGGTTAAGTGACTTGCCCAGGGTCACACAGCTAGTAAGTGTCAAGTATCTGAGGCTGTATTTGAACTCAGGTCCTCTTGAATCCAGGGCTGGTGCTTTATCCACTGCACCACCTAGCTGCCACCTGTGATGACTTTTCTTTTTTAAAATTTAAAAATTTAATTTTCCAAAATATATGTAAAAATAAATTTTGACATCAATTTTTTTAAAAACTTTGTGTTCCAACTTCTCTTCCTCCCTCCCTTCCCATCCCCCACCCTCAAGAACTCAAGCAATTGTTATACATGAGTAGTCATGGAAAACATACCCACATTAGCTTGGTTGAAAGAAAACAGTTAAAAATAAAACTTCAGATTAAGTAATTGTCAAAGAAAAAAATGAAAGAAAATGTGTTTCCATCTGTTTTCAGATACCATCAGTTCTTTCTCTGTAGATGGATTGCAATTTTCATAAATCCTTCAGCGTTATATTGGATCATTACCTTGCTGAAAATAACCACCTGCTTCCCAGCAGATCATCTCACACTATTGCTGTTATTTTGTATTCAGTAAATTTCACTCTGCTTCAGTTCATGTAGGTCTTTCTAGGTTTTTCTGATATTATCCTGTTCATCATGATCTGTATATAGTACCTTAAATTTGACAAAGAATTTTCTTCACAATAGCCCAGCAAAGTAGGTACCATACGTTTTGCCATTATAATCAATCATTGTAACAATTTCCCTTCATCCTATTCCCTTCCCATGATATTTACTCTATTTTCTACCTTCTTTTACCCTATTCCTCCTCAAAAGTGTTTTACTTCTGACTGTCCCCTCCCCTGCTCTGGCCTCCCTTTTTTCATCCTTCCCTCCTTATCCTCTTCCCCTTCTACTTTCCTGTAGGGTTAATGATGACTTTCAATACTAATTCTAATTTGATAGAAAACGACAGGACTAGCTTCCTCTTTTTATTGGGCAAGTATTTATCAATAGTCGGGGAGGGAGATCTGGAAGAGCGAACCAGGAAGGGCCTTCTGAAGAAACTGTTTTAATCTGAGTCTTAAACCAAGAGGCAAAGGCAAGGAGGAAGAGTATCTAAAAATAGGAGTGGGTGGGGTAACCATTGAAAATGTATAGAATTGGGAGTTGGAGGTTATGTTAGAGGAACAGTAAGAACTGTATAGTCACAGGACAGTAACATTGGTAGAGGGGAGTAAGGTTTAAGAAGACAGGAAAAAGGTAGGAAGGGAACAGGTCATGAAGGGTTTTATATGCTAAACAGAGGATTTTATATTTGATCCAGGAGGTAATAGGGAGCCTTTGATAAAGTACTATAAGGTTTACTTAGCATTTTACAAATAGTGTCTCATTTGACCCTCATAACAACTCTGAGAGGTATGTACTATTTTTATCCACATTTTATAGATGGGGAAACTGAGGCAGATAGAAGTTAAGTGACTTGTCCACGGTCACAAAGCTAATAAATATCTGAAGCTGGATTTGAACCCAGCTCTTCCTGACTCCAAATCTAGTAATATATGTATATATATATATATATATATATATATATATATATACACTTCATGGCCTATCTAGCTAACAAATTAGTTAGGTATCATACATATAATCCCAATTTTACTGATGAAGACATTTAGATTCAGAGAAATAAAGTGTTTTCCCCTATGGTCAGAGATCTAATAAGACTGTTCTAGCTTGGATTTAAGCCTGGGATTCTTGATTACAAATCCAGAGTGCTTTCTAATATTCTATGAAATTTCCTCATTAAGATTTGTTCTATTTCAGACCTACATCTCTATTATCCTTTTAGACTATTCTGGCTTCATTTGCACCAATTAAAATGATTTGTTTATACTAAAGGGGGAGAAAGAATTTCACAGACTTCTGAGCTGAACTCATGCTTGGCCAAAGGGCCATTTTTCCTCACCAAAAATTCATCATTTAGTCTCTTCTGTGAAGGAGAAACCATTATTTCCCAATTCAGCCTAATTCCACCTTTGAGCAAAACTAATTGTTAGGTTATTTCTCCCCCTTCTATCAAACTGAATTCTACACTTACAACTTCTACCTGGGTTCCCAGTTCTTCCCTCTGTGGCCAAGCAGATCAAGTCTCCATCCTATTCCTTATGACAGCTCTTTATATCCTAGAACATAGATATCATGACCCACCCTATCTACTCTTATCCAAGCTAAAGATTTTAACTTCCTTCAACTATTCCTTATACAAGAGGCCATTATATAGCTCTTCAACACTTTGGTAGCTCTCCTCTGGACAAACTGCAATGATGTCCTTCCTGAAGTATAGTGCCCAGAACTGAACACAGTACTCCAGATGATATCTAACAGGGGAGAGAGTACACTGGGAATATCATCTTCTTATTCCTAGATTCATGGGTTGCTAGGTCCCATAGTGGAGAGCACACTGGGCCTAAAATCAGTATGACTTAAATTGAAATCTGGCCTTTGATACTTACTATCTGTGTGACCCCATCTAAGTCACTCAACCTCTGTTTGCCTCAGATTCCTCATCTCTAAAATGGGGATAATAATGGTACCTATCTCCAAGGGTTGATGAGATAATACTTGTAAAGCACTTAGAAATTTCTATATAGATGCTAGCTATTATGATTTTCCTCCTCCTCATTTTTCTTCTTCTTCTTCTTCTTCTTCTTCTTCTTCTTCTTCTTCTTCTTCTTCTTCTTCTTCTTCTTCTCCTTCTCCTTCTCCTTCTCCTTCTCCTTCTCCTTCTCCTTCTCCTCCTTCTCCTTCTCCTTCTCCTTCTCCTTCTCCTTCTCCTTCTCCTTCTCCTTCTCCTTCTCCTTCTCCTTCTCCTTCTCCTTCTCCTTCTCCTTCTCCTTCTCCTTCTCCTTCTCCTTCTCCTTCTCCTTCTCCTCCTTTTCCTTTTCCATCTCCTCCTTCTCTTTCTTCTCCTCCCCCTTCTTCTTCTCCTCCTGCTCCTCCTCCTTTCCTTCCTGCTTCTCCTCCTCCTCCTTCTCTTCCTCTGGCTCTGTGAAGTCTGAGAATTCCTTCCTTCCTTCCTTCCTTCCTTCCTTCCTTCCTTCCTTCCTTCCTTCCTTCCTTCCTTCCTTCCTTCCTTCCTTCCTTCCTTCCTTCCTTTCGGCACTGAATCACACTATAAATTGGGATCTTTAAGATCTTATTAGTGATGGGCCTGGCTCTGGCACTGTGGTAGTTTAAGCTTAATGTTGGTACTCTTAGGTCATTGAATGATTAACAAATCAAAGATATGCAACCAGGACACAGTGACATAACTTAGATAGACATGAATCTCCTTTGTCTCCATATGGAAACCAATCTGTTGAGGAGGTCAAAGTGTGGTGACTCAAGTGGTCTTTGAACACCCATCATGTTGGAAAGACATTAACTCCACATGGGTGGGACCCTTTTTGCCCATGGTGATTCAGAAGCCACATCAACCCAGTCAGTGGCCTTTAGGAAGCTGTGCCAAAGGAGACATACCATAAGTTTTTCTCCACCACTGGAATAAGCAAGTTCCAGATTTGTCACCTTTTAGGGAAAATATGGCCTAATCAAATTAAACAGAAGTACATTGGGGAGTGGGGGGCATGGGGGACTCTGGTAGAATTTGGTCCTTTCATAGGCCTTTGCCAGCCCTAGACCCTATGCTGAATAAACCAATATAACTAACTTTGAGGGAACTGTAGAAAGGGAAATCCATCTTCCATCTAGGGCCTGGGTATCTCCAGGTTGGTTAGTATTTCAACTTGCTCATATCCTTGAATAAATATCAATTTTTGCATGTGCTTTTACATATATATATTTCTGTTTCCCTTGCCCCTTTGATATTCCAATAAAATATTGCTCCCCTTTATGAATAGAATATTCTATTCATTTAATTTGCTTTCAATTTCAAAGAAAATTGGCATTGTTCACTTCATTAAAGAGAGCTGAGGAAGGGGTATGGCCTATAAACACCTTTTAACATGTGTTTCTTGTCTATTATCTTATTGACTCAACACTCAGATCTCTTTGCCAGAAATGCCCAATTGTCCCTTTGTCTAAGTACGCGTTTATATTGATCTTAATCTAATTAGCCCCTTCAAAGGATGGTATGTGTCATAATTCATGTCTTGATCTAATTAGCTGCTGTAGCTCAGACAGCATGGATTTAAAATAATAATTGCTACTATGCAAACTTCTCCTTTTGTGTGTGTGTCAGAATTTGTATGCTAGATACAGGCATTTCCAAACATCTGAGATAGTTGACAATGTCAAAGAATTAGGCTAAAATGGTTCAGAGTTTGATTGGGAGTGTTGATGAACTAGCTTATCCATGTGACACTTTGCATATTTATCCCCAACTCCCACGCCTCTTCATATTCTTCTTACCATTTTTGTTGAGAAAATAATTTTACTTCTCTGATATTCTGCTTTTTATCAGCAGTGGATGGCAAATTGTGACGATTGGAATGACGCCACCTGCTGGAGACTTACTGTAGAAAAGCTCTGCCATGAGGTGAAGGTCTCTGAGGGCAAGACCGTGCGTCTTTTCTTTGGCATCAGGAAGTGCCGTTTGCTTGTGGGAGGAAGAAGAGGGAGCCTGGCACTCTGACTCTCTCTCTTTCCTGAGGACTCCAGTGGAGAAGGGAGCTAGAAATGCGCTCTCCCTTTAATAGATAGATGAATGTAGGCCTTTCTCTCTCTCTTTACCAAATTATATTATTCTCTTTAATAAATGTTTAAAAGTTTAACTCTTGCTAAAGCTTATAATTTATTGGTGACTGCTCATTAGATATTTCAGACAGTATAGCTAGAATTTTAGTCCTTACAAAACAGGAGAATTCCAGGGGCTTTTATGACCACATATTGGCCCAGTGACTTAGTTTTTTGTCCCATGGACCTTGTATTCTAAGAGTTAGCAATCGCTACCAGAAAAAGACTTATGTAGGAAGTCAGGACATCCAGATTAACTTCTACTTAACTATTTACTATCTGTATGACCTCTCTCTGAAACTTAGTTTGCTTTTTTATAAAAATTACAAGGTTTAACTGGATGATATCTCAGGTCGCTTCTTTCTAGGGTCATAGAAATAATTCTGGATTGAAATAAGGAGATCTAAGATTAAATCATTCTTTGCTCTCTTACTAGTTGTGTGCTCATGAGCAAGTCGGGATTACAGGCCCCTGAAGATCACCTGAAGTTCAACCTTTTCATTTTATAGATGAATAAATGAAAGCCTGGTAAGGTTTGAAGGTCACACAGCAAACTCTAAATGATCTAGGTCTCTGGCTCTTCTTACTTTGAATCTGATATTTCCTCTGCCTCGCCCCCATCAGACTCACATTGTCTTTTCATTTCAGTTTTTCCATCTCTAAAATGGGAGAATAATACCTCCTTATCTCCCTTGTAAAGATTTTGTGAGTAAATTACTTTGAAAGCACTACATAATTGAAAGCCCCATAATCTGAAAGCCCTAGAAAAATGAGTCCTTAATAGTAATAATAAAAATAATTCCATTTGATGGAATAAGTTGATTTTGTCATGCCTTTCTATTATGGCCTTGCTATGGGGCATTGGAGTCAATCATTTCTGATCCTTTGTGATTCTGACTAATCCTTTGAAAATCTGCTACAAAAAGTTTCTCCTCATCTCTGGTTGTCTTAGTCCTGGCTCCTAAAACAGCAGGTCTGCATTTCATTTCATATTTTCACTTTCAAAGTTCTGCTTTGAATTAGTGATTTTATTTTTTTCATGGAATTAAGCCTCCAATCCCCTAGTATACCTGTAGGCTTATTGGTCCCTCTGATTTTTGCCCTCAAATTCTCAGGAGTATCACCAAGTTTCTTTTCTTTCTTTTGTTCTTAGTAAAACAGGTTTACCTGTTTTCTCTCCTTAAGTTCTGTCTTGATCCAGTTCTCTTCTGCTTCCCCATGGGGCCTTGCTCTCAGAATCATTTCTTCTTTCTTGTGCATGCTCAACTTCTCCCTCTCCATTCATTCCCCACACAGTTAATCGATAAGCAGTTATTCATTGCTTCCTATGTGCCAGATTCTGTTTTAAGTGTTAGGAGATTCATAGAAAGACAAAGATAGCCCCTGTCCCCAGGGAGCTCATATTCCCACTGGGAAATGAGATAAAAATAAATAGATAAATACAAGATTTCACTTTGGTGGAGGTGGATGTTTGCACTCATGATGTATTTTTTCCACAATCCTAAGAACAGCTTAATGCTACTCTGACTTTAGATGAGGAAGAGGGTTCATTCCTCATTTTGTCCAATTCCCTAATTTTAGAGATGTGGAAACTGAGACCCAGAGAAAATTACATAGGGAGTAAACGGTAGGGCTGGCGTTAAAATTCAGGTCCTGTGACCCCAAGGTCAAAACTCCAAATTTCCATTTTGGGCCTTTTAATCATTTAGGTATCATCCCAACTCTCCCCTAACCTTTATCACTAAAGTCACAAAATTATCCATACCTAACATGTCCAGCTCCTCATTTCATTGTATGCCTTAAAATACTGTATAAATGCTATTTTTAAAAGAAGCCTTCTTCATAGGCAATAACAACTTCTCCCCTCTCACTTCAGATTTGATTCACAACTTCTGTACCTCTCTTGCACATTAGTAGTAGTAGTAGGCTTCCACCAGTCGTGGATGACCATAGATCAGCGCCTTGAAGAGCCACAGGCCACAGTGTGGCTTTGCAGTCCGATATGGGAGCCGCAGCTCCTACTGCAACGAGGACATCGGAAAACTGCGCTCATTACGGAAGACTTTTGAATTATAACTGTCTATATTTTTGTCTTCATTTCTGTTATGCTGAATCTTTCTTGAGGGAAGGGTCCATGTTTTATTTAAATTTTGTTTCACCTAGTATTTACTCAATAGGCACAATAAATGTTTGTTGAATGAATCAACGAACATGTAAATGACTGGTAGGTAGCCTTTCCACATCAGTAATCCTTGGAGTATTTACAATTTTAAAAAGTACTTAGAAAACTCCAGGCCAAGGTGTAATCCCTAGGTATCAACATTCAGTGATAATGGAGCTAGGGTACAGGAGTAGGACAAGACAGTAGTTCTCATTGAGTGGGGATCATACTCAGGAAGTTGTTTTTAGCATATTCCATAACTATTTCTTTCCAATTAGTACGATATTGAGGTACTGATAGAAGTGTATGAAGAAGAAAAAGATAACCAAATGTATGTGGGGAAAAAACCTCATATCTTATTGACATTGAGAGGGAATATCAATTACTACTGACCTATATATGCTTCCTTTCCTAGATATGGCCAATCTTTTTTTAATTGTATTTTTCCCAATTATATGTAAAGACAATTTTTGGCATTCATTTTAACAAGATTTTGAGTACCAATATGTCAGCTCTTTATGGGATTATCCATATATGGATTGAGGACATTATTTAAGAATAAGTTAGCTTTCAGAAATCATATTCAACAATAGACTATATGTTCCCCATATCATAATTAACAGAGATGTGGAGATAGTATAATATCTCACTGTAGTTATTTTGTTACTATGAAAGAGTATTTGATTCAGTAGAACTAAATGCCATTTTGCAATCTCTTTTACACCTGGGTGTCTCCCATCCATAAATCAACATCATTTAGTATTGCTTAGAAGCTACATCAACAAAAACCTATTCAGTGACCCTCTGATAACAAACATTAGGTGAGGCATAAAACAGGGAGTTGTAACCTTGCCAAAGGTATTCACCACCAAGATAGAAGAGACATAATGCAGAGTCTAGGTTGTGGAGGGATTGCTTGTGGATCACAGGTTCCTGCAGATACTCTTGTTGTGGATAACATTGTGTTGATTTAATTAAGCCCCAATATGTTGCAGCTCCTCCCAGAAGATGTCTGTAATCCTTCAAAGCGGTTTGATCTGTCTGCCCACACAGGATAGACCAAATGAATGAATCTCTCTTGGCCAGATTTCAACATACATGTGGACAGAGACCATATAGAGCTGCCCAACAGTGGGTATGTATATATAGACATACATACATATATCTTCACATGTACTCATACGTGTCTATATGTATGTACACAATAATGTATATTGTTTTTGTGCATACATACATGCATACTTATGTATGCATGTACACACAGAAATAATATACATTATTGTATACATACATAGATACATATACATACAGATCTTGTACAGATGACAGACATTGCAGATGGTCCATGAGCTGACCTCAGAGTTTATAGGGAGATGGAGAAAGGGCTGTATTTCTTTTAGGAAACTGAAAAGCTCTTTTAATCAACCCCATGAAAACTAAGGCTCACTTTTTTCAATATGAACATTTCACTGGTGTTCTTATGTGTCCACAAGATGTGGGCTCTAACTGCCTCCTAAAGAAATAAAGTTAAGTAACACATAGAAGGCAACAGAGAGGCTAACCACAAGTGTGAGAAGGTTGTAACATAGGAACAACAAGAATACCAAAGAGCAATAGAAATAAAGGATATTAGCAAGGACTTCTAAGCTAGAAAGAAAAGAGGAGCTGGTTGTGTGGCAATATGAAGATAAGAGGTGGACAGCCTGAGTGCTCCACTGCTATCCTCATGATGTCAGGAAAAAGTAGGGAAGGTCATTAACACATATGGTAGACACCCCATGGTGATTGTGGGGGAGAACATGGACAGGAAGGAACTGCATAAAATGGGGAGGCATGGGTATATCACAATCTGAACCAAAGAAGAAACTCCTGAATGGATCAAAACAGATCCATTTGAATATACTTAATACAATAAAGCGAGTATGAATGTTGCTTCACAGATTTAGCAATAACAGGAACTTGAGAGGTCAGATAGACCTAGCCTCTTATTTTACAGATGAAGACACTGAGAACAGAAAGGTTACCTTCTTAAGGTCATAAAAGAAGTGGCAAATGTGGTATTTGAACATATGTCTTCTAATATTTTTTTATTTTCAATATTTAGAATTTTATTTTCCCAAATTACATCTAAAATACAAATTTTGACATCAATTTTTAAAATCTTTGTTTTCCAAATTCTCTTCTTCCCTACCCCCAAGAACTCAAGCAATTCAATATAAGCTATACACTAGCGGTCATACAAAACATTTCCACATTAGCCAGGTTGTGAAAGAAAACAGACAAAAACAAAACTTTAGATAAAGGAACTAACAAAAAACTTATGCTTCCTTCTGTATTCAGATACCATCAGTTCTCTCTCTGTAGATGGAGTGCATTTTCATAAGACCTTCAGAGTTTTCTTGGATTATTGCATTGCTGAAAAGAACCAAGTCATTCATAGCTGATCATCTTACAATATTACCATTATTTTGTATACAGTACATTTCACTTTGCATCAGCTCATGTAAGTCTTTCCAGGTTTTTCTGATAGCATCCTGCTAATCATTTTAATACATTTACATAGTACTTTAAAGAGAGATTTCTTTACAATAAACCCATGAGGTTGATTATTGCAAAAACAGCAATAGATAACATTTATATAGTACCTTATACCTGACAAAGAATTTTCTTCACAACAGCCCAGCAAAGTAAGTACCACATGTTTTGTCATCATCCTCAATCAGCCCTCATCTTCCTCAATCAATCCACATTATCATTAATCAGTCCTCATCATCAATCAATCCTCATCAAATCGATCCTCATCCTCATCCAATCATCATCAATCCATCAATCCATCTATCAACCATCATCATCTTACATGACTTTTGCCTCTGCTTCAAAATTTTTTCAGTTACTATTGCTGTTTCCCTCCCCATGATATTTACTCTATTTTCTTTCTTCTTTCACCCTATCCCTCCTCAAAAGTTTTTTTGCTTCTAACTATCCCCTCCCCTACTCTTTGTTCCCTTCTTTCACCCCTTCTTCCCTATTCCCTTCCCCTCCTACTTTCCTACAGGGTTAGATAGGTTACTCCACCCAATTGAGTGTGTATGAACATATGTTCTCTGATTCCAAACTCTGTGCTTTTTTCATTGTATCCCATTTAGGGAATGAATCCTCTCTAAAGGATTCTCATGAAATAGGTAGTTCGGACATTAATACAAATGAAGAGATATGGAAATTAAGTAATTTCCCAATTAATTTCCCATTGAGTTATTCTCCTCTAGGACTCCTCTGGAAATCATGCCCCTGTTCTGGGTACTTTTTCCAGCTCCCTTTTATGTGTTATCTTCATCATTAGAAGTTAAACTTCTTGAGGGCAGGGATTGTCTTTCTTTTTGATTATATTTGTATATGCAGCCTTTAGCAAATAGAAATGCTGAACAAATGTTTGTTGACTGACTATCAAAAACAAGCATCATGACATCAAGACTGTTTTCCCCTCTATTAGAATTTGTTCTAGATCTTCCCGGGAGTAATGGGAAGACATGAGATGATGGAGGCCAGTGTTTTTTTGTTTTTGTTTGTTTTTGTTTTTTTTTTTTATGTATAAGGTATTTTATTTTTTCCGTTACATGTAAAGATAATTCTCAACTTTTGTTTATACAAGCTTTACAATTTCAGATTTTTCTCCCTCCCTCCCCTCCCTCCCCCCTCCCCTAGACAGCAGGTAATCTGATATAGGTTATATCTATATATCTCTATACATATACATATAGATATAGATACACACACATATATATATATACACATAATAACATTAATCCTATTTCTGCATTAATCCTGTTACAAGAGAAAAAATCAGAGCAGTGATGCAAAACCTCAAAATAGAAAAAAAAAACCAACAGCACCCAAAACAAAAGAAATAATATGGTTCAATCAGCATCTATACTCCACAGCCTCTCCAACATTTATTATCTTCCTTTTTTGTCATTTTAGCCAATCTGATAGGTGTCAGGTGGTACCTCAGAGTTGTTTTAATTTGCATCTCTCTAATCATTAGAGATTTAGAGCATTTTTTCATATGGGAATAGATAGCTTTGGTTTCTTCATCAGAAAACTGCCTGTTCATATCCTTTGATCATTTCTCAATTGGGGAATGACTTGGATTCTTATAAATTTGATTTAATTCCCTATATATTTTAGAGATGAGGCCTTTATCAGAAGCACTGGCCTCAAAAATTGTTTCTCAGCTTTCTGCCTCCCTTCCAATATTGGATGCATTGCTTCTGTTTGTACAAAAATTTTTTAATTTAATATAATCAAAATCATCCATTTTGCATTTTATAATATACTCTATCTCTTGTTTGGTCAAAAACTGTTTTCCTTTCCAAAGATCTGATGGGTACACTATTCCTTTCTCTCCTAATTTACCTATGGTATCACCTCTTATGTCTAAATCATGTATCCATTTTGACCTTATTTTAGTATAAGGTGTAAGATGTTGGTCTATGCCTAATTTCTGCCATACTATCTTCCAGTTTTCCCAGCAGTTTTTGTCAAATACTGAGTTCCTATCCCAGAAGCTGGAGTCTTTGGGTTTATCAAATACTACATTACTAGTGTCACTTACTACTGCATTTCCTGAGCCTAGCCTATTCCATTGATCTACCACTCTATTTTTTAGCCAGTACCAGATAGTTTTGATGACTGCCGCTTTATAGTAAAGCTCCAGGTTTGGTACCGCTAACCCACCTTCCTGTGAATTTTTTTTCATTATTTTCCTGGATATTCTTGATTTTTTGTTTTTCCAGATGAATTTTGTTATTATTTTTTCTAGCTGTATAAAATAATATTTAGGTAGTCTGATTGGTATGGAGGCCAGTGTTTTAGACAAACAAAAGGGCAGAAACTGCAACCCAACCCCCAAAAATGTGATATTGAAGAAAAACTCTCTCTTCATGATTTTGGCTGTCTGGCCTTAAAGAATAGTTCTCATCATGGAAAAGATATAGTGTGTAGCTTTACAATATTTTTATTATATAACTTAATTCGACAGTCTTATTAAATCAACAAAAGTAAGAGTATCTTCAAAGCGTTGTGTCTTCCATATTTTCATAATTTACTCTTCGACCTAAAGCATGGAGAGGAAGGCTATGAAAGACATTTGGGATCTTAGGAATAGGCAACAAGTATAAAGCATTACTCTACTGATTGTGTTGCTGACCCTCAGAATAAGATATTGACATGCTCTTCATTGAATGCTGGGGCAGCATGGAATAGTGGGGAGCACAAAACTTTGAATCAGGACATCAAGTCCTGCTACAGATACTTATTAGCGATGAGGCCTTGAGAATGCCACTTCAACTAGCTGATCCTTAGTTTTATCATTTGTAAAATGACAGAATTGGACTCATTGGCCACTCGGATAACTTCCAACTCTAAATTGATGATCCTTCGATCAGGGGACCTGCTATCTTCAAACCATTTTCAGGTAAAGTTGGGAAAGAAGGCACTGAAGTAGAGAATGGAAACGTCTTTATCAATCACCTACCATGTTCTCAATACTGTGCTCATCCTGAAATGGAATGTTCCCTTGTGGTATTTGGTATAATAACAATTCTCTGAAAGTCAAAAGAGTAGCTCTCTAACTTACTGCTTGTAACACTGTGTAAGTCACAGAAGCTCATTCTCTCTTTAAGGTTTAGTTTTCTTATCGTTAAAATGGAAACAATAATACTTTCACTACCAATTTTTATAAGATAACTGTGAGGGAAGTGCTCTACAAAACTTTACCTTATGTAGAAATGTGAATTGCTTGGTTTTTCTACTTCTGACACTGCTATTTTTTCTGCCTTGTGGTCCTGGACAAAACATCCAACTTTTTTGACCCTCCATCTCTTCTCAGCCACCACCTTTTTTCAGGTCCACATCACCTCACACCCAGATTATTGTAATAGTCTTTTGGTTGAACTTGTCTCTAGTCTCTCTGCTCCAATTTATCCTCTGCTCAGCTGCCAAAGTGATTTTCTTAAACCACAAGTTTGACCATATAAACCCTTTTACTCAATTAAGGTTCCTTTTTACCTCTAGGAGGTGATTCAGTGGATAGAGTGTCAGGCCTAGAGTCAGAAAGACTCCTATTCCTGAGTTCAAATATAGCCTCAGATACTTAGTAGCTACGTGACCCTGGATAAGTCACTTAAACCTTGTTTGTCTCAGTTTCTTCATCTATAAAATAAGCTGAAGGAAATGGCAAACCACCCCCCGGCATCTTTGCCAAAAAAATCCAAAATGAGGTCATGAAAGTCAGACATGACTGAAAAACAACTGAATAACAACAACGAAATTACCTCTAGGATCATATATAAAGTCCTCTGCATAGCATTTAAAGTTTTTTACTACCTTCCCCTTTCATGGCTTTTTTGTTCTTTACTTTCTTTTACATACTGTATGAAACAGGGACATTGATTTACTTGCTGTTCTTCTCAAAGATCCAGCTACACTAGATTATTATTCCTGGCACTCCATTTCCCTAATCTGTATCTTTTCAATAGATTTTCTCCCCCTTTGGACTGTGTTCTCTTCTTACTCATACCTTCTGACTTCTCTGGCCTCCCTTAATATTCAGATCAAATCTCACATTCTGAAGGTGGTCTTTTCTAGCACCTCTCACTGCTAGTGCCTTCCCTCTGTGATTTCTTTCCCTCCAGTCTGTATGTATATTGCACGTACACAGTTGTTTGCATGTTGTCTCCTTGGTTAAAATGTGGGATCCTTGAGGGCAGGGACCCTGCTTTTACCTTTCTCTGTTTTTTCTATGTGAGCCACACATAATAAGGCTTCATAAATGGTCATTGATTGGATGATTTTAGGAAATCAAATGAGGCATCCAAGAATTAAGGTCTTTTCTGGTCCTTACATCCAATTACTCTATGAAAGGAAACCAGAGTGTCCATTTGGACAAGAAAGGTGTGTCAGCAGACTTTGGGTTATCACCTTCTTCAATCCAACCTAAATAGTTCCTGCTTCATGAAGTCTGCTTTTTCTGTCAGCTCTTTCTTCTTCCTGATTACATTTCTTCAATTTTGGGGAAAAAGCCTTGGCTTGCTGGACTATACTTCCCACACTAAGAAATAATCCATAATGCAACAAAACAGAAGATGAAACAGGAGAAATGTGGCCTTACAAGACAAGGCAGAATATATTGATCTTATTTGACAGGAGGAGGAACCTCAAGGAAATGTGAAAGTCAGATCAGTGACATCTGGTCAGTTCCTTCTCTATGATTCATTCATCCTAAAAGTTGTAAATAATTCTTGGAGGATGCCCACAGACTGTTCAATGGACGTAGCCCATTGCAGAATCATATCCTCAGAGCTGAAGATGTTAGTGGCATTACGGTCCAATCCAAACAGTTATCTCTTAGATCACATATTCATATATCCCTTCTAGCATGAAGGGGAATTCACTCCCTCTCAAGGCCACTCATGATGGCTTGATTTTTAAAGAATTTTTTCCCTTGTGTTGTTTTACTTAGTGTTTTTTTAAATGTTTCAGTTGTGTCTGACTCTTTGTGAGCCTGTCTTGTTTTTTGTTTTGTTTATTTATTTTTTGGCAAAGATATTGAAGTGGTTTGCCATTTCCTTCTTCAATGAGGTAATCTTTTCTGGGTGCAAAATCTCCCTGGGAAATGATTGGTATTTCAGACTTACAGTATATGTCTATTTCAATAAATCAGAGCCATCCATACCCTCAAGTTGCTTATAGTCAATGGGGTGGGGAGGTGAACAACATGTACTCATAAAAGTAAATTCAATATAATAAATGAGACAAGGGCATTAGAGATTTAGGGATCTGGATGGCATAGTGCTGAGTCTTCTTATCTTATCCATCATCTTCTTCTGGATATATTTCAACTGGGAACAGCCCTTTCTGCAATGTAGAATCCAGAAATGGACATAATATTCCATATGTAGAGGATGTGGGATTATGACCTTACTTGTTCTCGCTCATTGTACTTTTATTAGTGTAGCCTGTGATTGTGTTAGGTATTTGGGCTGCCACATCATATCTCTGACTCATTTGAAGTATATAGTTTACTGAAAATCACAGGTTTTATTCATATAAACTACAATGCCATAAAATTTTTAGTGGTGATAACTTAAAGGTATACCAAGACTTTTGGAACACCTGTATTATTTAACTGTTTTTTTCCCATCCTATACTTGTAGAATTGATTTCCCGAGCTCGAATAGCATTTTATATTTATCCCTATTAAATTAAATTTAAAATTAATTTTATAAGATTGAGTTTATCATCCTCATATTTTTTTGGGGGGGGCAAGGAGGGTTAAGTGACTTGCCCAGGGTCACACAGCTAGTAAGTGTCAAGTGTCTGAGGCCAGAGTTTAACTCAGGTCCTCCTGAATACACGGCCAATGCTTTATCCACTGTGCCACCTAGCTACCCCCAATCATTCTCATCTCTTTATCATTCTCCCTGCTTTCATTATTCATTGTATTAGCTATCCTTCTCAGTTTTGTGTTATCTTTAAATTTATTCCATGTGTCTTTTGTTTCTTGATCTCAGTCACTGACAAGAAATTTTTAACATAGTCAGACCAAGGATAAGGCTTTGTGGTACTGCATTAGAGACTCCATTGCACAGATATCTCTATATCCTGATGTGGCTCTGGGAAGGAATAATACTGCTACACACTTCTCTAGGGATTTCTTATATCTATCATTTCTCTTCATGTTCCTAGGTTACTCCATAGACAGATAAGACTAGAGATATTTCCCCTGAGACCTCCCTCTTTCCTGGAATACATACATAAAGGATTAAACCCTGTGTGATTTGAATCTCATGGGAAGAATTGACATGAAATTATTCAAATCATCCTAATAGTTAAGGCAGACATAGACACCCAATAGCACCATGTATTCAGAAGCAACTATGAGTCCTTGACATTGTCAAACTATGTCATATCTGAAATATACTTCACTTGATGCTTTTGCTTGACCGAGTTGTCCAAGGTCAATGTTGCAGGTCTAAAAACAGAACCAGTGCCAGAGAATTACTAATGATATCTCTTCTACTCTATTATCTACCACAATACCAAAGGTACGGCTGACCTCGGCTGATTCCAGGCCAAAGGCAGACATTTTCCTTGCCTTCTAGGCTATAAAAAATTTCCTGTGGATTGGTCAGCTATGTTGAAAAGGACAGTACTCATTTGGATGGGTAAATTTAGGTTTGTTTGACCAATGGTTCTGAATGAAAAGAATGTTGAATGAAATGAAATGAAAAGAGTATTGGATTTGGAATCAGAATTTGTATTCAAATCACAGCTTTGATATTTTCTAACAGTATGACTTTGGGTAATTCACTTAATCTCCCTGGGTCTCAGTTTCCTCAACTGAAAAATAGAGATGTGTGTATGTGTTTGTGTGTGTGTGTGTGTGTATGTGAGTGTGTGTATATACACACACCCACACAACCACACCCATATATATATATATATATATATATTAATTTCAGTCATTTTTCAGTCATGACTGACTCTTCATGACTCTATTTGGGGTTTTCTTGTCAGAAAGATTAGAATGGTTAGCCATTTCTTTCTCCAGCTCATTTTAGAGATGAGGACACTGAGGTAAGCAGGGTTAAATGTTTTGCCCAGGGTCACCCAGCTGGTAAGTGTCTAAGGACATATTTTAAGTCAGAAATATGAGTCTTCCTGACTTTGGGCTCAGCACTCTATCCACTGTACCACCTAGTTGCCCAGGCAGTCTCTGCCCTCTAGGAGCTTATATTGAATTCTTTTTTTCTTTTGTGAGGCAATTGGGTTAAGTGACTTGCCCAGGGTCACATAGCTAGTAAGTGTCAAGTGTCTGAGTCCAGGGCCTATGCTTTATCCACTGTGCCACCTAGCTGCCCCTAGGAGCTTATATCGAAATGGGGAAGACACTATATGAGTGTAAATGAATATACATGATGCACAGAGACTAGCTGGAAAGGGTGAGATGGACCCTTTAGTCCTTTCTAGCTACAGACCTTTTTTGTTATAGTCTTAACTTTTGGAGCTTCAGTTTCCTCATTTATAAAATTAAAATTAAGGGATGAACTTTGTAAAGTCTCTCTTTCATGCTCTAGATTCTATCATAGTAATAATCACATTTCAACTTTGTTGCAACGTGAAAAAGTAGGAAAAATGATTTTCTTAAAAAGCAGGTTTTCATAACAACAGGGAAATAAACCATTGGCTAATATATAACTTTCCAAAACTGAATTCAAATCTTAGGGCTCCCAATCAAATAAATCACTTTGGTCATAAGAGTTATATAGGACTTTAGAGATCAGAGAATTCAACTCCCTCAATTTTAGGTGAAGAAACCGAGGCACAAAGAGGTTATATCACTCAACCCAGTTTATCGTGGTAACTTCAGCAGGACTGGGACAGAATTGGAAAGAACTTCAGAAGCTATTGATTTCAAATTGTGTCTTGTGCCTGAATAACAATATCCTCTACACTATTTTGTGAACTCCAATGAAGGGAAACTCATGTTGTGAGATTTGAGTCCAGGTTTTTTGACTCTGATTTCTTGCTCTTTCCACTACACTATACCGATAATTCCCCATTTTTTTCAACAAAGACATAATCCAAACTCAGAAGTAGAACCATTTCCTAAATGTTTCCATTTTGAATGAATAATTTAGGTTATATGCATAATTTCATCTCAATAGGGCTAAAGGTCAAATTTTATTAGGATTATTAATATTAATAAAGTGTTCCTCACAAAGAAGCATAATCTCTGATATAGAGACAAGTGGTGCTTGAAAGTAGAAAGATCAAGAAAATGCCAACTCACTAACCAGCAATTATGACTATCCTGCTCCCAGGTCTTGTGATGAATCACACTGGCTACCAGTCTCTAGAAGAGTTGAATGAAAGTCCTATGGTCCTCATATCTATGATACTATGCTCTCTGAAAACCAAAAATATGTTCATTTTTTAAAGCATGTGCATTTTTTCGAAGCAAAACTTCCAAAAGAGAAGATTGGAAATAATTAGTCACAAACAAAAGTAAGCCATTCTCTTATTTTTCACTTTTCAACCCTAATGATACTATTGTAAACAGTTTAGAACCTTCTGAATGATCTTCGAGCTCTCATGATGAAACAATGTGCAGTTTGTGAGATTGTATTAACTCCCAACACAAATGGCCTACCATGCATGCAAAGCTCACCTAAATAACTTAGTCTTTTAAATTTTTTTTAAAAGGGAGGGATCTAAAAAATGTAGAAATCACAAACTCAGTAACAAAGGGAATGGCTGGAATTGTCAGTCCTAAAGGGGCAGCCTGGAAGTGGGTAACAAAGGTTCTCATTTAGTTCAGATCAGGCTACAGTAGTGACCATTTACAAAGAGGGAACATATTTGTTTATCTTTCCATAGTGTAATTGATCATTCTATTTTAACGGGTAAATGAAAAACTACCATTGACTAAAGCTTTTTCTCACAATCCCCCCTGGAGTTGTTATTTCTATGTATATTTAAAGCTAGACTTAACAATGATCACAGATGGAATTTGATCAAACTAAACTGGGAAGAAAATTCCAGTGTTAAGAAATGAGTATAGGAAATGTACTGACTCCTGAGCTTCAAATCTATGGTCTGTGATCAGGTAGCAGCCCATGATCTGAATTGCCATGACAACCTCGTTCCTTATGCATTATCTTGAAGCAACCAGGATTCAGACTCTAATGAAATTTATAAGTTGAAACCATCACCTCATATTAACCCAGAAATGAATTGTGAGCTAGTATAGAAAGATTTTCTATGTTTAATATTTGAATTCCTGAGGTGTTTTAGGCCTTGTGTGGACCAGAGATATGGCAGTATTTGCCCTCTAGTAGGTTGTTTTTGAAATATTAGTGTCATTCAGAAAAAAGTTGTGAGTAGAGGGTAGTGTATGTGTGTGTGTGTGTGTGTGTGTGTGTGTGTGTGTGTGTGTGTGTGTAGAAATGCAAAGTATTTTAAGGTATTTATAAATGTATACACTTATTTGCAATAAAATCATCATTTAGAGTATTATAGCATTTAAATTAAGGAAGCACATGCTCACCATTTACTCTTTTGCATTATTCAAAAATAGCAGGATACAATACACCTATTTGTTGTTGTTATTATTATTTTGGTGAAAGATAAGTCTAAGGTAATTTAGAATGATCATTTGACTTTACCTGTGTGGATGAATTTCTAGTGAGAGGAAATATGGCACATTAAAAAAAAGTAGAGAATTCAGAATATTATGATCTGAGTGTTGGCTTGGCTGTGAGACTCTCAACAATAATGTCACAGCTGCCAAGGGCAACTAGGGCTTTGTGCCAAGGTATTGATTTAGAGTTGTTGATTAAGACAGAGTAGATGCCTAGGATATGGAAGGACTATTGGGGAAGAATGTGCCACCCCTTCCCTAGAATGCTGGGACAGTGAGAAATCATGTTATTTGGATCTGGTGTATTGTTGTACCAAGATCTCAGTGGGACTCCTGGCCCTAACTTCATTCCATTCATTAGGGCTGTGGAGGTAGCTCCTTGGGCAGGGTAGTAGCTATAGTGTTATTTGGTCATTAACAAAATCTTGTGCATGACAGAAAGGGAACTGATGTTGGAGCCAAAAGACAAGAGTCAGCATCCCTGCCATTTACAAACCACAGGAAAATTACTTTCCTTTTCTGAAGCTCATTTTCTTCATTTTTTTTTTGAGGGGGGCAATGAGGGTTAAGTGACTTGTCCAAAGTCACACAGCTAGTAAGTGTCAAGTTTCTGAGGCTGGATTTGAACTTAGGTCCTCCTGAATCCAGGGCTAGTGTTTTATTCACTGCCCCACATTTTCTTCATTTTTAAAACAGGCATGGCCTATTAGAACTGGAATGAACCTCAGAATTCATGTAATCCAGCTTTCATACTTTACACTCAAGAGTGCTAAGGCTCAGAGAGGACTGACTTGCTGAATTTACACAAGAGGCTGTGCCTTTCCTTTATCCCATCTCTACCTCCCAGTTGTAATATACTCTATATGTATCTTTTATGTATCTGTTTGGGAACATATTGTCTCTTCATTAAAATTTAAGGTCTTCGAAGGCAGGGACTGATTTTGTGCTTTCTTTGTATACCCAGAACCTAGAACAATGGCGTGTACAAATATTTATTTATTCACATGTGCTGAAGCCAGTGTATACTGGCCCTTTAGAGTTCATAGTTAAATTTTCAGTGTGAACATTAATTCCACAGAAATTGATAAATACTACAAATCAGGGCTGGAAATACTGTTTTGTAGATTGTCTAGACTTAAAAAAATAAAATAGAAAAATGGAGGAAATACTAATTATAAAAATTAAACTTAAAAATGTATCATGTGCATATTTTTTCCCTTGAGAACTTGTTAAACTTTCATCAGCATACTCTTTGGTGGACCTCACTCACAGCTATGGAGATAAATTGATGAGCAGGTAAAGTTGGGATAATCCCAGGGAATGTAACATAATCTATTATCCATAATTAAGCTGAAGAGAAGCTGAGGAATGGAAAAGTAATGTTTGTGAGAGTCAGAGCTAGAACTAGCATTTCTAGCCAAATATGGAGATCCCATGTTTGATTCAAGCCTTTCCCTTTCTGAAACCACGGGAGTGGAAAATTTTAACTTAACCATCAGAACAGTTTTTTGAGGTATTTGGATTTGGCTTGGACGCTGAACCAAAGGGAGGTTATTGCTTGTTAGGAAGGAGCTACAGATACCAACTCATACTTAGTTCTGCAATGTAATTGCTTTTATTCCTTCTCCTGGGGTTATGATAAATAATTGAATGTAATTACACTATGATTTGGTAAGCAAACTTTATTTCAATGCAGGTGGACTGCAAGAGGGGTAGACTTTTCACATGCACTTTCCAAAGAGTCTGATTAAATAATTCCATATACACTTAAAATAAGAAGATTAGACTTTCCACCCACCAAAGGGTAGAACTGGGGAAGAGAAGTAGCCAGCTTTCTGAGAATTAAAGAAAACTTCAGGGTACCTTTTGGTGTTAAAGTATCTCAAAACTTTTAGAATAAAAAATATAATCTTCTATTAGTATTTGGTCCTTCTACACTAACAGAATCAGACTACTATTCACCAGCAACCCCTGGTAATTAATTATTGATGAGATAATCGAAGCCTTGAGTGGAAGTGGTTTGTTCAAGGTCGTGTAGTGTCAGATCACATAATACTAAAACTTGATGTCATTGAAAATCACAAGTATTACCGAAGCCTTCCAGTTGGTGTCATAGGAAGAGAACATGATTCAAAGTAAAATAATATAGATTTGAATCAGTGTACTAACATAGACTTGCTTCTGTGACTTTGGACAAGTCATTTCCTCTTATTGGGCCTCAGTTTCCTCATCTACAAAACAAGAAATTAGACTAATTGATACCCAAACTCTCTTTAGGCTTAGATCTCATGATAAACCATAACATAAAGTGAATGGAAGTGGGGCTGGATTTGGAGTCAAAGAATCTAGATTCAGATCTTGGATATGCTGTTTAACCTTTGGCAAGTTCCTTCATCTCTCTGGGTCTCATGAGGTGTCTTCATTCCTAAAATTCGAGAATTAGGGTTAGAATGCAATAGAGATTTATTTTACCTCTAAATCTATGAGCCAATGATGCTGATAGCAAGCATGAACTTAGAGCTTTAAAATTTTAAAACACTTGACTTGTTATCTCATTTGATGTTCACAACTACTTTGTGAGGAAGGTGCTATTATTCTCAATTTACAGATGGGAAAACTGAGGCTAGAATAGATTAAATGATTTGCCTAGCCCCACAACCAGTGAGTTACAAGGTGAACTCTTCTGCCAAAAGCCACACAGATAGTAAGTGTCTGAGACAGGATTTGATCTTAGGTCTTCATAACTTTAATTTTAACATTCTATCCGTTGCACCAACCTATAGCTAACTCCGGTCCGTGAGAAGAAATCCAATCTGATTGCATTTAATTCAGTCCTTTCATTTTAACTTTCAAAAGTCAGAGAAATAAAATGGAGGTAGAATAGTAGATAATAACAATACTAATAATAAACAATTGCTAATAGTTATAAAGTACTTACTACGTGCCAGGCATTGTGCTAAGTGCTGTACAATTTTTATTTCATTTGATCCTCACTATAACACTGGGAGTTAGTTACTCTTATTATTTTCATTTTACATATAAGGAAACTGAAGCAAATAGAAATGAAATGACTTTCCCAGGGTCACAGAATAAGTGTCTGAGGCTGGATTTGAAGGTCTTCCTGACTCCAGGCCTGGTGGGGGGGGGCAATGCACCACGTAAAAGAGGGCCAGAAGTTATGGGACTGATGTCTGTCATTTTACTATATGATTCTGCACAAGTCTCTTCCTATCTCTGGGCTCTAGTTTTTTCATCCGTTAAATCTAGGAGTTGTAGGTTCTCTATAATTATGGTCTATTCCTAAAAAGGGGATCTTATACTACTTTGTTTTCAGATAAATATCTGGCCAATTAATGTCCGCCACTGATGTCTTTAGGCACTTGGTGGAATGGAGGTGAAACTGTATTTTTGAAGTTTGTGATCATGGAACATGATTTCTCACCTGTCTTCCATTAGTGACCCAATGATTCCCTTTGGGTTGCTCATTCAAAGTCTAACCCTAAAAACAAACAAACAAACAAACAAACCCTCAAAAACAACAAAAAAAAACACAACAAAAAAGTCCAACCCTATTAATTTCAGAGGGACTCATTATCAGAAGTCTTGGCTGCCAGAGGATGAAAGAGGTTCTCTGTGTGTGTGTGTGTGTGTGTGTGTGTGTGTGTGTGTGTGTGTTTGGTTTTTAATCCAAGCTACTTAAAAGATCACCCCCTAAGCAGTACAGGGACCATAATCTGGGGTGTGAGGTGTGGGGGAAGAGAATTCTCATATGATGAATTTAGGGATTTTTTTTTGGTGTAGAAGTACATCCTTAATGATTTTACATTTGGATTTTGTCAATAAAATCTTTTGAAATTTGGGCATGAGTATTTTTGCAATGGGTGGGCAGCAAGTACATTTGGGAAAGTGCTCAATTTGGTTTTTACTTACCTCTATTATTGTTTACTACGTCTGTGCCAGTGGGAAAATCACTTAATTTCATTGGGCTTCAATTGTAAGATGAAGAGGTTGGATGAGTTGATTTTTTTTTCTCTGTTTAGAATTTTATTTTCCAAATTACATGCAAAAACAAATTTTGACATCAGTTTTTTTAAATTTTGTGTTCTAACTTTTCTTCCTCCCTCCCTTCCCATCCTCCACCCTCAAGAACTCAAAAAATTCAATATAAGTTATACATGAGTAGTCATGGAAAACAACTCTACATTAGCTAGTTTGTGAGAGAAAACAGATAAAAACAAAACTTCAGATTAAGAAATTGTCAAAAAAATGTGTTTCAATCTGTTTTCAGATACCATCAGTTCTTTCTCTGTAGATAGATTGTGATTTGCATAAGCCCTACAGAGTTATATTGGATCATTGCCTTGCTGAAAATAACCACGTGCTTCTCAGCAGATTATCTTACACTATTGCTGTTATTTTGTATACAATACATTTCACTCTGATTCAGTTCATGTAGGTCTTTCCAGGTTTTTCTGATAGCATCCTGTTCATTGTAACTTTTATGTAGTACCTTAAAGCTGACAAATAATTTTCTTCACAATTATCCATCAAAGTAGGTACCATATGTTTTGCCATTATAATCAATCATCATAAATATTTCCCTCCATCCTATTCCCTTCCCATGATATTTACTCTATTTTCTATCATTTTTACCCTATTCCTCCTCAAAAGTGTTTTACTTCTGACTGCCCCCTCCCCCACCTGCCCTCCCTTCTTTCACCCTTCCCTCCTTATCCTCTTCCCCTCCTACTTTCCTGTAGGTTTAAATAGATTACTCCTCCCAATTGGTTGTGTATGTTATTCCCTCCTTGAGCCCACTCTGATGAGACTAAAGTCTTTGAGCTAGTTCTGTGTTCTAAATTTTCTTCCTTCCTCCCTCTACACCCCTCCCTGTGAAAACAAGCAATGCAATATAAATCATACATGTGCAGTTATGCAGAACATCTTCACCTTCCTCAAAAGTGTTTTGCTTTTTACTGCTCCCTCCTCCAAACTGTCCTTCCCTCCTTTCCCTTTTCTCTCCCCCCATCTCCTTCCCCTCCCATTTTCCATAAGGGCAAAAATATATTACTATTCCCACTTGAGTATGGATGTTATTCCCTCTGGTGATAGTAAGGTTCACTCACTCCCCCACTCCTTCCCCCTCTTCCCCTCTCAATAAGCTTTTTTCTTATTTCTTTCATGTGAGCTACCTCTCCCCAGTCCATCTCTCCCCTTCCCTCTCCCCCAGTGAATTACTCCTACCCCTCAACCCTATTTTAAAGATGTTATCATGGGTTCACTAGGTGGAACAGTGGACAAAGCACCAGCCATGGACCCAGGAGACCCCAAGTCCAAATCTGGTCCCAGAGATAAGATACCTTTCCCCCATTTGCCCCACAAAGAACAATGATAAACCAAAAATAAATGCTTTACAAATATCATTCCTTCATATTGAATTCACACCTGTGTCCTCTGTCTAAGTGTATTCCTTTCAGCTACCCTAATACTGAGAAAGTTCTTATGAGTTCAAAGTATTATCTTCCCATGTAGGAATGTAAACAATTTAATCTTTTAATATCCCTCATGATTTCTTTTTTCCTGTTTTTCTTTTTATGCTTCTCTAGGGTCTTGTTTTTGAAAGTCAACTTTTCTATTCAGTTCAGGTCTTTTCATCACAAATGCCTGAAAGTCCTCTTTTTCATCGGAGTCCCATTTTTTCCTCTGAAAGAATATAATCAGTTTTGCTGGGTATGTGATTCTTGGCTGTAGTACCAGTTTCTTTGCCCTCTGGAATATCATATTCCATGCCCTCTTGTCCTTTAATGTAGATGCTGCTAGATCTTGTTTTAGCCTTATTGGAGCTTCACAGTATTTGAATTCCTTTTTTCTAGCTGCTTGAAATATTTTCTCCTTGACAAGGGATCTCTGGAATTTGGGTTTAATATTCCTGGAGGTTTTCCTTCTGGGATCACTTTCAGGAGGTGATTGGTGGATTCTTTCAATTTCTATTTTACCTTCCGCTTCTAGAATATCAAGGCAATTTTCCCTGACAATCTCTTGAAAGATGCTGCCCAAATTCTTATTTTGTTCATGGTTTTCAGGTAGTGCAATGAATTTGAAATTATCTCTCCTGGATGTATTGTCCAGGTGAGCTGTTTTTCCAAGGAGATATTTCATATTGCCCTCTATTTTTTTTATTCATTTGGATTTGCCTTACTGTGTCTTGGTTCCTCAGAAAGTCACTAGCTTTCATTTGTTCAATCCTAATTCTTAGTCAATTATTTTATTCTGAGAGCTTTTGTATCTCCTTTTCCATTTGGCTTTTCAAACTGTTGATTTTTTTCTCATGAATCTCCTGCATTGCTCTCATTTCTCTTTCCATTCTTTCCTCTACCTCTCTAAATATTCCTTCTCTCTCTCCTATTTTCTCTTTAAAGTCTCTTTTGAGTGCTTCCATGGCCTGAGATCATATTTTCTTGGAAGCTTTGGATGTAGGGGCCCCGAGGTTGTTATCCTCTTCTGAGGGTTTACCTTAATCTTCCTTGTTACTCTTATAGTGGGGCCCTACTTCCAAGCTACACTATTCCAAGCTTCAGAGGATCCCAGGTGTTTTGGTTTGAGGGAGGGCAGGTTTTTCTCTTGCCTGCCTTGTTCTCTGCTCTAAAGATAACCTCAAGCCAACTTGCTAATTAACCCACCAGTAGAACCTTGTGTGCTATGGTAGTTCTTAACTCTGATGAGCTTCTGCCCCTACCCCACCTGGGCCTCCCACCATTCACAATTTTTTCCTGGTTCCCGACTGGGATGAAATAGCTGAATTTCTCCTTAGGTCTTACAGACATCCATGTATCTCCCCCCACCCTACAAGCTGTTCAGCCCTCTCACCTGACTGTAAGCTTAATTCCAGAAGACATTGGTGCTGCAGCTGATTTGGAGAGTCAGGGGTATGTTCCTCTGGCACAGCATGCCTGGGGTCTGTGTTGCCATGATCATGGTGTTGGACTCTTCTTACAGCCCAGCACAGCCCCCTTTAATCAGTCTTTGGCTGGAAAATAATATCAGCCCCTCTTTTTGTGAGTTTTGCTGCTCCAGGAGTTGTTTTATTGCTGTTTTGGGGGGTACTTGTATCAGGAGCTCTGTGCATTTAATGTCTTTCCTCCACCATCTTGCCTCTGTCCACCTCAGTTGATCTTTATAGAACCTTCTGGCTCTAGACCTATGATTTTCTGAATTCAGTATGCACAGTAAAAATTCATAGAATTTTCCCCAAATGGAGGTATCTCAGATGCCATCTCATTCAAATCCCTCATTTTACAGATGAAGAAAATGAGTCCTAAGAAGGTTAAGTTATTTGCTTATGGACCTGCAGCTATAGGCACTATTTTGAATTTACCATAAAAATGTGAAATACAATAATAAATGAGATTTGAAATATTTTGATCTTTTCAAACTGTTTTTTTATTCAGTCATTACCAATTCTTCATGAATCCCTATGGAACTTTCTTGGCAAAGATACTGGAGAGGTCTAACATTTCCTTCTCCAGCTCATTTTACAGATGAGGAAACGTAGATGAACAGGCTTACGTGACTTGTCCAGGGTCACACAGCTACTAAGAGTCTGAGGCCAAACAAGAACTAGTAAAGATGACTCCAAACCTGGCATTCTATCCACTGAGCCACCTATCTGTCCTGTCCTACTTAATAAAGTAGAGATACTGAAATGTTAATTTCTCTTTGTCTAATAGATAGCAGGATTTCAATAAGTCTTGGAGCTTGATGTGATATAAGCTAGGCATGGATTTAAATTTTCTAGGTATTCGGTAGACCTAGGAAAACCTGACTTCTATCACGTTGCTGCCAATAGTTTCTCCTTACAAAAACCAGTTCTGATGAGCATCCTTTGATGATGAATTTCTGATAAACTTTTTAATAAGTAAGATGGCAGTTTCATATAGGAACTGCATGGAATCATAGCCTGATAGGGTCTGAAATAATAATTTTCAGTGTATGCATTTCATAACTGTGGTTTGTATTGTGTGTGAATTTTCATTTAGTTATTAGCTCTCTAGGAAGCAGGCCTTTCTTGTTATAGAAATTTTAATATGCATCTAATAGAGTTAAGCTCTAGCAGGCAAACACTGTATCTCTCTGTCCTGGATTCTCTATGAGATTGTATATACTATGTGTTAACAAGTATTAATAGGAATGCCTGCAGGAAAAAGCATGGAACTCACCTCTGATTGCCCCGGCAAATGGAAACCAAAGGTCTTTAGGTCATAACAAAACAAGCAAACAAACATCATGGTCTGGTAGGAATAGTGTTGGACTGAAAATGAGTAGACTTGGGAATGAATCTTGTCTCAGACACTCACTGTGTGACCATGTTCATCTCTTGGCACTTCAATTTTCTCATATGTAAAATGTATTTATATTACATACATTCAGGGAAAGAAGCATGATACAGTGCAAATAGCATTAGACTCAGAAATCCTGGACTAAATCCCTACCCCTTACACACGATTTCTATGTGATCTTGGCCACATCACTTCAAGTCTCTGAGTCTGTTTCCTCATTTGTATTATGAGAAAGCTGTACTAAATTATTAAGATCCCTTCCAATTCTAGATCCTATGATACTCATATGTAACAAATGAGGAAATAAAAGCACAAATGACTTTCTCAATGTCACAAAGATTGACTAGAGGAAGGCTAGGACTTGAACCAGCTCCAAATCCAATATTTTCTTTTAAACCACACTTAATAAAAAGGCTTCCCCCACCCCTCTCTAGAAATATTAACACTAGATCAGAGAAACGTACTGGTATGTAAGTCAGACTGGTACTAATTTGGACCTGTCATTTGTCAAAAGATGGTGAACACAGTCCAACCCCTGTGAAATGAAACAAAATGGATTAGCTTTGAACCTTGGGTAAATGATGCTTTTTCAAATATCAACAACTGGATTATTTTCTGCTCTTTAGTGGGAGAGATTGAAGATCATAACAGGCAATTATATTAAGGGAAATCAATGCCAATATCTGTGTTTCTATTATCCTTCTATACCATGAGGGCCAAGCTTGTGAGTAATTTCAAGACACTTTCCATTATTTCACTTATAAGGAAGCAGAATGACTAGTCCATGAATAAATAAACTATGGAAACTTGTGATTAAAAAAACAACAACACATAGCTGGGAAGTCCAGTTGTTCCCTTAAGGTCATTATGTGGTATTCAGTAATGTTAGGTTAGTCACACTTCTCAGGACTTACAAGTAACAGATTTAATTTAGAAGACTGTACGTTGGAAAAAATGACAAAGTCACCACCGTCCTCCGTGTCCTAATTTGTTCATCTGTAAGACTTTGTCATTTTGATGGGTTTTTCATCTCACAAAGATGGACTCTTCTACTAACTGATATAATCATTACATGACTTATTGTTCTTTGTGATTCATACCTGTGTCTTTTAAAAAAGTCAATGTGGAGAATCTACTTATCTGATTGAAGTTCTTCCTCTATTTCTTTGGATGATTTTTGGATTTTGTTAGACTAGGACATCTGGTCTATTCCTCTTGTTATATGACCTATCTACTGTTTCTATTTATATGTCCTGTTGACTTCTTTTTCATGTGTTAACTGTACGATTTATGTGGAATGCTTTTTCATAGATAAGTCATTGGTGCCAGTTTGCTGTGGCCCATTGTGAATCTTTGAATTGACTTTTTGATTGATTACTATTGTATTCTCAGTTTATGTGATTCTATGATTTGTAACCATATAACATCATTGGGATATGAGAATAACACTTGATCCAGTCTTTCTCTTGGGAAGGGTGTGTATTTGAACAAGTCACTTAATTTCCCTGGGCTTCGGTTTCTTGTTTTTGTTTTTAATTTTAGTGAGGCAATTGGGGTTAAGTGACTTGCCCAGGGTCACACAGCTAGTAAGTGTTAAGTGTCTGAGGCTGGATTTGAACTCAGGTACTCCTGACTCCAGGGCAGGTGCTTTATCCACTGAGCCACCTAGCTGCCCTCCAGTTTCTTTAACTGTAAAATGAGAGGATTGGACTAGATGGTCTGTGAGACCCCTTCCATGTCTAGATATTTGTTACTATAAGCCTATTATACTTTTTTATAACTGTGTGTATCTATCTATCTATCATCTGTCCATCTACCTATATGTTCTGTACTTGATCAGACAGAAGATGGTCCTCTGATATTTTAGGCTTTAATATTGGAATAAAAGGAGACACTTTCAGTTCATTTAGCAGTTAACAGAAGGAGATTTACTTAGCAATATGAGAAGGATATTTGACAAAGATAGGAATTGAAGATGCCCTCTTTTGATTCAGTTGAATGAAACCCCCATACTTGGGGTGACTGTTTCTCCTCTTGTTTGCTTTCATTTCACTAAGATGGCATCTCAACCAAATGAAATCATGACCATTTCATGGTCTTGGGGGGAGGTGTTAGAATATTGATCCTACCACAGTAGCAACTGATCAGTCAATATTTATTAATTGCCTACTATACTCTGGGTACAAGGGCTGCAAAGATCATAACAAAGCGATCCTGCTGTTCTCAAGGAGCTTACATTCTGAAAAAAAAGAACCAATATGCACGGACAAAAGTAAATACAAATCACATATGAAATGAAAATGAGGTAAATTTTTAGCTGAGATCACTATCAGCTGGGGAAATCAAGAAAGGCTAAAGCTTGATAAAGAGGGAAGAATCTAGATTATGGTTGGACCATAGGATTTGGGGAAAAATAATAGTATAGAAAAATGAATCTGGAAAAATAGGATGAGGCTAAGTTGGAAAGAGCTTTAAAAGGAGTTTATAATGTTATCGTATAGGCAATAAGGAACTTCTAGATTTTACTGAGGAGGTGAGTGACATGGTAATGTCAGTGTTTTAACTTCAATCTGGTAATCAATTAATAAAAAGGCATTTATTGAGTACCTGGTTTGTAAGTACTGTGTCTATTGTGAAAAGGAAGCAAGCAAGCACTTATTAAGTGCCTGTTCTGTGTGCCAAGGGCAGCTAAGTGGTACAGTGAATAGAATGCTGGACACAGAGAAATGAAGACTCATCTTTGTGAGTTTAAATCTGGCCTAATAGACTTACTAACTGTGTAACCCTGGGCTAGTAACTTAACTCTGTTTGCTTCAGTTTCCTCATCTTTAAAATGTGTTGGAGAAGGAAATGTTGACTACTCCAGTATCTTTGCCAAGAAAACTCCAAATGTGATTACAAGTTGGACGTGATTGAACAAGAACACTCTGTGACAGGTACTATGACAATAATACTATAGGTAGGGGCTATGAGTATTCCCATTTTATATTTGAGGAGACAGAGACAAACAAAGGTTAAGTGACTTTACCAAGGTCACACAGCTAGTAAATATCAGAGGCTGCATTTGAAGTTAGGCCTTCCTGACTCCAGTCCCAGCACTCCATCCAATGTACCACCTACCTGCCTCTGACTATACACAGGAAAAAAATAGTTTCTGCATATCCTCTGTGTTCTAGTCAAACTGAACTTTTAGGTATTCCTCAACCTGAAATTGTCCACTTTTGAATCCATGTAATTGCTTGATCATCATGCCTAGAATAAGATTTCTCCTCTGCTCTACTTTTTTTAGAATCATTATCTTCCTTCAAGGTTCAGCTAAAGTACCACCTCCTCCACATTGCCTTCCCTCATCTTCTCAGATGAAGGTGCTCTCTTCTCCTTAAGTTATACAAGAACATTGTCTGGACCTCTCTGCTGATTCCATCACTTTCTCTTTTGTGTTATATTTTAATATGTGCCTATTATATCTTTCCTCCTCCCAAGCAGAATATAAGGTCCTTGAGGGCAAAGGATTTAAAAAAAAATTTTATATACAATGCCAAGTGGTATAGATAGACAGCAGCAAGTTTAGTTCTTATCTATCTCCTAAGTAAATGTTGGGGGAATTGAATAGAAAGACACTTGTTGAATCAAGGAATATATTATGCAGTTTTATTCTCCTGTTTATTCAGTCATAATAAAAATCCTTGGATTGTTAGTGTTAAAATGGCACTTAAGGATAATCTTGTCTAGCCTGTCATAAAAGTTAAGTGAGGTCCAGAAAAGGCACTTGAATTGTCAAAAGTCACATAAATAGTTAGTGGTTTGATCTAAAACTGGTGTTTATGCCACCTGACAGCCATCCCAGACCTCATTTCACGAAATAACACTACAGTTTCCTTTGTTTTCTTAAATAACTTTGTGGAATTACTTGGGAACATGGCTTTCTGTCCCTTGGCTTATGGGACAATACATTATGGACTGTTGGGTTTAGTTGCCTTACTGCATTCTGTGAAGGCTGGATGAAATCAACCATTACTTCAAAGATAATCCACAAACAGTAGCATCTGAAGGACACTCCCCCCAACCCCTGCTGATGCCTGACATGTTACATATTTACAAATTCACATGCTATCTACCCCAATTGAATTGAAAGCAGGCATTGTTTCATTTTCTATCTGTATCCCCCGGACCTAGAACAGTACCTAGCACATTGTCAGCTAGTAAAAAATGCTTATTGGTTGATTGATTGATTGCTTTGGACTCTCCACTGGGCATCCTCTATGTCAGTACCAAATACCTTTGGCCAGAATTGATCTTTCTCCATTCTTCCTTCTTGGATACAAAGGATCTTTGAACATGTGTACAGTATCTTTGTAGTCAGTACCTTTTAAGGAATCCGATGTTTCTGGCATATTCAGGGAAGGTGCATTGTTGGAGGTAAGCCTTTTAGACTGTGTTTGCTCAACTGAATTAAATGTCATTTTGTAATCAATAAACTACTAGCACCTTGTACTCAGTATGGTGCTTAATAAATGTTTATTGACCAGTGGACCTACTATATCTTTTCTTCCATTGTGTGACTGTGATGATGTAGTTGGCTGAAAGAAATTGCTCTTGAAAGCCTGCCTGTTTCCTTCTCATCTAGAAGGGATAAGGCATGATCACTCTTCAGTGGTCTCCTTGAATTGAATAGAAGCAGGCATGTAGGCTGGATTTGGGGGACAGACCATGATTTCATGAGAGTATCTCCTTGGACAGTAATTCCTTCCATTTTTGCAGAGCTGACCCTCAATCTATTGCTTATTATATTCTTTGTAAAACCTTTTCTGATTCCCACTGCCAGTGCCCTTCCTCTCAAATTCCCTTGTATTTAACTGCTTTGTATTTATTTCTATTATTGCCTTTATGTTTACAGTATAGTATAACCTTAAACATATTCTTGTTGTCTCTCCTCATAGACTGTAAGGTCTCTTCAAAGAGGGATTGTTTTAGCTATTGCAATTGTATCCTTATCCCCAGTGAGTAGAACAGTGCCAGACATATAGCATACACTTAATAAAATAATTGTAGATTTATTATAAATTATAAATTTGTCTAGGGGCACTTTAGAAATTGAGTAGCTTGCTCCTAGTGACACAGTCAGTATCAGGGCCAGGGCCAGGACTTGAACCCAGATCTTTCTGATAAGAAAGTCTGCCCTCTATCCACTGATTCACATAGTCTCTCATAGGCTGGATTACTTTTACATAATTGTACAGGACTTTCAAAGACCCAAAGTGGCTCCTAACAGAAAATAAAAACAAAAACAAAAATCCAACAACTTCAACCTTTTAGCACCAATATTTTTCCAGAGATTCTGTATGGCTCCAGTCATTCGACAATAAGCATTCATTATTTATTATTGTGCAGGCCTCTGTACTAAGCAGAGGGGATACAAAAAGAGGCAAAGGACAGTCCTTAGCCTCAAGGAGCTCACAATCAAATGGGGAAGACAATAAGCAAAGTGATATGTACAAACAAATCACGACACACACACTACTATCCAAGGAATCTAAAGTATACGTGACTCAAAGAGCAAAGGAAAGATCCAGGGGGTACTTAAGTAAACTGATAAGGGAACTTATCTAGGAAATATGTCATTAGAAAGGAAGTTAGGTGGTCATATAGCCATCCAGATGGATAGCCTGAGAACCCATGGAATATTAAAATACTGACAGCAATGTTTCTAATACACTGAACGGTCCCTTTGTGGAAGATATATGTGAGGACTTTCATAAGAACATGAAAAAAGATGAGTCAGAATGAATAAATTCTAGTCTGTATCAGTGGAAGTACTGGCTATGTTGATGAGATGATATATTTAGCCACTGGCCAGCTAAGGTATTTGTATAATTCTCTGTGCCTTTTAAAAAAACTTTTGCTCAAATGTTCTACAGAACAACTGTATATTGGAAGTTGTAAAAGTACAATTAACTTTACCTTAGCCCATGATAAGCTCTTATCCCATAAAATTAACCCCATAACACAACTCAATTAATCAATATTTGTTTATCATATGATTTTTTTGTTTTGTTTTTATTTTTTGGCCAAGCCTTGTAGTAGATCCTGGGGATACAAATATAAAATGGAGGTGATTTCTGCCCTCAAGACACTTGCAGTCTTTGGGGAAGCATAATGGTGAAGCTGAGGCATTGACAGCTGAAATGACTTGCCCTAAGGCAGGAAGACTAGTTAGCAACAGCCATGTAACAAGAGCCTTGGCCTCCTGAGTCCTAGTCCTTGCCCATTACAGCTCCATGTCTTGCTGGCATTTATGCTTTTCTATATTTAAGCATGAGATAAAAATGACAACACTGCTAAAGGCAGGTTTCTTTCCCATTCAACCTGTCTCCAGCAATAAAATTCATAGGCTCACAAGTACCTCTACAGCCTGACCACATCATGGGGGTTTATACTGAGCCAGGGAAGAAGTTAGTTTCTCCCCATCATGCCAGACAGCCATTTCATCTATTACGTTCACATTCAACTCCTCTCTGCTTGGGCCAGATGTGACATTCCCTATTTGCTTAGGAAGAGGTCTGTTGCTACTGAAACAGCTTCTCTAAATGCTGGGGAATATTTGTAGTGTCCAGGATTAAAAGAATTCATCACTTGGAGAAGGATGATTGTCATTGACAGACTTAACAGACCAATGAGTTCCACCACATCGATGCCACTCAACAATTACAATTGTCCAAATATAGGCTCAGGCACTAGAAGACCATGACAGCAGAAAGGCCTAGCATGCACAGACATGAAGGTAGGGGTGCGACAAGATGAAGAGGCAATTTAAAGTCAGTCTGCTAAGGAGCAGAAGCCAAGGTAGGGACTACTTGCTTATTTGTCAATGCCAACTAATCATAACATTGTTGATAACCAAGTAGAAAGCAATGTGGTATGATGGAAAGAACATTGACCCTAGACCTCTGAGTTCAAATGTCATTACTGACATTTTCTACTTGTGGAATTTAATGCAAATAATTTTATCTCCCTGGATCTCAGTTTTCTAACCTGTAAAATGGGAATAGCAGACTACATGAGCTCATTCTGAGGTACCCTTCTAATTCTAGGTCTATGATGCAATGGGGGAAAAGATATTTAAACTGCCAAACTACAAGTTACTTCATGATCCATATACTATAGTTGTTTGGCTCAGTGGATAGAGTGCTGGACTGGGAATCAGAGAACCTGGGTTCAAATCCTGCCATAATTACTCATTACTTATTTCTAAGCATGCTTCATATTCCTTTTATCCATCCAACAGAACACTAGGATTTTCCAAGCACCATGAGAATCTTGGGATCTATCTTGTCATTCTTCCCTTCTCTTCACCAGGAACAAGGATCCTCTATTAACCTGTACCTCCAAAGGTCATGTTCCTCCTTCCATCCATTCCCTTGACTAAATAATAAATTTAGCTTTGAGATTATTTCCTGCAGCTTAGTTTTCCTGATTTCTACCAAGGGACCAGGATCTTTCCAGTATAGCACCTGGGCATTTGCTCAGTATATCTCACTCTCTCTATCCATCTCTCACTCTTTCTCTGTGAATAACAGACAAATCAATAATACCATTGTTTTGGGAGAGGGCATGGCAATCTACTGCCCTAAGTCTCATCTCACAATCCCTGTAACTACCTCTTTGGGTTTAGAATGAGAGATCAGGGATTGTTCTCCCTGCTATATTACTTGCTGTATGTGTGATCCCGGGCTAGTCGTTTAACCTCTCTTGGCTTGTTTCTTACTCTGTAAAATGAGGGAATAGGACTCAATGAGATGTAGGTTTTGTTTCAGCTCTAAATCCTTCAGCTGATATACATATTTGTATCCCATGGTATCCTGTACAGAGCAGGCATTCAATACACATATGTTGACTTGTGTTATCCTTGAAATATCAAACAAGTTCATTGATGTTTCTTTCTATATGACTTAAGGTTCAAAAAGTTAAGCAGTCCAGTGTGTTTTGAAGCTGAATGCTCTGCAAGTTGCAGCCTCAGGAGTGAATGGAGCACAAATGGGAAATATGTTCCTTTCACTCTTCACTGCTCCCAAACCAAAAACAATCCCTGACTAAGTTGAAGGACGTGATGATGTCTTGTCTTTCTATGTGGAGAAAACCCAAAACAAAACAAAATTTAAAAAGGAACACATTTTTCACCTATAGGTTGAAGGAAGGAAAGGAGGAAGTATAGTAGTCTCAGGAAAGGTCAGTGGAGCCAATAAGTCTTGGGTTCAGGTCCCACCTTAGACACTTATTAGCTAGCTTATTAGACATCATGTGAAGCACTTACTTTTTATAGGGTTTAGTTTAATTATCTATAAATGGAGGGGCAAATGGACTAATGGTCTCTTAGTTCCCTTCTAGTTCTGAATTGATGAGACTATTAGGTTGTTGTTAGAGAATTAGTTAACATGAGAAAGACACTAACTATTTAAGGGATAGAAAGGGTTTATCAGGTCTGTTGTATCAGACTTTAATCAGAGACCTAAAGCTGTTTTTTAAATCAATTAGTCAACAAAATTTTATTAAGTTTTGATTATGTGTGAGGAACTGTGCTAAGTGCACTGTGATGGGTGTTGGAATAATATTGGCACAAAAGGAATTGGGAGTTAGGGATGATGGTCATGCAGAAAAAGAGACATGCTTCAGCAGCGTATATTTGTTTAAATCATTAGCAGTTTGCTATCCCTCCTTGGGCATTGAGGGGAGTAGGACAGGAAAAGGTTTGAGATGAAAGTTTTATGAAATTATGGAGTATGCGTTTCAGAGAGTACAACAGGAGGAATGGGTAAATTTGGAGTGAGACATTTAGGTGACAAAGTTGAAGAAGATGGAAGTCTATAGGGGATAAGGACATTATTAGGCAGTAGGAGTATGCTAACCCTTAAGGAATGAATCCAGGGAAAGTATCATTAGCTGAAGAAAGATCCATTGAGGGAGGCAAGTGATTAGATTTTTTCAGGCCCTTCTTCAGACTTCATAGCAGGTGGTGATGTTGTGTCTCGTGAAGCCCAGGCAGCAGTAGGTGGAGGCATAGGCTAAGAGACTCCAGTCACAGGGCAGGAGTTGGCAATTTTGGGTGGGCCTGATCTGAGACAAAGACCAGAGGCTTGAGGCATGGACATGTGGAAACGTTCTAGTGTGTCTGGCTAAAGCAAATCTAGCTGGGCACAGATAATCCCACTTAATCATTTCTCTATTCATAATGGTAGGAGTTCTTCCTTTTCCATTTTCCTTACTCCCTCACTCTAAAGTTGGAATGGAACCTGTGAGTTTGGGAAGATTGGTATGGGCTGGAAAGAGAATATGATGGTGTTTTGTCTGACACGGTCTGCCTCTTTGCAGGGATGTTATGAATATCACTGTCAAATGCCATAAATCACTTCAAACTCCTTTGAGAAAAGGTGCGCTGTAAATGTCAAGTAATGAAAAATGAGAATATTGAAAAACAACAATTGCACTTTAAAAACCTCAAGTTTATTTTTTCCCTTCCCTTTGGTATGTACTCTCCTCTCTCTTCTGGGCTGATCACAAAACTGAATATACACTCTTTAAGAAAACTAATAAAAGTGAATTAAGCTATGCTCTTTGGGGCTTAATGCAAGCTTCTATTCCCTATCTTATCTTCCCTTCTCAGTCTCCTAGGGATAAAATCATGTGTTTAGCAATAGAAGTATTTTAAAGTGTTCTTTTGATGCTCAGTCCACCCTCCCAAGGCTAAATTTTCAAAGAAAGGGCTTTCAAGTGCCCATACACATGTAAATAAATAGAAAGATTCTCAGGGGGGTAGTTTACAGATCTGCTTATGTTCAAAATGCAGATTTTAGGAAAACGTTTTCATATAATACCATATTTAATCAGGAGTGTTTTTCTGACATTAATGATTCTATTTTTGTACAGCACAGTGTTTGGCCTGTGATAATTTCATGATAGTTTTTGTAATATAAACACTTCTACTCATGCTACCATATTGTCATCATCTTCATAATAATAGCAGCTTATTTTGATATTAGGATTTTCAGATGTGCTTTGCCATCCTCCATAATTTTATTTGGTTCTCTGATAACTATGCATAGGATCACTTCTGAATCCCTTCCTATTCACTCCTTAGTAGGGTAGCTACAGGAAGTCTTTCAAATTCTCAGAAACCTCAGTTTCCTCATTTGTAGAATGGGGATCTTGAAACTTCTATTCTCTCCCTCATAGGGCCATTGTGAGGAAGACATTTTATAAACCTTAAAGAACTGAAGAAATGGAACTTGCTATGTCCTTACCCTATTAGTGTGAGTGCCTGAGGCTCCTTAGTGTTTCTTTTTTCTTTTTCTTTTCTTTTTTTTTTTTTGCAGGGCAATGAGGGTTAAGTGACTTGCCCAGGGTCACACAGCTAGTTAAGTGTCAAGTGTCTGAGGCTGGATTTGAACTCAGGTCCTTCTGAATCCAAGGCCAGTGCTTTATCCACTGCACCACCTAGCTGCCCCTCTCCTTAGTGTTTCCAATGCAGAAAGTGATAGCCATAAGGGACTTGTCAACATCTAAAGGCAGGGAAGAAGATCAAGGGGCCAGAGCCTAAGCCCCAACATAAAGACTTAAATAAATAAAACCAAATTGGAAATTGTCTCCTTCTGAATGAAATTAATTTTGTTTCAAATACCTGATGCTTTGGAAGCTTACCTGATCTCTGATAATGTCTGCCAATTCTTTCTATGTAACAGGCGGCACAGTGGATACATTCCTAGGCCTAGAGTCAGGAAGACTCCCCTTTGTGAGTTCAAATCTGGCCTCAGACACTTACTAGTTGTGTGAGCCTAAGCAAGTCACTTAACCCTGTTTGCCTCAGTTTACTCATCTATGAAATGAACTGGAGAAGGAAATGGCAAACTACTTGAGTATCTTTGCTGAGAAAACCCCCAAAGAGGTCATAGAGTCAGACATGATTGAAAAATGTCCAAACAAAAACTAAACATTTATGTAGTGCTTACTATGTGCCAGGCAGTCTGCTAAGCACTTTATAATTATTGTCTTATTTGGTCTTCACAACTGTGTGAATTATGTGCTGCTTATTATCCCCAATTTACAGATGAGGAAACTGGGTCAAAGAGCAGTTAAATGCCTTGCTTAGGGTCACATATGTAGTAAATGTCTAAGCCTGGATTTGAATTCAGGTCTTCTTGGGTCCAGGCCTAGCATTCTATCCATTGGGCCACTCCTGTTTCAGTATCGTAGTCTCTATTTTTTTTTTTTAACACCAAGTAATGTTGCATAGTAGATAAAGAGCTGGCCTTGGAGTCTGGAAACCTTGGATTTAAGGAAAGCCTTTTGAACATACTGGCTCTATGATTCTTAGCACACCATGTAACTTCTCAATTCCTGGGGCCACTTTGGTGATCAGTGTTGATAGTTGGTGTTGCCTTTCCCAGTGAAACCACCTATGGCTTTTCCACCTCCTGCCAGACCACCCCACCCCCTGGATTCCTCTGGTGCTGTTATAAGGCTGTAAGTCATGGAACACTAATGAAGAACTGAATTTGAAGATCAACCAAAGGATAATCGAGAGGCACACAGTAGATGTGAATAGGTGACACAGTAGATGTGAATAGAGAGAAGGTGTGATGGATGTCATAGAAAAGTATGTTAGGGAAAGAAGATTTAGGGATGGGGGAAACTTGAGTGATGATCAAAAACAATCTTTGTGTCCCACAGACATTCACAATGCCAACAAGGAAGACCTTCAAATCTTTTGGTAGAATGCTGTGTTAAACTTATGGGACAATACTGACAATCATTGCACAACATGGACAGACAGATGGGTGTGCTCTACACTGTAAAAAGGAATACACACCTGTGATATATTGGGATATCACATGATTGCTTACCACTCCTGTCTCTGGCCCTGCTTACTTGCTTCTGAGTAATAATCAAGCCTTGGACTCAAGGATCTCTACACTGCCTTCTAATTCTAATTCCAGTGCTTTTAGAAAGCTTCCCACACCCAGGTAGTCAGGTTGTTCAGTGGTTTCAGTCACGTCTAACTCTCTATGATCCCGTTTGGGGTTTTCTTGGCAAAGATATTGAAGTGGTTTGCCATTTCCTTCTTCAGCTCATTTTATAGATGAGGAAACTGAGGCAAACAGGGTTAAATGACTTGCCCAGGGTCACATAGTTAATAAGTCTGTGTATGCATAATTTTATTTAATGAAATATTTAATGTTTCATTAAATAAAATAAATATATTCTTTTATATAATCTATATTTCTCTATATATTCTTATGGTCTTATAAAGCTTTCTGCTCCTGGTATATGTGTATGCGTGTATATATTCTATAAATACACATATATACATATGTGTATGTAAAACATAGATACACATGTACATACATATATGTATGTGTCTATACACACATATGTATGTATAGTTAATTTTATTAAGAAGAAAACATAGTATAACTCTTGGATATTTGTTGAGATTTAAACTGGGGGGGGTGTTATTTGGTGTTTCCTGCATTGTAATTTTTTTTTCATTCTGTGACATCAAATATCTGCTTCCAAAGGAGAAATGAGTAGTCTATGTAAAGAAGTTTCAAAATCCTGAATGTTCCCCAAACTGTTAAAATGACTAGACATTTCTCTTTGGGGAAGATATGTTATTATTGAAGAAATAATGTACTTTTCCTCTGAAGGGTTTCTTTTGATAAGAATAGACACATGATGTCATATCTATTCAGCCTCCAATCATTCTTGATAATATATTGTAAGGGGCTAAAATTCTAGCTAGTATGTCTAAAATATCTAATGAGTGGTCGCCAATAAATTATAAGCTTTAGCAAGAGTTAGACTTTTAAGCATTTATTAAGGAGAATAAGAATTTGGTAAAGAGAGAGAGAAAGGCCTAGATTCATCTATCTATTAAAGGGAGAGAGCATTTCTAGCTCCACTCTCAACCAGAGTCCTGACAAAAAAAAAGAGCGAGAGCACCAGCCTCACCCCCTCTTCCTCCCACAAGCAAACGTCACTTCCTGACACCAAAGAAAAGCCACATGGCCTTGCCCTCAGAGGCCTTCTCCTCATGGTGGAGCTTTCCTACAGTAAATCTCCAGCAGGTGGCATCATTCCAATCGTTACAATATACTGCAACAGTATGACCTATACAGGAATAATAGGACAGTGATTCAAACATTCCTTTCACTCCTGCTCCTCTAACAATGGTACTGTGGTAAAAATTATTTGTGGTAAAGATTAATATCAGAAGTTTTAGCTGAATCATTTGAGAGATTGCGCATGCTACTGAAGCGGCTTTTGAAGGACCTCCCCTTTTGGGGAAGAACACGCGAGGAACTTCCGGGATGCCAACTTAAAAGTGAGGGCGGGAATGGAAGTTCTCGCTCTTTGGCTATTAACTTAGCTGTGGCAGTGCTCGGGTGAGGGGAGTTCAGAAGCACATGGTTGGTTTTTAGCCTTGGCTGTGCTGGTTCGCAGTCTGGAAGGCATTTTGAGATTTGGTGAGTTTTATAAAGGAAAATTCTAAATTCCTTTAAACCAGCTTAATCTCTGGGATCAAATAGGCTAAGCTTAGAGCTAAGACTATTCATCTGTGTTTCTACTTCCCTATTTCCCTAATTGGTTTCACCTTTTGTTGTCTAATTAATTCCCAAGCAATAAAAACTAATCCCTCACAGATTAAAGCTCAAGGCTTCTTTTTCTTATTGGTCTGGGATATCTATCTATATCTATATCTATATCTATATCTATATCTATCTCTATCTCTATCTCTATCTCTATCTCTATCTCTATCTCTATCTCTATCTCTATCTCTATCTCTATCTCTATCTCTATAAAAGGGAAAATTTAAAGGGGAAGATTAATGCTCCATACATCCAATTTTGAATCTCACAGTACTCTTCAGCACCCCAGGTTTCCTTAATAAATGGCACAGTCCTGGGCCTTGGGAATTGTGAGAGAAAATTTAAGGAGAAAGTTCTGTAAAGATCAGAGAGAAGAGTGTTTGTCAAAAGTCCTGAATCCTCAGCCACGATACAAACCTGTGATCTGGTTATTCGACAAGTGTTGATTAAGTGCTTACTATGTGCAAGGCATTGTGCTATTTGCCAAGGAATGTTTTTCATCCTTTGTTTTCGAAGAGATCCAATAACATCACAGGGTGATGTCTAGACTTGCTTGTGAATTGGATTTAAGTGAATTAGAGTTGCACAATGTCATCAGCCTCATTCTCCCAGAATTATCAAAGTCTAGTGGCAAGAAAAAGTCAGGACAACTGGTGATGGCCCAGGATGTAGTGATGACCTTGGCATTTCTGATGTCTAACCAAGCTTATGTGCTCAATATCACTGTTTCATCTATCTTCATTGATGATAGAACAAATTGTTCTCATCTGCCTGTTCCACTGGGGGAAGTATTCATGTGCTTGGGACAGACATCCCCCTAACTCACTGATGGGTTTGAGGCTTGTTAATTACCCTCAAACTAGTTTAGCCTGTCTGCTGAGATTATTGTACCAGTGTGTACCTAATGCACATGCTACAGCTTGCTGGAGCCACGTGTGAGAATTAAGTATCAGGCAGATACTAAAGGTGGATGAGTAACCCTGGAAAGGGCTCAGCAAGCCCTTACGCTAGAGATGTTACTTCTTCCTGAACTCCCTAAGACTAGCACCTCTGATGTGATTTGTTGGGGATACAAAAAAAAAAGGTGTGTCAGAAAGAAGTATGAGTATGGAGAAGGTCAAATATAGCCATTGTGATGTAATAAAGAGCAATAGATTTGAAGTTAGACAACCTGGGTTCCAGTTTAACCACTGGCACTATCTGTACCACCTAGGCTAAATCATCTAACCACTCTTATTTTTCAGTGTCATCCTTTGTAAAAATGGATCAAGAATACCTGTAATACCTAATTATTATATTGTTGTTATTCAGTTATTTCAATTCTGTCCAACTCTTAGTGACCTTGGGGTTTTCTTGGCAAAGACACTGGAGTGACTTGCGATTTCCTTCTACAGATCATTTGACAGATGAGGAAACTGAGGCAGACAGGGTCAAGTGACTTGCCCAGGGTCACACAGCTAGTAAGTGTTTGAAGCCAGATTTGAACTCAGGAAGATGAGTCTTCCTACCCCCAGGCCTGGCACTCTAACCACAGCATCATCTAATTGTACTATACAACATAGAGGAATTCAAGAATTTAACTATTTCAAAATACCATTCCTGGTTCTTCCATTTTTAGAGAAGTAGGGAAGGAAATATTTACTTGTCCCTCTAGTGGAGACACCGTGTGAAGTATTTAGCAGACAAAATACTACACTGGGTTGAGGAGCTCTAGATTACAGTTCTAGTCTTGTTAATAGTTAAGCTGTGATGTGGGCAAGTTACTTGAACCTGACAAACCAGAAGTTCCCCCACTGCAAAATGGGAGTTTAACTAAAGGCTCTCTGGCTCCTCATATCTTTGATATGCTATCATTTAGAATAAGCTATTTGCCAAGGTCTTACAATTAATGAAACATTATTGAAGTTACTACTCTGGATCAGGCAATACTAAATACAAAGACAAAAGGAAATAACCTCTGATCCCAAGGAATTTGCATTTTAATATGGGGATAACCTATAAGTATGTGGCTCCTTCTCTGGGCTAATTCCCCCAAATTGTACTCACAAGTTTACAAAGTGGGTTCCTGGAGAACAGCCATTAGACCCAAGCTCTAGGCATACCCTATGTGTACCCACATGTACCCAAAACCAGAGTGAGAGGTAGCAACCCTTAGAGACCTACTTTTCACCAATGATGCAGCACTTGCCTGTCACTCAGAGCATGAATTGCAGACCTTGATGGATCACTTCTCCCAAGCTTGCACGAACTTTGGACTAACCATTAATTTTAAAAAGATGAAAGTCATGTGTCAGAGTGCTATGTCGCCTCCATTGATACACATCGGTAGCTACCAGTTGGATGTTGTAAGCCAATTCTTGTATCTTGGTTCTATTGTCAGTGACAATTTGTCACTTGATTCTGAGATCAATCAGAGGATTGGGAAAGCTACTTCAAGCATGTCTAAGCTTGGCAAGCGTGTCTGGGCAAACAGTAAACAGACAAGACGAACCAAATTTGCCGTCTATAGAGCATGTGTCCTGAGTACCTTACTGTATGGCAGCAAAACATGGACTACCTACACTAGACAAGAGAAGAAGCTTAACAGCTTCCACATGCACTACTTTTGGCACATCCTTGGCATATCTTGGTCAGATAGGATCACCAACACAGAAGTGCTCCAATGTGCACAACTTCCGAGCATCTACATGCTACTGAAACAAAGACGGCTGTGCTGGCTTGGTCATGTGCACCGCTTGCAAGACGGGCTCGTTCCTAAAGACCTACTCTATGGCGAGTTAGCCTCAGGCCAAAGACCTGCTGGACACCCCCAGCTTTGCTACAGAGATGTATGCAAGCGAGACTTGAGGATTCTGGGAATAGACACCGGCAGCTGGGAGGAGATGGCCAAAGACTGTGCCCGATGGAATTCAGTACTCAGGAGCAGCTTGCGCGCAGCTGAAATGGGCATCCAAGCTCTGGAGGAAGAAAAACGAATGAGACGCAGGAACCGATGGGCAACAGAGAGCGAAGTTTTCCAATGTCCTCGTTGTGGCAGGAGCTACAGCTCCTGTATCGGACTGCATAGCCACACTGTAGCCTGTGGCTCTTCAAGGTGCTGATCCATGGTCGTTTGTCACTGGCGGAAGCCTACTACCCACATGTCCAACTATAGTTCAAGATCCCTCAGTGTTCTGCATATTAACAGTCAGCCAGCACACATAAACAGGTCTCAGAGAAAGCATTTCCTAAAAGACATGGGCAGCTTGAGGCAGAGTGGATAGAGAGCCAGACCTGGAGTCTTGAAGACTCATTCATCTTCTTGAATTCAAATCTGGCCTCAGACACTTATCAGCTGTGTGACCCTGGGCAAGTCACTTAAGCCTGTATGCCTCAGTTTCTTTAGCTGTAAAATGAGTTGGAATAGGAAATGACAAACCACTCTAGCATCTTTGACAAGAAAACCCCAAATGGGGTCATGGGCATGACTAAAAAGTGGCTCAACAACAAGAAAAGACATACTAAAAAGCTAGTTATGAACCATTTCCCTTCTAACCTAGGGGCACACTCTCCCACAAATATGCCTAGTGTCTATGGTAAGAATGGGTACAAACTTTGAGTAAAGCAGTGAGGCATACATATGGGGAAACATGTGACAAAGGTGACTCACAGGTCTGGTACCTCAGGGGCCCAATGTCCTTTCTTTCCTTAGGCTTCATAAAATTCCTTCAGAGGTATGTCACTACTGGATACACAGCTCAGCTGGACCCTGAGTTCCTAGACCTTTCGGCATCTTCATTTCCAGGGCTATCTCTCTCTGCAATCCACAGTTTGTTCTTTTCTTCACTACCATAGGTCATGCTCCTTGAAGATGCTTGGGCCTGGAGTTACTATGTCTCTGGACCTAGTTAATTTTAGAGCACTTTCCATAATTTTGTCATCATTATGGGGGAAATTGGCAGACATGTCCCAAGCTTTAGCTGCAACACGGGACCCTAGGTAAGAGGGAAAGAAGTATAAGACAAAGGCTGTTTGAGCCTCAGTTTTCAGATCAGAAAAATGAGGTTCAAAATATTTGTGCTACTTTTCCTATAGTGCTGAGGAAAGCATTTTATAAATTTATAATTGCTATCCAAGTGTGTCAGTAAGTAGTAACTGTCAGAACTGAATTCAAGTCCTAACTTTATGCCCTCTCTGCTGTTCCCATCTGTCCCTTGAGTAGCCAGAAGGGATGAAATTAAATTTGTCATTAAATTTGGCCTATTCCATTATTTTGCCTAGAGCCACCACTGAAGTCTTACTGCTCCTAGAAAGAGCATCATATTTACACTTGCTGGAAAGAATTTCAGGTCAAAGCCAGGAAGATCAGCCTCCTGGGAAGCCCCACAACTATCTGCCCCTCCTTTGTCTACAGCTGTGTCTACACAGCTACAGGCCAATGCTCTGTGACTCTAGTCAAGAATAAAATCTTAAATGATTTCTTTCACCTCGTTACTTGCAGGAGCTTGTGGCATATTGTAGAATAAACTGAATCTGGAGTCAGAAGACTTAAATTTGAGACTTAGGTTTGCCACATACTCGGTATATGAATTTGGGTGGTATAATGGAGAAATTGCTGGACCTGAGGTCAGGAAGACCTAGCTTTGTGACCTTGGGCAAATCACTTAGCTTCTGTTTGCCTCAGTTTCTTCATCTGTAAAATGGAGATAATAATAGCACCTACTTCCCAGGGCCATCGTGCAGACCAGATAAAATATTTGTAAGTTCTTAACACAATGCCTGGCATATGGTGAATGCTTGATAAATACTTGTTTCCTTTCTTCCTTACCCTCTTTTAGCTTTCTGTTTCCTCACCTATAAAATGGACATGTTAATATTTGCAAAATGTCTTTTTCAGGTCCTTAATGGAACATGAGTAATAAACTTCAAAGTGCTACAGAAAATGAGAGTTATAATAATTACAATTATTTTTATTAGTCATAGACAAATTGAACATTGTCATTTCTAGGATAATGGTGCTATCAGATATATGAGTGGAGAGGTGTTTTTGTTTTTGTTTTTTTTTTTCTTCCCATCTTGCTGTAATGGCTATTTGGTGCCCAGGAAAGAAGAGTGTTAATTAGTTTTCCTCTCTCTGCTCATCCTGGCTCAGCCTGCAGATGTTTGAGCAGCTGCTGACCAGATTCTCCCCCTTCCTTGGCCTCAAGGGAAAGGAGCCAGAGACAAAACTATCCTGTTGGGGGCCTGTTCTGAATGGGAAAAAAAAGTGACTAGGGAAGAGAGAGAATATGAGAGAGACAAATGAGAACTACCAACTGCTCCCCTTTGTCTTATTTTTCCCACATCCAATTTTCAAGCTCTTTAATCCTAAATAGAAGCCATTTTGAGAAAAATCAATAAATAATTATTCATCGAGTTTTTATTACCTTCATAGCCCTGTAATATTAAGGATTGGTCATCAGCTACAGTTATTGCTATTTAAGTTACTGTGACTTTAAGTGAATAAACATATTTCTCATCTACAAAGTGAAAATAATAATACTTAAGTTTCTTCCTTACAATAAGAAGTAAGGTTGTATACTGGAAAGAATGCTGGACCCATAATTGGGAGCCCTGGGTAGGAATCTGGGTTCTCATACTCACTAACTATGTGGCTCTGGATAAGTCACCTAACCTCTCTGAGACTCAGTTTTCTGTGATTTTAAAATGGGGATAATAATACTTATACCACTTCCCTTAGAGGATTGTTGAGAGGAAAATGCCTTGTATGCCATAAACTACTCTAGCAATGTGAGTTATTATTATCTACTTTGTAGGGGTGTTCTATGGATTTAATGGGATAGTATACAATGAGATAATATAAATGTATTCTTTTATTAGTGAGGCAGCATGGTGTAATGGAAACCATTTTAGGAATCAGTTGATCCAGCTCAGTCATCGGCCTTGGGTAATTAATTTCTTTGGGCCTCTGTTTCATCATCTGCAAGATGAGGGGGATGAACTACCTTTGAGTTCTGACATTCTATTTGTCCATGATGAGCTGCCTGTGAATCTGCTGTTTTGCTATTTCTTGACAAAAGTAAACGTTGAATTGTTTGGCATTATTAATAGCATTCATTGGAATCAGTCAATCAACAAACATGTATTAAGTATCCACTATCAGACACCCTGCTGAGCTCTGTGAATGTAAAGACAGAATGGAATAATTTCTCCTCTCAAGTAGCTACGTGACCAGAGGCTGTACATATATACATCTCTCTTCTATACCACCTGCCCTCATGATAATAATTAGAAATATTTTAAATAATATTAATAAAATGGAATGAACCTTGAACATCCTAATAAGTTCCTGAATTTTTCCAATATCAAGGATGAAAATCCATTCCATATCTAAGGGCTTTGATTTTGAGAATACAGGCTTTGTCACCCTAATTAAATTCATCCTGAAGGTAAGAAGGATCAAATCCCAATAGTTACTTTGGACAGATGCTATTTTTTTTCTTTTACAAAATTACAGACAAAATTAGGTTTACTTGATTTGTAGAATATTAGAGATTCTAGGTCTTCTAAATAAGACAGATCTAGATAGAATGAATCAGAATCAGGAGTCAGAGGACTTGAATTGGAATCCCAACTATCCTGTTTACTTCATGTGCATCAATGGGAAAATCATATACCTTCTCTGTTACTTTTCTCATCTCTTAGATGTTGATGTTGGATTTCATCTCTGAGATCAATTTCAGCACTGTTAAATTTGATCCTGTGTTCAAATCTTGCTTTTGTGCTTACTATCTGGGTGACAGAATGAGTTGAAAACTTCTGGACTTCCTTTTCCTCATGTTTATAATGAAGTAGTAGTGCTGTATAGCTTCTAAGGTTGCTTACATCTTGAAATCTAGGATTTGTTGTTCTGGGGACATTTGCAAATCATGGCTTCTGGTTTTCTTCAAGAGTCTAGGATCTGCCTTTATACTTATTCTCCTTTCCCTCATTTTATTTCCAGGGGTGGATATCCTCTTGCACTGAACATAATTATAAGAAGAGTATAATAATTGCTAATAATAGCTGGTATTTATACAGTGCTTTAAAGTTCACAGAGCACTTTGCTAATGATATCTCATTTGATCCTGACGGTCTTCCCCTTCCAGACTGATTCTTCTGGGAAGGCAAACTAGACTATTTTTTACCTCAATTCTTACCTAGCTTTAAAAACTGAATTGGTGCTGTCTCAGACAAATCAAGCCCCAGGAAAGACCTTAGCCAGGGTCTCCCACTACATACATAGCCATCACTGGTCATCCTGACCTATTTCTTGCCATTGGACTCTGATGACTCTGGAGGAGAGAGTGAGACTGCTGACTTTGCACAGTGCTGCCTCACTTAAATCCTACTCACTTACAAATCAAGACCTCACCTTCTTAATATCATCAGTCCTCTTTGAGAACAAAGGACAAACAACAATAGCAACAACAACCCCAGGAGGTAGGTGCTATCATTATCTCCATTTTATAGATGAGGAAACTGCAACAGAGGTAAAGTGACTTGCCCAAAATCACACCACTAGGAAATGTCTGAGGTCCAGTGCTCTATCCTTGCATATCTAATTATACTTCTCCTCCCTCTCTCTGGCTGGGGGTTGTTGTGAAGAACAAACTGAATGAACTAGCTTTGTAATCATAAAACACTATGTAAATGCAAATAAGCTGTGGGGTATAGTCAAGATCTGCTACTACATAGCTTTTTGACTTTGAAATAGTCATTTTTCTTCTCTATTTTTCTTGTTTTCCATCCTCACCTCTGCCTTTGAAGTCTTTGATTTCCTTGAAAGATCAGCTTGAATTCCACCTCCTACAAATGATTATATATTTATTTTGTTTATTTTTCAGTGTATATGTTATTTATTCTTTTACTTGTTTAATTTTTGTCTTTGTATCTCCAGTGCCTGGCACTTTGGCGGTGGGGAGGGGGTGAACCTGTGCTTTAAGAAGTAATAGGGAGCTCCTTTATGGATAAATTACTTCTGCCAATGAAGGTGAGCAACTTTTCTATTACTGTTTTGTCCAGGATTACTGAGAGGTTAAGTGTTTGGCACAGGGTCAGAGAGTCACTAAGTACATGCTGAAAGTCCAACTTGAATCCAGATCTTTCTGATTCCAAAGCTGAATGTCTTCTTTAGCAGAGCTTCTTCAACTTTTTCCACTTGCCATCCTTTTTTGCCCAATAAATTTTTAGGTGACCCAGGAATATAGGTAAATAAAATACATAACCTTTTACTGTTGCCAAATTTTTCCTGATCCCCACATTCATTTATGGAACCCCATGGGTGGACTCATAGTTTAAGAAACTTTGTAATATAGCATATCATTGTTGTTGTTAAGTCATTTTCAGTCATGTTCTACTCTTTAAGCCCAGTGAGGGTTTTCCTGGCAGAGATACTGGAATAGTTTGCCATTTCCTTCTCCAGTTCATTTTAAAGAAGAAACTGAGGCAGACAGGTTTAAGTGACTTGCCCAGGGTCACAAAGCTAGTAAGTCTGAGGCCAGATTTGAACTCAAGAAGATGAATCTTCCTGACTCCAGGTCAGGCATGATATCCACTGTGCCACCTAGCTGGCACTGACATACCACACTAGACATTTAATAAATTCTTGTTGAATTGAATAAAATTATTTTTAAAATGGGGACTTTATGTTTGATCAACTTTAAGTTGCCTTTCAATGTTAAAAATTCTAACAGTGCAAATGTTTCCTGAGCCCCAAGTCTCTAAGCAGCATGGGAGAGTTGGGAATAAAAAATATTAGAAGCAGTTCATTAGCAGGTTATGAGCTTTTCAAAATCCCATCAGTATTCCCACCACCCAATGTGCTATCTTGTCTCAAACTGATGTTTAATACACTCAGGATTCTGGCATTGCAAGGTAAATATTTAAATGTCCCTGTTTTTCAGTGGCTCTATTGCCTTTAGCCATTATCTCCACTTACTGAGCACCAGGAAGGGGTTAGGTATTCCAGTAGCAGCAAAATAGACAAGGTTTAGGACATATGTTAGACAAGGGCAAACCCAGCCAAATGAATTCTCAGGGGGTGGCTCTTGTGTGGCGGCTGAAACAATGCATGCTTGACTTGCAATCCTGCTCAGCTTATCACCTGCTGTCAGGGCCATGGTCTCAAAGAGCCTTCAAAGAAGAGATAAAGGGCTTTAAGGAGAAGGGTTGGGAACTGTATGGAGGATGCAGAGAAGGGGTTGCCCCATAAATATGGGCAAGGGGTGGGGGGTTATGGGGTATGGAATTTACAGAACTACTTAATGAGGGGAATAATGCCACTACTATTTATTTTGAATGAATGAATAAATGGAAAAAAAATTAAGCCCTTAATACATGCTAAATAAATTCAAAATGTTAGTGTCAATTGTCACTTTTTCCCCTTCATCTAACAAGTCACCTTAATTCTACCTCCGTAGCTTTTAGCATCTATTTACTACACTCTATTTGAACAAAGTTTATTAAACTATTATTTTACTTATTACTTATTACTATTTACAAGGCAATCTTGTATATAACGGATAGAGTTCTGGCTTTGAACTCATGAACCCTGGATTCATCTCCTGCCTCAAACTCACATATTATCAGTGTAACTACAGGCAAACCTCTTAATCTCTTAGTGCCCTTGGAAGTCTTTTAAGGATATATGTCTATATATTTAAGGATATATATGCATATATGTATGTGTGTATAAAATCAGTGATCTGCAACTCATCCTATATACACACAGACACACATATACATATACATGTATAATGGATGAGTTGCGCATATCCACTGAGGGTTTCCACATTCATATTGCCCTTACCTGTAACTCAGGACAACACTATCTCAAGACAAGACTATCTCTTTCCTCCACCTCAATCCGACCCTATAACTCACCAATGTGCAAAGCAATAACAATACAAAACCAAAAATAAAATAGTCCTTGCCCTTAGGGAGCTTATATGCTAGTGGAGAATGCTTCATGTATTCAAACAAGTAAGCAAAAGATAATTTTAAGAGGAAGGGAGTTGACCTTTCTGGATCAGGAAAGGCCCTGTAGAGAGGGAGGGACTTTAGAGGAACCTTGAAGGAAACCAAGGATTCTAAGATGTGTAGATGTGAAGGAAATTCCTTAAATCAGTCAGTCACTGGATATCTCTGTTGTGAATTCTGTGGATGATTGGGAAAATGGTGAAACCCTTATCAGTAACAGAGACCTTCAGAAGAAGAGAGAATTTCAGGGGAAAGATAATGAGTTCAGGTGTGGACAGGTTGAGTTTAAGGTATTTATGGGGCATCTAGTTTAAGATATCCAAAAGGCAGGACAGCTAGGTGGCACAGTGGATAAAGCACTGGCCCTGGATTCAGGAGTTCCTGAGTTCAAATCTGGCCTCAGACACTTGATACTTACTAGCTGTGTGACCCTGGGCAAGTCACAACCCTCATTGCCCTGCAAAAAAAAAAAAGATATCCAAAAGGCAATTGAATATTGTGTGATCCTGGAAGTTGAGAGAGAGGTAAAGGCTGATCTAGTAGATCTGTGGGTAGATGTGTGAGTCATCTGCACAGATGTGATCATTGAAAGCATGGGAGTTAATTTCACCAAGTGAAATAATAAAGAGGGAAAAGAACAGAGAGTCCAGGACAGAGCCATGGGGTACACTAATGATTAGTCAATGCGATGTGGATGAGTGTCAAGCAAAGGAGGCAGAAAAGGGATGGACAGACAGGTAGGAGGAGAATAAGGAGAGAGTTGTGTCACAAAAACCTAAGTTTGAGGAGGGATGAAAAAGTTTGGAAAAGTGCTCTGGTTTTTGGGATAGTGAGTCAATTATGGAGCTAAAAAAGGATTGCCTTGCTGCAGTGATGGTCCTGTCATGATTGTGTGATATAAAATTATAGTGAATCCACTCAGCACAATTTCATGATTTTCTCCAGCTTCATTCAGCATCATGGGAGTAGGAGTGATAAAGAGGCAAATGACTCAAGGTAAGATATTAGTATAAAGCTGAACTTGTCCAACAAGGGCTTCAGTTGTGGAAAAGGAGAGACTGTAGCCAATGCAAGAGTAATAGATTGGGTTGGGGGGCAGCTAGGTGACACAGTGGATAAAGCTCCGGCCCTGAATTTAGGAGGACCTGAGTTCAAATCCGGCCTCAGACACTTGACATGTAGTGGCAGTGTGACCCTGGATAAGTCACTTAACTCATTGCCCCCCCCCCCAAAGAGTGATAGACTGGAAAAGAACAGAGGAGTGGATTGATTGGAACATTATATTGCCTCTTTAATGGCATGTATGTCATTGTAAGAGATTGCCCTAACAAACTACACAGGAAATAAGAAATGGATGAATGACGAATAAGCATTCAGACTGATATGACACAACCTTAGGTTCTGAAAGAACTAGCAAATTTGGTTACTGAGCCACTGTCAATGATATTTCAAAGATGATGGAAAACCAGAGTGGTACCACATGATAGGGGAAGGGCAAATTTTCAAAATATAGAAGAAAATAGTATGCAAACTAGAAGTCAATGATTTCTATTTCAATTCCTGGAAAAAATTTTTAATGTATAATGAAAGAGAAGGTGAATATTTAGAAAGGGAACAGTGATTATACAGAGTCAACAGGGCTTCATCAAGAACAGGTCTTGTCAGATTAAACTCATTTCCTTTTGAAATAGGGTTGCAAAACAAATAAATGAGAAGAATGCTAGAGATATAGTTTGCCAGGATTTTAGCCAAGCTTTGGATAAAGTATCTTGCCGTAATCTTTTGCAGAAGATGGAGAAGAGATATAGATTAAACAATAATACAATTAAAATAATTTAATACAAGTTGAATGGACAGACTAAAGGGGACTTGTTAATGGCTTAGTGTCGGTGTGGCCAGAAGTCTATGATGGTGTGCCCAAGGGATCCATGCCATTTAATATTTTTATCATTGGCTTAGACAAAGGCACAAATCACATGTTTGTCAGATTTATAGATGTCATAAAACTAGATGTTAGAGCTAACACAGTGAATAGGATATGATAGGATCTTTAGAGGCTAAAATACCGGGCTAGTAAGAAGAAATACAAGTAGGATAAATGTAGTCTTAGACTTAGGTACAGAAAATTAAATTCACAACTATAAGAGGGGGGCATGAATAAACAGCAAAAAAGACCATGGAGTTTTAGTAGAGTATGATGACACTATATATATATATATATATATATATATATATATAATCATTGTGGAATAGAAATCAGAAAGGGTTAATGCAGTCTTAGACTGCCTTATGAGGGACATGACTTCCAGGAGTAGGGGAATAATAGTTCCACTATAGCCTGTTCTCATCAAATCTCATCTAGAACATTGTATTAAGTTCTGGGCTCCTTAAGGACTTGGATAAGCTAGAGATCGTCAAGAGAAAAGCAGTCAGGAGCATGGAAAAGGTCAATTAAAGTAATTAGAAATATTTATCCTGGAGAAGAGAAGACTCAAGGAGCAACATGATAGTTGTCTTCAAGTATATGAAAATGTATCATATGGAGAATTTGTTTTGTTTGGCTCTAGAGGACTGAATCAGGAGCAATGTGTGGGAATTACAAAGAAGGAAATTTATGCCTCATTTTAGGGAAAAAAACCAAACAAAACTTTCCAATGATTAGAACTGTTCAAAAGTATAGTGGGCTCTCTTACTAGGTAGTGGTTTTTCCCTCCTTAGACATCTTCAGTCCAAAGCTGGATGATCACTTATTCTGCATGTTATAATGTGGATTCTCTTAATATGTGATTTTAGCTACTGGCTCCTTCCAACCCTCAAAATCTGTGATGTGATCAAGAGTCATGGAACACTACAATCCCCAGAGATAAAATTGTGGGTGTCCCAAAGGTCAGTGGAGAGGCACATAGTGATTATAAAGTAAGCAGGAAAATAGTTGTGTTTTGCATTTAAGAAATGGAGTGAGATATGTTATTCAAGAAATGTACAACCTGAAATGCAAGTTATATATCAAGAGGAAGAGATAATAATAGATGGTCAGCCTGAATGTTGTACTTTGCACTCATGGATATTGAAAGATCTAGAAGAAGGCTTCTGCCATGGTGGGTAATTCCTCTATGTAGGAATAATGGGAAGATATGGATGTGAATAGTGTAAAAGACAAGGAGATGTGTCTTTTTAGCAGAGTTCTAGTCCATGTGTATTGTCATTATTTGTCTTCAAGTTACCATTATCTATAATTTAATTTTTTCAGTTGTCATCCAGACTCTTCCCTTGCCTAGTATCTGCTAGATGTTATTAACAATCTTGAAACTTCGAAAAGTTCAGTCTATAACTGCTATTGCTTTGGGTAATGAGAACATTAGCCATTGGCAATATCTTTATTAGCTTAATTAGGTGCAAATATCCTTATAAAATATGCTAAGTATGTTAAAGTACTGTCACAATTATCCAGGAAAATCATTCTAACTCATTTTATTCCTGTTAAATACTTCTCTTAACTCGCAATCAAAGGTATTGTTGGTGAGCCATATTCAGAAGTTTGTTTTTAAAATGTTTAATGTTTACCCTGAATCTTTTGATGTTTTTTCCCTTTTAAAAGTACAGGATGGGGGCAGCTAGGTGGCTCAGTGGATAGAGCACCGGCCCTGGATTCAGAAGGACCTGAGTTCAAATCCAGCCTCAGACACTTAACACTTACTAGCTGTGTGACCCTGGGCAAGTCACTTAACCCCAATTGCCTCACAAAAAAAAAAAAGTACAGGATGTCCCAAAAGCCTCTGTGATGTTTAAGTCACTAAAACTTAGCATTGCCACAAGACATTAAAGAATAAAACTGCTTTGAGATTTTGGGGATTAAGACTTTTTACCCTAAGATCCTGCATGTTGATACTTTGTGTACCCAAGCTTTGTACAATGGCTCATCTATATGTGTGGTTAATATAATTAGAAAAGTGATTTATGGCTTGAATTTGGGGGCTTAAAATATTATGTCTAAACTTTTTTTGGTGAGGCAATTGGGGTTAAGTGACTTGCCCAGGGTCACACAGCTAGTAAGTATCAAGGGTCTGAGGCTGGATTTGAACTCAGGTCCTCCTGAATCCAGGGCCGGTGCTCTATCCACTGTACCACCTAGCTGCCCCTATGTCTAAACTTTTGACAGCAAAGATTCTTTGGATCTTTGGATTTATAATTTTTTTTTTATCATTGTTGAAGATGTTGTGTGTGTGTGTGTATGTGTTTGTTATTGGATGGATTTATCACTGGGAGCATATTTGATGAACTGGGTGGGTCGAAGTTAGGTTGTGAAAGACTTTAATTCTAAAGAGAGGAGTTTCTATTTGATCCTAGAGACAATAGGGAGCCACTGGATCTTCTTGGCCAGCATGATGACAAAGTAGGACTTAAGCTTTAGGAATACCAATTTGGCAGCTGTGAGAAGTATCAATTATATATGGGAGAGACTAGACATTGGGGCCCATCAGGAATCTATTGTAATAGACCAGGTGAGAGATGCTGAAAACCCAAGATAGGCTAGTACCTATACAAGTAGAGAGAATGAGATAGATGTGAGAGGTATTAGGGAGTTTGCTAGTCATAAAAAAGAGCTATTCTTATCTTTGATATGGGTACTTATCTGAGAAGGACAGAGGACAGGAGAGGGCATAGTAATGATTGAGGGGAAGGTCTTTTGAAGATGGAGACTACTAATCCTGGACAATGCTCAACAAGGGTACCAATTTATACTTTCCCCCCTGATTGTCACAATGTTTGAAAGATCATTGCTTCAACAGCTAATCATGATGTTAAGTGATATAGAAAGCCTCTAGACCCAGGCATCTCTCAGCCATATCACTCTGCCTCACCTCTTCATTGCTTCTCCACAGAGTAGGACCAGACTGGGGCATTGTTGATGTCTCTTTTCTTCTCAGTGCAAGGATCCTCTTCCTCCCTACTTCTTTTTTTTGTGACTGAATGGATGCTAAAAACATGGTTGAAAATGAGGAATAGTGATCTCCATGGATGACTGTGGCAGCTCTGAGAGCATGGTAACAACCTTTTATCCCAATTTATGGAGAGCCCTGGAGTCTGGTAGGGCTCCTATCAGTTACATCTGAGCAGGATCACAGGGTTCAGGTATAGTGCCCCTATTCACTTTCTATTCCTTTTCCTGTTTCCTTCTTAGGATCATAGATTCAAAGCTAGAAGAGATGTTAAGAGATCATTTAACCCCATCCCAGAATTTTAGGGATGAGAAAACTAAACCCAAAAGGGTTAAGTGAATTTTTCAAGGTCACACAGGTAATAAGAAGAAGGACTAGAAATTTAATTAGTATTCATGTTCTTTTTACTATATCATATTTCCTCTAAATTCCTTCTTCCAATACTATATAAATGTGAGCTATCCATCCTATTCTCCTTTTATAGGCTCTCTTTCACCTAGAAGGTCTCAATGAAGTGTCTGTGGGTCTAGTGCTAGAGAGAGGAGCAAGTTTGGAAGCTTATTTTGAATTGGGGGGGGGGAATCAATTAATTATCTACTATTTACTTCAGTTCTCCATCTCATGGTATAGATAATCTCTAGAATTATTTTCATAGGCTTCTATTTTGCTATGGGGTGGAAAAGCTATATAATGTCACCTGAAACAAATCTGTAACCTCTGGAAAAGCTTGGAATATCATGCTCATCTTCTGGAACCTTGGAATTGCTGAATTGAATCATAAAAAGTGATCCATATGGGAAAAACTAAGTGGATGAAGATTACATCTTATCCATATTATGATATTCATTTAGATTGGCATATCCTTGAGTTAGACCATTGTGAAAGAAAGGATGTAAATTGGAATCTTTTAGTGCTTATCATGTGCTATTTGCTTTAAAAATATGACCTCATTTGATACTAATAACAACCCTGGGAGATAGGTACTATTATTATTATTATTATTATTATTATTATTATTATTATTATTTATTTTTTATTTTTGGTGAGGCAGTTGGGGTTAAGTGACTTGCCCAGGGTCACACAGCTATTCAGTGTCAAGTGTCTGATGCAGATTTGAACCCAGGTCCTCCTGAATTCAGGGCCAGTGCTCTATCTACTGTGCCACCCAGCTGCCTTGATAGGTACCATTATTATGCCATTTTACAGTTGAAGAAATCGAAACAAACAAAAGTTGAATAAATTTCCCGGGGTCACACAGCTAGTGACTTAGAGAGGTCTCCATGACTCAACAACCAATCCAGGTGCCACCTGTTGTAACTAGCATGCATCTTGGATATGCATTGCATATGGACAATTATATAGGCTCAGAATTGGATCAATTGCATTTGGGAATTTGCCCAATTCTTTTAATAATCCTCAAATCCATCTTATTAAGGGTAATATTCCTCATCAAAGCTACATGCCTCTAAACCATGGGATACAAAAATACCTAAAGAATTATTATTTCAGGTGAACCAGAGAAAAATGGAGAGATGCTAGGTGAGTGTCAATGTATTGCAACATATTACTGGAGATTATCTGAATGAGAAAAGTGGCCTAAAAGACTTCAAGGCCCTGTGTGACCAGAAAAAGAGATGGGCTAGTCATGTATGGATAGCAAGGGATAACAGATGGATAGCCCAAGTGGTGCCCTGGTAACCATGAAATATTAAAAGAACCAGAGGAACTCCTCCATCACACTGGGTGGATGCCACATGAAAGATTTAGGAAGAGACAGGAACATCAACTATGCATGATAAATAGAGGTGGAAGGATACATTGTGAAATGTTCCAGTGGAAGAAACACCTACATTAAAAATATGATTGGTCTGTCAAAATATTGAATCTTATATTTGGCTTTTAGGCAGTGCCTCCAGCTTTCATTATCATTTTGGGAAGGCATGGTACCTGGCCTTCACTTTCCTCTTGAATGAATCTTGCCTTTCTCTGAGCTCCTTCTTGCATGCTGCCAAGGCCCTGCTGAAATTGGACATGTGGGCCACCATCTTGTGCCAAAGAAGCAGCTGATAATAGCTCAATTTGGCCATAGAACCCTGCAGAGAGGCCACTTTCTTTTTTTGTTCCCCATGCCAATTAGAGAAATAGCCTGTGACCAAGGCCTGACTCTAGGAGGTAGAATCTGTTCACTCAGTAAGCAGCAGTCAATAATGCCCTGCAGTGCTAACCTCAAGTGGTCTTAAAAAGCCAATAAAGCATTCTCAGGTGAGGTCAGGAAAAAACAAAAACACACAAATCCTTGAGATGTTAGGCTACCAGGGAGATACAGGGAGATCTATAATGCTTGCAGGTGGAATTGGATTGGATTTGATAAGGGTAAGTTGGTAGAATAATAACTCATATTTGTTTAGCTCTTTAAAGTTTATAAAATGCTGTTCTTAAATAATCCTGTGTGGGAGGTAGCAAAGGATTTATTATCAGAATTGAAAAGGGTAAGTAACTGACACTCAGAAATAAGGTGACTCAACCACAGTCACAGAGCTAGTAAGTGTTAGGGATGGGATTTGAGGACTTCTGGTTCCCAGGTTTAGGAGACCTGCTTTTCTGGAAAGAAAAAAAAAATGCTCTGTGAATCATCTCAGCTATGGCTGTCACTGAACTGTGTATCTATTTTGAAACATTATGAGTGATGCACCTAATTTAGAAAATATTGACTGATGCAGAAGATTCATGCCTTCCAGGAGTAGAAGCAATCCTGGGTACCACAGATGGGCACCAGAAGTGGTTACCTATGTAGATGGGAAAGCGATGATCATGCAGGAGTCCTATTACAGGGCAGGCTTTTGGTGGTGGGTGGAGGACCTGGGTGCTATTCTACCTTTGACTAAGTGTCATCCTTAGGGCTGGTTGGAAAGTATTTACTGGTCAGTATAGCCTTGTATCCTCCACTTTTGGTGTTTTTGTAAAGTGTACTGTCATCCTTTCCTTTACTACTGCTTAAAAATTGTGAGCGGGTATGTGCGATGAAAAAGTTAAACTAGCATGCACCATTTTTACCTATCTCAACATCTGCCTTGACTTGCTTATTCCTCTCATCTTATTTCCTTGAACTTTGGGCTTCAGCTTTTTACTCACTCATACTTCTCCTTTCCTTAACATTTTCCTTCTCTTTCTTGTTTTTAGCCTTATTTAAAAAAATTTACTGCCTTATTCCCACCCTTTCCCACTCTTCCCCATATTCTTCTGTCTTTGCCTTTCCCTAACACCATGTCTCTCTAAGAACACCTATGTATGTATATCTTTTTTTTTAAATGCTCTAGTCATTCATTGATATCTATAGGAGGCATATCTCACCTCTCTATAGCCGTGAAACACAATCAATTAACTACACTAAATCATCCTTTCCACTTTTTTTTTTCAAGACTTGATCACTGAAATGGTTTTTTGATGCCATGGAAACTTCTCATTTCGATATAGTGAGCCTTCCCAGAGACTAAAACACTCTCCTTTTTAGTGATGTGATTTCAGAGTTCCCAGATGATCCGACTGTCCCAAGTCTTTCCTTGCTTAGGGCTAAAGCCAGAAATTCCACAGAAACCTTGCCTTATGTCTTTAGAGGGTAATTTTTACCTTTTTTTGTGTCATGGATTCCTTGTCAGTCTTTTGAAGCCTATGGACCCCTTCTTAGAATAATGTTTAAATGCATAAAATAAAAACGTATATGATTACAAAAGAAACAAATCATTGAAATACAGTTATCTATCTACCTACCTATACATCTATCATCTAAATAGCTATCATTTATTATCTAAATCAAAAATAAATAGAAGAAAATTGGTCAGAAGAAAATAAAAAGAAATCAACATGAATTCTATAATAATCAAAGTAAAGACAGGATGTGCAGAGACAACTTAGGGATCATTGGTTTTCAAGGAAAAATGATAAAATAAAATTTCTTGGACCATCAGGTTAACCTGTGCTAAAAAAAAACTTTGGCACCTGTCAATGCAAATTTTCTTGGGTGGGGCTCAAGGCCAAACACATCTCAATTTGAAAAAACATCTGAAAAAAGGTGTTTTTCTTGTTATTTTTAGGGGAAGGGTTGTCAGGGAAATGAAGATAGACTATGTGGTAGGATTATTGTTTTTTGTTTGTTTTGTTTTTGCAGAGCAATGAGGGTTAAGTGACTTGACCAGGGTCACACAGTTAGTACGTGTCAAGTGTCTGAGGCCAAATTTGAACTTAGGTCCTCCTGAATACAGGGCCAGTGCTTTATCCACTGTGCCACCTAGCTGCCTCTTTTGTTGTGTTTTGTTTTGTCTTTTTGAATTATTGTTTTCCCCATAACTACTCAACACAAATGCTTCTAAAGAATGAAATAAGTGCCTCTAGTAACTAAAGTTTAATCCTAAAGATCAGAAGATAGAAAATACATAAGTTAAAATATCTCATAAAATAATGTTGATTAATTTAAATACTTAAAGCTTCTATTCACCCTCTTAACCCAATCTTCAACACATATTGGGCACAGCCAAGATAAGCAACCTCTTAGGTTTGGGTTTTAGGGTTCAGATAAGGAATTCCCTGCTCAATTGTCCTAGCAGATGGCTCAACCTGAAACCACAATCTTTTTACTACTACTACTACTACTATTGCTGCTGCTGCTTCTAATACTACTGCTATTGCTGCTGCTGCTGCTACTACTACTACTACTACTACTACTACTACTACTACCACCACCAGTATTACTACTACTACCACCTCTATTACTCTCCACAAAAGATAGAAAACTTTGATATTTTCCATACACTCAAAGAAAAAAAAAAGAACTTCATCAAAGGATAAAAACCAAAACAAGAAACTAAGGATTTAGCTAATGGATCATAAGAAATGAAAAAAAAATAAATTAACATGATGTCTAAATATAGCACTCCCCTATAAAGAAATCATGTATGAGCGTGTGTGTAAAACATAAAAGGAAGTCATTTAAATAGGGAGAAAAAGAAAGGAAAGAAGCAGAAGGGATCCAGAAATCTACTCTACCCCTGAAAGTGAAACAGGAAGGGATAGCAATTTTCTTAATCTCTTAACAAATATGAAGGATAATGGAAAGTGGGTCTAATTGTGCAATGGGAAATGGAAAAGAGTCTTTAAATAATGTTCTCCTTGGTAAAGGAGAGAGGATTGACATATGTCTGTGATAAGAGGAAAGGGCTTTATATTGGCTTTCATTTAGGGGTGAAATAGCCACTGTAGGAGACCATTACTGTTGAACAAGTATTCTGACTCTCAGGACCCTGCCCCCAATCAAAAAGAGGAGATATATATGGGTCAACTCTGAGGGTGATAAGGGAGATGTATCGATCAAGAGATAGGATACATTGATCATAGGAGTGATAAGTGAACATGGTAATGTCATAAGTTAGGACTGTGTCCTGTAACTTGGCATATGCCAAGTCCACATGTGGTAAACAAAATCACTACTTCTTTTGTGAATTGATATTTTTGGGAATAGGACTTTGAGGGGAAGGGGCAGCTAAGCAAGATAAATAAATGCATGTATAAGGTGAAAGAGTATTGAAGTGATATCTACATATGCACTAATTAAGGCTAGAGGCTAGAGTCTGGAAGAGGGAACTCAAATTTGTTATTCAAGAAGCTGTCCCTCTCTTGAGCAACATAAAGAATAAATGAGCACAGATAAAATGAAGAGATGAGTAGAACTCGCATTAGACTAGAAGGGGATATAAATAAAGGAAGACAGAGTAAATGAAGACATCTAAGAAAAGGGTGCCATAAAAGAATGTTGCTTCAGCTAAGAGGTTAAAGTAGTGGTGGGGGGAGGGTAGGAAGAGGATTTTGAACCAACATTCCTTTGGGTTTAGAAAGGGAAAGATAATGATAAGGGGGAAATATGTAAAGAAAGAAGATTAATGGGAAATTAATATTTTAAATGGAGGCAGCTATATGGCTCAGTAGATAGAGTGCTGGGCCTGGGAAAAAAAAGACCTGAGATCAAATCAGGCCTCAGACACTTACTAGCTGTGCATCCCTGGGTAAGTCACTTAACATATGTTTACCTTAATCCACTGGAGAAAGAAATGGCAAACTACTCCAGTATCTTTGCCAAGAAAATTCCATGGATAGTGTTAGTGTGTTATGGTTCTCAGTCACAAAGAGTGAGTCAGACACAACTGAAATACAATAATAAGAGATAATGGAAATCAGTAAGGCAGGGATGTGAATGGGAATAGAGTAACATATTAGCATACATGTAAAAAAACAAGTATGAGGAAATAGGACTGGCTTAAAAAGAGTAAGGGATAAAATTAGTACAAAAGAAAAATGCAAACCTAGCAATTATATTCTTAAAAATGAACAGAATAAGCAAGCCAATAAAATGAAATGGAAAACATAGATTAAAATAACAAAACCCAATTTTTTGTATGTGTACATGAAAAGCATTTAAGAATAAAGACTTATAAAGAATTAAAATGAGAACCTGGCACAAAGTATATCCGGTGTCAGCTTATTCTAATAAAGCAGAATCTGAAATAGTATTATCAGACAAAGCAAAAATGAAAAATCAAAATGTCAAGAGAGAAACTTGAAAAGAAAAGCAATACTGTATTATGATTAGGGAACCAGAGGCAATGAAACAATACCATTTTTAGACTTCTAGGTACTGGGTGATTTATTACCAAATTCAAGAAGGGGAAAAAAAGTTAGCTAAATTTTAAAAGTACATAAATATTACCAAAATAATTGCAATGAAGTTCCCTGTCAGAGGATCCTAAATGTAATAAAAAGGCTAAATGAAAAGGAAATTATAGAATTAAACACAATCTTGGAGAAATTAGACTTGAAAGATATATAATATTTTCAGGGTGAAAAGTTTGAAGAATGTACTTATTTTTCAGCATCAAATATTACCTTTCCCAAAACAGACCATGGGCTTGAGCACAGAGCAAATGAATACAAACACTTGTAGAGGGAAAGGAATATTAAGCATATTCTTAACATATAATAATATGTTAATTAAGTAAATAATGTCAGTAAAAATTTGTTATAAAATAATGGAGAAAACAGAACAAAATGTCTTATGCCTAAAGATTTAATAATGACATGAACAATAAGTGAGTCAAAGAGTATATCATAGAAATAATGAACAATTAAGTGAAAAAAATAATAATGAAATAACACAGGAAAATACTTGTATATATTTAACATATATAATATACAATACATATTAATATATTATTTATTATGTGTTAGTATACTATATATGTATATATACCAATGCTTAGAGAAGGGAAAAATCCCTGGGAACATATATTAACAAAAAAAGAAATGGATAGCATCAATGAGCTGAACATATAATTGAGAACTAAAAAATAAACGTTCACCAATTAAAAAATAAGCAGAATTTTTTTAAAAATCATGGTAGAAATACATGAAATGGTAAAATATCATAGAAATGGTTAACAAAGTTAATAGCTCACATTTGAAAAAAACCCAGCATTCTGCAATTATATGATTGTAAAATGGAGAAGTTAGATTGCCTACGAAAATACAAAACACCAGAAATTAATAAAATAATAAAGATCTTGAAGAACCCAATCTTAGGAGGAGCAATTGAATCAGTAATAAAGGAATTCAACAAATCTTCACAAATGCAACAGTGCTATTCTAGAATAATTTACAGATTAATTATATCAAATATTTAAAGAGTAGCTAATAGCTATGCTACACAAATCATTCTCATTAGTTGAGAAGGTACTCTATTAGACATCATTAATGAGAAAAATATAACATTATTCCATTAAAGAGGAAGTGATAAAGCAAGGACATAGAACTATGAACTATTGTCAGTAATGACAATTGATGAGAAAAGTAAATTTAATTCTAACAAAAACAACAAAAAGAAAAAACCCTATAACAATTTATCTAAAAATTTTCACTTTGACCAAGTTGGATTTTTACTAGAGATGCAAGGATTTTTTAACTTTAGGAAAATATTTAACAAATTGTTCATTATTAATACATTTAAAAATGCAAACAATTTAAACCACATGATTAAATCAATAGATGCAGGAAAAACCTTTGACAAAGTATAGCATTGATTTTTATTCAAGGCCTTTAAAATTCTTAAAAACATAGGAATATAAAGGTAAAATATATGTATATATATATACATATATACACACATACATATACACATACACACATATACATACATATACATATGCATATATAATATATATGTGTGTGCATAGGCATAGTTACACTTATCAACTATGGAGAAACACTACTTTTTTTTTTTTTTTTTGCAGGGCAATGGGGGTTAAGTGACTTGCCCAGGGTCACACAGCTAGTAAGTGTTAAGTGTCTGAGGCTGGATTTGAACTCAGGTACTCCTGAATCCAGGGCCAGTGTTTTAACCACTGCGCCATCTAGCTGCCCCCAACACTACATATTTTAAAAAGAAAAATACAGGGATATAGTAAAGATGTCACCTCTCCTCACTATTATTTGATATATTTCTAGAAATGTTAGTTGTAGAAGTAAAACAAAAGGGGGAAGAGATTACAAATTGCCCAAATGGCAATATCTGAAGATGATGAGATGAGATACTATATGAAATCCTGTCAAAATCAGCAAAGAAAATAGTTAAGTTAATATCTTCATTAAAATAGCAAGTTAAATTAATAAAGCCTCATGAGCATTTCTATATAGCAATAACAAAAATAGGAGGAACTAAGAGAATATAATATATATAAAAAATTAAATCATTTTGAAATTTCTTTTCATACCAGCAAATAGGCTGAGCTGGTGAAATATTCAGTGTTGGAGTAGCTGAGGGAAGAAAAATACACTAATATATAATTGGTAGAACCATAAATTTGCCAAAATGTTATGGAATGTAGTTTGGAATTATATGAAAACATCATTAAACTTTTCATACCATTTGACCTAAAGATCCCACTGCTATCAAAGCCCCCCCCCCAAAAAAAAAGTCCTATCTATTCCAAATTATTTATGGTTGCATTTTTTTCATGGTGTCAAATAACTGAAAACAAAATGGATGCCCATCAATTTAAGATTAGCTAAATAAAATGTTGCGCATGAATGAAATGGAATACTATTATGCCATAAACATCCACAAACATGAGGAATTCAGGGAAATTTGGGAAGACTTGTATATACTCAAGCAGAGTGAAGTTAAGTGGAATCAGGAGACCAACATGCATAACAACTATGATAATGTAAATGGAAAGAACAATAAAAGTAAATAGTATACTGAAATTGTAGAAAAAACAATTCTTGGCTCTGCCACAAATGTAAGGAAATGTACTTCTATCCTCTCGTTGTAGGGGTATGAAATAACACATATACTGTCAAATGTGGGTGATATCTAAATGCATTTTTCATACATTATTTTTTTTCCCTTATTTTGGTACAACATAATGTTTACTGACTAGGTGTGTCCATGAGTATGTGGGGGAGAGACAGACAAAGATAGAGATTAAAAGAGAGAGAACATAATTGGAAATAACTGTGAAGAAAAAACAAATAATAAGAATGATAACATAGTTTTCAAAAATGGCAAGGGGTCATTGGGCTTTCTCAAGTACCTAGTAGGTTAGGGATGGAACTAATATTGAGTATCAGGGACTTAGGGTTAGAAAGGACCTTAGAGGCCAACTAGTCCTTCCCTGTCATTTTACAGATAAGAGACTTGAGGGTCAGAGAGTGACTTATGGAGATAGTCAGTGGTAGAAGTGGGGTTTGGTAGGTAAGTGTAGCATGGAAAAACTAATTCATAATTTTAACCTAGGCTCGATCTTGAATATAGGTAATCATAATTCTATGCCAAGTTTTAGGCTTTTTTCTTTACCCTATGTCATTTCAATTTGTGAATTTCGACCTTTCTGAATATTGATGGTAGTGTGTTAAAGTGGAAAGAACATTGACAAAGAGATAGGAAACATGCTACTATTCTGTTCTAACTTGTTACCACCCTCAGCCAGTGCAGTCTTCTTCTTTTACAATAGGGTTGATGGTTATTAAGCATGTACTATGTCCTAGGCACTGTGCTAAGCATTAATGATACAAATACAGGAAGACAGTCCCTGCCCTCAATGAGTTTACAATACAATAGGGTATGACAATGCACTAAAGGAAATGGCAGGGTGGGGCCAGGGCTTCTAGGTGGCCCAGTGAATAAATCTAGACTATGAGTCAGGAAGACCTGATTTCAAATCCTGTCTCAAATACTTACTAGTAAGATGACCCTGATTAAGCCACTTTATCACTTGCTGTCTGCCTCAGTTTCCTCATCTGTAACAGAGAATGTTAATAGCTCTTATTGCCCAGGGTTGTTTTAAAGATATTAGATATTTGTAAAATATGTCATAATCTGCAAAGTCTCACACATATGTGTGTGTTCATACATACATAAATGTTTGTAAACATATACATGTAAGTAGGCCCAAAGTATCATAAAGGTACAGAACTGAATCCTAGCAAATTTAACATTTGTTTACTTGTTAGGACATAGAAACTCAGGTTCCCATGACTCCTCACCCCCTCCCCCTGCCCCAAATTTCACTTACTTTTTGGACAAGGCTCCCAGCCCCAAATAAACATCAAAACCACATAAGGACAGCAAACCACATATACTTCTCTTTGGCCATCTACAAACATTGCCAGACATCACAAAAGGGACAGTTGATTTATTACACATAGATCACAAGTAGGCCTAAATGTTACTGTTGGTGATCATGGAATAACCCAAGCAATAGAATCATTAAATACTACAGGTGGAAAGGGAACTAGTTCAGCCCTTTCACTTTATAAATAAGAATAGTGATGTGTAGAGAGGATAAGTGATTTGTCTAAGGACGTAGCCCTGGTGGTAAAGGAGAACTAGAATTATTCATTTCTCCTGACACCCAGTTCCCAAATCCTAATATTGTATCCTATCTAAAAAAAGGCAGCATGGCCCAATGAGGAGGATACTGGATTTGGAGTCAGAGAACTTGGGTTCTTCCACCTATTAGCTGTGTGACTTTGGGTGAGTCACATAGCTTTTCTGAACCTCAGTTTCATTATCTGCAAAATGAAATAATTAGGCTAGATGATATCTAAGGTTCCTTTCAATTCTAAATGACTTTATGAATCTATGAATGAATAGATTTTGAATACCAAAAGAGGAATATGTGTATATTATACATTTGCATATATGTATATACATATACATGCATTTATATATGTATATGTGCACACATGTATGTCTATGTACATTGTTTATGCATACATATGCACTATATATATATATATGTATATATATATATAAATAAATATAACAAAGGAAGCTTGGTTAAATTTTTTAAATGAGTGTGGATGAATTCTGTGCTGAATCTTATCCAATTAAATTAACAGGCTATTAACATCAATTCATGGAAACCTATTGTATAGAGGATATAATGGCTAAGGGATAATAATAACATACAGTTTTAGCTCATTTAACATTTACAGTGACATTTATATAGCTTCTCTTTGAATCCACAATACCTGACTTTAAAATTTTGAAGTAATTTTGGTCTCCAGGACCCTGCCATCAACATATATCATAAGGACTTCAAGTTGTTATGTTGAATCCTATTTTTCCATTACATTCTGATAGTTTGAATGCATTAAAAGATTTTCAGAAAGTAAATGGTTAGATATGAGGCAGTATACTTTAGTGGAAAGAGTACTGAAATTGTATTTAGAAGACCTGTGTTTGAATTTTACTTCTACTTTTTACTACCTGTTTGAACTGGGGTAAGTCACTTTCATTATCTGAGCCTCAGTTAATTTGTCTTAAAAAGCAAAGTTCAGACTAGGTCATAAGGTCCTTTCTACCTTTAAATCATAGGATTTGGGCCTAGGGCCCCATAATAATGCCTTGTTAGAATTCTTTCTAGAGCAATGAATTTAGTTATGACTTGTAATTTCTACCAATTCCTCACTGCCTTGATTAATGTAGGGCTTGCTTTCTCTGCTGGTCAGTGCAGACCATTAAGCTAAAACAAGTTTGAATAAAACAAAGACCACCAAGATAGTTGTTGGTGGAAAGTGAGATTTTTTACCATCAATGGAACAAGAATTGAGCAATGATACAGGAATATGTACCCAATAGCTCTAACAAGGGTACCAGCCTCTTTCCCACTCTAAGGCTGCCTGTAACTAACACATTAAAGCAGGGGATGGTTGTTCAGTGTTTTCAAATAAGAAAGAAGAAAAATGGGTGAGACTTCATTGTGGGAGATCAATATAGCTCTCTGGAGAATATAGACCTGGGTGCCACTTCCTGTGTGTGTGTCTGTTTTATCTTGTGTTGCATAAGTCTTGAGGGAAAGTCTCATGCACTGAGTTATATTATAAGATGCCAGAGGTCTCTGGGATACAGAATACCACAAAGCTGGTCAGTGATGACTTTGAGTCATAAGGTCCCCGATAGCTGCCTCCTTGAGGACCCATTTTTAAGTCATTTCTGATGTCTAAAGAGGCTGGAATCCCATGGGAGGGAGAAATCCTACCCAAGTTTTTTTCCACACTGCAAGCCTTTTTCTTCTTCTTGTGTTTTGAGAGCTGGATCGTTAACTACATGAGACGATGCACTTATTGCTAACTAGCTGTCAAGTTGTAGAACAAAAATATCAGCCATAATTATATTCATATCACCAGCTTTGGCATTAAAGTTAATCTGAAAAACACTCATTTTTCCTAGGCTCCGTTATATAACCAGCACTTGGATGCAGTTATGGTTCACTGTCAGGCTTTATTCTACTGTGTTTCAGCTAAGAGTGTTACTTGACAACTGTGAAAATTCTGGCTTGCCCTGTGTCTGTCTGTAAGGGGGAACCTTTAAAGAGCCTGACATTTGTCAAATGAAGCTGTTATCAGGATAGACTATTTTTAGGGCACTCTTTAAGCAACACACTTTAGTTTTCAGGTATTGGAGTTAATGAACTGCCTTCTGTTTCAATAGAGAAGATTTTAGAAATAGTTTCCTTGAGCAGAGGAAATCATAGGATTTAGACCTGAAGAGGATCATAGTGGTCAGTTAGTACCTTCATTCTAAAGTCATTGGTAGGACCTTTAATGTCTTGGCACAAGCCTCAGGAAAATACTTCATGAAAACAGCATGAAAATCACTGGGTGGGTAACACCTTTGAGAGCAACCTCAAGTCTTCAGGAAAGAAGGTCCCCCCTGAAAAGGAGACCCCAAGACACTGTGGCCTGAGGGAGGAAGAAGAAATAAAAACTCTGGAGGACAAAGAGGTTGTTGCTAGAGTGGCTGCTGCTGGGGGAGGAAAAGGCAGTATTAGATAAAAAAGAATCTCATCTGAGATGCAGTTGTTGATTTTTTTAAACTTATTTTTCTTGCTAACTGGGTACTAAACTTACTTTTTAAAAATGAATGTCAGGTCAGCTAGGTGTTGCAGTGGATAAAGTACTGGCCATGGATTCATGAGGACCTGATTTCAAATCTGGCCTCTGTCACTTGACACATTACTAGCTATGTGACCCTGGGCAAGTTACTTAACCCTCATTGCCTCACCAAAAAACAAACAAAAAAAAATGCATGCTGAGAGTTTGTAAGTACTGTTAACCTCCTTTACTTTTCAGTGCTCTAGGTCAAAGGTCTTATTACCCTGGATCTAGATATGCTATGGAGCGAAAATTTAAACCAGTTCCCTTGGACTTCAGATCTGATGTTTTTTTCCATTATATTTCATTACCCTTGCTAATACCTTATGTTTTTCAGAAACATTGGGCAACTTAAGATCCTTATAGTTGTCTGGAAGCTAGTAGAGTTGAAAGAGTTCGAGTCTCCTGATCTAGCAAAGATATTTACTTTTGAGACATGGGGCAAATCTATAGATCTTTATTTTCCATTAGAGACATCAGAGGATTTTTATTATTTTACATTGCATCTCATATTTCTGAACAACTGTCAGCTTTATAATACACTGCTCTGATGCCACCACCCTATTCTCATGCCCTAAAATGACATCATATGAAGTACAAATACTTTGGCCTGGCATTCAAGGCCTTCTAATTTGGTTCGAAAACTATCCTTCTAGTCTTAACTACACTCCTCCTTTCTGTGTGCTTTATCCTACAGCTAAATTGTACTACTCCTGATTGTTAGAAATCATCCTCTCTTTTGCCATTTCAGTGCCTTATATTTATCATTTCTCTATGGAAATGCTCTCTATCCTTCACAGTCAGGCTTAGGTGCTGTGGCTTCCATTGACCCTTTAAAAAAATCTCTTTCTATCCACTTTGATCCCCAGGAAATATTCTTTTTCCTTCCTCATTTGTACTTCTCCTATAGACTTGTTTTGTTCTATCCTTGCCTAGCCTAGTGCCTGATACTTGGCATAGTGCCATGCATTGTGTCTGTATTCAGAGGATCTGATTTTGAATATTAGCTTGGTTGGTTTTTGCCAATTTGAGCAGGAGAAAGACAATCTCTGGATGTAGGTTTCCTCACCCATAAAATGGCTTTGACTAGATGTTTCCTTATGATCCTTTTTAGTTCTGAATCTTATGATCCTAGGAGCTAATTAAATTGTGATTGAATTGTAGTGTATTGGAAAGTCAAGAGTAGTGGAAAAAAAATGCTGGACTTGAAGTCAGAAGACCTGGATTTGAGCTTCAATAGTTAATAATACTAACATAATTACATTTAGATAATTTTTTAATATTTACAAAGCACTTTATGGAAGTTTGCACATTTGATCTTTACAACACTGTGTAAGGTAGGTGCTAAGAGTATCCTAATTTTACAGACAAGGAAATTGAAGCACAGAGGGGATAAGTGATTTGGCCCGGATTACACAGCTAAAGAGTGTCTGAGATAGGATTCAAATTAAGATATTCTTAACTCCAAGTCCCAAACTCTATATACTGTACCACCCAGTTGCCCTAATACCTCTAGGACCTTAGACAAATCATTTCAGTTTTCCAGACTCCATTTGCTTTTTTCTTCTTTTTCCTTAAAATTTTTTTTTTATTGAATAGAATTTTATTTTCCAAAATATATGTAAAAACAAATTTTAGCATCAATTAAAAAAATTGTGTTCCCACTTCTCTTCCTCTTCCCTTCCCACCCCCTACCCACTAGAACTCAAGCATTTCAAAATAAGTTATACATGAGTAGTCATGGAAAACATTCCCATATTAGCTAGGTTGTGAGAGAAAACAGTAAAAAAAAACCCACAAAATTTAAGATTGAGGAATTGTAAAAGAGGAAAAGAAAAATAAAAAAAAATGTGTTTCCATCTGTTTTCAGATACTATCAGTTCTTTCTCTGTAAATGGGTTGCCATTTCATAAGTCCTTCAGAGTTATATTGGATCATTGCCTTGCTGAAAATAACCACATGCTTCCCAGAAGATCATCTCATACTATTGCTGTTATTTTGTATACAGTACATTTCACTCTGCTTCAGTTCATTTAGGTCTTTCCAGGTTTTTCTGATAGTATCCTGTTCATCATAACCTGAATAAAGTACTTTAACTTGACAAATAATTTTCTTCATATTAGCCCAGCAAAGTAGGTACCATATGTTTTGCCATTATAATCAATCATCATAAATATTTCCCTCCATCCTATTCCCTTCCCATGATATTTACTCTATTTTCTATCTTCTTTTAACCTATTCCTCTTCAAAAGTGTTTTACTTCTGACTGTCCCCTCCCCTACTTTGCACTCCCTTTTTTCACCCTTTCTTCCTTATCCTCTTCCCCTCATACTTTCTTGTAGGGTTAAATAGATTACTCCTCCCAACTGGGTGTGAATGTTATTCCCTCCATGAGCCCACTCTGATGAGTTAAAGGTCTTTGAGCTAATTTTGTGTTCCAAATTTTCTTCCCCTTTCCTCCTCAACCCTCCCTATGAGATCAAGCAATTCAATATGTCATACTTGTGTAGTTATGCAGAACATGTTTACCTTCCTCAAAAGTGCTTTGCTTTATACTGCCCTCTCCCTCAATCTGCCCTTCCCTCCTTCACCTCTTCCCCCCTTCCCCTTATCTCCCTCTCCTTCCTCAGGGCAAAAATATATTACTATACCTACTTGAGTATATATGTTAGTCCTTCTTTGAGCTAATTCTGATGATATTAAGGTTCACTCACTCCCCAATTCCTTCCCCCTCTTCCCTTCCCCTCCATAAGCTTTTGTCTTGTTTCCTTCATGTGAACAACCTCTCCCCAGACCATCTCTCCCCTTCCCCCTCCCCCAGTCTATTTCTCCTACACCTCAACCCTATTTTAAAGATGTCATTATGGGTTAGTTAAGTGGCACAGTGGACAATGCACTAGCCTTGGACCCAGGAGGCCCCAAGCCCAAATCTGGCCCCAGACATAAGACACCCCACTCTGTCTGCACTAGAAAGAACAAAACATAAATACTTTACAGATATCATCCCTTCATATTCAGTTCAGACCTGTGTCCTCTGTGAATTCCTTACTGAGATAGTTCTTAAGATTTAGAAGTATTATCTTCCCATGTAGGAATATAAACAGTTGAATCTTTTAATATCCCTCATGAAGTCTTTTTCCTGTTTATATTTTTATGCTTCTCCATGGTCTTGCAATTGAAAGTCAAATTTTCTATTCAGTTCAGGTCTTTTCATCACAAATGCTTGAAAGACCTCTTTCTCATTGAAATCCCATTTTTGCCTCTGAAAGATTATACTCAGTTTTGCTGGGTATGTCATTTTTGGCTGTAGTCCCAGTTCCTTTGCCCTCTAGAATATCATATACCATGCCCTTCGGTCCTTTAATGTAAAAGATACTAGATCTTCCTTTATCCTTATTGGAGATCCACAGTATTTGAATTCCTTTTTTCTAGATGCTTGCAGTATTTTCTCCTTCACCTGGGAGTTCTGGAATTTGGCTATAATATTCCTGGAGGTTTTCCTTTTGGGATCTCTTTCAGGAGGTGATCAGTAGATTCTTTCAATTTCTAGTTTAGCTTCTGCTTCTAGAATGCCAGGACAATTTTCCCTCACAATCTCTTGGAAGATGGTGTCTAAGCTCTTGTTTTGGTCATGGTTTTTAGGTAGTCCATTGATTTTCAAATTATCTCTCCTGCCCTCTATTTTTTCATTCAATTGGATTTGCTTTACTGTGTCTTGGTTTCTCTTAAGGTCACTAACTTCCATTTGTTCAATCCTATTTCTTAGGCAATTATTTTCATCAGACTGTTTTTTAATCTCCTTTTCCATTTGGCTTTTCAAACTGCTGACTTTTTTCTCATGACTCTCCTACATTGCTCTCATTTCTCTTTCCATTCCTTCCTCTCTCTACATCTTCATTCTATCTCTCCTACTTTCTCTTCAAAGTCCCTTTTGAGAGTTTCCATGGCCTGAGACCAGTTCATATTTTTCTTGGAAGCTTTGTGTATTGGAGCTTTGACCCTGTTATTATCTTCTTCTTCTGAGGTTGTATTGTGGTCTACCTTTCCCCTAAAGATGTTTTTGATGGTCTGCTTTCTCTGCCTACTCATCCTGGCTTACTACTTCTTGGCTTTTTACTCCTTCTTAAAGTGTAGCGCTGCTTCTAGGACACACCGTTCATGCTACAGCATGGCCCAGGGTGTGACTGGGCTTCTCAGCCTGACTGGCTTGTGAGTGAGTAATCACGACCACTTTCTCTTTGACCGGAAAACAGAAGTCTGATTGAACTCTGATTCTCTATGGTCAGAAGCTTGGCATGCTTTTGCCCCTCCCCCACTGGGTCACCACCACTTGATTCAGCCCACTGGTTCAGCCCCAGGGTTCTTTGGCCCAACTCCAGTATATACTGCCTCCACCTTACCCCGCCTACCCCTGAACCCCTTCACCAGTCCATGATTGGAGCCTCAGAAGCTGCTGGTGCTGAAGACTGTGACATGCACTGGAAGCACTATCCCTGGCTAGGTCCGGACTGTGCACTGAGTTGTTCAGCCTGATCAGTAGGTGATCGGAATTGCCCTCTTTTGTGGAGAAATAGTATCACTCTGTTCTTATGTGCATTAGGCTGTTCTGGGTTTTAATATTTTACCGCATTATTTGGGTGTGAGTGGACGGGTTTATCTGGAGCTTGTGAGCGTCACAGCCTCTCCTCTGCCATCTTGGCTCAGGAGCCCAGACTCCATTTTCTTAATCTTGAGAATATCAGGATAGTGTTAGAGGGAATAAATGATGTCAAATGTCCCTCCAAACTTGAGAATTCAGGGAATTATTTGCTGAATGTGTATCCCTAGTGGATAGCACATAAAAACTCATTTATAAATATCCAGGATTTGTTGAATTTAACAGCAAAAACAACTGAGAAATATTTAGTTGTTGTAAGAAAACTGCACTGTAAATCTCTGGTAATAGCTCCTTCCATAGTAGATGGAATGCTTAGGAGGAAATAAATGAACCCACCAAACAGGGATCTAAGAAGTTAAATTAGTATTTGTGGTGTTGTGATGCTAGTAGTTCAACCTGGGAGGGAATGAATGATAGGAATAAAGTCTTGGGTAGTTTCCCTCAAAGATACTGCCACTTAGTGAATATTATAACCCTATTTTTCTTCCTTGTATTTATCTTTGAATTGGATAGTTACAAAATCTTCAGGATTGGAAGGGAATGCAGATGCCATTTACTGGATTTGAATATTGATAGGAAAAAAAGATCACCCATCAGCTTGCCATTGTCCAACCTTTTCCTGAAGATTCCCATGAAGGAGAACCTGCTTCTAATTACGGCCATACATTCCACTGTGGAATAAGTAAAATTGAAGAAGGTTTTCCCTTATACTATGTTGAAATCTGCTTTGTAATTTCTACTCACCATTCCTAGTTATTCTTTCTATTCCCTCTTCCATATGACAGCTTTTAGAATGTCCAAATACAGTTCTAGAGAAGTTTATAGCTGAATCTCTTTCTACAGTTTAAATATTCTTTTCAAAAAATTCGGTGTTATTTTCTCTTCAGATCTGCATTCTCTCGCTCCCTATTCCCCACCTCCACACAGAGTAAATAAGAAAACAAAACCCTTGTTTTAAACATATATGGTTAAGCAAAATAAATTCTTGCATTTGCCATATATATATGCACATATACATGCTTGTATACATATATGTATGTATATGTATATGCATATAAGTATATGTTCAGTCATTTTTTTAGTCATGTCTAACACTTTGTGACCCCATTTAGGGTTTTCTTGGCTTAGATACTGGATAGTTGACCATTTCCTTCTGCAACTTATTTTACAGATGAAGAAACTGAGGCAAACAGGGTTAAGTGACTTGCCCAGGGTCACAATTAGTAAATATCTGAGGCCAGATTTGAACTTAGGAACATGAGCCTTTCTGATTCCAGGCCCAGTATTCTTTCTATCACATCATCTAGCTGTTCCACATATATACACACATGTATGTGTGTGCACACATATATAAACATACATATGTGTATGTATATGCATGTGTGTATATGTGTGTATGTCTCAATATGTATTCTGAGACCACCATATCTCTATCAAGAGCTATCCAGATTTTTCTTAAACTGATCCTCATGATATAAAATTGAGGAGCTTCATCATCCCTGGTTGCCATCTGCCAAATAATATAAAGTTTACTAATAGCCTTCCTATAATGGCATTTAGTGTGAACTATATAAATTTTTAGCTATTATTATTAGATACTATGGTGACCAGATCAGAGAACTACTGCAGGATTATTACATTCTCATCCCTTTAGGTCTGAAAAGAGAGAAATGAGCATTTATTGACTATGTACTATGTGGCAGGCACTCTGCCAAATACTTTACAAATGCTATCTCATTTGATCCTCACAATAACACTGAGAGGTAGGTGTTATTATTATCCCCATTTTGTAGTTGAGGGAACTGAGGCAGGTAGCTTTTAAATGACTTACCCAGGGGGATAATAGCTAGTAAATGTCTGAGGCTGATTTTAATTTGGGTCTTTCCTGAGTCCATGCCCAGCCCTTGATCCAGTACTCCACCTAGCTTCCTGGACACTATGTCTTCCCCCAGGCAATCTAAAATTGGAGTCTTGGCTGCCATATCTCACTCTTGATTCACAATGAACTTGCAGTTCACTCAAATGCCTGAAGTTCTGGGAGCTTTAATGGATCGTTACTCATTCCCTGTGAATAAAAAGAGTGTTATTTGGTAGCCAAGACAACTAATGAAATCTTAGATTGCCTTAAAGGAGATGGTATCTGGAATACTAACACTTAGAAATATTGAAAGGCAATAAGGAATGGCAAGGGGCCATCATCATGAGCAGCCTACAAAGGAAGCACACTTCAGATCTAGGTGCTTTCGTGGTCCATACATGCAAAATCACAGATTAATAGATTAGGAGATTGATTGTAGCCACCATGCTCTTGGAGGTGCCACACCAGTGGAGTTGCCATTCCACTAATTTAGTCATCCTTTTAATATATTTTATCATGGGATTTGGGAGTAAAGGAGTGCTGTGGTTTGAACATTTTTTTGGTCATTAGGAAGACTAATGTTGCTTTGTCTTAACAAAATCTGTTTGAGGACATAAATGCATAATAACTTATAAAATAAATTCCATGACTAATCATGTCTTAAAACAGAATGCTCTCACATTAATGTTCTCTTATCCTAGGAAAGTGAGACTTGGGCTTTTCTAAAACAAAATGTCTTTAGTCCACCACAATGTGTTCACAGGTCAGAATAAAAGAGATCAGACTTTTTGACAGGAAAAAATGGAATAACTGAAAGCTGGAAACACATTTTAGCAGGAATCGTTTTATTATTTGTATTTGTATCCCAAGCAGCCAATACAATGCTTGGAATACAGTAAATGCTTAATAAATACTTGATGATTGATTGGCGCAGTGTTGATTGATTCAATACTTCAAAGATCTGGCATTCTCTCTAATAGGGCAAATCACACTTCATTTATAACTGAGGAGATGGTCTTTAAAACTTGCCCCCAAATCAGCACTCAGGTGCTAAACAAAGGTAAATTTCTCCTCAGCAGAGTGCTATATAGTCCCTTGCCACATGTCCCTATTCAAAGTTTTTCCAAATTTCTGGGACTTGCCAGAGCTGAAAGTCTCCTGGGACAAACTTTCAGAAACTGTGGTCATCACAATATCTTAATGAGTTGTTGGGGAGGTATAATGGCTGAGATACCAAAGACTGACTGAACATCACTCAAAGCATGCATTTGACAATAAGTATGTCCACATTGTCAGCCCATAACTATATATCTCATTTAGTGGTAACTTTATATTATGCCTTAGAATTTTAGAGTTATAAAAAATTTTAGAGATAATCTACTTATGATGGATCATGGGATAATGGATTTAGAGCTATGTGCTTTAAAAGTTATATAGTCTAACCCCTTGATGTTTAGAATTGAAGAAACCAAGGCCAAAAGAGAATAAGTGACTTTGAAAAAGGCACACAAGGAGTAAGTGGCAGAGCTAATTTGAACCTTTTTAACTTTATAGAGGAGAAAAATGGAAACCCCAAGAGGGGAAATGACTTTCACATGGCCCCATGTCTAGTTAATGATAGAAGTGGAATAGCAGGTAGGCCTCCTGACTTTCTGTCTATTTGTCTTTCGATTATGTCAACCTACTTCTCTTATATATAACTTATAAAAGGGATTTAAATATCCCACTCACTTTGATTACTTAAGGTTCCCCAGTGACCCAAGTAAGGGAAATAAATGCTAGTCTTTACCACAAATAATTTGCAGAGGATACCAAAACACAATCATTAATAGCCATCTATCTTTATTAATAAGAGAACAATTAAATAATAAAGAAGAAAAATTGACTTATAGAATATAATAAATATGACTCTACAATGTCATAAGTTTCATTGACATAAAGATATTAATATCACCATAATACATATTAGACTCAGACTATTTTGACTGGCAGGAATCTTAGAAGTCATCCATCTGATTTTATAGATGAGGTAACAATAACCCATAAAGGTTAAATGACTTGTCCAAGGTAACACATTTAGTCAATAGAAGCACTCTTACTAAAACCAATCCCTCCTTGCTCCCAGGGTGGTGTTCTTTCCACCATGTTGGAAAACTTCTCTTCTAACCTGAAAACTAAGCTACTGATTATAGACCATACTGAGCAATATTTGTTGAGTACCAATACTGTGCAAGAATATTTCAGGAATATAAAATAGCATGATTTCTCTGCCCGGTGATTTTACTATGGAGCATATGGAGTAGATAGAAATATAGTAAACTGAATTTATGACTGTGTTTGGTGTCATTGCATGTAATGAAGATGTTAGATCTCACCCATGTTGTAACTACTACATTAGTTTTCACTCCTACATCAGAACTATCATCAATATGAAAGAGAACTTGGAATAAAATAAGTGTTTCTTTGACCCTTATCCAGAAAATTTGGTTCTTAAGGTGTCAAAAATATCTCTTTTTGTGACAGCTAGTATAGAAAGAGCCATGTAAATAGTAATATAGAAGCATGGGAATTCAGTCTCTAGGAGCAACATAGTAGAATGGAAAAAAGTATTGAACTTTCAATAAATTGATTTGTACTACCATCTCAACCACTCAAACCACATGAACTTAGATAAGACATTTTATATCTGAAACTCAGTTTCTTTATTAAATAAGGATAATCATGTTTATTTCCCTGCCAATAGCTCATAAGTCTATTGTAAGGAAAGTACCCCCTAAACATGTGAATCTCTCTTTGCCATTGGCTACTATTTGTAGTAGGTTTGATATAAACACATATATCCTGTACAGATAGTCACAAATCATACAGAAATGGTATATTGTAATTATCTTATTAATGGTAGTCAGATATAAGTCTGAAGAATCTACAAAACACACACTAAAAAACAAACAAAAAACAATTAGGATTAATAACCCCATATAAGATAGATACTGAGAAATCAAATCAATACATCATAGAATAACAAAAATATGGAAGAAACAACAAAATATATGAATAGGTATAGAGAATTAAGCCCACTAGGTGGCACAGTGAATAGAGTGCCAGTCCTAGGGTCGGAAATCTCATCTTTGTAAGTTCAAATCTGGCCTCAGAAATTTACTAGTTGTGTGACCCTGGGAAAGTCACTTAATCCTGTTTGCCTCAGTTTCCTCATCTGTAAAATGAGCTGAAGCAGAAAATGACAGACCATTCCAGTGTCTTAGCCAAGAAAACCCAATGTGGGTCACTAAGAGTCAAACACAACTAAAGCAACTGAACAACAAAATATAAAAAGACACAGGTAAGCATCTCAAGATAAAGATTAAGTCACATCTTGAATTTAAAAGTTGTGCAGCACCCAGGTCACATTTCCTTAACTCAAAAGGTTAATTTCAGTTTTTGATGCAATCATAAATTCCAGTTCACTATATGTACTTACTAACTTTTTAAAAATTCCATTGCTTTGAAAGTGATCATAGGACCTAGGGTTGGAAGGAATCTTAGGAAATTTTCAGTCCTTTCATTGTAGTGATTAAGAAACTAAGTCCCAGAGCAGAGAGGCAACTAGCAAGATTGCACAGGCAGCAAATAGAAAGGTCAGTATTTGAACCCAAGTCCTCTGTTATTATATTCAGTGCCATTTTCCACACTGCTACATATACTATTTTCTCTCTCATAATTCTGACTCTTCTAATTCTGAATTCAATTATTTTTTCACTCCCATGCTGCTCAAAAAGAAGGCAAAGTCATATTAATGATGCTAATAATGATGGAGAAATTATCATGGACCTTCCTTTGCCCTAATGTGTAGATATTGGCATGAACCAGCACTATCCTTCCTCTCTTTTCAAGATATTTTATGAAGTATACCTGCCCTAATCAAACAGCCATCCTTAAGAGGAAAATGATGCTAAGAAAAAGTAAAAATCAAGTATTTCCTAATAAACTCTATCTACGATAGTACTGTTGTTGTTGTTGTTGTTGTTGTTGTTGTTGTTGTTGTTGTTTGTCCTTAGTCCTCAAAGAGGACCATGACATCAGAGGTGATATCATGACTTATAGGGAACAGGATTTAAGTGAGGCAGGGCTGGGCAAAGTTACCAGCCTCACTCTCTCCTCTGGAGCCATTTGGGTCCAGTAGCAAGATATAGATCAGGAAGACTGGAGATGGCCACTATTCTGTGGAATTTTTTGACATTTTTAAGCTAAGGTCTTTCCTAGGTCTCAGTTTACTTGAGTGATTAAGAATAGTAGCAAAAATGAATGGGGTGAAATCCAAACAATGAAGAGGAAATTAAGACAATTATTAGGAATTATTTTGCCTAATTATATGCCAATAAATTTAACAATCTAAATGAAATGGATGAATATCTACAAAAATATAAATTACCCAGAATAACAGAAGAAATTAAATATTTAAATAACCCAATTTTAGAAAAATAAATTGATCAAGTCATCAATGTACTTCCTAAGAAAAAATCTCCAGGACCAGATGGGATTCACAAGTGAATTCTAACAAACATTTCAAGAACAACTAATCCCAATACTATATAAATTTTTTGAAAAAATAAGTGAAGGAGTCCTTCAAAACTCCTTTTATGAGACAAATATGGTACAAATATCCAAACCAGGAAAAGCCAAAGCAGAGAAATAAAATTATAGACCAATTTCGCTAATGAATATTGATGCAAAAATTTTAAATAAAATACTAGCAAATAGATTACAGAAATATATCACAAAGATCATTCACTATGACCAGGTGGGATATATTACAGGAATGCAGGGCTGGTTCAATATTAGGAAAACTATCAGCATAATTGACCATATCAATAACAAAAGCAATAGAAATCATATCATTATCTCAATAGATGTTGAAAAGACCTTTAACAAAATACAGCACCAATTCTTTTAAAAAACACCATAGAACATATAAATAAAAGGAACTTACTTTAAAATGAAGTACTAAGACCATCAGCAATCATTATCTGTAATGGGGATAACCTAAAAGCCTTTCCAGTACAATCAGGGGTGAAGTAAGGATGCCCATAATCACCTCTATTATTTAATATTGTATTAGAATTGTTAGCTATAGCAATAAGAGTAGAAAAATTAATTAAATGAATTAGAATAGGTAATGAGGAAACAAAACTATCACTCTTTGCAGATGAAATGATGTTATACTTAGAGAATCCTAGAGAATCAACTAAAAAGCTACTTGAAATTATTAACAACTTTAGCAGAGTTGCAGGATACAAAATAAAGCCATATAAATCAATAGCACTTCTATATATTACTAATAAAATCCAGCAATAACAGATAGAAAGAGAAATTCCATTTCAAATAACAATAGCCAATATAAAACACGTGGGAGTCTACCTCCCAAGACAAACACAGCAACTATATGACCAGAACTATAAAATACTTTTCACAAAAATAAAGTCAGATATAAAAATTTGGAAAAAATATTAATTGTTCATGGGTAGGCAGAATCAATATAATAAAAATGACAATCCTATCTAAGTTAATTTATTTATTTAGTGCTACACCAATCTATCAAAAATATTTTATAGAGCTAGAAAAATAATAATAAGATTCATCTGGAAAAACAAAAGTTCAAGGATATCATGGGAATCAATGAAAAAAAAATACAAAAGAAGGTGGTCTAGTAGTACCAGATCTCAAACTGTATTATGAAATGATAATTATCAAAACAGTCTGGTACTGGCTAAGAAATAAAGAGGTAGATCAGTGGAATAGAATCTATAGAAACAACAATATAGTAAATGACTATAGTAATCTAGTATATGATGAACCCAAAGATCCAAACTTTTGGAACAAAAACTCATTATTTAACAACAACTGCTGGGAAAACTGGAAAAAAGTATGGAAGAAATTAGGTATACACCAACATCTCACACCATATACTAAAATAAGATAAAAATGGGTACATGATTTACAAATAAAGGATGATACCATAAGAAAATTAAAGGAGTATGGAATTGTCTATCTGTTGGATTTATAGACAAGGGATGAATTTAGGACCAAAGAAGATATAGAGAATAAAATTAAATGTAAAATACATAATTTGATTATATAAAATTAAAAAGCTTTTGAAAAAACAAAAGTAATATAACCAAATTTACAAGGGAAGTAGATAATTGGGAAAGAATTTTTGAAACAAGTATCTCTGATAAAGGCCTCATTTCTCAAATATATAAAGAACTGCATCAAATTCATAAAAATACAAGTTGTTCCCCAGTTGATAAATGGTCAAAGGATTTGAACAGGCAGTTTTCAGACAAAGAGATTAAAATTATCAGTAATCATATGAAAAAAAAGCTCTAGATCATTATTGATCAAAGAAATGCAAATTTTAAAAAACCAAAATACCAACTTACACCTATTAGAATGGCAAATATAACAGAAATTGAAAATATTGGTTGTTGGAAGGATTGTGGGAAAACTGGGACATTAATCCATTATTGGTGGAGTTGTGAAAAGATTCAACCATTCTGGAGAGCAATTTGGAAATATGCACAAAGGGCTATAAAATTGTTCATACCCTTTGATCAAGTAATATTACTACTTGGTTTATATCCCAAAGACATGGCCCCCAAGAGAAAAAGACCTATTTGTACAAAAATATTTATACCAGCTCTTTTTGTGCTGGCTAAAAATTGGAAATCAAAGGAATGCTCATCAACTGGGGAATGGCTAAACAAACTATGGTATATGATGGTATTGGAATATTACTGTGCAGTAAGAAATGACAAACTGGATGACTTCAAAAAAGCTTGGAAAGACATGTATGAAATGATGTATTGGGAAGTGAGCAGAACCAAGAGAACGTTGTACACAGAGACAGCAATGGTGTTTGATGAAAAACTGTGAATAACTTGATTATTCTCAACAATACAATGCTCCAAGTCAATCCCAAAAGAATATTGATGAAGCATACTGTAAAGGCTGAAATTCTAGCTAGTCTGTCTCAAATATCTAATGAGTGGTCGCCAATAAATTATAAGCTTTAGCAAGAGTTAGACTTTTAAGCATTTATTAAGGAGAATAAGAATTTGGTAAAGAGATAGAGAAAGGCCTAAATTCCTACCTATTAAAGGGAGAGAGCGAAGCTAGTAGTTCTTGTTAAGAAACTACTGCCAGGGTGGAGCCAAGATGGTGGAGAGGAATCAGCAAGCTGCCTGAGCTCTCCTTCTGTTCCCTCCAGAAGAACATTAAATCAAGCCTCTGGATGAATTCTGAAACTACAGAACCTGCAAAAAGACAGAGAGACACAGTCTTCCAACCAGAGATAATTTAGAAGACTTCAGGAAAAGGTCGGTCTGACTCGGGCAAAAGGGAGGCCCAGCGCAGGGCAGCAGCCCAGCGCCGAGGGGGTCAGGGCAAGTCAGCAGGAGTAGCAGGCCACAGCCGAACAACTGAACCCCTGAAACCTGGCTCAAAAATCTGGTGGCCAAGAAGGACAGTGGACAAACCTACCTGCACCAACCGAGAGGGCAAGTTGCCAGCTGTAGGGCCACGAACAGGACAGGCACGAACAGGCATACTCAGACCAGCGCCCTCAGAAAGGAAGTGCAGGGGGAGAACTACACACACTATAAAGGCCTCAGAGTAAAAAGCCGGTCACATAGCACCCATACCCCTGCACAAGAAGCCCAAAACAGGGACCCTGGTTCCCCCAGAGCAGACCTCAACTTAAAAAATAAATAAACTGTAATAATGAGTAAGAAGCAAAAAAGAGCCCTCTCCATTGATAGCTTCTGTATCAATAGGGAAGAAGCCAGCGCAAATCCAGATGAGGACAATACCCTCAAATTGCCTACATGTGAAGCTTCACGAGGGAAGGTGAATTGGTCTTAAGAACAAAAAGCCTTCAAGGAAGAGCTCAAAAAGGATTTTAAAAATCAATTGAGGGGCAGCTAGATGGCACAGTGGATAGAGCACCGGCCCTGGAGTCAGGAGTACCTGAGTTCAAATCCGGCCTCAGACACTTAACACTTACTAGCTGTGTGACCCTAGGCAAGTCACTTAACCCCAATTGCCTCACAAAAAAAAAAAATCAATTGAGAGAGGTAGAAGAAAAAATGGGGAGAGAAATGAAAGCAAAACAAGAAAACTATGAAAAAAGAATCAGCAGCTTGGAAAAGGAAGCACAAAGATTGAATGCAGAAAATAATTCATTAAAAAATTCATCTGGCCAAATGGAAAAAAAGTGCATAATTTCACTGAAGAAAACCATGCCTTAAAAAATTCATCTGGCCAAATGGACAAAAAAGGTACATAATCTCACTGAAGAAAACAATGCCTTAAAAAATTCATTCGGCCAAATGGAAAAAAAGGTGCATAATCTCACTGAAGAAAACAATGCCTTAAAAATTAAAATTGGACAGTTGGAAGATAAGGAATCCATGAGACACCAGGAATCAATCAAGCAGATTTAAAAGAATGAAAAATAGAAGAAAATGTGAAATACCTCATTGGAAAGACAACTGATCTGGAAAACAGATCCAGGAGAGACAATTTGAGAATCATTGGACTGCCTGAAAGCCATGACCAGAAAAGGAATCTAGACACCATATTCCAGGATATTATTAAGGAGAACTGCCCTGATATCATAGAATCAGAGGATAAAATCATCATTGAAAGAATCCACCGATCACCTCCTGAAAGAGATGCCAAAAGGAAAACTCCAAGAAATATTTGTTAAGGGCTAAAATTCTAGCTAAACTGTCTAAAATATCTAGTGAGTGGTCGCCAATAAATTATAAGCTTTAGCAAGAGTTAGACTTTTAAGTATTTATTAAGGAGAATAAGAATTTGGTAAAGAGAGAGAGAAAGGCCTAGATTCTTATCTATTAAAGGGAGAGCGCATTTCTAGCTCCCCTCTCCACCAGCGTCCTCCGGAAAGACAGCGAGACCAAGCTCCAGTCTCTTCCTTCCTCCTCCCACTAGCCCGCGTCACTTCCTGTCGCCAAAGAAAAGACTCCTGGTCTTGCTCTCAAAGACCTTCCCTTCATGGGCAGAACTCTTCTACAGTAAGTCTCCAGCAGGTGGCATTATTCCAATCATTACATATTGTAGCCAAATTCCAGAATTATCAGGTGAAGGAGAAGATACTACAAGCAGCCAGAAAGAAGCAATTTAAATATCATGGAGCCACAGTCACGATTACTCAGGACTTGGCAGCTTCAAGATTAAAGGACTACATGGCTTAGAATATGATATTCCGGAAGGCAAAGGAGCTTGGATTGCAGCCAAGAATCTATTACCCAGCCAAAATGCACATTCTCTTTCAGGGGAAAAGATGGGCATTTAATCACACTGGGGAATTTCAATCTTTCCTGATGAAAAGACCAGAACTGAATAGAAAATTCGATCTTAACATACAAGACTTAAGAGAAGTTTAAAAAGGTAAACAGAGGGGAAAAAAAGGATTACTCAATTAGGTTAAACTGTTTATATCCCTACACAGGAAGATAATACTCATAACTCTTAAGAATTGTAAATGTATTTGGGCAGAGAGGACTTTACACAGAGGATATAAATATAAATTGTCTTTGATGTGATGATACAAAGAAAATTAGGGGGTTAAAAAGGGAGTCTATGGGAAGGAGAGGAAAGGGGAGGTGGAATGGGGTGAATTATATCATATGAAGAGGTGAAAAAACCTCTATTACAATAGAGGGAAAGAAAGGAGGGGGTGAACATTGTTTCAACTCTACTCTCATTAGATTTGATTCAAAGAGGGAATAACATATACGTTCATTGGGATGAAGAAACTTAGCTCATTCATTAGGGAAGCAAAAGGGGAAGGGAAAAGGGGACTGATAGAAGGGAGGACAAAAGCAAGGGAGAAAATGGTAAAGAAAAGAGAGGGGGGTGATAAAAAGGGAGGGCAGATTGGGGGAGGCGGGGGTAAGAAGTAAAACATCTGTGAGGAGGAATAGGGTGAAAGAAGGGGGAAAAGTACAAAGGGGGTAAATAGAATGGAGGGGAATAGACAGTCATTAATAATAACTGTGAATGTGAATGGGATGAGCTCTGCTATAAAACAGAAGCAAATTGCAGAGTGGATTAAAAACCAGAATCCTACAATATGCTGTTTACAAGAAACACATTTGAAGCAGAGAGATACACACAGAGTAAAGGTAAAAGGCTGGAGCAGAATATATTATGCTTCAGCTAAAGTAAAAAAAATCAGGGGTAGCAATTCTTATCTCAGACAAAGTGCAGGCAAAAATAGATCTCATTAAAAGAGATAAGGAAGGAAATTACATCTTGCTAAAAGGTACTATAGATAATGAAGTAATATCAATATTAAATATGTATGCGCCAAGTGGTATAGCATCCAAATTCTTAGAGGAGAAGTTAAATGAGTTACAAGAGGAATTAGACAGTAATGCTATACTAGTGGGGGATCTGAATCTCCCCCTCTCAGAATTAGATAAATCTAGCTGAAAAATAAATAAGAAAGAAGTGAAAGAGGTGAATAGATTACTAGAAAAGTTAGACATGATAGATGTCTGGAGAAAAATGAATGGGGATAGAAAGGAATATACCTTTTTCTCAGTAGTACATGGCACATTTTCAAAAATTGACCATGTATTAGGGCACAAAAACATCATAGTCAAATGTAGAAAGGCAGAAATAGTAAATGCATCCTTCTCAGATCATGATGCAATAAAAATTACATGTAAAAAAGAGCCAGGGAAAGGTAGAATGAAAATCAATTGGAAACTAAATAATTTCATTCTAAGAATGAATGGGCCAAACAAGAAATCATAGAAACAATCAATAACTATATCCAAGAGAATGACAATAATGAGACAACATACCAAAATCTATGGGATGCAGCCAAAGTGGTGCTTAGGGGAAAATTTATAGCTCTAAATGCTTGCATGAATAAAAAAAAGAAAGAGGAGATTAATGAATTGGGCATGCAACTTAAAAAGCTAGAAAAAGAACAAATTAGAAATCCCCAATTAGATACTAAACTACAGATCCTGAAAATTAAAAGAGAAAATAATAAGATTGAATGCAAAAAAACTATAGAATTAATCAATAAAACTAAGATGTGGTTTTATGAAAAACCAATAAAATAGATAAAATATTGGTTAATTTGATTAAAAAAAGAAAGAAGAAAACCAAATTACCAGTATCAAAAATGAAAAGGGTTTAATATAATCAAAAATATCCATTTTGCATTTTATAATATACTCTATCTCTTGTTTTGTCATAAACTGTTTTCCTTTCCAAAGATCTGATAGGTAGATTATTCCTTTATCTCCTAATTTACCTATGGTATCACCTCTTATGTCTAAATCGTGTATCCATATTGACCTTATTTTAGTATAAGGTGTAAGATGTTGGTCTATGCCTAATTTCTGCCATACTGTCTTCCAGTTTTCCCGGCAGTTTTCGTCGAATACTGAGTTCCTATCCCAGAAGCTGGAGTCTTTGGGTTTATCAAACATTACTAGTGTCATTTACTACTGCATTTCCTGAGCCTAGCCTATTCCATTGATCTACCACTCTATTTTTTAGCCACTAATAGATAGTTTTGATGACTGCCGCTTTATAGTAGAGCTTCAGGTTTTATACTGCTAACCCACATTCGTGTGAATTTTTTTTCATTATTTCCCTAGATATTCTTGATTTTTTGTTTTTCCAGATGAATTTTGTTATTATTTTTTCTAGCTCTATAAAATAATTTTTAGATAGTCTGATTGGTATGGCACCGAATAAGTAAATTAATTTAGGCAGTATTGTCATTTTTACTGTATTAGCTCTGCCTATCCATGAGCAATTCATATATTTCCAATTATTTAGATCTGATTTGATTTGTGTGAAGAGTGTTTGGTAGTAGTGTTCATAGAATTCCTGGGTTTGTCTTTGCAAGTAGACTCCCAAGTATTTTATATTATCTACCCTTACTTAAATGGAATTTCTCTTTCTATCTCTTGCTGCTGGACTTTGTTGGTCATGTATAGAAATGCTGATGATTTATGTGGATTTATTTTATATCCTGCTACTTTGCTAACGTTGTAAATTGTTTCAAGTAATTTTTGAGTTGATTCTCTAGAATTCCTTAAGTATACCATCATATCATCTGCAAAGAGTGATAGTTTTGTTTCCTCCTTGTCTATTCTAATTCCTTTAATTCCTTTCTCTTCTCTGATTGCTAAAGCTAACATTTCTAGGACAATATTAAATAATAGGGGTGATAATGGACATCACTGTTTCATCCCTGATCTTATTGGGAAGGCCTCTAATTTATCTCCATTGTATATAATACTTGCTGATGGCTTTAGGTAGATACTGTTTATTATTTTAAAGATAGCTCCACCCATTCCTAAACTCTCCAGTGTTTTTATTAGGAATGGGTGTTATATTTTGTCAAAAGCTTTCTCTGCATCTATTGAGATAATCATATGATTTTGGTTGGTTTTCTTATTGATGTGGTTGATTATGTTAACAGTTTTCCAAATGTTGAACCAGCCCTGCATTCCTGGTATAAATCCCACCTGGTCATAGTGTATTATCCTGGTGATCACTTGCTGTAATCTCCTTGATAATATCTTATTTAAGATTTTAGCATCAATATTCATTAGGCAAATTGGTCTATAATTTTCTTTCTATGTCTTTGCTTTGCCTGGTTTTGGTATCACCACCATATTTGTGTCATAAAACGAATTTGGTAGAAATCCTTCTTCACCTATTTTTCCAAATAATTTGTATAATATTGGAATTAATTGTTCTTTAAATGTTTGGTAAAACTCACCCGTAAACACATCTGACCCTGGGGATTTTTTCTTAGGGAGTTCATTAATGGCTTGTTCAATTTCTTTTTCTAATATGGGTTTATTTAAGGATTTTATTTCTTCTTCAGTTAACCTGGGCAGTTTGTATTTTTGTAAATATTCATCCATTTGATTTAGATTGTCAAATATCTATGTAATAATGTAGAAAATATACATTATATATGTCATTAAAAAAAGACTATGTAAGAAGTGAAGCAAAGAATGACTTTTACCTATTCAAAACAAAGTAATGAATAAATGGAGGAAAAAAAGAAAGAGAGAAAAAGAGAGGAAGGGAGGGAGGGCAAGAAGAAGGGAGGAAGAAAGGAAGGAAGGAAGGAAGGAAGGAAGGAAGAAATTCTGGGAGGAGGGCCTTAGTGTTTCTGTGCTAAAACAGAAGCATTTGCTATTTACCCTCATTCTGAGCCCTTAAGAGGCCAAACAATGGCCAATGATGGTTGATATGGAACCTATTGTTGGCCAATCTATAAGAATCAAAGTGATTTGGGGTTAAGGCATGGTTCTTTAAAAAATCTAGGCTCCAAACCCCCAGACATCTGGTAAGATTTAAGCAATCAAAACTTGTATTCCTTTGGGCACAGCACCCACAGGTAAGGGTATGATTCCCTATAGGGAGAGGGAGAGGGAGAGGGAAAGGTAGCATTGCCCGACTGGAGCTTGCCAGTTGGGTCCAAAGTGGGCCAGCTCTTACTCACAGAATGTAGGTTGTTGTTTGTACTTCATTCTTGAAGAGGACCATGACATCATAAGGTTATGTCATGACTTGCAGTCATGACAAGTGAGGAAGGATTGTGCAAAGTTACCAGCCTCACTCTTTTGCCCAGAGCCATCTGGGTCTAGTGGCAAGGAATACCACTGAAATGTATAATTCTCTGAGATGAGGCTGGCTTCCTGGTTGCTATGTATTATTACTTTTATGGGCCCAAATGCAAATATTTTTCATTTCCATTAACATGTGTTTTGTGAGCCTGTGTGCTTGAAATAGAAATTGGTGACTAAACTTAAAAAGTTGTCAAATCCTGAGATTACCAGATCTTCTGGATAGAGCAAAAGAATTAGCAAAGTGTGAGAAATTCTATCAGAAGAGAGTCCTATAAATGAAAACAATTCACATAATTGTCCAATTTAAACATGTGATATTTAAAAGGTTTATTGCAATGTTAGAACTTGAAGGCATGTTAAAGGTCATTTCATTCAATAACTTCATTTTACAGATGAGGAAACTGAGACTCAAGAGAACACAGGGATGCCTGTAGTATGGTTCAGGAGATGAAGTGATAAAGAGTCCTGGCTCTTGTCAGTGCCATAACTGATGGCCTATTATCTATGCATGTCTGTGTCAAAGAGGTAATGTTACTTTCCCAAGTCCATACAAGGTACCAGAGCCAGGATATCAGTCCAAGTCCCCTTGTCAGAAATCTAATATTTGCTTGACTACACCATACTACTTTCATTAGAACCAACTCCTTTGACTTTAAATCCAAAGTTCTTTTTACTTTACTTCAGTGCTTAAAAAGAAACCAAGGGAATGTATATGTAAAGATGAACCCAAACTCTTTTTAAAAATATTTTTTACTGGCTCTCTATAATTAAGAAAAGTCAGAAATGTGGCTAAGTGTTTAGTGTAGAAAATTACCCTTGTCTCTGTGCCTTTCTCCTGCTCACTTGTCTATATAGCACAGCAGAGGGTTTGAAGTTGAGAAACTAGGAAACCCTGTACCCTAGATTTTTGGCCAGGTGTTGGGTGACTAGTCTTTAATGGATGATGTCTAAGAATAGTGTAGACCAATGATGTCAAACTCAAATAGAAACAGGGGCCACTATACTGTACATTAGGATCCCTAGGGGTCTCATAATGACTTAGAAAACCATATAACCTTATCTATTTTCTATTATATTCTTATTTATTTTGTTAAATCTTTCCCAATTACACTTTAAGCTGGAAATTTTACAAAGTAAATTTTTTATTACTACTTTTCTTACTGTGCTATTTCAATAAATCTTTTTGCTTTGAGCTTATAGTACCCTTTGACTATTAAAGATAATTTAATTGTTGGGCCCTCATGAACTATGTCTTTGGAGTGGTTGTGGATTTAAGCATACAGTAAATAGGGTATCCTTTTTTTTGTTTGTTTTTTTGTTTTTTTGTTTTTGTTTTTGTGGGGCAATGGGGGTTAAGCGACTTGCCCAGGGTCACACAGCCAGTAAGTATCAAGTGTCTGAGGCCGGATTTGAACCCAGGTACTCCTGAATCCAGGGCCGGTGCCCCATCCACTGCGCCACCTAGCTGCCCCCTAGGGTATCCTTTTTTGAAGGAATATACATACTCTGTGAATTGGGATTGTGTGTCCCCAGGTGCTATACATTTTTTACGCTGGTAAGGATAATGGTCACAATTTAAAAATAATTTTAAATTCATTTTTTAAATAATAAAAGTATTTTATTATTTTCTAGTTATATGTAGAGATAGTTTTCAACATTTGTTTTCATAAGATTTTTAGTTCCAAATTTTTCTCCCTCACTCCCTTCCCTCCCCTCCCCCCTTCCCAAGAAATCTGATATAGGTTATATATGTACAATCACATTGACCGAATTTCTGCACTTGTCATATTGTGAAAGAAGAATCAGAACAAAAGGGAAACAAAAAATAGAAACAGTATGATTCAATCTGCATTCAGAATCCACACTTCTTTTTTCTGGATGTGGAGAACATTTTCCATCATGAATTTCTTGGAATTGTCTTGGATCATTGTATTGTTGAGAAGAGGTAATTCTATCACATTTGATCATCACACAATGTTGTTGTTACTGTTACACAATGTTGCTGTTACAATGTTCTCCTGGTTCTGCTCCCTTCATTCAGCATAAGTCCATTTAAGTCTTTCCAGATTTTTCTGAAATCTGCCTGTTCATCATTTCTTACAGCACAATAGTATTCCATTACATTCATATACCACAACTTGTTCAGCCATTCCCCAATTGATGGGCATTCCCTTGATTTCCAATTCTTTGCCACCAAAAAAAGAGCCGCTATAAATATTTTTGTACATGTGGTTTCTTTTCCCTTTTCTATGATCTCTTTGGGATTCAGACCTAGTAGTGGTATTACTGAGTCAAAGGGTATGCACAGTCCTGTAGACTTCTGGTCATAGTTCCAAATTGCTCTCCAGAATGGCTGGATCAGTTCACAACTCCACTGATTTTCCCACAAATTCTCCAACATTTATTATTTTCCTTTTTTGTCATATTAGCCAATTTGATAGATATTAGGTGGTACCTCAGAGTTATTTTAATTTGCATTTCTCTAATCAATAGTGATTTACAGTATTTTTTCATATGGCAATAGATAGCTTTGATTTCTTTATATGAAAACTGCCTGTTCATATCCTTTGACCATTTCTCAATTGGGGAATGACTTTCATTAAAAATGATTTTTAAAGGAGTTATTGCCTTCAGAAAATGTTAGAGTTGGAAAAGTCCTTAAGAATCATTTGATCCAGGGGCAGCTAGGTGATGCAGTGGATAAAGCACAGGCCCTGGATTCAGGAGGACATGAATTCAAATCTGACCTCAGACCCTTGACACTTACTAGCTGTGTGACCCTGGGGAAGTCACTTAACCCTCATTGCCCTGCAAAAAAAGAATCATTTGATCCAAACCCTTCTTGTACCAGAAAAGAAAACCAACAACCAGTGAGATGTGACTAGCTCAAAGTAATGACAATGCCATGACATAGTCAGATACCCTGAGTTCAAATTTAGAGCTTTTTACACTATGCTGTGTTGTCATTTCTACTTAAGTGTGTATTTTCTTTGTTAAAATGTCATATCATACCCCAGAGAGATCAAAGAAAAATGAAAAGGACCCATATGTACAAATATATTTATAGCAACTCTTTTTGTGGTGGCAAAGACTTGGCATCTGAGGAGGTGTCTATTAATTGGGGAGTGGTTGAACAACTTCTGGTATATGATTATGATGGAATACTATTGTGCTGTAAGTAATGATGAATGGCATAGTTGCAGAAAAACCTATGAAGATTTATATGAACTGACGCAAAGTGAAGTGAGAACACTATACACTGTAACATCAGTATTGTAATGACAATCAATTATGAAAGGCTTATCTACTCTCATCAATACAATAATCAATGACAATTCCAAAGGACTTATGATGAAAAATACTATCTACCTCCACAGAAGGAACTAATGGATATTGAGTGCACATTGAAGCATTTTTTTGCTTTTTTGCTTTTTTCTCCTTCTTTTCCTTTTTTTTTTTTTACAACATGGCTAATGTGGACATTTTCCACATGACTTTATGTGTATAATGGCTATCATATTTCTTGCCTTCTAATTGGCTGGGGGAGGGAGTGGAGGAAGGGAGATAATCTGGAGCTGAAAATAAAAATAGAAAAATTTAAGTTAAAAAAAGGTCAATTCTCTACTTCCTTGTTTTGTCTTGCTTTCCCTGTCAACTATATCTCATTTTATAATGGGATTCAATGTGAAAATATTACATATATAAATGTAAACATGTAAATATATACTATACATATATACATATATATATATACATATTTTTATATATTTATATAGGTGTTCATATGTATGCAATATCCTTTATAGAAGGTATCATATAAAAAAGCAAGACCAGGAAATAGATCCATAATGTAGATATATGTCTCTCTATGTGTGTAGATAGATAGATAGATAGATAGATCAATAGATAGATAGATATAAATTTTTGCAACTTGGGTAGTCAGAATAGTCAGGGTAAGGCTTTCCCCTGACAGAAGGAGGGAAGGGGCAGCAAGTAACCAGAAACAGAGTGGGTAATGAATCATGTAGCCACTGAGCACCAAAGGAATTTTACTACCCCCTGTGTATATTTTTATTTAACTTACTCATGATGGGTGTATTCAAAGGTGCCTGGAGTCCGTTTAGCCTAGATTGGTGCTTTTGTAAAAGGCACGGCTTTTTTCCCCTTGAGTATAAAACAGTAAATGCTGAAACATTCAGGAAGCATGTAGGTAGGTCAGCCTATGGACCTGAAAGAGCTGAACAGCTCCTGGTTAGATCTCATGCATGCTCTGACATGTCCCAGATCAGGACAAAATAGGCTCAAGGGGCTACAGCAAAGGCTGGTATGTGTCCTCATTGCATCCTTTGCTTTAATATCAGTTGATTACAACTAGGTAAGTTCCTTGTGAGCAGGAGCTGATTCCTCTTCCTTAAATACAAAAGATCATTCCAGTAATCCAGTGGAGATAAGGAGGACAGAGAGAAACTGTTTTCTGAAACTCTGGCTAACCCAGCCCTAGCTTTAGATTTAAGACCCTTGGGTTCAGGTCCATCTGGGGCAATTTCTGCCTTTGTATAAGTCACTTTCTCTCAGTCTCTGTAAAAGGTTATTAGATAAGATCATAGCTTAGGTATCTATAACTGATATTTTGTGATGAATATCCCCATTGGCAAATTGAGGCAAAATCAGCCTCTTTCTCCTACCTAATTCTTAATTACTTAGTACATGGAGAAAGACTCAACTTAATTAGTGCATTGAAATTTTTTTCTACATTACTACACCTGCAGTGTGTGTGTATTTTTCATAAGTTCATCAATTTAGGGCCAGAAGACACCTAAAAGTTGATCTGGTCCAATTTACAGATAAGGCAACTGAGGCCTACAGATTAAGAGATTTGCCCAAAGGGACACATAACTACTAAGGAATAGGAATTGAATTTGAATTCTGTACCTAGTGACTCAAAATTCAGTACTCTTCCCATTAGGAACAGCTAGGTGGCACAGTGGATAAAGCACTGGCCCTGGAGTCAGGAAGATTTGAATTAAAATCTTACCTCAGATACTTACTAGCTGTGTCCTGGGAAAGTCACTTAACCTCAATTGCTTTAAAACATCTGGGGCCAGGGGCAGAGCCAAGATGGTGGAGGAAAGGCAATAAACACTCAGACTTCCTAACACAAATACTAAAAAAACCCTCTAAACATAGCCCGAAAACAACTCCTGGAGCAGCAGAATCCACAAAAAGATGACTGAGATTATTTTCCAGCCAAAGACAGCTTGACAGTTCAGCAGAAGGGGGAGCCAGACTAGGAGTTGAGTGCAGCCCCACAATCACAAGACACAGATCCAGTCCCAAGCAGGCTGCACTAGAGAAATTGCCCCTGAGCCTCTGGATCAGCTGCAGTGCCGTCGTCTTCTAGAACTAAGCTCACGTCCTGGTGAGAGGGCTGAATGGCTGTCCAGAGGGATTCTACAGGGCTTTATTCAGGAGCTAAGGAGGGATTTGGATGTCCTATCCCAGTGGTGAACCAGGAAGAAACCTTGAGTAGTAACATCCCAGGTTGGGAAGGGGTACAGGATCTTTGGAGCTAACAACCAACAGCACATAAAATTTTGCTGCCTGGTTAATTAGCAAGTTGTTCTGGGGTTATATAGAACAGAGAAAAGGCTAGGTGAGTGAAGAAACTGCCCCTTATTAACTCATAACACCTGGGACCCCCTGAAGCTTGAGGCAGTATAACCTGGAAGCAGGACTCCACACTAAGAAGGAGTTAAAAGTCAAGTAAAAGATGGGCAAGCAGAGAAAGTTGCCAACCATAGAAACCTTCTTTAGTGACAAGGAAGATTGAGGTACACCCTCTGAAGAGGATAGCAACATCAGGGGCCCTACATCTAAAGCTTCCAAGAAAAATATGAATTGGTCTCAAGCCATAGAGGTGTTCAAAAAGCACTTTGAAGATAAACTTAGAGAGATAGAGGAAAAAATGGAAAGAGAAATGAGAGTGACGTAGGAAAATCATTAGAAAAAAGTCAACAGCTTGAAAAGCCAAATGGAAAAGGAGATATAAAATCTTTTTGATTAAAACAATTGCCCAAGAATTAGGATTGAACAAATGGAAGCTAAGGACTTTATGAGAAACCAAGACAAAATAAAGCAAATCCAAATGAATAAAAAATAGAGGGCAATGTGAAATATCTTCTTGGAAAAATTGCTGACATGGAAAATAGATCCAGGAGAGATAATTTGAAAATTATTGATCTACCTGAAAACCATGATCAAAATAAGAGCCTAGACATCATCTTCCAAAAGATTGTCAGGGAAAATTGCCCTGATATTCTAGAAGCAGAAGGTAAAATAGAAATTGAAAGAATCCAACAATCACCTCCTGAAAGAGATCCCAAAAGGAAAACCTCCAGGAATATTATAGCCAAATTCCAGAGCTTCCAGGTCAAGTAGAAAATATTTGTTTTTGTTTTGGGTTTTCTTTGCAGGGCAATGGGGGTTAAGTGACTTGCCCAGGGTCACATAGCTAGTAAGTGTCAAGTATCTGAGGCTGGATTTGAACTCAGGTACTCCTGAATCCAGGGTCAGTGCTTTATGCACTGTGCCACCTAGCTGCCCCATCAAGTAGAAAATATTACAAGCAGCCATGAAGAAGCAATTCAAATACTGTGGAGCCATGGTAAGGATAGCACAGGATCTAGAAGCTCCCACACTAAAGGATCAGAGGGCATGGAATATGATATTCCAGTGGGTAAAGGAATTGGGTTTACAACCAAAAATCACTTACCCAGCAAAATTTGAGTATAATCTTTCAGGGGGAGAGAGGAATAGGACTTCAATGAAAAAGAGGACTTTTAGATATTCATGATGAAAAGCTCTGAACTGAATAGAAAATTTGAATTTCAAATGCAAGACCCTAGAGGAGCATAAAAAGATAAACAGGAAAAAGAAATCATGAGAGATGTTAAAAGGTTAAACTGTTTACATTCCTACATTGGAAGATGATATGTCTAAATCATGAGTCTTCTGAATATTAGGTCAGATGATAGGAATAAATTTAGACAGAGGGCACAGGTGGGAATTGATTATGAAGGGATGATACCTGCAAAGCATTTATTTTTAATTTTTTGTTTCTTTTTTTGGGGGGTGGGGGCAGTTGAGGTTGATGAATGTCTTGAATCTTAGGCCAGATATGGGCTGGGGTCCTCCTGGGTCCAGGGTGGTGCTTTGCCCACTGTGTCACCTAGTTGCCCCATGATGACATCTTTGGGGTAAAATTGAGGGGGGAAAGGAATAGACTGGGGGAGGGGAGAGGGGAATGGTAAAATGGGGTAATTTTGAATCTCCTTTTCCATTTGGCTTTTCAAGCTGTATGGAGTAGGGGGAGAGATGGGGGAGGAGTGGGGAAATGAAGGAGACTTACACACATCAGAATTAGCTCAAAGACCTTAATCTCATCAGAGTTGGCTCAAGGAGGAAATAACATAAACACACAATTGGGTGGAGTAATCTATCTAACATTGTAGGAAAGTAGGAGCAGAAGGGGATAAGGAGGGAAGGATGAAAGAAAGGAGGGCAAAGCAGGGGAGAGTCAGTCAGAAGCAAAACACTTTTGAGGAGGAAAAGGGTAAAAGAAGATAGAAAATAGAGTAAATATCATAGGAAGGTAATAAGATGGAAGGAAACAGTTATGATGATTAATTAATGATTGATTGATGATAATTGCAAAATGTATGGTACTTACTCTGCTGGGCTATTGTGAATAAAATTCTTTGTCAAGTTTAAGGTACTATATAAAAGTCACCTATTACTGTTGCAATAATCCACCTCATGAGTTTATTGTAAGGAAATCTCTCTTTAAAGTACTATATAGGGGCAGCTAGGTGGTGCAATGAATAAAGTACCAGCCCTAGATTCAAGAAGACCTGCATTCAAATCCAGCTTAGATACTCAACACTTATTAGCTGTGTGAACCTGGGAAAGTCACTAAACCCTCACTGCCTCACCAAAAAACAAAAAACACAGAAACAAAAACCCCGTCAAAACTAAAGTACTATATAATTGTAGCTTACTATAAAAAAATGCTGAGCAGGATACTATCAGAAAGACTTGGAGGGCCCTGCATGAGCTTATGCAAAGTGAAATCTACTGTATACAAAAGAACAGTATTATTGTGAGATGATCTACTGTGAATGACTCAGTTATTTTCAGCAATGCAATGATCCAAGACAACTACGAAGGTCTTATAAAAATGCAATCCATCTACAGAGAGAGAACGGATGTTATTTGAATACTGACTGAAACATAATTATTTTTTTGTTAGTTACTTCATAGGAAACAAAAAAAAAAATAGGATGAACAGGATGCTATCAAAAAAACCTGGAAAGACCTACATGAACTGAAGCAGAGTGAAATATACTGTATATAAAATAACAGCAATAGTGTAAAATGATCTGCTTTGAAGGACTTGGTAATTTTCAGCAATGCAATAATCCAATATAATTCTGAAGGACTTCTGAAAATTGCAATCTATCTATAGAGAAAGAACTGATGGTATCTGAAAACAGATTGAAGAATAATGTTTTTTGATAGCTCCTTAATCTGAAGTTTTGTTTTTGTCTGTTTTCTTTCACAACATGGCTAATGTGGAGATGTTTTGCATGACTACTCATATAAAACCTATATTGAATTGCTTGAGTTCTTGAGGGGAGGAGGGATTAGGAAAGGAGGGAGGAAGAGAAGTTGGAACACAAAGTTTTAAAAACTTGATGTCAAAATTTGTTTTTATATATAATTTGGAAAATAAAACCCTAACTACCTCCCACCCCTAAAAAAGTACCTTAAAAAACCCAAACAAACATCTGGGGCCATTTCCAATCATCCTGATATGTATTTTGTCACTGGACCCAAATGGCTCTGGAGGAAAGAGTGAGGTTGGTGACTTTTCACAGCCCTTCCTCATTTGAAAATCCAATTTAGTGCAAGTCACGACATCACTCCAATGTCATGGTCCTCTTTGAGAATGAAGGAAGAACAAACAATAACAACAACTTCCCCCATTAAGCTCTTCTGCCTTCCTTTGTTTTGATAGATTAAGTCACACTCAGAATAGTGCCCCATATTTGCACATGCTCTGAATATCCTTTTTAACCATGATATTTGAACAAATCACTTATCTTCCTTTCCAGTCTTCTGACATCTTACTCCCTACCAGGTGCTTTTGAATCTAGTGACATGGCCTCCTTGTTGTTCTATGAATAAGAGTCTCTTTCTTGGCTGGAGGCATTTACTCTGGCTGTCCCTTAGGAGTGGATTGCTTGCCCTCCTCATCTCCAACTGTCTTCCCTGACTTAGTTTTAAGTCCCAACTAAATCCTTTCCCAGTCTCTCTTAATTATAGGGCCTTTACTTTCTTACTTTCTCTTTCCTATTTATCCTCTACATAGCTTATTCTTAAAAATGTGTTTGCTTTGTGTCTCTCCCATTAGATTGTGATCTCCTTAAGGGCAGATACTCTTTTCCTCCCTCTTTTTTGTATCTATATCACTTAGTAGCACAGTGCCTGCCACACAGTGGGCAGTTAATAAGAGTTTATTTATTGACTGATAAATGCTTAAATCCCTTCTAGCCATATCATCCTATCATTCATAACCTCTAGTGGTCATAGTATGCTTACTTAGGCTCAAGAAGAGAACATTGTGGGGCAAAGATGAGCGGTTATGTGATAAAGGAATACATTTTTTTGGCTTGGTTCCAGAGGGCAGAACAAAGAAAAATGAGTAGAAGTTAATAAAAGAAAGCCACAGGGATTATAACTGTCCAATACTGAGACAGTCTGATTGAAGATATAGTGAGCTTTTCACTGGGAAGTCTTCAGATTGAAGGTTGATGATGACTATTTGGTGATAACTTAGAAAGTATTCTGTTTGGATGACATTTATAAAGTCATTTAAGATATGGTAGTCAGTAGCATACCTTATTTCACAGGATCTATTAAAAAACATTATAGATATTAGTCCAATGTTTCATATGGAGAAACATTTTCATGTGGAAATATCATGGTACAGTGTAAGGGTTCACTTTGGAGTCAAATGTGACCTCTGCTATTTTCTCTCCCATGTGACCTCTTAGGCCCACAATTTTTTACCTTTAAAATTGAGGGGTGGTGTCAGGAATGAGATTGAACTAAAATATCCTCAATGGTCTCTTTCAATTTAATTCTATAATCTTATAAATCTTCCATGGTTAAATAACATGGTTGAGAATCAGAAGCTAAATCTTTTATGTTTGTAAGTCTAATACTGCACCCTGTGGCCTCTGCTGTAGTGGACCAAAGATTTGGTCTCAGAGTCCAGGATATCTGGGATGTCTGACTCTGCCATTAATTAGCTAAGTGAACTTGGACAAACCCCTTGGCCTGAATTTCTATATCAGTATATCAGTGTTGTCAAATCTAATTAACTGATCAATATGGTGGCATAGTGAATAGAGTCCTGGACTTCAAATCAAGATCATCTGAGTTCAAATTCAGCCTTGGGCACTTAATAGTTATGTGATCCTGGGTGAGACACTTAGCCTCCTTCAACCTTAGTTTCTTAATCTATAAAATGGGAACAATAAAAACATGTCTACCAGAGTTGTTATAAGGATATAATGAGATTAATATTTATAAAGCACTTTGCAAAACTTAAATTGCTTTATAAATGTTAGCTATTTCCTCCTTCTCATCCCCTCTGTCTCTAATTCTTTGGTAGTTTGATGGATATGATACCAAATAAGTAAATTAATTTAGGTAGAATTGTCATTTTTATTAGGTTGGCTTGACATACCTGTGAACAACTGATATTTCTCCAGTTGTTTAAATATGCCTTTATTTGTGTGAAAAATGCTTTGTAATTGTGTTCAGATAGTTCCTGGATTTCTCTTAACAGCTGGACTCTCAAGTATTTTCTAGTGTCTATAGTTATTTTGAATGGAATATATCCATCTCTTCTGTCATGAGTTGGTTGGTAATATGTAGTGATACAGATGACTTATGTGGGTTAATTTATATACTGCAACTTTGCTAAAGTTGTTAGTTGTTTCAACTAATTTTTTAGTTGATTCTCTAGTGCTCTGTAAGTATACCTTCATATAATCCACAAAGAGGGATAGTTTTATATCTTCACTGCCTATTTTTATTATTTCAAGTTCTTCTTTCTTATCTTATTATTATAACTAGCATATCTAGTACAATATTGTACAAAAGTGGTGATAATGGATATTCTTGCCTCACCCCTGATCTTATTGGGAAGGTTTCTAGTTTATTTGCATCACAGATAATACATGCTGATGTTTTTATACAGATATTATTATGGTTTTAAGGAAAGCTCCATTAATTTTTATGCTTCCTAATGTTTTCATAGGAATGTGTTGTATATTATCAAAAGGTTTTCTGCATCTATTTAGATTATCCTAATTTTTTATTGAAATGGCAAATTATGATCATAGTTTTTTTTTCTAATATTGAACTAGTCCTTCATTCCTGGTATAAATTCCACCTGGTCATAGTATATGGTATTTGTTATATACTACTATGATCTCCTTACTAAAATTTTTGCATTGATATTCATTAGGGAAATTAGTTTATAGTTTTCTTTCTCTGTTTTTGTTCTTCCTGATTTAGGCATCAAAACCATATTTATGTCATAGAAGGAATTTGGTAGTAATACTTTATCAATTTTTCAAGTAGCTTGCATATTATTGGAATTAATTGTTCTTTAAATATTTAGTAGAATTCATTTGGTTGTTTTGTCTACATGTCACTCTTTATTTTGGTTTTGAATAGAATTTTATTTTCCAAAATATATGTAAAAACAAAATTTTAACATTAATTTTTAAAAAACTTTGTGTTCCAACTTCTTTTCCCCCCTCCATTTCCACCCCCACCCACAAGAACTCAAGCAATTCAAAATAAGTTATACATGATTAGTCATGGAAAAATTCCCATATTAGCTAGTTGTGAGAGAAAACAGTCAAAAAACCCCGCAAAACTTCAGATTAAGGAATTGTCAAAGAGAAAAGGAGAAAAAAAATTTAAATGTGTTTCTATCGATTTTCAGATACTATCAGTCCTTTCTCTGCAGATGGGCTGCAATCTTCATAAGTCCTTCAGGGTTATGTTGGATCTTTGCCTTGCTGAAAATAACCACATGCTTCCCAGCAGATCATCCCCCACTATAGCTGTTATTTTGTATACAGTACATTTCACTCTGCTTCAGTTCATGTAGGTCTTTCCAGGTTTTTCTGATAGTATCCTGTTCACTATAACCTGTATATAGTACCTTAAGCTTGACAGAGAATTTTCTTCATAAAAGCCCAGCAAAGTAGGTACCATACATTTTGCCATTATAATCAATCATCATAACTATTTCCCTCCATCCCACTCCCTTCCCATGACATTTACTTTATCTTCTTTTTACCTATTCCTCCTCAAAAGCGTTTTACTTCTGACTATCCTCTCCCTTGCTCTGCACTCTCTTTTTTCACCCTTCCTTCCTTATCCTTTTCCCCTCCTACTTTCCTGTAGGGTTAAAAATATTACTCCTCCCAATTGGGTATGAAAGCTATTCCCTCTATGAGCCCACTCCAATGAGATCAGGGTCCCTGAGCTAATTCTATGTTCTAAATTTTTCTTCCTCCCTCCCTCCTCAACCTTCTCTATGAGATCAAGCAATTCAGTATGTCATACTTGTGCAGTAATGCAGAACATCTTCATCTTCCTTGAAGGTGTTTTGCTTTTTACTGCCCTCTCCCCCAATCTGCCCTTTCCTTCTTCCCTTCTTCCCCCCTCCCCTTTTCTCCCTCCCCTCCCTCAGGGCAAAAATATATTACTATACCTACTTGAGTATGTATGTTAGTCCTTCTTTGAGCCAATTCTGAAGATATTAAGGTTCACTCACTCCCCAGCTCCTTCCCCCTCTTCTACTCTCCTCCATAAACTTTTTTCTTGTTGCTTTCATGTGAACTACCTCTCCCCAGACCATCTCTCCGCTTCTCCCTCCCCCAGTTTATTCCTCCTACACCTCAACCCTATTTTAATGATGTCATCATGGATTAGTTAGGTGGCACAGTAGACAAAGCACCAGCCCTGGACCCAGGAGGCCCCAAGTCCAAATCCAGCCCCAGATATAAGACACCCCACCCTGTCTGCCCCAGAAAGAACAAAACATAAATGCTTTACAGATATCATCCCTTCATATTCAGTTTAGACCTGTGTCCTCTGTGAATTCCTTACTGGGATAGTTCTTAAGATTTAGAAGTATTATCTTCCCATGTAGGAATGTAAACAGTTTGATCTTTTAATATCCCTCATGAAATCTTTTGCCTGTTTACCTTTTTATGCTTCTCCATGGTCTTGCATTTGAAAGTCAAATTTTCTATTCAGTTCAGGTCTTTTCATCACAAATGCTTGAAAGACCTCTTTCTCATTGAAATCCCATTTTTGCCTCTGAAAGATTATACTCAGTTTTGCTGGGTATGTCATTTTTGGCTGTAGTCCCACTTCCTTTGCCCTCTGGAATATCATATTCCATGCCCTTCAGTCCTTTAATGTAGAAGATGCTAGATCTTGCTTTATCCTTATTGGAGATCCACAGTATTTGAATTCCTTTTTTCTAGCTGCTTGCAGTATTTTCTCCTTCACCTGGGAGTTCTGGAATTTGGCTATAATATTCCTGGAGGTTTTCCTTTTGGGATCTCTTTCAGGAGGTGATCAGTAGATTCTTTCAATTTCTAGTTTAGCTTCTGCTTCTAGAATGCCAGGACAATTCCCCCTCACAATCTCTTGGAGGATTGTGTCTAAGCTCTTGTTTTGGTCATGGTTTTCAGGTAGTCCAATGATTTTCAAATTATCTCTCTTAGATTTATTTTACAGGTCAGCTGTTTTTCCAAGGAGATATTTCACATTGCCCTCTATTTTTTATTCAATTGGATTTGCTTTACTGTGTCTTGGTTTCTCATAAGGTCACTAGCTTCCGTTCGTTCAATCCTAATTCTTAGGCAGTTATTTTCATCAGATAGTTTTTTAATCTCCTTTTCCATTTGGCTTTTCAAACTGTTGACTTTTTTCTCATGACTTTCCTGTATCACTCTCATTTCCCTTTCCATTATTTCCTCCCTTTTTCTACATCTTCTTTCTATTTCTCCTACTTTCTCTTCAAAGTCCCTTTTGAGAGCTTCCATGGCCTGAGACCAGTTCATATTTTTCTCGGAAGCTTTGGATGTTGGAGCTTTGACCCTGTTATTATCTTCTTCTTCTGAGGTTGTATTGTGGTCTACCTTACCCCCAAAGAAGTTTTTGATGGTCTTCTGCTTTCTCTGCCTGCTCATCCTGGCTTACTATTTCTTGGCTTTTAACTCCTTCTTAAAGTGTGGAGCTACTTCCAGGATACACTGTTTGAGCTACAGTATGGTCTGGGGGATGGTTGGGCTTCTTCTCAGCCTGCGTGGCCTCACTTTCATTTGATTTTAAACTCTCCACTTGGGGGTGGGAGGGCTGCTTCTTGGCTCCGCTCCCGTTCCCAGCTTCAGAGGGTCCCAGGTATTTTGGTTTGAGGTGGGGGCAGGTTTTAATCTCAACTGGCCAATTTTCAGGTCCGTAGATAACCTCAGGCCCACTTACTAAGCAACAAACCAGCAAAGCATTCTGTGGTATGGTTCTCAGCTTCAGATGAGCCTGTTCAGCTGTTCCCCTCCCCAACCTGGGCCTTTAGCCGCTCAGGATTTTTTCCTGGTTGCCCACTGGGGTGGGACAGTCAAATCCTTCCCCCCAGTCCACTGGTACCCTTGCACTTACCCCCCGGGCCAGCCATTCAGCCAGACCGCATGCTTGGTTCCAGAAGATGCCAGTGCTGCAGCCGATTCAGAGGCACTGGGGCAAATTCCTCTGGCACGTGTCTGGTGTGTTGGCCCAATTGCAGGGTTAGGCTTTATTTGTGGCCCAACATGGCCCCCTGAAATCTATCTATAGCTGGAGAAAACTCTCAGCCCGCATTTTTGTGTGTTTTTCTGCCCCAAGTGTTCTTTTATTACTATTTTTGGGGTGATTGTATCAGGAGCCCTGTGCGTTTAATATCTTTCCTCCAACATCTTGGCTCCACCATTCAGAATTCATTTGTAAATTCATCTAATCCTGGCAAATTGTTTTAAAGCAACTTACTGATGGCTTGTTCAATTTCTTTTTCTAAGACAGTTTTTTTTAAACTATTCCTCTTCCTCTTCTGTTGACCTGGCCAGTTTATAATTTTGTAAATATTTATCCATTCCACTTACATTGCTATATTTATTGCTTTATAATTGGGCAAAATAGCTCCTAATAATTGTTTTAATGTATCTTTACTGGTGGTGACTTCACCCTTTTCTGATAATGGTCATTTGGTTTTCTCCCTTTTAAAAAATCAAATTAACGAAATAGTTTATTTTATTGGATTTTAAAAATAAAATCAGCTCTCGATTTTATTAATTTAAGGTTTTTAACTTTTAATTTTATTACTTTCTCCTTTGATTTGTAGGATTTTTCTTTTGGTGTTGAATTGGGGATCTTAAGTTTATTCTTTTTCTAGTTTTTTTTTTTAATTGAATGCCCAATTCATTGACCTGTTCATTCTCTTCTTATTGATATAGGAATTTAGATGTAAATTTTCCCCAAGTAATGTGTTAGCTGCATTCCAAAAATTTTGGAATGCTGTCTCACTGTTGTCATTATCTTTAATGAAAATATTGATTGTTTCTATGATTTGTCCTTTGACTCACTTATTCTTTAGGATTAAATGATTTCATTTCTAATTAACTTTTAATCTATGCTTCCATAAATCTTTATTAAATGAATTTTTATTGTGCTATAATCTAAAATGGGTTCATTTAATATTTCTGCTTTTCTCTATTTGGCTGTGAGGTTTTTAATGCCCTAATACATGCTCAGTAATTTTTGTGAATGTGTACTGTAGAGCTGAAAACAAGGCATATTCTTATCTATTTCCATTTAATTTTCTCCAGAGGGCCAGCATATATAACTCTTCTAAAATTTTATTCATATTTTAAATTTCTTTCTTATTTATTTTATTGTTAGATTTTTTCAGGTTCTTAGGGGGGAAGAGCTGAGGTCCCCCACTACTAGAATTTTACTATGTATTTCCTTCTGTAATTCATTTAATTTTTTCTTTAAGAATCTTAATGTTATATCATTTGGTGCATATATGTTCAATATTGAAATAACTTCATTTTCTATGGTACCTTTTAGCAAGATGTAATTTTCTTCTTTATCTCTTTTAATAAGATCTAATTTTACTTTTGCTTTGTCTGAGACCATAATTGCTACTCTTGCCTTTTTAGAGTTATGATTACTGTGTATTTCCCATCAATCCTATTTTTTTCTCATTATTTTTCTAACCTTTTACTCTGTCCCTCCTCAAAAGTCTGTTTTACACCTGTTCATTGCCTTCATATATCTGCCTTCCCTTTTATGCTCCTCTTTCCCCTTTTCTTCAATTCCCTTCCCTTCCTATTTTCCTGTTGGTATTTCTATACCAAAATGAGTCTGAATATACACACAAACACACACACACACACACACAAAAGAATATGTGCGAGTATACTTTCCTTTTTGAACTAATTTCAATGAGTGAGGTTCAGCCATTGTCTGCCATCCCACCCCCATCTTCTCCTCTACTGTAAAAACTCTTCCTTATGTGCCTTTTTTATGTAACATAAGTTCTCTCACCCTTTATCTTCCTTCTTTCTTCTCTCTGTGAATCCCTTTTTATTAACTATCATTTGGTTTGGAAATCATCTCAACATAATAGACTCACAACCATGTCCTCTGCCTCTATAGACTCCTTCTAATTGCCAAGAATAATAAAGTTCTTGGGATTTATATGTATAATTTTCCCATATAGGGATGTAAACATTTTAACCTTTCAAAATCCCTTATGATTTCTATTTCAAGAAATATACTTTTTATACTTCTATTGAGTCTTGTGTTTGAATATCAAAATTTCTATGCAGCTTTGGTCTTTTCATCAGGAATGTTTGAAAGTTCTTTATTTCATTAAATATCCATTTCCCCCCTGAAGAATTATACTTAGCTTTGCTGGGGAGGTGATTTTGACTATACTTTGTTCCTTTGGCCTCCATAGTATCATATCCCAAGCCTTCTGATCCTTTAATGTGGCACCTGATAAATCTTGTGCAATTCTGATTGTGGCTCCATGGCATCTGAATGGTTTTTTCTTTGTTTGTTTCCTGGCTGCTTAAAATATTTTCCCTTTGATCTGGTAACACTGGTATTTGTCTGTAATATTCCCAAGAGTTTTCATTTTGGAATTTCTTTCACGTGATGATTGGTGGAATCTTAATTTCTCATTTACCCTTTGTTAATAAGATACTGGGGTGATTTTCCTTTACAATTTCTTGAAATTTGTTATCTAGACTCTTTTAAAAATCATGGCTTCTCGGTAGTCCAATAATTATTAAATTATCTCTCTTCTATCTATTTTCCATATCAGTTCTCTCTTTTCAGTTATATATTTCACATTTTTCTTCTACTTTCATCATTTAAAAAATTTTTGTTTTATTGTTTCTTGATATTTCATGATGTCATTAGCTTCCATTTGCCCAAATCTATTTTTTTTTGCAAGGCAATGGGGGTTAAGTGACTTGCCCAAGGTCACACAGCTAGTAAGTGTAAAGTGTCTGAGGCTGGATTTGAACTCAGGAACTCCTGAATCCAGGACCAGTGCTTTATCTACTGCACCACCTAGCCATCCCTGCCCAAATCTATTTTTAAGAAATTATTTTCTTCAGTAAGTTTTTTTCCCCCCCATTTGACCAATTCTCCTTTATACAAATTTCTTTATTTCTTTTCTTCAGTAAATTTTGTGTCTCTTCTACTATTTGTCCAGTTCTGGTTTTTAAGGTGCTATTTTTTAAAAGTAACTTTTTTGCCTCTTTTATCAAGCTATTATTTCTTTTTAACATAGTTTTCTTGCAACACTATTATTTCTTTCCTCAATTTTCCTCTACCACTTATCTCTTTATTTAGTTTTTCTAGGAATTCTTCTTGAGCTTATGTTTTGCATCTGAGGTTTTGCTTATATCTGTGTTCATGTTGTCTTATTCTGAGTTTGTGTCTTGATTTTTCCTGTTATATTAGTTGTTTTTTGTTTGTTTGTTTGTTTGTGGGGCAATGAGGGTTAAGTGACTTGCCCAGAGTCACACAGCTAGTGCCAAGTGTCTGAGGCTGGATTTGAACTCAGGTCCTCCTGAATCCAAGGCCAGTGCTTTATCCACCACACTACCTAGCCCATAGTAGTTTTTTTAAGGTCTGATATTTTGTTGTTGTTTTCTCATTTTTCCACCCTATTTCTTGAAAGATAAATTTTCCATTTAGCTGGGGGTTTTTTTGTTTGTTTTAAATTTAAAATGCCCAAAAGTCCTTTCATTCATTGAATTCCCATTTTCTCCCTGAAGGATTATACCAGTTTTTTTCTGGGTGGGTGATTCTTAGTTGTAATTCCAATTCCTTTGCTCTTCAGAGTATTATTTTCTAAATCCTCTGATCCTTTAATGTAAAAGTTGTTATAGCTTGTGTTATTCTGACTATGGCTTCATAATAGTTGAATTATTTCTTTCTGGATCCTTGCAATATTTTCTCCTTGGCCTGGGAGCTCTGGAATTTGACTATAAAATTCCTCGGAGTTTTCAATTTAGTATCTCTTTCAGGAGGTGATTGCTAGATTCTTTCCATTTCTATTTTACCTTCTGGTTCTAGAATATCAGAATTTCTTGAAAACTGATGTCTAGGCTATCTCTCTCTCTCTCTCTTTTTTTATCATGGCTTTCAGGTAGTCCAGCAATTTAAAAATTATCTCTCCTGGATCTATCTTCCAGGTCAGATGTTTGTAAAAGGAGATATTTTATGTTGTCTTCTTCAGTGAGTTTTTGTACTTCCTTTTCCATTTGGCCAATTCTCCTTTTGAAGGAGATTTTTTTCTTCTCTTGTGCCTCTTTTTTTTTTAAATTTGGCCAATTCAGCTTTTCAAGGCATTCTTCTCCTCATTGGCTTTTTGTACTTCTTTTACCATTTGGTCTAGTCTGTTATTTTCTTCAGTATTTGTGTGTGTGTGTGTGTGTGTGTGTGTGTGTGTGTGTGTGTGTCTTCTGCAAAACTATTGATTCCTTTTTTTCATGATTTTCTTGCATCACTCTCATTTCTCTTTTTTCTCCCCCAATTTTTCCTCTACCTCTCTTTCTTGATTTTCAACCAAGCAACAGTCTTGCCTCAGTTCTAGCAAAGAGATCCCTGTAATATTCTGACCAGTTGTTCAACTCCCTTACCATTCATGGAATGAGAGTTCCAGAAGCACTGCTGCTGATTCAGTGGCTCCCAAGGCCTGTTCCTGGTTTGTTGAGGCCTGGTCTGCATTGTGTGCACTGGACTGTGCTTTACTCTCATCCAGGTATGACAAACCTTTCTTGCTGCCCTTCTAAGTTGTTTTTGGATGGAAAATTATTTCACCCTATCCTTTTGTAGGTTCTGCTGCTCCAGGAATTGTCTTATATCAGTATTTAAAGGTATTTGGATGAGTTTTAGGGATAGCTCAGGTGAGTCAGTACCTTTCCTCCTCCATCTTGGCTCTGCCTCCCCTCCACCCTATTTCTTGACTTTTAACTTTATATTAAAGGTGAGTTTTGTTTCTACAGAGAAGAAGGCACTTCCCAAACATCAGGCTTTTTGTGCTGTAGTTTTCAGGGCTAATTCTAGGAACGTGTAAGTTTTCAGGTCTTCCAAGGTGGTGTGATTGAGGGAGAGGTGTGTTCTCCTACTGCACGCTCTAGGCTTTATGCAGAAAAGGTCCCTGCCTGTCTACAGCTATCAATAATAACACTCCTCTTGGCTCTGGGACTATGACCCAGAATTGCATATGGTCAATGCAACATGGTCTTCAAGTCAGTGCCAGTTCAGTGTCCACTGTAATCTCTTTCTGACCAGTTTTCCAAACCCTTTACCATCTCTGGGCTGAGAGTTCCCAAAGTTGCTGTTGCTGCTGATGTGGTTGCCGCCTAAGTGTGCTGCTGGTGTGCTCTAGGCCACCCCTCCTCCACTCAGTGTTAAAGCCTTCTTATCTTGATCTACAAAGTTTAATTGGAAGGGGAAAACATGTCTTACCCTACATATTGTTGACTTTGCTTCTCCAGAATTAATCTTTACATGTTATGTTATTTTAATGTTCTTTGTTTGCATGGATATGTTGAAAGAGGTAAGCTGTGTTGCTGCCTCTACTCTAACATCTTGACTCCACCACAATCTCGATTGTTCGCTTTTTAGAGGTTATATAATAGATAGAAAGCCGGGCTTGGAGTCAGGAAGATCTTAGTTGAAATCTAGCCTCAGACACTTTATACCTGTGTGACCTAGGGCAAGTCATTTAACCTCTGTCTGCCCTAGCTTCATCAACTATAAAATGAGGATTAAAATAACATCTATTTCCCATCTTTGTTGTGAGGATCAAATATGATTACAAAATAAAATGGGTTCATCAGATGGTTAAGAGCAATAGATAACCAACTGATATAAACCTTAGGTACTTTCCACTGGTGTCCTTTGCACTATCCATCTCCCTCCTCACCACATAAAATCCCTATATTTTTCAGGAGGCAGTAGAAGCATTAACTTCTACATGAATCTTTTCCTTAGTGTACTCTAACCTCAAGAATTGTTACTTCTTTTCCTCCCTATTTATTTTATATTTAACTACCTTTTTACTGATTTGTGGTTATTATGTCTTTTTATATGTATACTTGTATTCTGGTTAGAATGTAAACTCCTTAATTGCTGAAAATACTGCATTTTTGTCTTTGTCTAGAACCTATAAGAGTACAGAGTAGGTGCTTAATAAATGCTTGTTGATTGATTGATGTCAGATGAAAGTGAGGTAGGCCCCTAGAATATTGAGTGGACTTTTTATTGCAAACTACAAGTTTGCAAGGTTATAGACAAAACCAGTGAAGGATAAACAAGCATGGATGAATTATGCTCTTCATTGTTGGAAGGAACAGCCTCATTGGTGAGATCACAGATGCACTAGAGTGTCGAAGCCATGGTGGTTGTCCTTAGGGAATTAGTAAACCTTGTTTATGTCATAGAGAACATTTTATTTTTATTATTAAAGGGTTCAGTTTAAAATGGAAAACAGATTCCCTTGAATTGTGATGACTTATGTGTGAATACATGTGCATCCACTCTGTGTTTTGTTTTGAGACTAGAGACAGTTAAATTTACAGAAAACAATATTCTGTATCACATTCCAGTTCAAACTTGCCTTTAATACATCCTAAGAAAACATTGTGGGAAGTCAGTATTTGAGGTAAAGATTACTTCATGGGGCCTTGCAATCCAGTTTAGATCACTCTCTGATTATTCCTTTCCTTGTTCTTCTAATCTATATTCATGCGATAGGAGGCTCTGAACTCAATAGGTTCATATAATCACCAGCTGGAGGCTATTGAGAAATGCCTTCGTGTTCACCCATGTGATCCAAGTCACTTCCAGCACTCCTCATCCCTATCCTAATGAAATCTCGCCATTTAGAAATGAGCTGGATATCGCTGAAATAGGATGTCCGCTTTCCAAATGGCTGCTCTGCCGGCTGTCACATTTCAGTGGGCTGGCTTTGTCAAGGATGGTAACTCAGTGAAAGGAAAAGATCAGCAGCTTTGGCAGCCCAAATGCCCCTCTTCCTTGCTAGAGGAGATGCTGTATTAATGAAACAGATGTGAATAAGCAAGGTGCACTAATTATTTGTTCCTTGCAGATTCCAATTGTTGCTCATAACTGGAATAATGGTAGTGGTAGGATGGGTCTATCTAGAGCTGAGTTTCTGACTCAGGCTGGTCCCTTGAAAATCAGGAATGGAAATGAGTCCAGGGCAGTGTGGGGTACACTTACAAAATTGTACATGCCTAGTAGAAACCATTCATGGAAAGTTGTCCTTTCTCCCAAACATCCTTAGGTCTCATAATCAAACTGTTTCCCTGGGGACTGGGACAACAGTTCACCATTTTTTTGTCTGGTATAACAGCATCAGCTAGAGGTGAGGCACATAAGCTGCCACAAAGATATCTTGGACAAATCAGATCTTCATTTTATAATCTCCTACAGATTCTCTTGACTCTGAATTCTATGATCAGTAGCTGGGACTTTGGATTCACATGCTCTGGGAACACGTTGGCAACTAACCTGACTTCAGTTTTTTGGACTCTGGTCTTCAGCTCTCCTCTCAACCCTTCCTCTCACATAGTCAAAAGCTTCCCTTACCTATACCACAGGATTTTCCCAATCATTGGCACAATTTGTCTATCTCACCTTCCCTATCTTTCTAGTCTTGCACTTTATTTCTTTCTATTCTTCCATGTGATCTATAATCCAGCTACCCTAGTCTATTTGTTTTTTCTCACATATCACACTGCCTTTATCAAATGCCTGGAATGCCCCCTCAACCTTTCGCTCTGCAGGGCCCTCAGCTACTGGTACTTTCACTTTTAAGGTTAAATTATATCAAGTATTTCTATCTCTCTTGGTCTCTCTGTCTTTCTGTCAGCCTCTCTGTTTCTGTATGTCTCTATTTCTCTCCCTCCCTTTCTCTTTTGCCCTTTCTTCCTTCTTTCCTTCCTTCCAAAAATAGCAGTTATAAACATTTTTGTGCATGTAGGTCAACAGGTAAAACTGAAAGAAAATGAGTAGAATATGGCATCAATAATCATTATACTTATCATTAGTAGGTCAGCTTTGAAAGAGGTGTCCAGTGAAATGATCCATTTATCAGTTCCAGGTCCTATGTTTTTTTTTTTTTAATTTTTAAAAGGTATTGATGACATACTTATTTGGTTTATAGATAACACAAAGCTAAGAGTGACAGTTAACTCATTGAAAAAAATGATAATTCTCTTAACCTTTCTTTGACTTAAAACCATTTATGGGGTACCAGTATAATATGTAGGCTTACTCTTGGTTCATAGGTGGTCCATTGTCCTTCTACTATATCTTTGAATATGTATCATACAACATGTTGATAAGTAGTTCTTGATATCATCTTATGGATTAGTTAAAAATCACAGTAGATCATTCCCATTTTTTTCTATGTAACAAGATTATAGATACAGAGTTGGAACAGACCTTAGAGGCTATCTAATCTAACCTTCTCATTTTATAGATGAAGAAACTGAGTCCCAGGAAAGATAAGTAAATTCCTCAGCCACACATCTAAGTTTCTGGGTTAGGATTTGGATCTAGGCCATCCTAAGGACAGCCTTATATGCATTTATACTATAAATTTCATAACTGCACTATTACCTACAATTGCTATTTTTTCTGACACCATGTTCTCCATTTTCGTAATCTTTTAATATCATTTGGAAAATAAGTGTGAAAAAATTAACTTCAATGGAGAGGAGCAGCTTGGGTCACTCACAGTTGGACATGATTTCCCAAATGCGTTCAATCCCAACTTTGTTACTCTAATCCAACTCTAGACCCAAGTCATTTTCCATCTGTAGTTTATCTCCCATATTTAAGTACAGATTAAATAGTTCAATGAAGTATCTAGTTAGTTGAATATGATAATTTAATTTGAAAGTTTTCAATATATTTTGTCTTATTTTCCCCCTGTGGATTGTTATTATCCTCACTTTCTCATTCAACTTCAATGACACACTATCTACTGACTGCTTCATTGCTATCTACAAACATGACCATGTCTCCCCCATCCTTAAAAAACCCAAAACCAAAACAAACACTTGATTTCTCTATCCCGTCTAGCTATTATTCCATATCTCTCTCCTCTTCCATTGTCAAAATACAAAGATGTCTATAACTGGTGCTTCCACTTTTTTCCTTTCATTTTCTTCTTGATTTTTATAGTCTGATTTTTAACCTTGTCATTCAACCAAAACAGCTCTTTCCAAAGTAAATATAAGTAGATGTACATATACATATACATATATATACACACAGAGAGACAGACAGATACATATATATATATATACACATACACATGTACTTATATATGTATGTTTGTGTGTATATATGCATATATGTGTATGTATATATACATATATATGTATAGACACACCACACACATTTAGTACATATTTGTGTAAATATGCATAACAAAGTTGTTTACATGTTATCTCCCCAAAAGTTTGTACACTTCGTAAGAGCAGGAGCTGATTTTCCCTTTCTTTGTGTCCGGAGTGATTAGCACAGTACTTGACTCATAATAAGTGTTTAATAAATGCTTGTTAACTTGTTGACCTGACTTGGCATACTAAGTCTATTTCTATTTCAGAGTCTGTCTCTATGTTTCCAGTCACCTTCCATTACTTAGAGTTGGTTTATTAAAAAAATATATATTTGTGCACATTAACTTTAACGAGATAGTAAGAGGATTATTTGATTTGCTCCCATTTTCCCTTCTGAATGCTTTCATTTGTGCATTTCTTCCAGATTGTATTGTTAACAGTAAGAGACAATAATAAAGACATTATTTTTTCTACTAAACTCTTCCCAAGCTTCATTATATCATTGCCATCTCCAGGTTATTGAAAACTATATCAGAGGAACAGAAGACCAGGCAAATTTTAAAGTTAGAATATGGGCTTGTTGATGGTCTCTGTTTCTGTTGTCTGTGGATCAGCTAGCTAAATTTGAAGCAGATCATTGCTAGGAGTACTGGAGGTTGATGGATTTTTCTGGCCCAAACAACTACTTTGTTGTGAAGAGATTGCCTTGTACCTTGGTGGAAGTTGTACACATTCCAACAGAATTATAGATCCTTTAAAAGTGATAACATACAAAATTTTCTTGCATATGTAGTAATATGTATTCAGTGTGAATGTTTCTATTGTGATTATTCACTCTGCATCACTTCAGATAAATCTTCTCATATTTTTTTGTTTTCACTGTTATTTCTGCCTTTTTATTTGGCTAATCATTTTCTGAGTCCCTGAATTTCACTGAAGCAGCCTGGTAATATCCTATATGTAGCTGCATGCCATATTATTGTTAAATTAAAGTCAACTTTTGTCTTGAGAACATTTAAAACATTTCCACACCTCCCTTTGAGATAATTGGAGACACTCTGGGGTATCACAAATGCAGGGTTGAGACTGACTGATTGATTATCCACCCAAGGAATAGATCATTGGAATTTGTGTTGGAAGGGGAGGCTTTGGGCAAAATTTGGAAAGATTGGATGAATGGTGAAATTGATATATAATGTTTTGTTATTCAATTAACTATGGACTAAATAACACAAAATCTCTATTTTCTAACAGAAATAATTTAGTATCTAATATCCATTTTGAGCAGATATGTTGTCAGTTAGCAGTGTTCTTTCTTCCCAATCTATTAAAATCTCTTCTGTTCTCCTACCGAGCTAGAGTTCTTTTAATTTTCTGCTTCATCTAATTCATATAATCCCATTTGAGCGGTTCCTGACAAAGCATCCACTGTGAAAAACATCTTAAAACATACTTAGGTTACAATTATGAATCTCAGTTGTCTGCTGCCACACTATTTCAGTTTATTTTAATGTTTTTGTTGTTGCTATTCCCCCTCTCTACTACCTCCCTCCCTTCCTCCCAACCTCCAGTCAGATTCTTTATTTGTCTTGGTTTGTCAGTGTTTTTGGGTATAGGTTTGGGGTTGCTTTTCCTAATCTCTATAAAAGTCTAAGAGAAATATACTTCTTATCACAGTCTGCCATGAAGATGTCCATTGCTAGGTAATTTTCTCCATTGATATGGGATGGAACACTGTATTAAAGGATCAGCTATGGAGTTCTGGACAGACCATTATGGCTCACATATGTTTTTCCCTTTGGAATTGCTTGGTGACCTGACTACCAATCAGACATAACCATGGGCCATAAAAGACCTCCAGGAAAATATATATACCATACAAATTTCTGACCACTTTCCCCAGGGGCAAAATAGCCACTGTCATAGACAATATCAATATCAAAGATAGCAGAGAGGAAAAAAGATAAACTCAGACCATATAGCCAAGCTTCTGTAAACTTCTCAGTGTATTACCTGCCATAGACTTCCTTATTCTTTTGTAACTTGCACAAGAATTTGACCAGTCTGACCAGGGTACCCTGAAGTCAGCACAAAGTTGAAGCAAATGTCTGTTCTTTTGTTTGTTTTGTTTTGTTTTGTTTTTTTTGGTGGAGCAATGAGGGTTAAGTGACTTGCCCAGGGTCACACAGATAGTAAGTGTCAGGTGTCTGAGGCCAGATTTGAACTCAGGTCCTCCTGAATCCAGGGCTGGTGCTTCCACTGTGCCACCTAGCTGCCCCCTGTTTTTTTCTAATAGGAAATGCATGTGTCTCCTAGCATTAATCTCAGGCACAAAGCCCCAGATGAGCTCCACTGTCCCCATTCCTTTTTTTTGGGTTTTTTTGCGGGGCCAAGTGGGGGTCAAGTGACTTGCCCAGGGTCACACAGCTAGTAAGTGTCTGAGGCCGGATTTGAACTCAGGTACTCCTGAATCCAGGGCCGGTGCTTTATCCACTGCGCCACCTAGCCGCCCCCCACTGTCCCCATTCTTGTTGCACACACCTCTTCCCTTGCCTCCCCAATCTTCTCACTATCTCTATATCTTTATCATTTTCCATTTGTCTACCACACTTCCTCTACACTGAGCTACCAATGGCTTCAGACTTCTATTCCTAGCCATGAGTTCCAGAAGACTTGCTTCCTTCTCTGAAGATTTATTTTTTGAGGTCCTGGAGGCAAGCATAGGGATAGCAGAAAGAACATTGGATTTGGGATTAGAGGACCTGCGTTCAAACCGCTGTCCTGCCATTTACTATCCATGTGACTGTGGTATATGACTCAATTTCTCTAACTCTCAGTCATTTAAAACATAAAGGAGGTATTCTTAATCTGTGGTTCATGAACTTTTTTTTTTTTAACGGGGCAATGGGGTTAAGTGACTTGTCCAGGGTCACACAGCTAGTAAGTGTTCAGTGTCTGAGGACGGATTTGAACTCAGGAACTCCTGAATCCAGGGCCGGTGCTTTATCCACTGCGCCACCTAGCTGCCCCCAGTTCATGAACTTTAAAAAAAAATACTGTGTATAATTGACATCCTCATGTGTTTTCTTTTATGCATTTAAAAACATTCCCAGACGGGGGTCCATAGGCTTAACCAGAATTCTAATGTGGTCCCTGGCATAAGACAGATTCAGAACCTCCAAACTAGAGTATATATCTTTCAGCTATAAACATGTAATTCCATGATATTTAATGGATTGGGCTCTAAGGCATATGGCATCATGTCACTGAGGATTAATAAAAATGATAGCATAGGGATAGGGACTAGATCTATGATTTCACAGTTAGAAAAGCAAAGGAATTCCCTCTACCAATGCAGGTTGGCACATTCTCTGCAATGCGTAGTCTTAGAGAGCTGCTTTGAACACTGAGAAATTAAGTCACTTGCCCAGGTTCAGAGACAGGGTTTGGACCCAAGTCTTTCTATTTTTGAGACCAACATTCAATTCACTACAGCATGGGGCTTCTCTAGAATAAACATTAATGAAATAATTTCTGTTAAATAGCACTTTTGGGTTTATAAAGCATTTTTTTTTCACAAATTCCACATGAGAAAATACTTTAAGTATTATTATCTCTAACATGGTGCCTTAATCAGGATATATGAGTATTGGGATAAAGTCATTCATGAATTGAGAATGGACCTTGGAAGGTGTCTGCTCCTGGTTTATTTCTAAAAAAAGAAGTGATCATGACAACCTGCCTGATAATAAATATAGAATGAGAAGTCAATTTTAATAGTTTTTTTACAGATATCTTGTATTTTTATATTGCCTTGATTTTTCTCTATATTTGACTTCCATCCAGATGGAATGTGCCCAATCTATTAAAATCTCTTCTGTTCCCTTATAACAATGAAGAGAAAAAAAGAAAAAAGAAGAAGAGGGTTAAGAAGAGGGAAAATTAGCAACATTTCTCAATACACAGAAAAAAAACCTGCCAGCAGATATAATGTTAAATACTCATAACCTCTATCTTCTCCTCCCAGCATGCCTTTACCCTACAAAAAAAGTTTGGATGAGAATCTGATTTTTAACAGTTAACAATTAAGTGATTTAGAACTAGAAGGAACCTTTGAAATCAATTTCTCAGCTCTAATTTTGCAGAAGAGAATGAGATGCAGTGAAGTGACATACTATGCTCACAGTCATACAGGGCAGTAAATGGCAATGACAGGACTCAAACCTAGGTTCTCTCACTTCCCAGCTATTTCCACTAAACTTTGCTGTTTCTCCAAATGATTACATCTTTTTTTTTTACTCTCTGAATGATGCTTATGCCTAGGGCACTCCATGGTAATAAATCTAGGATTCATAATTGTTTTTTTTTTTTTTACTCAGACCAAACCAAATCCACCCCTTAAAGCCTGCTTCTCTCCCTCTCTCCCAAGTTCATGTAGCTAGACTTCACCATGGCACTGTTGGACATAGGAGGAGAGGAGGAAATAAGGCAAGTGATTGGTGAAGTTAAGATTAGATGAGGTGGAGGGCATGGCAGGAAATATCATAGTTTGACAGATGCAAAAACTAAGGTTAAGGGACTTCCGAAGGTAGTAACAAAAGTTGGAATTTGAAACCACATCTTTCATCTCTGGGTCCTATGCTTTTTCCAAGAACACTACACTTTACACATAATAAGAACCACTGGACTACAAATAAAACCCCCCCAAATATCCTTGAGAATTTAACAAATAACTAGTGGAAAGAGAATGTAAAAAATGTTTTAAATACCAAATAACCCAAATCCTCAACTTATCCTATACCCAAAAAAATGTTGTTAAAATAAAAAGACCCATGGGAGAAAAATCACAAATAGATGAATTATACATTATCCCCAACATTTTGTCCCTTTGTGGAGTTGTCCTGAAAATATAAGTGATACTACAGAAGATGAACCTAGAAACCAAAACTTTCTGTCAATTACAAAAGTCAGTTAGTTTATCAATATTGGCAAAAGCCCACAAAACATTAAATATAAAATAATAATATCTGATTATTCAATTGTTCCAGGTCCATTTATATATGAACTCCATTAAAAAAGGATGAAAGAGGATCAGCTAGGTAGTGCAGTGGATAGAGCATTGGCCCTGGATTCAGGAGGACATGAGTTCAAATCTGGCCTCAAACACTTAACAATTACTAGCTGTGTGACCCTAGGCAAGTCATTTAACCCCAATTGCCTCACCAAAAAAAAAGGATGAAAGAATAAGATGAATAATAAGATCACTGCAAGTTATGGTATTCTGGAGAATTTAAAATAAATATCTCTCTAAGAGTAAGGGAGAGTTGCATGATGGGTACAGTCAAGTTATAACACATAAATAAGGAACTATGACAAACAGGAGTAAATGATCATATACCAAAGAAATGTATGATCAAAGAAGAAAATGGATTGGTTGCATGACCAGAATGGATACTTCTCTGCTCTAGTGGCATCCTTGTAATTTTTAACTTACTTTTAGTGATTCTTTTTAAAAGAATAATTTTGGTTTTAATTGGCTATATTTCCTCTTATTTTCCAATCTCTTCCCTTCCAGAGCCATCCTATAAAGCAAATAATATTTTTGAAAGGAGAAGAAAAAAATTAGCAAAATCAATCCACACGCTGAAAAAAATCTGAAAATATGTACAATATTCCATACTCTGTTACTTTTCCCTCTCCCATACCCCTGCAAAAGAGTGGGGATAAATTTGTAACTTTTACTTTCAGTTATTTTGTCATTGTTGTTCTTTCTATTTACATTATTGTAGTAACTATGCATATTGTCTTCTTTTCTCTGCTGACTTCACCATGAATCAGTTGCTGTTAGCCCTTCCATGTTTCTCTGTATTGATCCCATTCATTTTTTCCCTACAACACAGTTATATATCTCATTACAATCTTGTATCACAATTTGTTTAGCTGTCCTCTAGTCATTGGACATCTATTTTGTTTCCAACTTTTTTGCTACCACAAAAAATTCTGTTGTATGTATTTTGGTATACAATATATGGGGACTTATTATTAGTGATCTCCTTGTGATATAAGCTAGTAGTAAAATACCTAGGTAAAAGGGCATGAACATTTTGCTCACTTTATTTATATAACATGAAACTGCTTTCTAAAATGATGTAAGCATTCACGGTTTTCCGAACAATGTACAATTGGTTCTATCTTCCCACAGTCCCTCCAACATTGACTATTCTTACTTTTTGTTATCTTTGACAATTTACTGAATGAGGTAAAACATAAAGGTTATTTAATGCTAATTTCTCTTATTAGTGTTTTAGAATATTTTATCATATGGTCATTTATAGTTTGTGATTTGTCTCTTGATAATTGTTCACATCTTTTGGTCATTTTTGCATTCTTGTACTGTTAAATGAAATTGAAGAAGGTACCTAATAGGTTGTGTGTACACACTGTGGTGAAATTTCTGGGAGGGCCTGGACAAGAGTCACATAAGAACGAAAGGCAATGAAGGATTGTGATCTATATCCTTGGAGGAAGCACTCAATTTGAAGAGATAACAAATCCATTTGAATAGCCAACATAAATATTTTCATAGCCCTTTAATGTACATTATCTCATTTGTATCTCACAATAGTCAAATGAGGTCCACATTATTGCTATATTCATTTGATATATGAGGAAAGCAAATTCATAGAAGACAAGGGACTTGTTTGCCATTGCACTGCTATTAAGTGTCTTAAGGAAGGATTTCTTCCTGGTAAGTATCTGAGCGATTGCTTTCTTGCTGAGTCCAAGTGATCTGTGTACTACACGAATGTAGAACATTATGATATCGAGAGAAGAAATGATGCTTCAACCTGTGCTTCAGTAAGTGTAGGTGCACCCCACCCACCCTACTACTTAGAGAAGCCATCCTTGATGTATTTCTCCCCTGTTAACCTGATGGCTTCTAAAAACTACCATGGCAATAAGAACTTAGCTGTTAAAAATAAATATATTGATAAGGACTTATTTATTTATTTGAATCCTATAGATAATTTCCTGTTGGCATCAACTTTTGTATTACACAGAGAAAGGAAAACTTTCAACAATGTTTGAAGTCCTGCCTACCAAACTAATTGCATTCCCTGAGATATTCTTAAGATAGGTTGAAATCCTTGGTGAAATAATAAATGGTGAAGTAAACAGAGACATTTATTTTTCAATGTTTAACTGTAACGATGCCTCTCTACACTCAAAATTTATGATGAGGTATGCATGGGGGGGGGTTGTGAATGGAATGCATTACATTGGGAAAGAAATTAATGGCCATCTGTAAATGTGGGGATGCTGGCAAATCTGCTCTGCATGTTGCAGTAAAAATGCTTTATTGGGCTATAGCAGTCATATACAAGAACCAAGATTGAGTAGGCTCCAGTGGGTACCATGTTTGTATGGAGGGAGGCTGTTTGCATTTAGTCTTGGAACAGGTCTAGAATGCTGTCCTTTGGGCCCAAAGTGTGAGGCTGCCAAATAGGGAGAAGTGCCTTAAAATGATGTCCCTTTGGAATACTAGCAATAAAAGTCCCTTAGGTGGTATTCAAGGTGGACATGCCCAGATACTATGTTGTAGAGCATAGTGGGTTAGCAATTGGTAACTAGATTTTCATTCCTTTGTCAGTTGCTTGGCTAAGAGCAGTCTCAATAGATCTGAGTTTCCTGTCGTTTCCCTTCCTGTCTTAATTTCCCTTTAAGTCCAAGAAATCTCAGTTGCTTTGGCTTTTTTCTACGATGTTCTACTTTTCCTTCCTTCCTTCCTTCCTTCCTTCCTTCCTTCCTTCCTTCCTTCCTTCCTTCCTTCCTTCCTTCCTTCCTTCCTTCCTTCCTTCCTTCCTCCCTCCCTCCCTCCTTCCCACATTTCCTCTGCCCTCCATCTCTTTCTCTCTCCTCTCTCTCTCTGTCTCTCTGTCTCTCTCTCTCATAAAGCAGCATTAATAGGGGCAAGAGTCTTTGGTAGTCTATGAACTCAACCATAATGGGGATAAAAAGCTCCCACATTCCCTTTTTTTTTTTTTAACATTTTTTTGGTGAGGCAATTGGGGTTAAGTGACTTGCCTAGGGTCACACAGCTAGTAATTGTTAAGTGTCTGAGGCTGGATTTGAACTCAGGTCCTTCTGAATCCAGGGCCGGTACTCTAACCACTGTGCCATCTAGCTACCCCCTCATATTCCTTTTCAACTAAGACTGTGGTAGGTACATTGAGGGTGGGGGCTATTTGACACTGGCTGTTCAATATGGGCTAGTTACTGAACTTCTCTGACCCCTAGTGTCCTCATTTATAAAATAATAGATTAAGCATTTTTAAAAATTTTGTTTTAATCTGACCTTAAAGAAATAAGCATTTCCATAACATAGTAGAGAAGGGGGAATAAAAGCTGATTGTATGTGCAACTCCAAGTCTGTTATGTATATCTTGCTGTTTCTTTTAAATATGTAATAAAGTTATCATGTAACTTTCTTTTTTCTCTTTTTGCCTTTCCCCCTCCCCCCTGTAGAGATGCCTACCATTAGACATAAATATGCATAGTTTGTACTATGTGCCAGGCATAGATAGGCACTGGGAATACAAGTACAAGAAATGCAATGATACTTAAGCTCAAGGAACTTGCATTCTTACAATATTTGTATCACCTATTTCCCAGGGTGCCTATGAGGAGGAAACCTTGAATGCTTTAAAGTGCTCCAAACATATGAGTTAATGTTATTATTATAGCAGAGATGAACAAAGCGAGGTCCCTTATCTCAACAGATTATGATATAAAGAAATGTTTTACTAATCACAAAAAATGAGAGAAATCGAAGAGGTCTTTGAGATCATCTTGTCCAACTCCTACACTTTAATAACAGTGATGATAATAATAGGTATTTTAATAGTACTTTGTATTTTACAAAATATTTATATACATTACATCATTCAATTTCCCAATAACAAAAGCTATAAACTAGGAATTTAGGAAAGTGTGGGTGATGGAGAGACCCCAGGAAAGACCTCAGAATTCAGGACAAAAGGTTCTGTCAGGATTGAGGTCTAGGAACATCACTTGGTGGGGATAGGGGGAGAGCAAGAGAACTCTTTCTGGAGTGATTATCAGGGAGGGAGTTGGTTGGGCTCCCCCACAACTTTGCTAATTGAAGTACTCTCTATGAAAAGCACAGAACAACATTGAGCATAGAAGAGAACCTGTCTCCACCAAGTATAGTGCTACCAGGAGAAGGAATAACCTCTGGCCCAAAGATCCCAACCTATGCCCTAGTGGCACAGTCCTTCCCTCCCTATTCCCTGTCCCAGTCCCTAGGATGATATTGGGCTAGAGAGTTTGGAAGATACAATAGGCTAGACAAATGTCATGGATTGATATGGGCCCAAGGAAAAGGGTTCCACAATAATGGAACCGTGGGATAGTGGCATAGGACCAGGTGAGAAATTGAGAAAACTTAAATATTACAGGGTCTATTGAGACCTACATGACAAAGGGCTTTGGAACAAGGGAATAATAATTTAATAAGCAGGAATCAACTCTCTTTCTGATGTTGGCATTCTGGATCAAAGCCCCAGACACTATGTCCTAGTTTTATCTCTATGCACAATAGCTCTGTCAGATAAGTAATGCATTTATTAATTTTTCCCACTGAGAGGCAGAGAAGGAAAATGATAGAGGAAAAGGCCTGAATTTTCCAGTAAAATTGGGGAGAGGTCTTATTCCAAGTTTCAGTGATAATTCAATTACAAAAAACCCAACCTTTTCTCAAGTGCCTAATGTATGTAGAATACTATTGCTACGAATAATATAGAGAAATGTCTTACATATGTGATTTGGTCAGTATGGGCAACTCCTAGTATAGGATATCTATGATGGTGTTCTTTGTTTTCAAAAAGGACCAATGAAGGGGGTGGCTAGGTGGCGCAGTGGATAAAGCACCGGCCCTGGATTCAGGAGGACCTGAGTTCAAATCTGGCCTCAGACACTTGACACTTACTAGCTGTGTGACCCTGGGCAAGTCACTTAACCCCCATTGCCTCACATAAAAAAAAAAAAAAGGACCAATGAAATCATGGGGTCATGCCTTGATTTGCATGTGAATTGGATTTAAGTGAGACAGAGTTGCACAAAGTTGTCAGACTCAAAGTCCAGTGATAAGAAAAAAGTCAGGACACCTGGCGGTGACTCAGGATACAGTGGATGACCTTTGTGTCTTCCAAGCTCTAAACACTCCAGAGTGCCTGCTTCAGCTTCCTTCATGGACATTGGATCAAATTCTTCTCATCTGTCCATTACTATGGGGGAAAGTCTTCACATGCTTGCGATAGAGCCCCCCCCACTCCCACCCCCATCACCAAGTCACTGATGGTTTTGAGGCCCCTTAGTCACCCTCAACCTGATTTAGCTTGTCTGTTGAGATGGTTTCACTGGGATGTGGCCATTGTGCATGCTAGTTTCTTGTGTGAAAGATGGACAGCAAGGGTGGGTGAGCAGCCCTGAAGAGTTCAACAAGCCCTCACTCCAGAGGTGCTAGTCCTCCTTTAACACCCCACACACCTCATAGGACATTTAGAGCTTAGTAGAGTTCTTGGGAAGTTGCTTTATTCTCAGAAGTTAAGTAATTTGCTTGGAATATGCAATTTGCACGTGCCAGAATTGGAATTTAAACCTAGGTCTTTTTGATTTCACATCATGCCATAAGGCATAAGTACAATTAGTACTATCACAGTTTTAAAAATTAGGAAAGTGAGACTCAGAGAGATTCAATGACTTGTCTACACTTGATAAGTGACAGATATGAGATCGAAACTCACTTCTAACTTCAGTTCAAGAGTTCTTCTGCCCTATGCTGCTACCATCAGGCCTTCTCATCTAGTACAAGTTCAGTTATTTGTTTCCTGATAGGTCTTGTCTGACTTATTAATTTGGATCTAGGTAATAAATATAAAATGCTATAACTTCATGGATGGGCATCTGGGAATAATTAACTAAATAGAGTTAACATATTTGACAAAAGTTCTCCCTTCTTTATCATTAGTAAAAGCAGAGTAAGGAATTGCCTGATTTGAGTGTGAGGAAGACACTAAAATGTGAGAAAACTAGAAAGATAGGAAGGGGAAAGGTTGTGAAAATATTTAAATGGCAAATAAAGGATATGATATTTGATACTAAAGGTAATAGGGAGCCATTGAAGTTTATTAGTGGAGGGAGGTTTGGTAAGATCAGACTTGTGCTTTAGGGAAATCACTTTGTCCACTGTGTAGAGGAGGTTTGGCATGAAGAGAGACTTTAGGTAAGAAGACCAATTAAGAGTCTATTGTGAGGGGGACAGAGCCAAGATGGCGGAGGAAAGTCTGTGACTCCCCTGAACTCCTGACAAACCCATTCACACACTCCAAAAATAATGCCATAAGACAACTGAAGCAGCCTAACCCACAGAAGAACAGAAGAAGACTATTTTCCTGCCAAAGACAGCTTAATTAGGCAACTGGGATCATCTGCTGTTCAGGCTGAGTGAGGAATGTGGTGCATGGTGCAGACCCAGCCCAAGACAGACCTCTCCTCAAAGGCCTTGGAGTCTTTGGTGCCAGTGGCTTCTTCTGGGGCTTTACTTGAAGAATGGTAAGGGGGTTTGGTTATTGGCCAGGGTAAGGTGGCTGCAGTTTCTGCTGGAATTTGGGGGAATGCCCATGTTCTGAACCAGAGGGCTAACTCTTACTAGCTAGTGTGCATTCTAGCACTCTCACTACACCATGCCACCACATCAAGTCACTTAACCCTCATTGCCCCACCCAAAAAAAAATGAAAGAAAGAAAGAAAGAAAAAGAAAAAAGAAAAGAAAGAAAATGATTATCCAATGAGTGCAACACTGAATTTGTGAACCTACATGACCAGTTATAATTACTAATGTTTGAACAATGGCTTTAACTCTTTCAAAGAAACTCATAATTTCTAATTTTATTTGTAGTGGGAAAAATAATAGCTTGGGAGTTAGAAGATCTGAATTATAACTTTATTTACTATGTGACCTTTAACAAATCAGAACCTGAAGAGACTTTGGTGGCCATGAAGTCCACTCAACCTCAATTTATAAATAAGGAAACTGAGATCCACAGAGGTTGCGACAAACCCAAGAATACACAGGGAGTTTCAGGTAGAACCTGAAAGCAGACCCTCTGACTAAAGAACCAGGATCCTTTTCAATGTATTATTCTCTTTAGGACTAAGTCTCCACATTCAATAAAAATGATTATATGGTTGATTAGGAGGATATCTAAAATATTATGTATTTCTAGAAGGATTAGGTCTCAAAATAAGGTGATTATTCATCTTCCCAACAAATCTGGGAGCTTAATAGGGTAGAAATTATCACAGCCATTTGTCAGATTGGGAACTAGATCTAGAAAAGGGTTCTGGCTTAAAAAATATCATGCAACAAATTAACTAGCAGTTAGTATTTGAACCTTGTAACTATGAGTCCTATGATTTTTCATGGCATATATTTTTACCCTGACCAAGTAAACTGTGGTCATAGCATTCATTTCCCAAAGAAGTTGTTTTTGAATAGGCTACCTAAAGTCCAAGCCCCCTATTTAGACAAAGAAAATCTAATTCTTCTTTTGTAGAAAATTGGTATTTAGGATGGATAGAACAATTAAAAGGGTTTTTTGTTTTGTTTTTTTAGTGAGGCAATTGAGGTTAAGTGACTTGCCCAGGGTCACACAGCTAGTAAGTGTTAAGTGTCTGAGCCCAGATTTGGTACTCCTGACTCTTGGGCCAGTGCTCTATCCACTGCACCACCTAGCTGCCCCACAATTAAAAGTTGAATAGCAATATCAACAACATATCAGGCCACATTTTGTAAGGTACTTGGTCATTGATTATCTTTGCATATTAGTGAAATAAGAGCAGGTTCTTTCTTTGGGTGTGCTTTTGAAATGTAATTTGAATGATTAGGAGAATTTTAACAAAATTTTAATAAATTGTGCAATGTGAAAAAGCAACAGCAAAAATTGGCAAAAGGGGACTTTTTGTTAATTCAAAAATTGACATTCTAGAGAGTGAGCATGATGTACAGAACATTTGTGGGATGGATAATAAGAAGTCCTGTGTTCTAGTTGTGTTTCTGCTGGGAATTATATGTGTAAACACTGACTTCTGGACCTAGATCTGTAATCATCCATCTGGGTCCACCTAACTTCCATGTACAGGAACCAAGCTACTAGCCTCAGAGAAAGCTACAAGTATTCATACATGCTGCATGTCTGAGGATTTAAAGCTGGAAAGAATCTTGGAATTTTTTCTGTCTAACCTTTTGGGAAGTTGAGGCATTGTTGCTCTTCAGTTGTTTATTTATTTATTTATTTTAGAATTTTATTTTCCAAATTACATGTAAGACCAAATTTTGACATTAATTTTTTAAAATTTTGCGTTCCAAATTCTCTTCCTCCCTCTCTTCTCACCTACCACTCACAAGAACTCAAGCAATCCAATATGTTATACATGAGTAGTTATGGAAAATATCTTCAGTTCTTTCAGTTGTGTCTGATTCCTTGTGACCCCATTTAGGGTTTTCTTGGCAGAGATACTAGAGTTGTTACATGTCATTCCCTTCTCCTGCTCATTTTACAGATGAGGAAACTGAAGCAAAATAGGGTTAAGTGACTTACTCAGGGTCACATAGCTAGTAAGTGTATGAGGCTGGATTTCAATTCAGTTTTTCCTGACACCAGAACTGTGCCAACTAGCTGCTGAGCTGAGGGATAAGGAGGAAAAAAATTACTTATATAAAGTGCCATAGCAAATTAGCTAAAAAGGTGGGATTAGAACTCTAGTTTATCTCACTTCAGATCCTGTGCTCTTTCTGCTATTGCCCATTGCCATTGCTTGATTTCCTGATCTATTTTTATTTTGTTTTAATCCCTGGGCTCTTACCTTGTGTATTGTGACCAAAGATTTAGTCTCGTTAACCAAAGCTATCTCTAATGCATGTATGTATATATGCATGTATGTATGAATGTATGCATACAGGTGGCATGTTTGTGTGTGTGCATATATGTAGGTGTAGAAATATATCATATACACATACACATATATTCTTAACTGTACCCACCTTATCCTGAGATGCTTCATATCTGGGACCCGTCCTTGCTCTCTAGAGTCTTAATATTCAGAGCTGGAAGGAACCTTAGATATTTTTCTTAATCCAACCCCCTTATTTTATGGATGAGTAAAATGAGGACCATATAGGTTCAATCAAAGCCACAGAGAAAGTAAGTAGTAGAATCAGAATTCCAATTCAGGCCTTGTAGCAATACAGGGATCTCTCTCCTATATATTTCCCATTCCAAAGAACTGGAGCCCTATCCTAAAAGAAAACCTTTATGGCTAGGTCACAAAACTTACTCTAAAATCTGCCTATGGGCTATACCTGTTCTTTCGGTCTCCCCTGAAGCCTCTACCTGCCTATTGGGACACGCTCTTGCTATTCTCTACTAAGCTCCTTTGATGCCAATCCTGTAATGTGTCTATTATCAGAATTTCCTAAGCATCCTCCTGCCTGTCCAGGCTTTCTACTACTGGGCACTGCTGTGATATTTCCAGTTTTCCTGTCTTTCTTCACAGGGTCTATCTAATGTCTGGACCCTCTTCATTACAGATTTGTCCAATCCCGCTACCTATCAAGGTCTAGCACTGACTGAAATCAGGCAAGTCGATTTCCCACTGTGGGCCTCAAATTCCTCATCTTTAAAATGATCTTGGGATTTGGTACTCTCCTATGTCCCTTCTAACTCTGAAGTCTTCTGATAATCTACAGGTGAAATATTCTTTCCCCTGTAATTCATAAACTTCCTAGTAATTCATTTTTATTCCTTATTTGGGCCATATAAGTGTAATTAGGTTACTTCATTGTAATAGTCTTCCTTAGAAATAATCTGGGTTGATCAGCTGGTCCAGTTGCTCATGTAAAACTCTTGTCACACAATCAATTGCAAAAGTCTTTGAAGAGTGTTATTGAAAAGGTGTGTGGTTGAATGATCTCTGACAGCAATGTGGTTCGGGGGCTTAATCAGTTCCCTCCCCAAGGAGGGTTACTGATAGGCTAGTCTCAGAATAGGCATCTGTCCCTCACTGGCTCTTTCATGGTGAGTCCATTGGTGTGTGTCACTTCTGATAAACTGCTTGAGTAACCTTCACAGATGGGCTTAAATCAAATCTGTCTGGTGCAGTTTTCCCAGTCCAGAGAGTTTCCCCTGATCTCCTCATGCTTTCCCTGTCACAGAAGTGATGTGAGGCATAGCATTTCTACCTCACGTTCATCCATTTATTTCTCTGTTCAATAAAAACTTATTACCCACATACTGTGTGCAGAACCTCTTCCTAAGAACTGAGGGAGATACAAAGTTGAGATAAGAAATGGTATTAGCAGTAAACTTAGGTGTTATGAAGACAAGTTAACTATAATTGTTTTAGAGTGAATAAATAAAATGAAGAAATGAAAAGGGTTTATGTTTATTCTAATTGTGTGTTAAGAACTATGCTAAGGACTGGGAATACAAATACAGAAGAGATATCATCCCTTCTCTCAGGTCCTGAGGTTGCTTAAATTCTAATAGAGGGAGACTACACACATATATCAAAGAAATGAAGGGAAGGTTTCTCATATATATCATATATTTTCATATATCATGTATACATATATATATAGGAAGGGAAGGTTTTACATCTATCTGTGATATATGGTATATACGTATATGTGTATATGGGTCGCATATATGTATGTATACATATATATGTATATCACAGATGTGAAATCTTCCCTTCTCTTCTTTTTGTGTGATATGTGTGTATGCCTATAGTCTCCTACTTTTAGAATATTTATACATATATGTTTAATACACACATATGCAATACATCTGCATATATGCATATATTAGATGGATAGATAGATGATAGACAGAGGATAGAGGATTTATATTTAGAGAAAGTGTTTTTGTCTAGGACGTCACTGGGAGGATGAGTACATCTATAAGGAAGGCAATTGACCAGCCCTTTCCAGAAGTGATGATAATATCAACTTGATAATTCTCAGAATAAGAAGTATAAATGGTTCAAACATGACTTTAGAGCAGAATATAAGAAAATAGCCAGAGAGAATCATGGTTCTGAGTCAAGGGCCAGCTCTAATGAGTTCTTATGTATCATATTAGTACAACACCAGGATAGGAGCTTCAAAGCTGAGTGGCAAGTGAATGGTCTCTATAAGTTTTTTTGGGAATGGGAGGGTGAAGGGTTGTATGGGCAGGTGGAGGGGATAGAACACCAGCAGTGGCATGGCAGGAGGATACCATGAAGTGTTGGGTGAAGTCTGAGCAAGGAGGTCATTACCTACTGTGGAGACTTTGAATCGGGCTTTTAAAAATGGAGAAGAATGCAAAAAAAAAAAAAAAGAGGGAGAGCATGTTAGAAGAGGGAATCATGTGGCCAAAGGCACAAAAGTAAGAGACTACAGAGTGTATTTGGGAGGCAGAGGCCTGCCCATTTTGACTTGAGTGTCAGGGAGGTAAACCAGATGTGAATTGAAAGGTGGGTTGGAGGCAGATTTTAGAGGACCTCAAATACCAAGCAAAGGAACTTGAAATTTACTTGAAGGCTAATAGAGGGGCCATGAAGAGTTTTGAGTAAAATAACAACAGGATCAGATCTGTGCATAATGGAGATTCTTTTTTCTATGATTATGAAGACTGGATTGGATTGTGAGAGAAATTAAAGTGGCAAAAGCATTTTAGAAGGCTGTGAAAATATTCCAGGATGGTAGGCATAAAGGTCCAGATGAGGGTAATGTAAGGAATTAATTGTGATTTGGGGTTTCCATGACCACATCTTTGCTTCATTATGGTCAGACTGAAAAGATGTAATCTTGAAAAGCCTAAGAGAAGAGGGGTGTGCACTTGAAGAGATTATAGAAAAGAACATTTATTGAGTCAAAGTATCAAACTAAGTATCTAAGCCTCCCTTAGTAGTTCCCCCAGGCCCACATGGACCTGGATAGATTATAATAGGGACAGCCCAGGGGGTATTTTGAACCAATTGGAGACTCAGCATGGCTAATGACCTCCCCTTCCTGTGGGAGAGGCAGGAAGGGGGAAGGGAGAACTCCAGGAAGAACAGGGTAAGAGGAGAGAAAGGAGCTGGATGGTGGTTGACCTTTGGACCAAACCGGGAGAGACTGCACAACTGACTCTCATTGGAACTATGGATTCCAGGTGGTGGTGAGTTTGTGTTGTGGAAGTGAGGCCAGCTCTTTGGGATAGCTGAGCTGGAAGCAAGTTTGGGGTTTGAGTCAGTCTTTGCTAGAGCCAGGGAGATTAATAGAAGTACCTGGGGCCTTTTTACCCTATAGATTTAGATTCTAATCATCTAGGAAGCGGGTCATATTTTTCTCTTCCCTTATTCCCTTTCTCATTGGCCCTGGCTTTATTAAATTCAGCTGTGTTGTAAATTTTGTTCCCATTAAAAAAATCTGGTTTGTTTGTGGAAAAGAGGCTGTTAATCTCCTTTCTTATTAGTCTGGGAGAAATAACTATAAAAGGCAGTTTGGAAGGGAGAAAACTTTGGACCTAGAGGTCTCTCATTATTTTCTGAACCCCAATATTACAGTGAGGCACCCAATTAACTTTCCCCTTACTAAATTTGGCCTTTACAATAATCAGCAATAGAAATAGAGAGGGAGGGGAGGAAGAAAATAAACATTTGTTAAGCACCTACTATGTGCCAGGTACTGTGCTAGATGCTTTACACATATTATCTCATTTGGTCCTCCCACAACTCTGGGAGGGAGGTGCTATTGTTATATTGTTATTATCACTTAACAGTTGAGAAAACTATAACAAAAACAGGTTAAATGGTTTGCTTCAGGGTTACCCAGGTAGTCAGTCTAAGACACTGGCTGGAGAAGTATTGCAGAGGTATGATCTATGAACTGACAATTAGTTTGATATACAAGGTAAAGGAGAAGGATGAGTCAGAGATAAGCCTCCTTAAATGGTAATACCTCCCCTTCATTAATATAGCCAAAGATTGCTGTAACTTTCTTGCAGGTAGTTGGAATATAACACACTGGAATTGGAGTTGAAAAGACCTGAGTTCTAAACCAATCTAATTTACTAGCTGTGTGATCCTGTCCCTTAACTTCCCAGAAGCTCAATTTCCTCATCTGGAAAATGAAAATAATAATAGCAATACCTCATAGGCCTATTGTAATGATCAAATAAGATAATAAATAAAGCACTTTAAAAAACCTAAAGCACTATGTAAATGTTAGCTATTACTACATCAGATATTGATATTGACCTTATAATCTAGCTAAATTCCCAGATTGTTTTTAGAGATTGCTATCCCCACCCTATGTATTCTATATCTCTAACCTATGAAGATTTTATAAAAATACAAGTATAAGAATTTGTATTTATGTCTATTACATTTCATTTTATTAGATTTGGTCTATCATAGCTGCTGAGATCTTTGGGGGTCGTTATTCTATCATCTATTATGTTAGCTATTTCTCTTGGATTGTATCATTTGAGAATTTATAATTACATAGTGCATAGAGTTGAAAACAATCCAACTATTCTCACTATTTAGTTGTCCTGTCTGGAGCCGTGTGTGTGTGTGTGTGTGTGTGTGTGTGTGTGTGTGTGTGTGTGTGTACAAACAACTGTGGCTCCACACAGAACATCTAAGTGCATACACAAATGTGAATGTGCACATATATGTATATATTCATACATGCACAGACACACATATGTATACATGTGTGTATATTCATTAAGCATCTTCTATGTGTAAGCCATTGTCCTCAGTGCACTTAAGTTGCAAAAACAAACCCAAAATGAAACAGCCCCTGACTTGCTAGGATTACAAGTATGAATATAATTCTTCTACAGGACAGATCTTTAAACATTTGAGGACCATATCCCTCTTTCTCTGTTAAAGTTGATGTGGATGGTGTTTCTCCTACCCTCCTCCCTGGATGGAAGCTATTGTTATGGGCCCCTGGGTACCTCAGAAGTTTTCTGGGGTAAATCAAAGAACTTTCTCCATGAGAAACTAAACCAAAGGACAGACATACCTAAGAGATAAGTGGCACAGGATCAGGACTGAGTTAGCTCCAGGACCAGCTCCCTTTATTCCAATCTCCCCCAGCCCTGGGGGAGATAAGATTAGGTGTGGCTGCTCCCTTTGTGGTGTGAGGGGGAGAGAGATGGCTTGAGAGATCTGGAGCTGCCCCTCACCCAGCTTCCCCCAGCCACCACCAGTGGGTGATGATCCTCCCCCAATGAGGGAACTTTCCACAGTCAGATGATCACCTCATTGGACCGCAATAGGTCCTCTATAAAAGTATCTGCCTATCTCCTGCTCTAGGAGAAAAGTATCTCAGAGAGCCACACCTCTGTGCCATGCCTTCTCCCCATGAGAAGTCTAAGGACTTCTCTCTTGGTTTCCCTTCCCTAGCACCTAAATAAATTATTATTTAAGTCTAACTGGATTTGCGTGCAAGAGGGTGTAATTCTTTAAAGAGGAATTCCTAAGAACGCCTTCCCCAAACCCCCTCCCATTTCACCATAACACTATGATCCCATTCAGTTCTAGCTTTCTCCAACTGGATTCTTGGAGAAAGAAAGTAAAAGGATGTGGGGAGGTATAGTTGCTTGTTTTGGTTTTTTTTAGACTAATTCGTTACTGAGGGTTTCCCTAGTCTGTTTATACCTCACTACGTGATCTTGATCATTTGTATTTTGATCAACAAATTTATTAAGATTAATTTATTTACCTCCCTTTAAGTTTGGATCCCTTTCTGGGATGCTTTATTAAATATAATTTTATTGCATTTTTATCATTAACGATATATTTAAAAATATTAATTTCCTCCTCTGGGGTCAAATTTCATTGTCTGTGAAATGAAGGGATTGGACTTCCTGCTGTCCAACATCATTTCCAAGTCTGACATTCCGTGGTTCTGTACTATAAAGCTCCTAAAAAATAATAGAAAATGAATATCTTTATCTCGGATTTTCAGTGAAGAACTTAGATCCCTGATGAGTATAGGAGAGGGATACAGGAATCTTTTCTAGTCAGTTTTAGGCCGTCTCAATGATTGCAAAGTCCCTACCAGAAATATCCATGTCATGTGAAGGTCCATCCACATTACCCTCATTCTCCACTTTGTACTATTCTGATGTGCTCCACCTTGGCATTGGATGTCTATTCTCCTACTCTTGGAAGTTTCTTATTAGGATATACGTCCCTTGAGAAGAGTAAGATGCTGTCTCATTTCTCTCTCTCTCTCTCTCTCTCTCTCTCTCTCTCTCTCTCTCTCTCTCTCTCTCTCTCTCTCTCTCTCCTTTCTACTAGCACTTTGTATAGTACCTGTCATGTACTAAATGCTTAACAAATTCTCTGTCAACAGACATTTGTATAGTATGTGCCAGAATACTATGTGCCAGAAACTGTTAAGTGTTGGGTATACAAAGAAAAATAAAAACAAGGTCCCTAAAAGGCTTCTTAGCCTCTATACCTTCAGTGATGGGACTCTCACTCTCCTTAGTTATTAGAAAAGTTTTTTTATATTATATTTAATGTTAAACCAAATTTTGCTTCTCTATGTTAATTTAGTTTTACCAGTTCATAGAATTTTGAGCTAGAAGGGACCTGAGATATCATCTAATCTTACTCTTTTCATTTTACACATGAAAAAACAAACACTCAGGGAAGTGGTAACTTGCCCAGAGTCAAAGAGAAGATAAGGAGAAGAACCAATATTTAAACCCAGGGCTGCTGGTTGGAAATCGAGTAATCTTTCCACTTTCACAGTCTCCCTTCAATTTCAATTATTCTTTAAGCATTCACATGTTTGCCATCACTTTGGCCCATGCCTACAATATAATCATGTATTGACTGAGAGATCCTCAGAAAATGCAGCAAAGTGAAAAAAAATCTGGAGAATTTACCTTCAATGTAAATGAGTAACCTAGAGTGTCTTCTGCTGTGCTCCATTATAGGCCACCGGGCATCCCAATCACAAAGTGGCTAGCAGCTGATTATGGAGCTGCTTTGTCTGTCCACCTCCCATCAGCCATGCAGTTCCCAGACATTCCTTCCAGCTGCACTCAGTCATTAGCAGGGTTTTGTTTCAGTAATGGCAGAGATGCCCCAACCATCCTGAATAGTAATTTCCAGGGGCTTTTAGTCATTGTTGTATTTTTATAATTAATTTTGAGGTGAAAATTTCATGTTCTTTGCCTTAGTGCAGAGGTGAAGAACTCATTTAGGCTATGTATTGAAATAAAAGCAGCAGGGAATTCTGATTAAATGCATATTGAAATGAACATCTCAGTAAAGCCGAGACAATATAAGGACTCAAAATATCATTAACATGGGTTTCTGGACCACCCTGAAATAATAAAGTGAAAATGCCAAAGTATTTCTTTGAATATGGGCTTTCCCTGGAGAAAAGGAAATAGCTACATGGCTAAGATGGTCATTGAGAGATGTATCTGAGACGTAAAGGGGACAACACTGACACCATTGATATCTATAGCTTATAAGATTTAGAGCTGGCAGGGACTGCAGAGATCCAGGAGACCAAAATCTTATTTCACTGGTTGGAATGGGTCAGGGATTTTAAGGTTTTTAAGCTTAATATGTTTATCAAGTAACAAAACCAGCATTTGAACCCAGGTCCTCTGACCATTTTAATGTACCTTATCACTCTTGATTCTATGATTCTTTCACTACACGATTTGTAAGATTCTTTGGAAGTCTGATATTTTGTTGTTTAGTGACTAGTACTGGAAAGGACTTTAAAGACCATTTATGAGGCAAAGTATCAGAGGGACTAGTGTGTTGCATTGGTAGTCAGATAGCCTGGAATTTAAATTCTGCCTTAGTCTCCTATGAGTTCTGGGACTCTGGACAAGTTATTTAACCTCCTAGAAGCTCAGTTTCCCCATCCATTAAATGGGGATAATAATAGCATCTATCTCACAAGTTTGTTGTGAGGATCATATAAACTGTGGTAAGAAAAACATTTCACAAACCTTAAACTGTTATATAGATATCAGCTGTTGCTGTTATAATTACCTTAAATTACCTGTCTGCATCATTATCTAATCTCTCAGTTCAGGGATTTTCATGTAAAATTCTTCACAATCTGATTGTTCTCTGTCTTTCCATGCTATTGACATAACTCCATCTCCACTTCCTACCCAGGCCTCATCACATGTTAAGCTTTCCAGCCAAATTGGCCTATTTGTTGCTGTTTCCCCTACACAGGTTCATCATCTGTTTCCATGCTTCTTCACAGGCTGTCCCACATTCCTAGAATAACTTCCCCTTTCATTTCTTGAAAACTCTATGTCCCCCGAAGATAGAACTCAAGTGCTACCTCCTAGAATAGGTCTTTCCTCATTTCCCCTGTTGTTGGTCATATTATCCCTGCCCCCCCCTTGCCAAATGAGGTTTTGTTGATCTTGTGTTTATTGAACTTGTGTTGCAACCCTCTAGTTCTATGCAAGCTCCCTTGAGCTCAGACATCACCTTTTTTGTCTTTATGTCTCTAGTGCCTAGTACAGTACATAGGTACAGTGCTTGTGGAATTGAACTGAAAAGACTAAAAACTCAGATGGCCTGATTGCTTCTGGGGTGGTTTCCATTATATCAGCTATCAAAGATTATAGTTTAGAAAATGGGTTCAAATGTTGATAATGCTTCCCTAGCTTTCTGGCTTCTCCTGATCATTGTGTGAAAGGTCCCCATTTCCCAGAATGTTTCCCAATGATCATAGAGCCTTTAGGAAGAGGCCCTAAGGCTATGGGGGTGACATAGCTATTAAGAAAAATAATGATGCGCTCAGAGCAAGTACCACAATGATGCAAATTTCTGGAGTACAGGGTAGTAAAGACTTTAGGAAGATACTTTAAATCCTCAGACCACAAGTCACTGTGAAAGAATAGACCCTGAAACATCACCCAGAGGAGTGAAGTGGGAGAGAAACACTGAAAAGGAGAAATGGGAAAGAAGTCTAGGGGAGACACCAGGATTGGAGAGGAACTCTTTGCATTCTTCCTAATAAGGTGTTGAAGGAGTAAGGACAATTAGAGTTAATCCCCTCTAATTTTTGCTGTCCAGAAGCAAAGCCCTAGGCCTCCATATGCTAGATAACCACTCCACATCTTATGCTTTGGCCCATCTACCAGCATAATGTTGAATGGACAGTTTTCATTTTCTTTAGAAGAAATTCAGATGCAAATTTTCTCTATGATTTACACTACACCCACCTACACCCACGGCAGCTTGATAGCAGTCCCAAGTTGTTAGGTTTGTGTTTTTTTTTTTTTTTCTCTTGTTGATTATAACCCACAGGTAATTACTGTTGTCTAAATTTATTGACAAGGGGCAGTTTGGCTCTGAGTCATTCTTTATGAATGTGCTGTGACTGTCTTCATCCTGCCCATGCACCACAGGGATAATTTAAAGTAACTGCTGTATGCTGATTAAAAACATTATCTAAATGACTTGTTGTGACATGCTATAGAGTGGTTAAAAAAACCCAAACAAACAAATATTGGACCTCAGTATCCCTTGAAAGAATTTAACATTTAGTGAGCAAAATGGATGGCATTGATTTTTTTAGTGTGATTTGTAACTAGTAATTATTTCTTACAGTCTGTGAAGTTCTATGAGATTATCCTTAAACCAAGGGGAAAAATGAGGCAGAAAGGATTCAAATGATCTTTGAAAGGTTGAAGAATTTGGTAAGGGCACTGGCTGTGTGTTTGTGTTCAGTTCTGGGTATCAAATTTTAGAAAAAGGCATTGTTAAGTCAGACTTATCTACAATGGAACGCACCATGAGGATAAGGTGGAAGGAACTGGGGTCTTTAGCCTAGAGAGTAGAAAATATAAGGAGTAGAGTGGGGGATGATGGTTCTCTTTAAATATTTGAAGGTCTGTCATGTGGTAGAGGGGATGAGGCATGTTCTGTTTACCTCCCCTTCCTCCTTCTCTCCCTCTAAGATAGAATTAGCAGCAATAGGTAGTGGCAAAGAGGTAATTTAGTCTTAATATAAGGTAAAATTTATCAATTAGAGCTAGAGGAAAGTAGGGTGAGCTACCCCAGGAAGTAGAGGATTCTCTCTTACTATAGGGTTTGTTTTTTGTTTTTTGTTTTTTGTTTTTTGTTTTTTAGTGAGGCAATTGGGGCTAAGTGACTTGCCCAGGGTCACACAGCTAGGAAGTGTTCAGTGTCTGAGGCCGGATTTGAACTCAGGTACTCCTGACTCCAGGGCCGCCGCTCTATCCACTGTGCCATCTAGCTGCCCCTTACTATAGGTTTTTAAGCAAAGCCTGAAAGACAACTTTTTAGAGCTATGTTATAGAAAAAATTCTTGAGCCGGCATGGGTTTAACTAGTTGACCTCTGAGACTTCTTCAAACTCTGAAATTATCATAGGATTGTAGATATAGAGTTGGAAAAGATTAGTATTAAGTTTCTTAAACTGTGGGTCATGACCCCATATGGAGTTGTATAACTGAAAGTGGGGGTTGTGAAAAATTTGGCAGTAAATGTTTGATTTGTATGCCTATTTTATATACCTTTATACCTGAGGTTGCATAAACAGTTCTTGGGCAAAAAGGGGTCACAAGTGGAAAAAGGTTAAGAAGCCTTGATCTAGTCTAACCTCCTTATAAATAAGGAAACTGAGGCACAGAGAGGGAAAATGAGTTGTTCCTTGTAACACAGGTTGTAAGGGGCAGTCCTAGGTTTAAAACCAAAGTTGTCTTTCTCTAAACCCAAACTCTTTCTACTCTATGATATTCTGTGATTTTTTTCTCTGAATCTCTGGCCTGGGTTTACATTACTGAATCATATTGACTATCAGACTCACATTAAAAAAAAAAAACATTCAAAAATACTCAACAAACATTTTGACAAGTGCTTCAAGTTCTATGGTGTGTGTCAACAACAAGCATATGAAGATGAATAAGATATACTCATGCCCTCAAGAAGCTTCTAGTCTACTGGGAGAATTATCACATGGATACAGGTAGTTATGGTACAATGAAAGGTACAAAAGAAAATGATAGGATCAGGAAAGACTTCTTGGGAGAGCTGGCAGAAGAATGGAACATCATAGGACAAAGAGGGAGACAGAAGCATGGCTATTGCCATATGTATAGGAAGACCCCTTAAGTAGGTCTTCCCAGGGAAGGAGCAACTGAAATCAGATTTTGGACTTCTAAGAGGGTATTTAGTGGAATCAGGAGAAAGGAAAATGTCTGGTCACAGGATCACAGAAGGAAAGAATTCCAGAATCTTAGATATACCTCAAGGTGTATCCTTTTCCAACCCCATTGAATCAAGAATTCCCCCCATGGAGTACTAAACCAGCAGTCATTCAGCCTTTTTTTAAGACCTCTCATGAGGATCTACAAACTAACTAGATAGTATAGTAGATAGATCACCGGACATGGAGTCAGGAAGAATTCACCTCATTTTCCACCTTCAAGACTGGCCATGTGTGACCTTGGACATGGCCCTCAGTCTTTCCCAGCTTAAGTCTCCTCATCTACAAAATGGTGATAACAATAATAACACCCACCTCACAGGATTGTTTTGAGGTTCAAATGACAATTCATGGGAAGCATTTTGCAAATATCAAAGAGCTGTATGAATATTAGTTGTTGTTGTTATTAATTGCCTTCCAAGGCAGACCATTCCATTCTTGAATAGTTCTGATTGATAGAAAGTTCTTCTAGATATCAAACTTAAATCTTCCACTCAATAACTTACTGTTGTTCTTGGTTCTGCCTTCTATAAACTAGCAAAATATATCTCAGCAATCTTTCACATGATTGCTTTGCATATAATGAAGAGATTGTGTCCCTCCTAAAGTTCTACCCTAACTCTAGTTCCTTTGAGTATTTTTCACATTCTTTTATTTTAGCATTATTCTTTTTGTTCACTTAGAAATTATCTTCAACTTGGCAATAGCCTTCCTAAAATGTGACACTCAGAAGTATACTGGCTGTACTCTGCCTTATTCAGACAAGACATTATCATCACTTCCCTCATTCTGGATACTATTTGCTATTTAGGATTAAATTAGTGTCTTGAGATATAGTGTTGGAATAATGTCTTATTTTGAATTCACTAAAATCCCTGTACCTATTTCTATATAAATTGTTGTTTAGTTATACTTCCTGTATCTTGTAATTTTAGAGTTTATTTTGTAACCCAAATACAGAAATTGGTATTTTATCTCAATTAATATCTATCTTATTACATTTATTTCATCATTCTTGCCAGGTGAAATCTTCTGAATCTCCCCAGGGGTCAATTAATTCAACATTTTCATCTAACTGAGGAAAAAACTGAGTCCCAGAGATGTTTAGTGACTTGCCCATAGTTTCCCAAACTAGCAGAGGTGAAATTCAAACCCAGATACCCTGACTTCAAATCCAGTGTTATTTTTATTAGGTTTTTTCCCCAAATAAGGAAGTCTGGTTCTACAAGCCCTGTGTCTCACCTTGACCTCTCCACTGTCTTACACTAAAACATTATAAGGTCTCCCCTAGCTCTAATCCTCTGATTTTTGACAGGAAGCAAGCAAGTACTAGATATGTTCATGGGAGGGTGACTGGATCAGTATCGATGGTAAGGGGAAAAATTGTCATTCAGACCACAAGGGCTTACCATTTAAATTCTCACTTCATTGAGAACTGCCTGAATTTCTTAATTAAATAAAGCTGCTATTTAGGAAGAACAGTGCCATTTATTCCTGTGGGGATGCCTTTTTCATGCTGAATCTATTTGAAATAGCAGGGTATGTTGCTGCCCATGGATTTACTTCAATTGAAAACATTTCCATCCCTGTGGTGCCCCTACCACTTTCCAAACTCTACAGTCTTGGATGGAAGTACAATTTTAGATAAAGCATTGGGTTGAACCTGGTGTCTGTTCAGATGAAAGTATAACTGAATCAACCACCCACAAACATCCATCAAGCACCTAGTATGAGCAAGGCAATTTTCTAGGTACTTTGGATGGGAATGGGAGATACATGGTCTCTACTTTTAAGAAACTTGCAGTCTATTTGGGGAGACAAGGAATCGTTTCTGTTTTTGAAAAAAATGATTAACCATAGGAGACAGTAAATGACTGGTTCACAATGAAATAATAGCTATAGTATAGTTGAATTGCGATTCAAGGGACCTGGGGTCAATATCTACCTTTGCTACCTACTTACAGTATGATATCGGACAAGTTATTTCTCTTCTCTGTGTCTTATTTTCCTTGTTTACAGAATGAAGACAATGTACTATATAGGGGATCCCTGGAGATTTTTACCATTATAAATACTATCATTTTATGAGTGTATAGATTTTAAGTATTTTAGAAGGTCAACCAATTAATTGTTTTTTATTGAAGGCTTACTATGTACTAAGGACTGTACTTGGTACTATGGACAGAAATAGAATAAATGGAAGTTTCTATTTTCAAGGAGTTTACTGTCTAATGGGCAAGAGCAGTGGGGGCAGCTGGGTGGTTCAGTGGATAAAACACCAGCTCTGGATTTAGGAGGACCTGAGTTCAAGTCCGGCCTCAGATACTTGATTGACACTGTGTGACCCTGGGCAAGGCATTTAACCCCCACTTCCCCACAAAAAATTAAAAAAAAAATTAATGGGCAAGAGCAGTACACACCCAGGTGTACACACATTCTATATGGAATAAATATAAAGATAAACATAAAAATAAATGCAAAGTATTAAATACAATTAGGTGTGTGTCCTTGGGGAAGTGATATTCTATTTCTGAGGCTCAATTTACTCATCTGGAAAATGAGAGAATTAGACTAGATGAACTCTAATGCCTTTTCAAGTTCTACTAGGGTGTCTACTGCCCTAAGGGTCAGGAGTTTATTTGACCTTTTTTGATAGTATGGTTTAGATCTTCCTCACCACCTGGCCCAGTTCCCCTTCCACAAAGGATCATGGATCTACATCTGAAAAGGATGTGAGAAAAAAGTATTCTGGAGCCAGCTCAAACTGACTTGGGAGAACTAATTATGAAATTTTCAGTGTGAGCATTTACCTCTTGGAAATCTGAAAATGCTACAAGCCAGGCTTGGTTTATTATTTTGATTGTCTAAGAAAGCGATGAAGAAAATGTTAATAATCTAGATTGTACTTAATCCTGTGCCTTGAGTGCATCGCCCCTGCTCTAACCAACTCCCACCAAAACAAAGAGCTATTTGTTAAGCATTTCCCAGCATGCCACTGTTTTAGAGACCTTCTATTATAACCTGTTCACTTTACAGATGAAGAAACTGAAGCCCAGAAAAGCTAAATGATTTGTCCAAGGTCACACAAACACATAGGAGGCAAATAGCAGAATATAGCAGAATTGAGATATGAATTCAGGTAGTACGACTCCAAATTCAACACTAATTCCTTTCTATCACATAGCCCCTGTCCATGGTAGTCCCTTAAATATTGAATCAGTTTAAAAGGGGGTGGACAAGATGGAGTCAATCCAAAGGACAGAAATCAGGGTAGTGAAGAAAGTGGAAATCACAACTTATGAGGGCTTGTTGGTGGAACTGGGGATGTCTGAGGGTTTTTTGTTTGTTGGTTTCTTTTTGGAAGGGAGAGGAGAGGGCAGCGTTGTTATCGTCAAATATTTAACAGCTCCTTATATGGGATATTGATCAGATAAATTTTTCAAGGCCTTGAAAGTTGGAACTAGGACCAGTTTATGGATGTTAAAGGGAGGCAGATTTAGAGCTGATATGAGGATGGATATTATAACAAATAAAACTGAGAGTACAGGATTCTGTGATCCTAATGGTCCTTTCCAATATCATGAATTGAGGTATTCTATCCACATAACTGCTCAAAAAGATATATCATGTGCCCAAAAGTTCCACTTCCTTCCTCATCCTTTACCCCACAGAAACTACCTATTTCAAGATCTGTCAGCAACATTCAGATACTTCTCTATCTATATGTTATAGCCTAGGGTTTAACACCTTAATAATGTAGTTAAAAAATGAGAGAGATCCTGAAGAAAGCTAATTAGTGCGATGAGTTCATGGACATTAGGGGAAAACAGGGATGAAAGTTATGAATTTTGGATTTTACAATTTATAAAGTCAGTCTTCTGTATGTTCTGCTAATGGAAAGGTGATTACAGACAATTTTAACATCTGAAAGGTTTGATAACCATTAAGCTTGTAGTCAGAGGCTTCAAGTTTCTTATTTAATGAATAGTGCCTTGAAAATACATATACACATGAATATACCACAGAATCAACAGCAAAAAGTCAACTCTGCTATTATCTGTCATGTCTACAAGAGCTCCTCTGTTTCTGTCAGGTCTCACCAAACACATGGTACATCCTTTAAGCACACTTAGACACACTGGCATAAAATACAAAGATGATCCAATTACAATTTCTGCAACTGCATCTCATTCTGCTAATGCTTACAAATTAAGGGTGTCTGTCACTGCCTTCACGAAACTGCACAGAGAACCTTTTAAATCTCCAGCATTTTATAGTATGCACCACTGGAAAGCAGAAACAACTCACACAGTAAATAGTTGACATATAGCTCATAATCCCTGTCTAGTCAGTATGAAAATCTATCTGTGCCAGGAATGCAAAATTTACTCACCCAGCCCTCTATTGGAGCTCAGCGACGTTATTTCCACCAATTGATGGGGGGAGCATTGAAGAGGTGCTTTATTTATGCAAAGTGTTTTGTGTGAAAATCAGTAAGTGCTTAACTAATTTCTATGTGCTCCTTTCAGGGTGTGTTCTTTGCTCTTTTTCTTCTCTCCAAACACCTTAGTGCTGTTTGAGTTGTTTTTACTTTGACCATAAAAATGTTGATACCATAAGATCATAGTCTCAAAAAGGAAAGGCCCTAAAGATCACTTAGAACAAAGGTTCTTAGTTTTTCTCTGTCACGGCTGGTGAAGTATATAAACATCTTCTCCAAATAATGTTTGTAAGTGCACAAAAGAAAAGAGAGGTACAAATGAAACTAATTATATTGAAATCTATTTCTATACTTGCGTATCAATGTCTACCTATATTTAATCATGTTTGTTCAGTTATTTTTCAGTCCTAACTCTCCACGACCCTGTCTGGGGTTTTCATGGCAAATATAATGGTACTGTTTGTCATTTCCTTCTGCAGCTCATTTTATAGATCAGGAAATGGAGGCAAACAGGCCTAAGTGACTTGCCCAGGGTAAAAAATGTAGTAATTGTCTGAGGCTGCATTTGAATTTAGGAAGATGAGTCTTCCTTACTCCAGGCCTGGCACTTTACCCACTATGTTACCTATTTGCCCATATTTAATTTATATCTATCTATATTTCTGTTTATTTCTATAAATATTTAATCTTTATCTGTATCAAAACATTCACATACCCCAGATTAAGACCCTCAATCTAGAATAACCCCCGATTTTACAGAACAGTGAAGTGAGAACCAGAAAGTTTAAGTGACTTGTTTAAGGTCATGCAGGTAATAAATATTAACACTGAGACTAAAAGCCAAACCCTTTGATGCCATATCCATCAGTCTTTCTGCTGTACCATGACACAAATGACAGCCTTTCAAATATCACCCTTCCTGAACCTTCTCTTCTCCCTGCTATCCTTTCCCACATTTCCTTCAACCAGTGGTCTCAAGGTACTTCAACATCCTGATTATTCTCTTCACAGTCTCTAGTTTATGAGTGTCTTCCCTAAATTGTGACACTAAGAACTAAATACAATACACCAGATGTCATTTATTCATGGTAGAGTACAGAGGGATGATTACCTCCTTAGTTCTGAAAATTATGCTTTTCACTGCAACCCAAGAGCTTTTTTCATTTTTTTCCTTTTCAATGCTATATCATACTCTCTGACTTGTACTGAGCTCTCACAGACAAACTGCTATGTATCCATACCATCATGTGTTTGTGAAGTTGATTTTTTTTAATCCAAATGCAAAATGTTGCATTTTTCCCTATTGAATTTCATTTTATTTGATTTAGTCCAGTGCTCTAATCATTTAAGATCTTTTTTGGATCCGCATTCATCCAGTGGGTTAGCTAGCTCATCTGTCTTTGTGCTATCTGCAAATCTGATAAACTTGCCTCCTATGCTTTTATCCAAGTCAATCAACAGTCATTGATAAAAATGTTCAAAAGTACTTGGTATTGGATTGTATGTTCTTTTTCAGCTCTAAATTGATGATATATGTTATATGATCTACTGAGTTAAGCACAGTTCCCTGGGATATCCTCTGAAAACCTCCTGCTAAGTTGGCACTGAACCAATGGAAACTTAGACTTTGAATCCAGGATTCAATTACCTCCATATTCTTGTATTATCATTTAACCCACATCTCTCTAACTTTTCCATAAAAATAGATAAATGTGATACTACATTGAATGCTTTGCTAAAAGGAAGGTTAACTAGATAAATAGTATTTCCGTGACCTAGCAGTTTAGTAACCTTATCTAAAGAAGAAATAAGACAGTTCTGGCATGACCTAACATTGAGGAAGCCATGCTGGCTCATTGAATTCATTGCTTCCTTTTATAGATGATCACCAACCGTTTCTACATATAAGTCTCTGTCATAGGCACTGTGGATACAGTCTTTTAAAATGATAGAATCCCTGCTCTCAAGGACCTTCCTTACACTCTTATATGGGGATGGTATGTGGACTTAACTAAAATAAGAATTGAAAAGTGATCATATCAAGGATAATAGCTTAACAATTCATATAACATTCATAGTTAAATAATTTTTCATACAATATTTCATTTGACCCTCTAAACAGTATTGAAAAGGAAAGCAGTGAGAATGTTTTTATTCCCATTTCACAGATAAGGAAACCAAGGCTCCAAGATATTAAGTTATTTGCTCAAGTTCATGCTAGAATGCAAGGTCTTTGGACTTGAAGTCCAGTGTTCTTTCTACTACACCACAAAGTTTCTCTTGCAATGAAATCAACTTTTAAAAAATGTGATGTAATTTTAGTACTTATACAGTTAGTTGACAAGGGCTTTCTAGGACACAAATTCTTTTGTTCTCAAATAAGGGAAACATGGCTTTTTTGTTTGTTTGTTTACTGCTCATGTGACCCTAGAGGTAGTTATATTACATTAAAACTGACATAATGGTGAAAGGGTGGGCATTTTTCACCTAGGGTACATTGTTTTCAATAAAACATTTGTAATTATGATTCTGAACTAAGCAGCTGAAGAGAGAGAGAGAGAGAGAGAGAGAGAGAAAGAGAAATGCTGTGGTCTTCAAATGCTGAAGACCACAAAATAGCATTATAAATCCAGTACCTTTGGTCAGAAACTGAACCTTATTATCTTTGAGTATGGATGCTTTAATGTTTGGGTCAAAACTATATTTTTGAGGTTCCTCTAGCAGTCTTCTAATACTACATTATGACAGATGTGACCCTGGGTTTTCAAAGACTGTGCCAATGCAATGAAAGCTTTGTTAGGCTCTATCAGTTTGCAAAGGCTTCTCATGGGCCTAGGGATAGAATATAGTTTGGTTGTACTTGTTGATTTGATTTGAAAATAAAATTTTAAAAAATTAATGGTGTCATCTTCCACTGTTTCTAATGAACATTCCTTCCTTGGGAACAGAGGATTGGATTTAACAGAAGGTCTCATATAAGCAGCTTTTAGCTTCAGTCTTGGAGGAATACCAGAACATTGCTCTAGCTCTCACGTACTTGCTCTTGCTCTTTGTTGTTGGTAGATTCTAAAGCCATTTCCCCATTATGCTTCACCCCATTAACTGCAGTACGTAAACCATCATCCCTGAATGTTCTTGTACTTTTCTCTGATTGGCAGACCCTTTTACATGGTGGGTTTGATTCACTAGTCCTCTCATCCCTAGTTATTTGTTCATTCACTGTATTTACTAGTCCATCAGTTCAATTTACTAAAAGCTGCCTTAGCAATATCCACATTTACATTATGGCCTTTGTCAATTGTCAATAGTCATTAATTAAGCAGACAGCCTCCTGAGACCTCTGGAACCTAGGACACAGGCTGAGAGCAATGCAATGTCAGAACTGTAATGGGCCTTACATGCTCTTGAGTCCAACTGCCTCATTTTAGAGATGAGAAAAATGAGGCCCAGGATCACATAGCTCCTAAATGCCCAATGTGGGATTGAAACCAAGGTCTCTGGAGTCCAAGTTCAGCATTCTATATGATATAAACATTGGAAGGTATGTTATAGCCACTTTGTTATTGACAAGTAGACCCAAAGCTACCACCTCTGTATTATGAAACGAAGATGAGACAACAATCTTCTGGCTTTTATTATAGTCGAGCCAGATAATTCAGGGTTCCATGCTCACTTTGGACCTAACTTACCCATTTTGGTTATTTTAACTACTGAAGTAGATTAACTGATTGAATAATTGGTTAATGTCAATTTTTTTTTTTTTTTTTTGCGGGGCAATGAGAGTTAAGTGACTTGCCCAGGGTCACATAGCTAGTAAGTGTCAAGTGTCTGAGGTCGGATTTGAACTCAGGTCCTCCTGAATCCACTTTATCCTCCTTTATCCACTGTGCCACCTAGCTGCCCCCCTAATGTCAACTTTTAAAGACAATATGTATAAAGTAGGAATGGTTGATGTGGTGGCATGGTGTAGTGAGAGTGCTAGAATGCACACTAGATTTGGAACCAAGATAACTAGGTTCAAATCATGCTTTTGTTCGTTTAACCTCAAAGTATCCTTCAGAAAACATTTATTAAACATTACCATGTCCCAGACATGGCGTTAGTGTCATTAGAGGGTGATAGATAGAAGTCTAGAAGGAATCATAGACTAATAGGATCATAGATTCAGAGCTGGATGGTATTTTAGAATCTATCTAATGTCGTATCTTCATTCTAGTGGTAAGTAACTTGAAGCCCAGAGTGATTAAATGTCTTTCCAAAAATTACACAAGTGGCAAAGTATGAATTCAAAATCCTCTGTCTTCCAATCTATAATTCTCTCCATTTAACCATATTCTCGTTCTGGGCCTCAAATTTCTCATCTGTAAAATGAAGGGATTGGATTAGATGATATCTAAGATACTTGCAAGCTCCATATCTCTGATTCTGTGACATGCTGTCTGGCCTACTCTCTAGAATTATCTCACAGCTTGACAATTATCATCCCATTAGATTGAATTCTGTTTTTTGTGCTTGAATGTTGCCTTCGTAGAAAAATTATAATCAAATCTTGTTATAAAACTTTTTGTCACACACTGTATTTGCTTAGATTGTGGATCAAACTATATTCAGAGTGATAAAGAGGGCATCTCTCTTAGTGTTACCCAGAAAACCCATCATTCAGGAATTATCCTTGCCTCCTGACACCAGCATCATAACGAGGTTCTACTGTAGGCCAGATTCCAGATTTTAAGCCAACCAGCTTATGTGCCTTGTGTTATAAGGCCAGGACTGTGTTAACAGTTGGATAGAAAGTGCAGCTGCACTGAGCCCACAAGTATAAGAGCTTGTCCAGCTGGCTCATCATCCCTAAACCAGCATGTTTCTAGCTTATGAATCTGACTACATTTCCTAGAATCCTTCCCAGGGGATTTCCTGGGAACAGCCTATGATTCTCTGATTCATGGTCAGCTCTTTGGAGATTGTGGTGATTTGCAGGAGCAAAAAAGAAAAAAAAATAGACATACTTCATCCCTTCTCCATTAAGTCAGTGTTTACTTAATAGAATTATATAATCTCTCAGAGCTGCAAGAGACCATATAATATAGAACATAGAATGTTACAGTTTTAAGGGACCTCTGATTAGGGACCACAGAATGGAAGAGCTGGAAGGAAGCTCAATGACCATATATACCAAGCCTTCTTAATCATTTTTTGTTTCATGAGCTTCCATGGAAATCTGATGGAGCCGTTTTGAGCTCTTCTCAGAATAATGTTTTAAAATGCATAAAGTAAAATACATAGGGTTACAAAGGAAATACATATATGAAAATACAGTTATCAAAATATTTTTAAAGTTCACCAACTTCTTGTTAAAAACTCCTGATTTCAGGGGGGCAGCTAGGTGGTGCAGTGGATAAAGCACTGGCCCTGGATTCAGGAGTACCTGAGTTCAAATCCGGCCTCAGACACTTGACACTTACTAGCTGTGTGACCCTGGGTGAGTTATTTAACCCCCTTTGCCCCGCAAACTGCCCCCCCCCAAAAAAAAGAACTCCTAATTTCTAGTCCAAACACCTACTTTTACAGATGAGGTTACTAATAGGAGAAATTGACTTGCCCAGCAAATGGTAGCCAATGGTACTGTTAGTGCTGGTACTAAATCTCGGGTTCCCTCTTTTTCAGCACAATGTTCTTTCCTCCTAAACAACTCTGGCTTCCCTTCAGTGTAGGGTGCCAGAGAATATCCTTTGATAACATTAACAGAGCAACAAAATGGAAGACACAAATAAGGTCGTTCACAAAAGCTGTGATTTCTAAAGTGCTCCTTTGAGGATGATCAAACCCCATGCCAGAATATCAAACATAAAGAGGAGCTATTTGGTGTGATAACACCACTACTTCTCCATTTCAGAGGCAAGTTGAGGCAAATTCTGTGTTATCAGAATTTTTATCACTTAGAGAACATTAACAAAAAATTCAATTAAAAATAGAGCCCATCATCAAATCTCTATGGTTAATTTAAAGTGTCTACTATGACATTTCCTGAGCTTAATTGCATGCTTATGAAAAAGGAAAATAACTTCAAAGCAAGATTCAAGAGTTTTCATTTTATGTTTGTTCCTTGAAAAACCAACCTCAGAAACTTGGAATAGTTATTGGTGTAGTTTTTTTTCTTTTTCTCTCCTTTCTCTCTTTCCTTCTTCCTCTCATTCCCCACTCCCATCTTTCTTTTCATGTTCCTCTTCCTCTTCTTCCCCTTGCTTTTGCTATTCCTCTCTTCTTCTGCCCCCCTCCCCAGTTTCTCTTTCTCCTAAGCCTCTTCCTTCTATAATCAAAGCCCAAGATTAAGGTTTACCTTCAAATGGGCAGGCTTTCTTTGGGCATCTATCTGAATGAGCCACAATGTGGTATTGAGGTGGGACATTAGATGAACACTAATAATTGGTTTTTGCCACTCCAGGCTCTTCCCATGACAAAATTCAGTAGCTGATAAAGTGCAAAGCGGTAATATGAGGGCAGGACAAAGGATCTCTATGGAGGAGGCAGGAGGTATTAGATTCCTAAGAACTCAGAGTAGAAGGAGAGAGAGAGAGAGGCTATAACTGAGAAATTTGAACCAGAAAGTTTTATCAAACATGGCCTGACAGCAAAACAAAAAATGGGTTTGTTTTTTATTTGAGGCTTTTGCCACAGAAGGATGTTTTCATCTGTATGTGGCTGAGGCTAAATGAGAACATATAGACAAGAAAGACTGGCTTTATAGTTAAAAGGGTCTAGAGTGGAATCCTAGCTCTCGTATTTACAACATATGTAACCATTGGCTCCATTAAGCCCATACTTGGTTGACTCTTCAGCACGCATGCATGTATACATGCATGTATACACACACGTACACACACACACACACACACACACACACACCCCTTCTGGCCTTTCCATTTCTTGCTCTTGTCCTGGGAATAGGACATAGTCCATCTTTAATAAGTGTCTATTAACTGATTGATTTGGGCAATTACTTCTCTATGAGCCTTAGTTTCTTGATCTGTAAAATGCAGAAGGTGTACTATCAATCAGCATTTATTTAAGTGCTTACTATGTGCCAGGGACTATGCTATGCTCAGCCCTTACAGACAGAAGTGAAACAAATAGTCTCTGACTCTGCCCTCAAATAGATTGTATTTTACAATAGAGATGTCAGGTACACGGTCTGTGGACTGCATGCAGCCCACAACACTTCCTGGTATAGCCTGAACCTGATTAAAATGTAATTAGGAAATATTTAACAAAATTTTTAAAAATGCCATACAACATAATTAATATTACAATTTAAAAGTAAATCAATATGTGGTCCGCAGGGATAGTTATATATGGTTTGATGGCCTTGGTTCTGTTTGAGTATGATGCCACTATTTTATAATAACATTTGAAGCGATGTGTACAAATAAACACACATACACATATATGCATACTCACATTTATATATATATAGTGTATATATACACATACATAAATATATAGATTATAATTTATATTATAATATAATATAATAATACAACTATATATACATGTATACTATATGTGTTGATGTATATATATTATATATATATATGCAAACAAGCATACATTACGTGTGTGTGTCTGTCTGTCTGTCTAAATAAATTGCCAGGTAATTTTGGGAAGTAGGGCTCCAGCAACTGAGGGGAGGACTTTATAGAGGTGGTTCTATAGCATCTGAAGAAAAAAAAAAGGGTCCCTAAAGGCAGTGGTGAGGAAGAGTGCATTTCAGGCATGGGAAGCATCCAGAGTAGGAAGGTGGAGTCTTGTGTGTATGGAAGAGCAAGTAGGCCAGAATGGTTATGTCATATAGTGTAAAGAGGAGAGAAGATGTTAATCTATCTATTTTAAATCTATGATCTTTTTACTCACATTAACTCAAATCAGCCCTCAGTTGCCATCATGGAGTCTTATGGAGCCCCTCAAATTTCACAGAGACAAGTACTCACACTGCCCTGCTGAAAAAGCAGTCACTTGAACAAGGCAGGGAAGTGGTGCTACCTGGCTAAGGAAGAATCCAATCATGAAGACCATAAGATTCTGCCTAGGGGGGAATGGAACTGAAAGATCAGGCATCACTCATAGATTGAAGCAACTATGGCATAGGAGCTGGGAAGGAGTGAGAGGGGCAGAGTGAGAAGACCTAGATTTTAAACCAGACTCTAACCCTAATTTCCTTATTTTCTTCTAGAGCTTTCACTATTAAAGTCTCTTCTTCCCCTGTAAAAATATGTAGGTTGGACTCAATTTCTAAAGATTTTCTTGCTCTAACAATTTTTTTGTTCTCTCTAAAAACTAAAGGGGGTTTATGACAAGCCCTGATTAGGATCATGGGATTAGAGATCTCGAAGGTCATATCATTCGATTTTGTCATTTTATAGAGGAGGAAATACAGTTTTAGAGAAGTAAAGTGACTTGCCCAAATTTACAGTTAGAAAATGAGTGAATTGAAATTTACAATCCAAATCACCATCTTTTTCCAAAGCCAGTACCTTTTTTACTGCCAATCCTCCAATGGGCTTTTGTACTTCAAGCCACGAGGACAACAAGTAAATGGAGAAATAACTTTGAGAAAGAGGCCCAGTTCATATTACACAGGCTACATTACTGATTGTCTACATATCAGGCCAAATCCACTTACCTAGCCTTATAGCATTTATATATTTGTCCCATTAGAGACAGGTCCCTGACTAGAGTATGCAGGCCAATCAATTGATCTATTAATTAATAAATAAGCATTTTTCAAATGCTACTTACCATGTTCCAGACACTGTGCTAAAAATTGGGGATAAAAAGAAAAATAAATAAAAATCTCCTTCAATCTCTGACCTCAAGGGGCTAAGTATTATCAGTGAATACTGTATTCTAGTTGTGGTTATGCAGGCCCAGTACAATGGAAATAAAAATATTTACTGCTTCCGGACCGTATGGCTTTCAAATTGCATCCTTAGATTCCATTTGTCTTTTTGGTGCTCTGTCAGACTTTTAATTCGAGATGGATTTTCATGTTCATTTCTTCCTCTGGCAATTTTGCATTCTGTGCCACTCATGTGGGGCCTTTGATTTGAGGACCTCATTCTGAGTGAGTTGACTTGTTGTCTTAGATCTGGCAGAAGAGCTTTGTTGGTCATTTGCCCAAAGTTGTGATTATGAGCTACATATGGCTTGCCAACAATCTGATTTTATGATCAATTACCACCAGAATAAATTGCTAATATAAATGTCATTAGAAAAAGGAGAAAAATACTTCCTGGTAACTATTTCTATTCTTTACCTTTTTAATCACCCCACCCCAATTTTGGCATCAGCCACCAAAGCAGGGGTGGGAGCCTATCTTACTCTTAAGCTACATACCTCATTTTGATTGCCTTCCTTTTTTACCCCAGAAGTGATAGGAAATGTTCACAACAGTTCAAGTGAAAAGTATCTGGTTGCTTTCATGAGCTGAAAGCCAGCAGTATAAGCTGACCATAAAAAAGTGAGCTTACATGCATTAATAAAAATTAATTAATAGGAGCATAGTGTTTAAATAAGGAGGTCTTAACCTGGGCTCTTCAAAATTGTTTATTCTTATAAATATTTTGATAACTATTTCAATATGATTGTTTCTTCATTTTTTATAAAACAATAAGTCAGTCTTTTGTGGCTTTGTTCACTCGTTAAATTGTGTCCAACTCTTTATGACCCAATGGACCAAAGCACATCAGGCCCTTCTATCCTCAGCATTAATTAAATGCCTGCTATATTCCAGGACCTGTGATAAATATTAGGGATACAAACAAAATTCCCTGCTCTCGTGGGATTCATAGTCTAATGTGGGAAAGAACATGAAAGTACTTCTTTACAAACAAGATATATGCAAGATAAATTGGAGGCAATCTCAGAAGGAAGATACTTAGATTAAGGAGGCCTGGACAAAATTTCCTGAAGAAAATGGCACTTTAGCTGAGGCTTGAAGGAAACTAGAGAAGTTAAGAGGTAGAGATGAGGAAAAAGAGAGCTGTAGACTTGGGAGGCAGTCAGTGAAAACACTTTGAGGCAGACCAAGTGTTATGTTAAAAAAAAATCAATAGGATCAGCATTACTGGATTGCAGAGTACATGGAGAGGAGGAAGGTGCAAGAAGACCAGGAAGATAGAAAGGGTCTAGCTTATGAAGGGCTTTAAAACCAAAACAGATGATTGTATGTTTTATCCTGGAGATGAGAATGAGCCACTCAAGTTTATTGATTAGGAGGGTGATGTGGTCAGGCCTGCGTTTTAGGAAGATCAATTTAACATCTGAGAGTGGGAAGGTTTGAAGCAGAGAGGGGTTTGAGGGAGGCTGACCAAGCCAGAGGTGATTGCAATGGTCTAGGCAGGAAGTGATGAAGGTCTACGTTAGAGTGGAGGTCAGAGGAGAGGAGGCCTGTGAGAGATGTTTTGAAGGTAGAAATAACAAGACTTGACAATGGATTGAATAGGGTAGTGGGGGAAGGGAATGAGGGGTCAAGGATGACACCTAGTTTATAAGCCGAGGTGACTAGGAGGACGGGGATGATAGTGGTGCCTAGGACAACAATAAAGAAGTAAGGAAAAAGGGAGAGTTGGTGGGGGGAGAGATATGTATTTTATTTTATGCATTTCCAAACATTCTGAGAATGTGTCCATAGTCTCTGCTACAATACCAAAGGGAATCCTTGACACACAAAAGAAGGTTCAGAACCCTTGGACCAGAGTAAAGGAATGTAACAAATGCTTTGTCTTCTGCTCAGGATATACTATAGATGGACAGTTAGGGTCAGTTCTGGGTACTACTTTTTTTTTTTTTTTGCAGGGCAATGGGGGTTAAGTGACTTGCCTAGGGTCACACAGCTAGTAAGTGTCAAGTGTTTGAGGCTGGATTTGAACTCAGGTACTCCTGAATCCAGGGCCGGTGCTTTATCCACTGTGCCATCTAGCCGCCCCTTGGGTACTACATTTTAAGGAGGACATTGACATGAGAATTGAGGCCATGCCATTTGTAAATTATTTGAAGAACCTGGGACTTTTAGCTTGAAAAATAAAAAGAGATACAAAATCTGTGTTAAAGTATTTAACATGCTACCATGTGGAAAGGAACTAGAAATGTTTTCCTTGGCCCCACAGAGATATGCTATCTATCAACTTGGAGCAATGGGTGGGAAGAGCAGAGAGGCAGAATTGGGTTTGGTTGAACAAGATAAGCTATTGAATAGGAATAAATGTAATAGCTTACATTTGAGTTCAGAAAGTCTTCATAAGGGGCAGTTAGGTGATGCAGTGGATAAAGCACCGGCCCTGTATTCAGGAGTACCTGAGTTCAAATCTGGCCTCAGACACTTGACACTTACTAGCTCTGTGACCCTGAGAAGGTCACTTATCCCCCATTGCCCGCAAAAAAAATGTCTTCATAAGAAGGAAGAGGTATGACTAGATGGTATTTGTCTGAAAAAAATTGGTGGGGGGAGTTTAGTGAACCATCATGCTGAGTATGAACTATTTTTGGGGGGTGGGGCAATGAGAATTAAGTGACTTGCCCAGGTTCACATAGCTAGTGTCAAGTGTCTGAATCCAGGGCCAGTGCTTTATCCACTGCACCACCTAGCTGCTCCCAGAGTATTAATTGTGATCTAGCTTACTAAAAAGGTAATACAACCTTAGGCTACATTACAGTAAAGCACTCAGTCTTCCACTAGGGAGGTGATAGCCACATTGTTCTCTGCCCCAGACAGAGCCCATGTATACTACCTATCTATAATAGTATCCTGCTTAGTTCAGGACACTATGTTTTAGGAAGGACATTTATAAGCTGGAGATCAAACCAAGGAGGGAAACAAGAATGGTGAGAGACTTCAAGATCATGCCACATGAACGCCAAAAGAAGGGGAATGCTTAGCTTTGAGAAGTGATGATACTGTGAAGAAAAAAGAAACTGTCTTCAAGTATCTGAAAGTCTTTTTCTCCCCACATAAGCCTCATTTAGAATTATGAGTGAGACCCATATGACCTATCCAATGAACAAGTACTAATGAGCCAGGCAACCAGAGAAGATATTTCCCAGTTGTTTTCACTTTTTTTTGTCATCGTTGTTCAGTCATTTCAGTCATATCTGATTCTTTGTGGCCCAATTTGGGGTTTTCTTGGCAGAGATACTGGAGTGTTTTGTCATTTCCTTTTCCAGCTGATTTCACAGATGAGAAACTGGGGCAAATAGGGTCAAGTGACTTGCCCGAGGTCACACAGCTAGTAAGTATCTGAAGCTGCATTTGAAATCAGGATAATGCATCCTTTCTAACTTCAGGCCCAGAACTATCCACTATGCTACTTAGCTGCTCTACAGTCATAAAAAAGAAGTACTTATTCAAGACAAATAGATGCCCTATGCAAAATCCTACCAAAAATATGGAGTTATATGCTAGAGTGTTGGGACGTGGAAGAGAGCTTAAGAGACCAGTCAGTCCAACCTCTTCATTTTACAGAGAAAACAATTGAGACTTAGAAGTATTAAGTGACTTGTCCAAAGTCACAAAGCCAATTAATATGAGAGCTGACAGTAAAGCAATTAAATACTTTTCACATTATACCTTTTTGCTTCAAGGCTTTGAACAGGCTGTTAAATGGTTAAAAAAGATGTTATCTTGGGAAACTCATTTAAGCTCTCTGAGCCTCAGTTTCTTCATCTCTAATATAAAGATAATAAGACCCTTCTTCTATTCCTTATAGGACAATTCTCAGAATTTGTGAAAGCATTTTGCAAACTACAAGCTATATTTAAAGGGTCAGCTCCTATTTGTCATAGTCATTATCATAATCATCATCAGTTGTTTAGTCTAGGTTGATACTAATTGTATTTTATTGATACAGTGTTTTGAAAATTGGTCATTCTGGAAGAGAACTGTCTCTTGCCCAGAATGCCTAAATCTACTTAACAAAGGGTTTACTATAGTTAATAAAAATACGGGGTTTACATGGTCACTAGTACTTTTTATAGATAGCTGATCAGGAGGGGCCTAAAACTAACATTTCTTTCTATTTATGAGCTTCAGTGGTTTGTTTGTTTGTTTTGTGGAGTGAGTAGAAAATATAAGAGCCTAGGACAGAGGAGAACAAATAAAACCAGAACCCTCTATTTTTTTGGAATGTTAATGAGGGAAGCCATTATATATGTGGATACAATCAAAGGTGGAAATAGGTGTCAACTTTGTGCTAATCAGCATAACTCACATTTTCACTCCAAAAATGTTGAATTACTATATAGACTCAGTCTCTGGCATAATCAAAAGTCAGAAATCTAGACCTTTTAAATTGGGTTTGCAAGCTCTACTCACTTAGACCCTCCCTGTCTCTTGAGCTTCCATCTTATCTTCATCATAGAACATAGAATTCCAGAGCTGGAAAAACCTTATAATGAACAATATTAGAGCTAGATGGTATCCTTAGAAAGGATTTACCCCGTTGGCCTAATTTTAGAGATATATAATCACACTTAAATACCTGACAGGAAGACTTCTGCCTATTTCATAATATATTTTGCTGTTCCATTTTGCAATGATGCAAATTCAAGAGATCATTATGGACTCTGCTTCTGACCCACTTTCACTTTCCCAAAAATCCTTTCTCTGCTCTTCCACAGGTTGTTTGTGCCATTTTCAGTGGTGATTCTTTAATGAAATGGGTCCTAGGGACCTGAAACAGGAGAGATTCGAGATAGTCACTGTAATTAACAAAAATTTGTACTTCAACCATCTCAAACCTATTTTGTTCCTGGAATTCAGTGATTTAGGTATTGATTTAATTAATTACACTGAAATGTTTTGAAGCATGGCAGGAAAAATTCCACCTTAAAAGGTCAATTCTTTTTTTCTTCTTTCTTTTTGTGTTTTATCAGTTCAAAAAACATCCGAATTCATCCACATAAATGATATGCCACAGCAGGATAATTTCAGTCTCAAATATGATAAACTGTTTTGAAAAAAAGAGCCAGGATCTTACCAGCTTGTTCTCAAGTGGCCCAAAGGTTAGATAGCCCTTCTTCCAGAATCAATTTAGCACACAGAGGGAATCCAAGGTATGGTTGAGTTGACCCATGATGAGGCTAGCAATTTTTAGCCATCGATGGCAGCCAAGGAAACCAAAGAAGTGTAGAAGAATAAGCGAGCCATGTGGACTACCATCTGCCATCTACCTCTTCCACCCCAACTTCGCATATTATCTGGAGCTTAAATGTAAACCGATAACTGTGACATATGGATTTAGGGTCCTTTGAACCACTGTTCACTGAGCAGGGGAGTGTGGGTGCCTAATACACTGTATTGTACCTCTTCCTATCTACAAGAGTGACCAGGCAACTAATTTGTAGCTTTATCTGTTTTCTTTCACACAGTAAATACTATTGCACTTGAGACAACAAAAAACATTGATAAATCCTGCCTGCCCTGGGCCAGATCCTTGAGCAGAAAGCCTAGCATTTTAAAAAGGGGGCCTTTTGCTTCCCCTCTAATTTTGATGTTTAAATAAAAGAAAATGTTTCCTCCCCTATAAGTCTTTAGTTCTGGGGCTTTTATATCTGGAGACTGGCTGAGGGTGGAAATTGCTGGTGAGTTAATCACAGCTTTGCTTAGGTGGAGAAACTGGAGACTCAGTTAACCCTATGAATGCTGGAGGAGGGAGGAAGAGAAGCAAAGAAAACCTTTTCTTATTACCATTCTGGTGGAAGAACTGGACTGGGGTGGGTAGGGAAGGAGGTATGAAGAAAAGCTTCTTTCCCTGAGGAAAAATAGGGTGAGACTAGGATGAGGAAAAGGAATAAAATGGTAGAGTATATATAGTTAATAGTACATATCTAGACCATATGTATAAAGTCTTCAAGCCAGAATCACTGGATAATTTTGAATTTTATTCAACACATATAAAATACTTTGTATCCTACCATGGAAAAATAGATTTTCAATAATGTCAAGGCCATCATGTCTAATGTGTCAGAGTCATGAATTGTGAGCCCAATTGGCTAATTTCTATTGCTCCATAATTTAGGTATTTCATAATTAATCATTCTTCCTTTTATGCCCTTGGAGGAGGGCCGCATTAACACCTTCATATTCCAGGGATGAAAATGAGCATAAAAATCCAGCTACTGGAAGCTCAATAATATGTGTTGATATTTGTAGTCAAGATCATAGGGAGGAGTCATTTGTCTTTGTTTAGTAGTTTGTTACCCTCCCTGCAAAACTATTGTTTTATCTTTGATTTAATAATTGTACTGGTTTACTGATACTCTTGACAGAACAAGAACAAATGGCAAATGTTTTTAGTGAGCCCTTGCTCCATAATGAATAGCAGGGCAAGAACAGGAACCCTGACTTTTCAAAAGGGCCTTAGAACCACAATGATGACATGAATATATTTCAGTGAATGAGTATTGCTTATGTATCAAGAGTCAGGGCACATCTTACAGTCATAGAGTTATAGTAACAAAGTTGAAAGAATAAGGACTGAATGAGGAGTCAAGATTTCTGTGTTCAAGTCCTGGTCTTGTCATTTATTACCTTTGTAACTGCATCCAAGTCATTTCTGCCTCTGTTTCCCCTTTTCATCATCCATAAAATGAAAATTATTATCCCTTCTCTATCAGAGAGTTATTTTTAGTATCCAATAAGGTAATGCATAAAGAAATACTTTGTAAATTCTAAATATTTATGGAAGATAAGCATTATTGTTAATTATGTATCTCAAGTACCCACCAGAGGCTCTTAGACATGAATTGTTCAACAGACATTTGTTGAATTACATCAAAATTCCTCCTTTTAACAGATGACTAGACTGAGGCCTAGAGAAGTCAAATGACCTATACAAGATGAATGAGTCAGGACTAGAACTCAGGTCATTTATGTCCAAGTCCCATCCTCATTTCCCTATACCATTTTTGATGTCTGTTTCTGGAGAGTACACATAGAGATCAACTTGAAATATAAGAGTCTCACCTCTAATACTGTATAATCATAGGAAAGTCACTTAACTCAGTTCCCTCTTCTATAAAACCAGAACAATACCTGTGAACCTTTCCTCTCAGATTTATGTAAAGGCCCAAAGGAGGAATGGGCATAAAATAACAAACAAAAACCTTTGCAAATCTTAAAGTTCTCTATACATGTTGGCTAATATTATTATTAGTTAATTAATTAATCAATTTTTTTGGTGAGGCAATTGGGGTTAAGTGACTTGCCCAGGGTCACACAGCTAGTAAGTGTCAAGAGTCTGAGGCCGGATTTGAACTCAGGTCCTCCTGACTCTAGGGCTGGTGCTCTATCCACTGTTCTACCTAGCTGCCCTGGCTATTATTATTAATCAAAATAAAATGTTATTGTTAGTATATAGATGCAGTATTTGTTACGTGAACAGTAGTATCAATAATAATAATAAACAGATTGAACTTGATCTTTGTAGCACTACCAGTATGGGAAGATTTCATGAGAATAAAAACTGTTTTAGGAAACCCATTGTCAAGATCCAAGTTTTTCAGTTTGATCTTGATTTTGAAAAAGAGCCTCTATTTATTGTGTATGGGTACTCATCTAATAGAATGATTAGATACTTTTAATAAATTCCTACCAATTTATTCCTTCTGTAGATCTATGGCTGAATAGTCTGGTTGTTGTTTGTCCTTTATTTTGTGATGTTTAAAATCTTAATTGTGGTTGCCAAAAATTAAAAGGCTTCAGTACCAGTCTTTGGGCATTAAACATTTATTAAAACATACAGATATTTACAAAGAGTTCAGAAGGTTATGAAAAAGAAGTCCTACCTAGCCTAGAGTTCCGGCTTGGTTGGGTTCTTCCTGAAGTCCTCCTCCACGAGCCTGTTTTAATCAGGAACTCCTCCACGAGCCTGTTTTAATCAGGAACTCCTTCTCAAGCTGACTGTGGAAGCTTTTTTTATAGTTCTGGAACAGAGGTGGTCCTTACACACTGCTTCAAGGTGATTGGTTGGCATCATCCAAATCCATTGGCTTTGAAGGTGTTCTCAAGTTGAGTTCACAGTCTAGTTTCTGAGAACAATACCCTCTAAAGGGCTAGCCAGGTGTGATTACAATCCAATTAACTTGAAGTAGGCTTAATCATCAGTCAATCACTCTCACTTGATTCAATCAGTCTCAATTAATCTCCAGGTGGGTCTTTGAGTATCTGCTAAATCCCATTATTTCATCACAATTTTCAAAAAAGACCAATGACATCAACTAATGAGTTATTTCTTAACCTGGGTGTGACCTGTGGCTCCCAAAAGCTGTAACATGCATAGTGGCCACACTCTGGTAAAACCTTCTCTGGTTGAGGGTAACTGATGGTGCTCAAACCTTTCAATGACTTAGAAGGAAGTCTAACTCAAGTATGTGAAGACTTCCTCTAGAGGAATGGGCAGATGAGAACAATTTGAGCAGTCTGGTACCATTAGGGAAATTGTGGTACTAATAAAAAGAACAATGGACTAAGAATCAGAAAGCTGGCACACTGGACCCAGCTGTTATATTAATTGTTCATGTTGATAATAATGATGCTAGCTGAAATTTATATAGTACTCTAAGATTTGCTAAGCATTTTAAATATATTATATAATTTTTTTAGACCTTAGTTTTCTCATCTCTGTAATGGGGATAATTGTCCTTAACTAGCCTCTGGTATAGAATTGCTGTGAGACTCAAATGATTATATAGAAGAATACTTTGTAAAGTAAGAAAAAAACTGTAATGTAGATGATTATTGTTATAATTGCTCTCTATTTCCTCATGAATCAGTCTTCCTCTTGTTCCTCTGTTTTCCTAATATTCTTAGTTTTTCCCTGTCTCCTCTAATTTTTCCTCCTTTTCTTGTGATGAATTTGGAATCAGAAACCCTGGGTTCAGATCCTAGCTCCACTATTTATTTGTTCCCTTTATAACTTTAGGAAAGTGAATTCTCAGGGGCTTAGTTTTCTTGTGAGAAAAATGAAATGATGGTTCTAAATATTCTCTAAGCTCTCTTTCAGGTATAAATCCTCTCATCTTCCTCTTCCTGTGCTCTCCAAACACTAGAAAAAAACAAAAAACAAATTTGGTCTCTTGAATAGCAGATACTCTTTTTTAGGCCTTTTTTTCGTAGTCTCCCAAAGGGCTCTCTTTCTCCCTTAGCTTGTGGTTGGGGGCATGCCCCTGGCACTCCGGGGGTTAAAAGCAGTATGCATTTAAGTAGGCCAGCTGCTTCGGCATCGGATCCTGAAATCTGATAAATGAAAAATGGGCATGGTATCAAATTTAATCACATTTGTATTCAGATGTTGTTGAGAGCAGACACTGATTTATGAACTAGCAACAGACACCAGATTTCCTGCCTCCTTTATATACATATGAATGGATGGACGGATGGATAGATAAACAGACAGTGAAATCATGTTGCAAATTACATGGCACCAGACCCGTTTATAACAGAGATCTCATCAAACTGATATTAAAAATACTACAGATAGAATTTTTCAGAGCAGCAGCTCCCTAGGATCTTCTCATCTTGCAATCTGAGGCTTCCTTCAAAAGAATTCTCTCTTTTGATTTGCTCCATGTTAGCTCTATAGCTCTGTAATTTCTACTTAGTGAGAGCATTCAAGATGGGCAGGGATGAATGGCTTGTTGTAATTTGTTCGGTATCTTATATCAAGCTATCATGAAACTCCACTACATGTGCACGTTTTGACACACACACACACACACACACATGTGCATGCACATGCATGCAATATAGCTCCCCGAAATATAAGTAGAGCAATTGTGTAAATCTGAATTTTAATGAAGAAGGTTAAGTCTTTTAGATTTTTTGTGAAGAGGGAGAGAAAGAAGATGTGAGACAGTTCCAAGTGAATTTGTAATAAGGCAGATAAATAGCCAGACATCAAATACACATAGAAGGATGAAGCCGGAAGCTCTGTTCTCCAACCCCTCTTATGGTCTTTATTTCTGTGTATATGTGTGTGTGTGTATGTATGTGTGTGTGTGTGTGTGTGTGTGTGTGTGTGTGCTATATACTCACACTGGGGCTAGAAGGCACAATAGAGATCATATAGTTGGGCCCTCTTATTTTAGATATGGTTAACCAGGGTCCAGAAAGGGGAAATAAATTGGCTAAAGTCACACAGCTAGTTAGAGGCAGCATTGCAAGGAGGAACCAGATCTTCTGACTCCCAATCCATTGGGCTTTTCAATACATCATGTTATCTTTGGGAAGATAACACAGTGCTGCCTGCTGAAAGGCAGTGTGGCCTGGTGGATTTGGAGCTGATTCCAGAAATGTGAAGATCTGGGTTCAAGTTTTGTCTCTGACACACATTGGCAGTATGATCTTGGGTAAATCATTTAACTTTTCAGTGATCTAGGTCAGAATTGTCAGATTCACAAACCTGTTCCAGTAGGGCAGAAACAGATTAAAATGTAATTGGGAAATGTTTAACAAAATAAACAAAAAATATAATACAACATAGATAATCTTAACTTAATGTTTTCTAATTCAATATGTGACCCACAAGGATCTGTTTCTATTTTAATTTGATACTATTGGCCTAGGTAACTCTCTAATATTATAGATTTCATAGAAAGTATTTACCTAGATTAGTAAAGGGACTTTCCCAGTCTGGGATTTCAATGAAATCACAGGTCCAGGTTCAGTCCCTATTCCTCTATTACCTCCTGTGCTTTTTTTTTTTTTTTTGGATATTGTAGTCTCTGTAACTGGTCTCCCTAACTAGATTGTAAACACTTTGAGGGCAGGGACCATATCTCATATATCTGCATACCCCATATAACCTAACATTGTGTACAGCACATAGAAATCATACCACAGCATTTCCTTTCTTATTTTCTAAGACAGTCTTTCCTCCTCACAGAGGTTATTTTAACAAATCCAAGCCTGGAATGCCCTTCCTGATTGTTTCCATCCATAGCCCATTCTTTTCTATGGTAAGTGATAAGGAGAACATAGGAGGAAGGGAGAATTATGGGAAATATCTCAGAACTGTCATTTACTCTTTTATTTTTAGCTAGTACTTCTGACACAGTGAGCAACTTAGTTCAGGCCCTCATCACCTTTTTACCTAGAGTATTGAAATGGCTTTCAAATCTATCTCCCACTCTCAAGGGTCTCACCACTCGAAGTTCATTCTACACATTACAGCCTAATTGATTGTCCTACTATATAAATCTGACCATGTCACTCTCTTCCATAAACTCTGATGACTCCCTGTTGCCTCTATATTAAACTATAAATTCCTTTGTTTAGCTTTTAAAGCCTTTCAGAACCTGGTCTCAATCTATCTCACCAGTTTCATTGTACAATATTCCCCAATTTGCACTTTTCATTCCAGTCAATCTGGCCTACTCCTTCTTGATCCTCATCCATAACATTGCATGTCCTGTTTCCATGCCTTTTCATTGGTTGTGATTCAGGCTTGCCTGGAATCCATCCCCTCCTCATTTCCACATCCTAGAATCTCTCCCTTTCTTCAAGAAGAGGCTCAAGAATCACCTTCTACATGAAGACTTCTTTATCTCCCAAAGTTCTAATACCTTCCCTCTCATACCCATTTATACTTAACGACTTTGTATTGATTTAAATTTATTCTCCCCCTTTTCTCTTTCTCTCTATACACACACACACAAATACATACACATATACACAAACGTATGCTATAATGTATATGTATGTATATGTGTTTATGTGTGTATCTGTGTGCTTGTCCCCATTAAAATGTAAGCTCCTTTGGAGTGAGGACTGCTTCCTTTTAAAAAAAAAATTTCCATGAGTATGTTGGTTGCTTTACTGGCTATTGCCCCTAAATAGATTAGTGGCTCTTTAAATGTAGAGTGATACGATTTTTTTTTTTTTTGGCAGTCCATTCACTTCCTATCACAGTACTGTGTAGAAGGTGATCAATGCTCATTTTAAGGTGAATATTTTAATCAATAAATAAGTACTTATTAAGCATCTACTGTATGCTAGGCTCTGTTTTAGCAGCTAGGAATGCAATACAATGGCTGAAATAATGCTTACACTTAAGAAGCTAAAATTCTAATAGGGGAAGACATTGAGAAAATATATAATCAAATACAGGATAAATAGAAAGAGAATAAATAGAAAGTAGTTCAATAGAAAGCAGTTAGAGAGAAAGGACACCAGCAAGTGAGAGAATTTGGAAAGGTTTCATGTAGCAGGTAATGCCTGAGCTATATCTTGCAGGAAGAGGATAATTTTATTAGGTGTAGGTAGGTAAGGAGAGAGTACATTCCGGCTTGGTGGAGCGCTAGAAATGTTTGAAACAAAAGCGCTATTTCTGCATCCAGTGTATCATTTTCCCCTTTCTAGGCAAGAGCAATTCATTTTTTTCTACCCCAGGAAAAGAAGGCCAATGTCCAAGCAATTGTGTAAACCAGAGACCAAGCCTTATGAAGAACTAGAATTTCTTAGTAAAGATGAACTCCCAAGGATAGAGGTGAGGCAGGGGCAAGAATCTAGGGGCCAAAGTAGTTTTCATCTAGGAATATTCTCCCCAAATATAGAATCAGTGGATGATTTGTCATCTAAACAAATCTGCCTCCCTGCATTTTGCTCTAACATAGTGGCACTCATTCTTCATCCCTACATTTCCTTGGATAGGTCAGCATGGTCAACCAGTGAATGTGCTGCACCTCCTCCTTATTCAGTCTCAGTTGCTGAGGCTATATGTAGACTCAGACACAGGGTGATTTACTTAGAAACATCTGGGGTGTAGTATAAAAACAACCAGATAAGCCTTCTAATCTCATATCTGCCACAGTCTAGCTATGTTACCTTGAGTAAATCACCCTAACTCTCTGGGCTAAGAAAATAAAGAGATTAGACTGAATAATCTCTCAAGTCAAATCTAACTGACATTTTATAGGTCTAAAATTCTTAGGTTTTATTTTGATTTGGGTCTGGATCTGTAATTTAACTGAGAAGAAAATCCCTATATATTATATTATATTAATTATATTGTTATATTATTACATTTTAAATGTATAGCCAGAAAGTTGTCTGGAGGGCATCAAGAATGATTTTGTCATGGTCAAATAGGGATATACTTGAAGACAGACTTGAACCTATGCCAAAAGTGAACTTTAGTTTTGGTAGCAAGTTTCCTATGGAATTGGCCTCCTTGATGAAGGGGTAGACCTTAAAAAGGCTTTCTTTATGTTGCTATTATTTTTTGCTTTAGACTGGGAACTAAATCCCTCAGTGTCCTTATGCTCCTTAGGTCCAAAAAGAAAGAGGAAGGCACCTGTACATATCAAAATGAAGTTAAACATAGTATCATGGAACAAAAAAAAATTAGAACTATGGAGAATTTTAAGTAGGAGAATGATCCTTCTTTGTTTGAGTGTCAGATGATACAATGGAAAGAGCACTGGATTTATTTCACTAAACTTGAGTTGGAATTCTGGCTCTCCTCACTAACTATGTATTTTTGGGTGTCACTTCTCTCTCTGGATTCCAGTTGCCTCATATGTCAAATGAAGAGATTAAACTAGACCGTCTGTAGCACCAAATCTCTGACCATATGAATTAGGAGTTTGAGGGTTTGCCTCATTAGCCCCAATCTGAAACATGGGAATGGAGGAAGAGGAAACCATTTCTCCAATCTGAGAAGTTCAGGTTCTCACTATTGTCATCCCCTTGAGGCTTTCACCTTGAGATATGCTATTGAGACTCAAATCTTCATCATCATGACTAGTAGCCACATAATATCTTCAGAGACCTTCTATTCTGGTGACATACAATCTAATTCAGTAGGATATTAGAAAATGGGGTCAATGTCTGGCTGAATATGGGAATTAGATTTGGCAGATGGCCTTGAGAGTAGAATTAGCAAGACTGGCAATGCAGGGGCACAGTGACATTGCCAGACTTAGAAAATGACTTTAGGCCAACCAAACTGCTAAGAGACCATTTGTGCTGGTTGCAGGACATACCTTGGGAATCTTTAGGATGTGATATATAAGTCATCACTACTTTGGGATGAATCTCATTGGAAGCCTGAGCCAGAATTTTGGATCCTTAGGTTATACATAATACTCAGGAAGAACAATAGGATGTCAGAGCTTAAAGACCTTAGGCATCTAGTTTGACAGAAACCCAGAGTAAATGAAGTCCATGACCACAAAAATAATCAATTGCCGAGCTAAGATTAATCAGTTAAGGGCTATCTATCCTTATTATATTCCATTATCTATAACTTCTCTCCAGGTCCCACTAATAACTAATTCTCCCGATTTTCTCTACCATACTTTTCATACCTTAAGTGTACTCTAGTTCTGATTGTCTGATTTTTCTTAGGACTTCCACTTTTTAAGGCCAGCAATGTCTTCATTCCTTTGCAGACTCCACAGCTGACTGTCTGGTTTCTCTCTACTTTGCACCCTTCTGGATACTTTCTCTCCCATCTCCCCCCTTTTCAGCTTCCTTTTATGAGCTATATCTCCTCATTAGAATGTAATCTCCTTGAGGTCAGGGATTATCTTTCTTTCTACCTGTATTTTGTAATCCCAGTGTTAAACACAATTCCTGTCATATAGTAAGTGCTAAATAAATATTTGATAATTTAATATAATTTGACTCTGAAACTTGAACAGATGTAAGGAGGATTTGAAGAAAGGTGGGTTGGAAGAGGCTATAAAGGGGGGAGGTCCAAAATTTTTTGTTCACCCATACCTTCTGTTAAGGGCTAAAATTCTAGCTAAACTGTCTAAAATATCTAATAAGTGGTCGCCAATAAATTATAAGCTTTAGCAAGAGTTAGACTTTTAGGCATTTATTAAGGAGAATAAGAATTTGGTAAAGAGAGAAGGAAAGGCCTAGATTCCTATCCATTAAAGGGAGAGCACATTTCTAGCTCCGCTCTCCACCAGAGTCCAAAGGAAAGAGCCAGAGACAGAGCGCTAGTCTCTTCCTTCTTCCTCCCACTACCCAACGTCACTTCCTGATGCCAAAGAAAAGACTCCTGGTCTTGCCCTCAAAGACCTTTGCTCCGTGGGCAGAACTCTTCTACAGTAAGTCTCCAGCAGGTAGCGACATTCCAATTGTTACACTACTAAAACAGTTTTTTTAAAAAAGAGCACACCCCCAACATATGCATTTTTATTTATGAAATATACATACTACTATGATATATGCAATATAAATATGCACAAAATAAACTTTTTTTGGGGGGAAATGGGGGTTAAATGACTTGCCCAGGGTCATACAGCTAGTAAGTGTCAAGTGTCTGAGACTGGATTTGAACTCAGATCCTCCTGAATCCACGGCCAGTGCTTTATCCACTGTGCCACCTGGCTGCCCCCTAAACATTTTACAGTATGAGATAATAATGTAATAATTTTTTCTTTACTAAATTTTTCATTTCCCCTAAAATATTATCAAAATACTATATTAAGGAGAACAATGAAATTGAATATGCAACATTATTTTTTTTTGGTTCAGGGGGACAGTGTTGTCTCATAAATGATGTTTTATCACTAATTTATTATTCAGTTATTTTTTATCATTTTAGATAGCCAAGAAGGTGAATTTCTTTCTTTCTTTTTTTAGCTACTTTTAATCGAAAGATATACAATGCAAGAAACAATAAATGATAGCCAGCAAGCAGAACAGTTTTTTTAAATCATAAAAGTATTTTATTATTTTCTAATTAAATGTAAAGATAGTTTCCAACATTTTAAAAATAAGATTTGGAGTTCCAAATTTTTCTCCCTTCCCTCCCCTCTCCCCAAGACAGAAAACAATAGGTTACGTATGTACATATGTATATGTACAAACATATGAAACATACTTCTGCATTAGTCATGTTGTGAAAGAAGAATCAGAACAAAAGAGGAAAACCTCAAGTAGAACAATTTTTAAGCAAGAATCATTATAAGATCACAGATTTAGAACTATAAGGGACCTCAGAAATCATGTAATCCAGTCCCTTTATTTTATCAATAAGAAAACTGAGGCCGAGAGAGGTTAAATGATTCACCCAAGGTGACACAGTAAGTGGCAGATACGGGATTTGTACTCAGGCCCTCTGACTCCAAATCTAGCACTCTTTCCACTCTTTGTTGTTGTTCAGTTGTTCCTCAGCCATATCTGACTCTTCATGAACCCATTTGGGGTTTTCTTGGCAAAGATACTAGATTGGTTTGACATTTCCTTCTCCAGCTGATTTGACAAATGAGGAATCTGAGGTAAAAAGGGTTAAGTGACTTGTACAGGGACACACAGCTAGCAAATATCTGAGGCTTCATTTGAACGCAGGGCTTCCTGACTGCTTCCCCACCTTTGTAGCCACCATTATTGCCATCTCAATGCCCATGGTCTGGACTATAACAACCAGTAGGCCAATATTGAAACATACCCTAAACTCAACATGTCTAAGACAGAACCCATTACTGTTCATGTCAAGCATCCCTCTCTATAAAACTTGCCATAAAGCATCCCTCTCTATAAAACTTCCCATCATCACCAACATCACCAACATCAATAATTTGTTAGGCAGCTAAGGGGCACAGTGGATAGAGCACTGGGCCTGGAATCAAGAAGACTGAGTCCAAATTTGGCCTTAGCCACTTACCAGCTGTGTAACCCTGAGCAAGTCACTCAAACTGTTTACCTCAATTTCCTTATCTATAAAATGGGAATAATACTATTACCTACTTCTCAAGGTCATTGAGAATCAAGTGAGATAATAGTTATAAAATGCTAGGCACATAGTGCTATATAAATGTTAGATATTATTATTACTTACTTACTATGTGGCAGGCTAAATGATCCTTGCATTCAAGGAACCAATTCTAATGGGGGAGAAAACATGCAAACAGCTGTGTACAAACAAGATAGATACACTGAAAATGTAAGACAACCTTTGAGGAAAGGCTCTGTCTATGAGGCAGGAGGTGAGAAAGGGCCCTTGGAGAAGGTCACATTGGAACTCAATCTTGAAGGAAGCTTGGAAAACCAGGAAGTGTATTTCTGTCAAAGGCACCACAATTTTTCTGGTCTCTGAGGTTCACAATGCTGCCAGTTATCCTTGACTCCTTATTCTCCCTCACTACATGAATCCACGAACTTGCCAAATCTTGCTGTTTTCATCCCCATAGCACCTATTATTTTAATACCTTCTCTCTGCTTATGCAAGCACCAGCTTAATTCAAGTCCTTGTCATTTCTTGCCTAGATTATTGCAACGTTTTTTTTTTAAACTGGTACATTTAACCCTTCTCCTCTTCCCTCTCCAATTCATCCTTTCAACATCTACCAGGGAGCTTTTCTTTAACTGAAAATCTGACTATGTCACCCACTACTTAGTAAACTCCAATGACTCCCTATTGCCTCTGGGGTAAAATGTAAACACTTTGGTTCAGATTTTATGGGTACTCTCAACCTGCCTTCATTCTATATTTCCAGCCCCATTATACATTTCTCCCCCACCTGCATTCTATAATTCAGTGTAACTGCCCCTCTCTCCTCCAATACTTATGACATACTCTTTCCTCATTTCTGCTTCATAGAATCCCTCTTTTCTGTCAAGATATTGATCAAGTATCAGCTTTTACATAAAACCTTTCCTGATATCCATTCCTTCCATCTGCTGGTGCCCTCTCTCCATAATTGCCTTGCATTTATCTATTCTGTCTTTATTGTCTGGATACCAAGGTGGTATAGGTGGATAGAATCCTCCACCTGGAGTTAGGAAGACCTGAGTGCAAATTTGGCTTCAGGTACTTTTTAGCCATGTGATTTAGCTGTGTTTGACTCAGTTTCCTTATTTGTAAAATGGGCATAATAGTAGCACCTACCTCCCAGGGTTTATGTGAGGATCAAGTAAGACAATAATTGTATAGTGCTTAGCAAAGTGCCCAAAACACAGGAAGGGCTTCATTGATGTTAGCTGCCATCATCATTATTACATTGATTTTACATATATTCCATATATGTATATGCAAGTGTATTTACTTATACAATGTAAAATATTTAATATCATATAACATCTCTTAAATATACATTATATTTCCTCTTTAGCATCTAAGTTTCTTTGCACATAGGGATACAGATAGGAATAGGGACTGGGCTTGTGATTTCATTAATACAGAAGACTTTGGATGAGGAAACCCCCCCTGCCAGTATAGGTTAGGCCCTTTCCCTCAAGTACTGTCTTAGAGAGTTGCCTCCCTTGCTTCTAAGTTAAGTGATTTGAATGGTTCCACAGCCGGTCTGTGTTAAAGGTGGGACTAAACCCAAGCAGCTCCCCCATCCCCCTCAACAAAGGCATTTTCTTCAGTTGTTAGTCTAGGACCCATGAGTGGTTGATTAAGTCATATCCTCACCTAGTTAAGGCATCTGGGACAAAATAGGGTGGGGTGGTTTACCTTAGGTGGCATAGAGAAATGCTTAGATTTAATGTTTTAGTATTTGACATTTTTCTGCTATTTCTCAAGTGTGAGTATTCCTCCAATCCTCCAGATTGAAACACACCCAAATCTATGCATCTTGTATGACTCTTGTTTCTTATTTCCCATAAAATCCTCTGAGTAGGAGGCATTCGACACAACATTGTCAGGGGAGAGAAAGAGCTTCATTTTGATCTCTTGACATTTCTTGAGTCCCAGTGCAAGACGTGGCCTCTCCATCTATTATCTTTTTCTCTCCTCTCATGACTGACTGACCTTTTTACAATCATACATCATCTTTTTGATGCCATGTATGCCCCTTCAAGTGCACAGACAATCTTGGGTAACAGGCTGCAGCCTATTATGTACATTGTGTCTTACTTCATTGGTTGGCAACCCATTAAAGAAAACTGGGTTTTTGGCATAAGCCAAATATGTTTAATGAAGACCAAGAAAGATTGAGGGGTACTGATGATGATAGCTTTTATTTCCTCTCCATGGTTTTGGACAGGAGGTTGGTGGGGGGTGGGGATAGGGTCTGAAGAATAGCAAATTGGCAGTGAGGTTCAAAACTGAAGTGGGTAGGTTTTTAAAAATTATTACTTTGAATTGAGTATCTTCTTAATCAAGAGGATCATCCCAGGAAGGAGCACACAGATAGAGAAAATCAAGGACTAACCAAATGCTATATTCACCTCAAAGAAAACAGTAAATAGTATAAAAATCCCTGAGATGGGAATCAGGAACCCTGGATTCTAGGCCCGAATCCACAACTAACTAAACCTATTACCTCTGTCAAGTCACTTCCCTGGGTTTCAATTTCCTCATCATAAAATGAGGGAGTAGGACTAAGCAATCACTAACATCCTTTCCAGCTCTAAAGTGGTCATGATTATTGGTGAGAAAATGAGTCCACCATTGAGAAAGAAGATGGAAAATATATAAGGGAAAGTTTGATCATTCAAAACATAACCTCAGTAGGAACTGGAATAGAATATACTGAAAAATTACAGGCTTAATTAGATATACTTGTAAGAGCTGGGTACATGTCTGGACCTTCCCAGGAAAAAGAAAGCCACTTCTGTGAAAATGCAGGGTTCACAGTACAGAGATCACCAGTTCTATCTGTCCCATGAGGATTTCTTTTGTTGGAGTTCAATGGATAATACAAATCCTAGATGAGATGAGAAGGGGGAAGGGAATCCACCCACAAGATTTGAAATTCAGATTGAAGCATCTTATTTTTTAAAGGCTTTGTAGCAGCTCAAATGTATAAAGTTGCAGCATTTATTCAGTTGGACTGGAGTGCCTTTGAAAGGAAGCCAGTTTCTTTCCTCTGTGTGACCTGGCCTCTGTTTGAATGGGAGCCAGGTGGCCTATAGCTCTCTGTCAAAGCCAAGGGAGGCTGGGGACTTGGGAGCAGCACTGAGATTGGGAATGACACATTTCCTTTAAACAATGCATTTAGCATATCTCAGTCTCCTAGAAAAGCTGGCTATTCTAGGAGTGGAATTGCTCTTTTCAGTGATTCATTTTAGCAAAGGCTCAGGGAAGGGGTAAAAATGAGAAGGGAAAATGAGGAAGCTAATCTATAATTTCATCAGTCGTGCATTTTACCTGGTAGTCAATTGTCTTGAGCAGCAGCCAGATGCAGTGCAGGGCTCCAGGGAAACTTCAGTGACCCTTAGACCTGGAGAGGCTGCTGAGAGGGCAACTGATAAAACCCCATATAATATAAACCATGTGTCATGTGGGTCTCATAGACTGCTCTCCTCTGACAGATGACTGAGTTCACCCTTGAGGGTTTTCCTTTTCAAATAATATGTATGGCTGGTTTTGTTTCCACTCCATGTCCAGGATCTGGAAATACCTAATTTTAACTCATTTCTTTCTCTACTCTAGGAGTATACATTTCTCTAGCTAGTACAGAAAGCTGACCAAATATGGGACTTAAAACAATTTAGTGGACAAAATAAAGATGTCAGAAAAAAACTCATCTAAGTCACTCCATCTCTACCAAATACCTAAATGCTTGTTCCATCTCTGTGCACTGGGGTTAAGACCTTACTAGCTCTCCCTCTACTCCCTCTTCCCAGCCTCCAATGCAGGGAAATAACTTGGTGTTGCTAGAGAGTCAAGCAACCCACACCTTCAGTGAACTCTGAAGTCACTCCAGACAAATAGAATGTCACCTTTTGGCTGAAATTTCCCTTTGGCAACCTAAGCCTTCCTCCTATGCATTTTACTTAATTTTTCCTTGGGTCTCAGTTTCCTCTTCCCTGGAATTCAAGTCAGGATACCTTGATTTTGGTTGTGACGGTGCTACTTATTAGCTGTGTGACCTCAAGTAATTGATTTGATCTCTCTGGCAGTCTTTTTTTCCATCTGTGAGATGGAAAAATGAGTCTTATTCCTCTATTCCTCACAGGACTTTTGCAAGTATCAAATGTAATAATGTATATAAGCCACGTTAGAAACTGTGATGTTTAACATTTAATGTGTGATCACTTTAAATTAGAAGCTTTAGCACCAGTTTTGGGGAATTAAGCATTTATTAAAGGATACTAGATATTAGAGAAAAAAGAACACGTGGAGTTAAGAAAAGGCCTATCTAGCCTAGAGTTCCAGCCTTGTCTGGTTCTTCCTCAAGTCCTCCACCACGAGCCTGCTTCAACCATGAACTCCTCTCAAACTGAGTGTGGAAACTTTTTATAGGTCTGGAGCAAAGGTACTCCTTACACACTGCTACAAGCTGGATTAGCGTCATCCAAATCCATTGGTTCACTGGACTTGAAGGTGCTCTCTAGTTGAGTTCAAAGTTCTCAGCTTCTGAGAACAATACCTCCTTAATGGTTATATAGAAGGATGCACATGCTGCTAATCATTATCTGATTATTAAGCAAGGTATTTCTAGATTCAAAAATTCTGAAACCAAATCCACTCTAAGCATAAAAACAAACTTCTAGAATTATTTTTCAAAGTTCACATCATCTGCAGGGTTTACCCTTTGTGAATGGTAACCGTTTGAACATCTGATATATGGAATCTAGCTAGATTTGGAAAGACTCAGATTTAGGCTAATGGATCAAATGCATTTGGAAGGACCAATTTGTTGTTGTTATTGTTACTGTTTTTTTCTGGAAAATGACTCAGAGTTGGTCCTCTTGTGGGTTCACCAATTACGTGATATGCAACTCTGGACAATTTCTTAATGATAGGTCTCATGCTGGGTATTGGAAATAGTCTCTGGAACTCAGCACACAGTTCTTTGCACAAAGAAGGTATTTTTGAATGCTTATTGAATTAAAATGAATTCTCTATTCCCTTCCCCCACCCCATCAATTATTTGCACTATACTAAAGTCTTCTTGATCATGACTCTTTTCTTCTCAGGGGTCTTCAGTGGTTTCCCACTGAATGCAGGAGAAACTACAAAGTCCTGATCTTGCCATTCAAAACTATGCCTAATCTGTGCCTCACCTACCTTCCCAAACTCATTTCTTACTTCTTTCCCTCCCTTGGTCTACATTCCAGGCATACTTGACTACTAGCCATTTTATGATGTTATCCCATTGCCTTCCAGTTCTGTCCATCTTCATATGCCATTCCCTATGACAAGAGTATCAATCTGTGTTGGAATCCTTTCTTAAATAAATGAATGAATGGAAAAGATGAAATGCACTGGCAAGAAGATGGTAGATCATTAAGTACATTATAACTCTAAGGTTTTCAAAGACCTGCATAGAGTAGGTGATTAGTAGAGTTTACTGTTTTTTATATATGATTATGAGTGATATCAATTAATCAGTGTATTCAGAAGCTACAATTGTAATACATATTGTAGCACTGTGTTAGGAGATATAAAGTTCGAAGAAGATACAGTCCCTGTCTTCAATGACATTACAATCTAGTAGGATAAGAATCTAAAAGATATCTATCATGCAATAATATAAGTTGATTTAAAGCAGACTTTGAATATTTTTACATTTGGGTATCTCATGGCCAGCAATAGATAAAATCTTAAAATGCTTCTCAATAACATAATTTAGATAGATTTTAGTTAGTTAACAGGTATTTATTTGGCTTTATGTCTTGAGTTACGGGGTTAAGGGTGAAGCAAGGTTGAACATAGCAAGGGGGATTTAAAAATCGACAAGCTAGATTACATCTAAAGGAGGACAACCAGGATGCTGAGGGGACAGTAAACCATGCAACATGAGGATAAATTGAAGGGATTAAGGATTTTTAGCCTGGACAATAGAGATAAGGAAGGGGAAAGGATGACATGACAGTAACCTCCAAGTATCTGAAAGCATGTCATGTGTATGAATTACATTTGTTCTACTTGTTCTAAGAGGGCAGAACTAGGAACATTGATAAGAAAAGGAAGTTTTACTGTGTGTGTGTGTGTGTGTGTGTGTGTGTGTGTGTGTGTATTTTGATGGACCCCTTTGGCAGTCTGGTAGCACCTGTTCCTAGAACAATATTTTTATATATTCAACTACATTGGATTAAAAAGAAATAAATTATATTGAAATATAGCTCATCATAATATGAAATCATGGACTGATATTAAGAACAGTTGAGAAGATGTAAGGACTCTAATTTCTAGACTATATGTTAGAGAAAATCTCCTTTGTAATTAGATCTTTCCAAAAATGTAATGGCCTGCTTCAGGAGGGACCCATATTTTGGAGATCTTCAAATAGAAGCTTTTGGAGATATTGTCACTGTATCTCTATCATTTTGCTCATTTGTATATAGTGGATTATGATGCTTGGACTACTTACGTGTACTAGATCTGTTGTGGGAAAAGCACTTTTAAAATATAAAAGCTTAATAAAATATTATTCTCATACTGCTTGTCTCACATTTGGTGGAGTTAAGCTCAAGACTCATTGGCACAGACTATTGTATAGGTTGATAAAATGATTTATTTTTGTAATTGAATAAAAATATCTGGATGTAAATTCACCTTCTGTAGTCACTAAAAGTACTTTGAGGACAACTTCAGCATCATATAGAATGATAGGAATGATTTATAATTCATTCTGTCCTCACATGCTTTTGATGTGTTCTGCTAGGTATCCATATTTTAAGAACTTTTTCATTATACTAAAATTAGAGATTATTCTTATTTGGTAAGGCAATATCTTTAAAAATGTGATTATTAAGTTGTTTGGTTTTTTTTATAAAGGTAGCTAGGTGGCACAGTGCCAGGCTTGGAGTCAGAAAGACCTGAGTTCAAATTCAGCTTCAGACATTTAATAGCTGTTGAACCTGGGCAAATCACTTAACACTTTGCCTCAGTTTCCTCATCTGTAATACAAGCTGGAGAAGGAAATGGCAAACCATTCCAGTATCTTTCCCAAGAAAACTCCAGATCGAATGATGAAGAAGCAAATAGGACTGAAAAAAACACAAAAGGTTTTATGGGACAATATTATGTCTAACCAAATGTAAACAGCAGCTTTGTTGGTGATGATGCCATTTTTTAAAAAAATTAAGTCTATTTTGGAGTGTGTGCTTTTGTTTATAATTTTGTCATCAGTTTAGCCAAGATAGTACCCTACTTTTATATAATTCTGATATTTGATGGTATCTTTCTAAGTGCTATTTTTTCAACTTGTAGTGATATGTTGTAGAATTTCTCCTTTTTCTTTACAAAATCTACATCAAGAGATAAGCCAAGATGGCAGAGTAGGAGAAAGTAGTAAAGGCCAATTTCCCCTCACAACTACTCCCTAGAAAATATCCCAGACTGAATATTGATAAGAATATATAGGAAAAAAATCACAGTGGATATTTTTCTTACTTTTGTTTTGTACAGGTTGGCATAAAGAGATAGAAAAAGAGGTAGTTGGACAATGGGGACAAGATCTAGAATGCAGGCTACAAAAAAAGAGCTTTTGTGGTATGTATATGTGTATGTGTAGGTCAATAAAAGATCCTACATCAAACAGAGGGATTTGACACTGTTGAGGGAACAAGTACCAGTTGGCATCTCTGTCATAATACCCCAGAGCTGGGTCACAGATCCATATAGACTGAGGATATAACTTGTATTTAGGAATGAGTATTTATGATAGGAAAACTCCTGAGTTTGAGGCTATGTAATGGGCAAGGACCAACAGCAGAAGTAAATGGCAGTTGTGTGACACTGACTCGGGGAACATATCCATTTTTATATCCAGCACTTAACCTGGTGTGAAACTGGTAGCTGATTAACAGGACAGAGAGCTCAGATTAAAGGAGAGCCTCCATTTTGTTGCTCTTTTTCTGCAGAACTTCCAGTTGATTATCAGTTGCTGGGTTCAGCAGCAGTCTACTGGACCTTCCACCAAGGGCAAGTCCATAGTTATGTTGCATAGACCCAAACCCAGTCCAAGAGTTTATAGAGCTCATAAAAGGAAGGCAGCAATCAAGCCATAGTTCTGGATCATACTACTTTGGGTGCACTGAAAGCTTGAAGGTCCACAGCCTGAGCTGTCTCTAAGAAAACATTTGAATAACACAAGATTCAATACCAAAAGAAAGAAGTAGTAGTTCCCAAGAGGACATAAATCAAACCAAAGCACACACCAGATATTCCCTCCAAAATTGTGCATAGCCTGGCTGTAATGCAAATCCTAAAGGCAAAAAAAAAATAAGGCTAAAAGAATGAGAAAACAAAACAAAAGAAACATTTAAAAATAATCTCACCATTAATTATTATTAGGGCAATAGACATGCCCATCAAAAGAATCCCAGGAACAAAGAGAATGACTCCAAAATATCTATAAGCACAGCCTCAAAGAGAAAAAAAAACCAAAATGGGTACAAGTTCAACTAGAATTCCTGGAATAAATGAGGTAATACTAAAAAAAGTTAAAATTATTTTATAAATGAAATGAGAGTGCTAGAGGAAAGAATTTGGGGAGAAATGAGAACTATGTAATCAAAACTAGAAAGAGAAACATCTAATTTGCTTCACCTGAAAAAATAAGGCAAATATAACAATCATGATCTCAGAGAAGGCAAGAGTAAAAATAGACTTGATTAAAAGATATCAATAGAGAAACTACATTTTGCTAAAAGGTACAATATACAATGAATTTTATCAATATTAAATATATATTCACTGAATATCATAGCATCTAAAATTAATTACAGGAAGAAAAAATAGTAAAACTATAATTGTGGGGAAACTTCAATGTACCCCTTTCAGACATAGATAAATTTAATACAAAAGTAAACAAAAAAGTTGAAGACCTGAACAAAATTTTAGGAAAGTTGGATATGATAGACTTCTGGTAACATTTGAATGGAAATCAGAAGTATTACATTAATTTTTCAAATGTGAATGACATCTTGAAAAAAATTGACTATGGAAATTGACTAAGGGAATGAAAACCCAATCAAAATTGCAAAAGATTAGCATCTTTTATAGACCACAATCAAATGAAATTACATGCAATTAAGGACCACTTAAGAAATGAATAATAATCTAACTAACCAAACTTCAAAACTAACCAACTTATTCTTAAAGAATAGGTGGGTCAAAGTACAAATCATATAAAAATAGATAATGTCACTAAATGTAATGCTAATCATGAGACAACAAACCAAAATTTGGAGGATGTAGCCAAAGCAGTCCTAAGGGGAAAAAATTATTATCTCCAAACACCTTCATCAAAAGAGAGGAAAAAAATATTAGCAAATTGGTAATTCAATAAGAAAATGCAAAACTAATGAATTAAAAACCAAAATTAAACAGCAAAATAGGAAACCTGAAAAACAAAAGAGTTTAAAAATTGAAAACAAAATGAATTAACATATAAAACTAGTAACCATTAAAAAATGAAGTAGATAATACCTTAAGTATTTTTATTTTAAAAGAGATAAAAAGAGGAAAACCAAATTACCAGTACCAAAAATGGAAAAAAAATGAATTGATAATTAAAAATAATAATAAAGGCTACAATTAAAAATACTTTGTGAATTACAAGCCAACAAAACTGATAATCTAAATAAAATGGGTATTTTAAAATATATGTTTCCTAGATTAACAGAATAAATAGTAGAAGACAAATAATTCAACCTCAGAAAAAGTAATCAAATAAGTCATCAATGAGCTCCCAAAGAAAAACAATCAGGACAAGATGTATGTACAAATAAATTCTATCAACCATTGAAATAGCAAGCCACACAATATTACGTAAGCTGTTTAGAAAAAAATAATAGGAAAAGGAATTCTAACAAATTTTATCTATGGTATAAATAAGATCTTGATAGCTTAACTAGGGAGAGTCAAAACAGAGAAAGCAAAATAGAGACCAATATCCTTGATGAATATTGGTGCAAACTTAAAACATTAACAAGAATACTATGGCAACATATCATAAAGATTATATGCTTTAAAAAAAGATTATAGGGGCAGCTAGGTGGCACAGTGGATAAAGCACCACCCTGGATTCAGGAGTACCTGAGTTCAAATCCGGCCTCAGACACTTAACACATACTAGCTGTGTGACCCTGGGTAAGTCACTTGACTCTCATTGACCTAAAAAAAAAAAAAAGATTATGTGCTGTAAACACTTTGAAGTTATACCAGTAATTCAGGTTTCGTTCAATATTAGGAAAGCTATCAATATAATAGACCATATTAATATAGATAAAATCATGTGGTTATTTACACTAATAGATATAGAAAAAAACCCTTTTGACAAAGTATCCATATTTATTAAAACAGTAGAAAACATAGGAATAAATAGGTCTTTACAAAATATTTTTTAAAAAATAGTTTATGTCTAAAACAAAGAGCTAATTAGATAAAATGAGGATGAACTAGAGATCTTTCCAGTAAGATCCGCAGTAGCAGTACAAGTAATATTCCCATTTTACATATAAATAAAATGGAGATGTAAAGAAGTTCAGTGATTTGTTCAGTCATGGCTAGAATCCAGTTTAGCTCTTTCCCTCCCCATCTTCTTCCCTGTTCTTGCCTACCATACTCCATCCTGTCTCTTGAATTAAAAGTAAAAATAGTCAAGTCGATTCTCAAAAACTTCTACTTGAATGTTATTCTGGGGGTTCTCCCTAAGATGAATGTCGAGTTGATTTATGCCAAACAACACTTTGAGCAAGTAAAAAAGGAAAAAAAAAATAAGTCAGCAGAAGACTTTCAGCAAACCCAGTGGGATATATGCTCTTTTAAATCCCTCTCTTAAGGAGAAAGAAGATGATATCTCATAAATGTTGCCAAGAGAGAGCCCAACTCAAATATAAAAGTAAACAAAGAATACAACCCTGCTAAGTGATATCCTGCAACCCCATTTCACTTTAGAGATCAGCCCTCAGAGCTCTGTACTTTATGAATGGTTATCATAGTGCTCAAGCATATTCTGTTGTAAGTAGTGTCATAGATTTAAATTCAATGCTCTCAAAGCTGGAATCTTCATTCCTAAAAACGCTCCCAGCAGACAGTAGTAATGGGCATTTAAATCCTAGATTTTGCAAAGCTGAAGTCATGATGCTGCCCAACATGTGGTAATTTTTCCTTTATTGATTCATTTAGGTTAAAAAGCAGTTTTAGGATAATGTCCTGATAATTGTTTATTATACCCTTAATGCATGGGAAACATGCAGTAGTTTTTCTTTTTTTTTCTCCTTTGCCAGCTACTACCACCCTTACACAAGTTTTCATTACCACCCACGTCTACAATTATATATCCTTCTAATATGTCTTCTACCTTCACTCTTTCTCCTGTCCAGTCTCTTCCCTTTTTGCCCATAGATCTTTCTTATTCAAAGCCCTAGAAATGTTCCTCAGCTACTCAAAGTCTTCCTTTGCTCCTTCCTCCTCATTCCCCCTTTACTTCTTAAAATAAAGCTCAATTTCCTCTGCCTACAATTCCAGAACCTTCAAAATTAGGTGATGTCTACCCTTTCTGGATTTATCTCATTGTATTCCTTTACATGGTCTGGTCATATTAAATTATTCTTTGCCCTCAGGACAAGAATTCAGCTTAAAAATAGTGCTTGGTTTCGCTCACCATATTATGTGTGTCTAGAATACCCTCCCTCCCCAAATTGTGAATTATTGTTGAAATATTACTCATCCCTTAAAGCCACTGCAGATGGCACCCACTCTAGGAATGACCTTCTCTCAGAAGTCAGTACTGTATTTCATACTTCAAACCTAATATATTTCTTAATATGTACTCATCATGTCATAATATACACTTAGTTATCTACATTGATGTCTTATGCCTTAGATTGATAATTTCAATTTCTTCTAAGTATGGCATCTCCTCCAACACCTAACATCTTGTCTATTTATGTACATGGTAATAAGTTGTGTGTTTTGTTTTCCTTTTTTATGATAATAGGTTTAGAGCTGGAAGGTATCTTACAGGTCATCTAGTCCAACCTTTTCCATCCTATAGATAAGGAAACTGAGACTCATAGAGGTAAATTGCTGAAGTGACTTGCTGAAGGTCACACAGGTCATAAATGTCAGGACTTGAACCAAAGTCTTCTGACTCTAAAGTTAGATATTTACCCCCTGGACTACCATCACACCATTACCAGACAAACAATCTCCTGTTTTCTTGGTCCTAATGACCAAATTTATGCTAGTAGGATTATAGCAAAACATACTTTAAAAAATTAGTTATTGTAAATAATGATGAATTACTTTGTAAGGCAATCGAATAAAAATTGGATATTAAGCAACTCCATTGTAAAACCTGGTTCCCACCCTCAATGACTTCATAATCCAATTGGGAAGGGAATAATGATTGACAAAGGAATAAGCATTTATTGAGTACCTGCCATGTGTCAGGCACTGTGGAAAGTGCTATATAGATATTATCTTAGTTGAAATCAAGAGACAAGATTAAGCTGTGTGAACCAAATTTAATGTTTATAAAAACAAAAGAGTACTAAGTTGTATAAATGCAGACAATAAGGCATGTAGGAGTTCAGAGGAGAGGGAGAGGGAGAAGGAAATGAAAGGGTTGAGGGGGGAATCCAGGAAGGAACAGTACTATAGATGAGCTTTATACAGTGAGAGGTATTTGGATACAAGAACTTGACTAGAACAAATAGATTATATGATTCTTCAGGATAGGGATTGTATTTTATTCTTCTTTATATCTCTCCTAGTACATAGCACATATCAAGCACTGAATAAATATGTATATCAGCAAAACTAATGCACACAATGTTTTCTTTTCTTATTTGCCTCTATAAGTTGATTCTCCCCCAAGTAGGTATATTGGGGGGAAGGAAAAAAAAGGATTTATTAAGTGCCTACTAGGTGCTTTGCAAATATCATCTCAGTTGATTTTCACAATAACCCTTGTAGGTAAGGGTTATTATCCCCATTTGACAGTTGAGAAAAGTAAGGAAGAAGTTAAATGACTTGACCAGGGTAACATAGCTCATAAGTTTCTGAAACAAGATTTTAAAGTTAGACCTCTTTTCACTAGCGGCATCCAGTGTAATCCACCAGTCAACAAGCATTCAAGAAAAGGAAATATATGCACAGTACTTTGTTTGATGATGATTAAGATTTACAATGAACTTTTCTCACAAGAGGCAGTGGGAAAAACACTAGATTTGGAGTCAGAGGACCTAAATTTTAATCCTGACTTACAACTAGTATGACCGTGAGCAATTAATTTCATTTCTGTGGGCCTCAGTTTCCTTATCTATAAAATTATGTGTTTAGACTCCATTCTAGCTCTAAGTGTAGAATATTCTGAAAAAAGTTGCCCAACTGTTATTAAATCTACTTTTAAAGAAAGATCGAGAGTTCAGAGAGGTTAAGGAACATACTTTTTGTCAACAACTATTACTAATCGTAGCTAGGATACTGCTCTACATCACCGGACTCCTTCCATTCTGTTCTTCCTCTGGCCCTTTCCCCCCAAAGAATTTATTGCCTAGTTGAAGAAATAAAACTGATTCATAGAATGTATTCTAGTGCTTCCTACTAGTCTGTAAAGATATAGTATGATAAATTGAAAATAATGTTGGCTCTGGTGTCCAAGGATCTGAGTTCAAATGCTACCATATCACCTGATTCACTTTGGGAAAAATCATTCAATTTACCAAGGTCTCAGTATCCTCATTGATATAATCAGGAGGTTAGATAATATGACCTCTTAGTTCCCTTTCAGATCTAGATCCATGATTCTCTTATTCTATGATCCCGTCTTTTAGAACTTCAAAGGATATGGGGAACTGGGACAACTGAAGTAGTCAGAAATTTTCATAGAAAACATTTATTTTCTCTTCTCTTTTGAAGAAGATATACTTCAAAGAACATTCTAGTATAGTGGGGAGAGTTGTAAGACAGTAGGATTCTAATGGCAACCCTGCCTCTACTTATTTTTCCTTAATTATATCACTTCTTTTCTTTAGGTCTCAGTTTTCCCCTCACTAAAATGAGCAGGGTAGGCATTGAAAGTCCCTTCCAACTTTAATGTACAATGAGAAATAGGAAAGTTCCTTCTATGTACAATGAGAAACAGAATTGTGTCTTAGAATCAGAGGATCTGGGTTTAAGTCCTGGATCCACTACTAGCTTGGTTTTTACTTTTCCAGGTCTCATTTTTCTTATCTGAAAAATGGGTAGAATAATACAGGTACTACCTTTGTGACAGTGTGGGCAGAAGAGTGTTTATAAACATGTGCACTATAAAAATGGTGAAGATAATGATAATGATGGATGCATCAATGAGTAAGCATGTAGTAAGCACTTACTATATTGTAGACACAGTGCTAAGTGTCAGGGATACAAAGCTAAATCTTCACCCTTAAGAAACTTTGCATACTGTCAGAGAAGACAACATGCAGAGGAAACTAAGTGGAATGAAGCACTTAGAGTCCAGAAGAATTAAGTTCAGATACTGTCTGTAGTTGGGTGACCCTGGGTAAATCATTTAACTTTTCTCAGACTCAGTTTCCCTCACTTCTAAAATGGAGTTAATATTAGTACTTACCTTACAGGGTTGTTATGAGGATCTGATGAGAAAACATATGTAAAGCCCTCTGCCAATTGCAAAGTTTTAGATAAACACTATTTATTACTATTTACATACGTACATGAGTATATACAAAACATGTTGTTGTTCAGTCATATCTAACCCTTCTTGACCCAACAGGGGTTTTCTTGGCAAAGATACTAGAATTGTTTGCCATCTTCTTCTCCAGCTCATTTTACGAATGTGAAAACTGAGGCTAACATAGTTAAGAGATTTGCCCAGGGTCACATAGCTAAGAAGTGTCTGAGGCCAGAGTTGAACTCAGTAAGAGGAGTCTTCCCGACTCCAGGCCTGGCACTCTATCCATTGTGCCACCTACCTGTCCCTAGATGAATATACACAAAATAAACATAAAGTATTTGAGGTAGGATTAGCACTAGGAGCTGGGCAGCTCAGGAAAAGCTTCATGTAGAAGGTATTGTTTGGGCTCATGCTAGAAGGAAATAAGGGATTCTAACAGGTAAGGGTGATGATGGTGGTGGTTCTCTTTCTCATGCTAATTTCTTTTCATAGGTTACTTGGGTCATATGAAGACTTGAGATGTACTTGTCTGAAACTCTAGCTCTGTATCGAGTGGGACCTGTAAACCAATGCCATATTAGTTTAGAGGATAAGAGCAGCCCATGTTCTCTTGACACCTAGGAGCATGATTACTGTGCTACCGTGACTCAAGGGTTAGAAGACCCCTGAACAATCCCTCCCTAATGGAAAAAATCCATAGCAAATCACTGTGCTCTGCTGTGCTGTGGGGAAAATTTGGCCTTTCAAAGGGTGAACCTTGATCTGTGAGCAGTAATGTGCCACATATTCTCCTCTAGACAAAGAGAAATATTTTGGGTATATCACTGAAATGTGGATATGATAGATATCTTCAATTACACAATAATCAGAGATGAACTAATTAGATGCCACTTGATAACTAATCAGTGGCAACATTCATAATAGCTGCTTCTCATTTCCTTTTCCCATCCATCTACCAGATGGTGCCTGGTGTTCTAAGGACAAACTACCCCACCTCGTAAAGTATGATTACTGCTGAAGGATCAGTTCTTGGATGGGGACATTAGGGAGCCTATCAAGCCTGTTATGCTGAGAAAAAAGAGGGAGATTTACCACTGGTCTTAATCTATTTGAAAAATCTGGGGGCCCGCATTTCAAAAAAGCAAATCTCATTAACCAACACCTGAATTTCCTCAGCACCATCTGTCAATTGCATTAAATGAAACCCAGGAGACTGTGAGGAAGAAGCCAAATTTAATGATGAACCTCACCTGGATAACATGGTAAATGTGACCTTGGTTGCTAGTTATTAGATACCAAGTCACTAATATGGTGGATAAAACTGAAATCCATTTCAGTGGATCAAAGGGATTTGGGGACTTTTCTGGATAGTTCCCCATGAAAAATGCAAATTAATTTCCCTCTTTTCTTTAACTTCAAGAAGGCATTAAATAGTCTATTATTTCAGAACATTGTGGTCCCCACAGATACCAAAGAATCTTTCTCTAGCAAAAGTTTGACTGTGTTACTATCCAGCTTGAGAACTTTCAGTGGCTCCCTATTGTCTCTCCGATAAATGAAACGTCTTATCTTGGCATTTAAAGCCCTTCACAAATAGTTTCTGCCTATCTTTCCAGATGTATTTCACATTACTTTCCTCATACACTTTATATTCCAATAAAATTGGCCTATCTGTCATGCCTCCTCATTTCTTACCTGCCTATACTACTTTGGGATTTCTCTGACTCACTTCACCATGCCCCCATCCACCCCACAAAAAACCTCATTATTAGAATAACCTCATCGTTCTGTAAGGCCTCTTTAGACCTGGTACTCCACCTCATCATTACCTTTTTTGCCACTTTTATCAGAGGATTGGTCCATAGACTTCAAACCTCCATTTAAAGGGAGAGCTCAACTTAGACACCTACTAATTTCTCACCTCACTGAACAACGTTGGCAATTCTCTGACTGACTTCTCCATTGTGACCTATTGTGAGTTAGTTACCTTCTTCTCCTGCTCCCCCTAACTTCACTTTTCAACTTTTTGCGTGGCTTTCTCCAATAGAGCTTAAGTTCCTTGAAGGCAGGTATCATCTTTCTTTTTCTTTATTTCTTCCTTTTGTTTGGGGGGGGGTGCATATTTGTATCCATAGTGCTTAGCACAGTGTGTGACACAGTAGGGCCTTAATAAATGGTTTCTATTGACTATGCCCAGGCTCAGAATTCTATCACCTGCTTTCTTGCCTTTTACTCTACGTAGGTAGTTTGTGCAGTACTAAAAGTTCTGGGCTTGGAGTCAAGAAGACCTAAGTTCAAATCCAACCTCAGACACTTACTAGCTGTGTGACCCTGAGCAAATCAATTAACCTTTGTCTACCTCAGTTTCCTTAACTCTCAAAAGGCTTTACTAATAGCACCTACCTTCCAGGGTTGTTGGGAAGATCAGAAAAGATATTTATAAAGTGTTTAGCATACTGGTATATAGTGGGCACTTAATTAATTATTGTTTTCTTCCTCCTGTACCTAGAATTTATTTCTGCCATGCCTCTGCCCCTTTGAATATTTAGATCTAGAAGAATACCCAGTTCACATGCCACCTCCTTCAAAGGAAATCTTTTCTAAACCTAGTAGGTATTATTTGTATGTTGGACTCCTCACATATATATTTACTTCTTTATATATTGCATTCTGCCCTGTCTCCACCCCTCTACTCCCAATCAAATATATAAGTTGCTTCAGGGCAGGAACTATTTTTAATTTTGTTGTAACCACAGTTAGTTGGCTGTAGTGCCCAGTGCATAGTAGGAACTTAAAACAACTAGTCCAAACCAATCTATTCCAGTTTGTCAATTAATCAAGGCATATCTGAGTATTTCTAGGAATTCACCAGTCGTTTTGCTTTCTTGATAGAAATGTGCCACGTGCCACAAATTGGCTGTTTGTGTCAATGAAAGCTCTCATGTTTAGGTGGTAGAATCAACCTTGGGCTGGAAGTCAGGACCCTCTGGTTATAGACATGGATTAAAAATCACTAGAGGTGGAAGGGACTTAGAGGATTATCTAAGTCCAACTCTCATGTCAGAGAAGAAATTAAGTACCAGACAGAAAGTGATTTACCCATGTTCCTATAACAAATTAAGATAGAGACATGTCTGTTAGTCCAGAATTATTGTAGATTTCATCCTTACTAAAACTGAATTTATTGGAGGCAACAACTTTCAGATATAACTTTTCCTGTTGCAAAACTATTTTTAGATATGATGGAGACATAGTCTTTATGTTGTGTGCATAGTTTTTATTCATTCATTCATAGAAGTTTATTTATATATTGATATACAGAACTGGATAAGTTTAGATAGGCAACGACAATATTGAGGTGAAGACAACCAATTTGAAATGTGTAATAAGCGAGTAGAAATGTGCAACTAGTGCTCAGGAGAGCTTGTAGGGCTAGATATGTGGAGCTAAGAGTCATCTGAACAAAGATGATAATTAAATCTATGGGAGCTGATGAGTTTATTATATGAGAGTATAGAGAAAGGAGAAGGGGCAGCTAGGTGGCATAGTGGATAAAGCACCGGCCCTGGATTCAGGAGGACCTGAGTTCAAATCCTGCCTCAGACACTTGACACTTACTAGCTGTGTGACCCTGGGCAAGTCACGTAACCCTCATTGCCCCCCCAAAAAAAAGAGAAAGGAGAAAAAAGGTCCCAGGACAGAGCATTAAGATGTACCCACAGTTAGGTAGTGTGATATGGATGATTAGGTAGCAAAGGAGATGAAAAAGGAATTGTCAGACTGGTTAGAGGAGAACCAAAAGAGAAGAATCCTATGAAAACCCAAAGAGTAGAGTATATCTAGGAAATGATGGTCATCCTCAGACTGAAGACATATATTTTATTGCTAATCCCATATGTTAAAACTTTCAAACTTGATAGGACCTCACAGAGTTTATACACGTCTAATATGGCCTTTGAAATCCCAAGGCTCCCTTCAGTGAACAAATTGAGATTCAACGACAATAACTGATTTGACCAAGATCACACTGTAAATGGCACAAGGAAGATTGTAACTTTGTCAAGTAGATTTTTTTTATTAAATAAATGGCGTAAACTTAAGCCATAATTCCATTTTCTTTAAGAATGCAATTTCACCTTTCAATGAACTACACAGTATAATAAAAGAAACAAAAAAAAAAACAAAGACAGTCCCAGCACTAAGTTCCCCCTCTTTCTCACCTCTCTTTGTCCCAGTAACATTTTAGTCTCAGCGACTCTCATTTTTCACCTAGGAAACCTGACTAATAATTTAGCAAAATATGGGGAACTCAAAGTACTAATAACTTAACAATGGCTTTGGAGAGCCCAAATGAACCAATATTGAAGTCTCTTTTATGAAATGGTTCCTTGCTGTTGAATTCTCTGTAAATGCCAAATGCAAAATTAGTGAGGGAATTATTTGAAGTTGTCGGCTTGTTTACTTATTCTGATTCTTACAAATTCTATCCATTAGCAAAAACACCTTCTGAGGACACCAGAACCATTTAACCATCATCATCACCACCACCACCACTAAGACAACATATGCCAAGAACAAGAATAAAGCAGGTAGGTCTTGAATTGCATCTTTAATATCTGACAATATAAATATATCCTAGAGCACAAGTGTCTTTAGAATATGAATGGGTTGAGAAACTGGATATGTATGTTCCATATATCAAAGGGATATTCATAGATATGATCAAGTTTTTTTCCAAAAAACAAATATCACAGGCAAAGTACAATAATAATAATCATAGTTCAAATGTAATAACTGTATTTCAAGCTTTGAAAGGCACTTATATACATTATCTCATTTCGTCCTCCCAACAACACTGTGAGGTAATTGCTATTTATTTTCCCCATTTTATAGAAGAGAAAACTGAGAATTAGAGAACTTAAATTATTTACCTAGAGTGACTTGGCTAGTAAATGTGGCAAGATTCTAGTCCAGGTCTTCCTGATTCCAAGTTGAGCACTATCTGCTTCACAGACCTCCCAGTCTAGGTAGTGAGACAATGCATAAATATTCTCCTTTACTCCAATTGTTTTCTATACCTGAATTCCTCTTACTGTTGAATTTGTTCCTGTCCTTCAAGATCCACCTTGATATATTACCCTATGAAGCTTTATTTTATCATAGGTAAATCATAGTGTCATAGAATTGAAAAGGATTTTAGAAGGGGCAGCTAGGTGGCGCAGTGGATAGAGCACCAGCCCTGGAGTCAGGAGGACCTGAGTTCAAATCTGGCCTCAGACACTTAACACTTACTAGCTGTGTGACCCTGGGCAAGTCACTTAACCCCAATTGCCTCACTAAAAAAAAAAAAAAAAGGATTTTAGAGATAACTGAGCCCAATCCCTTTCATTTTACAGGTGAAAAAAAAAATGAAGCCCAGAGACCTCAAAGAAGCACTTTCATTTAAGAATACTTTAAAGCACTAAGCTTTATTAATGATGCAATGCATGATGATGATGATGATGATGATGACAACAGCAACAACAACAATAATAATTAGATTACCCATAGAATAGAGCACTGGCCCTAAAGTTGGGATGATCTGAGTTCAAATTTAACCTCAGATATTCTCTGGGCACATCATCATCTGCCTCAGTTTCCTTATTTGTAAAATGGACATGATGATAGCATCTACCTCCCAAAGTTGTTGTAAAGGTAAAATGAGAAAACATTTGTTTTTTTTTGTTTTTTGTTTTTTTTTTTTGAGATATTTTATTTTTCCCGTTACATGTAAAGATAGTTCTCAACTTTTGTTTATACATGCTTTACAATTTCAGATTTTTCTCCCTCCCTCCCTCCCCTCCCTCCCCCCTCCCCTAGACAGCAGGTAATCTGATATAGGTTATATCTATATATATCTATACATATACATATAGATATATATATACACACACATATATATACACATAATATCATTAATCCTATTTCTGCATTAGTCCTGTTACAAGAGAAAGAATCAGAGCAGTGATGCAAAACCTCAAAATAGAAAAAAAAAACAACAGCACCCAAAACAAAAGAAATAATATGTTTCAATCAGCATCTATACTCCACAGTTCTTTCTTTCTTTTTTTTTCTTGGATTTGGAGATCCTCTTCTATCATGAGTTCCCTGGAACTCTTCTGTACCATTGCATTGGTGAGAAGAATATAGTCCATCACAGTAGGTCAACACTCAATGTTGATGATACTGTGTACAATGTTCTTCTGGTTCTGCTCATCTCACTCATCATCAGCTCACGTAAGACCCTCCAGGTTTCTCTGAACTCTTCCTGCTCATCATTTCTTACAGCACAATAGTATTCCATTGTATTCATATACCACAACTTGTCCAGCCATTCCCCAATTGATGGGCACCCCCTCAACTTCCAATTCCTTGCTACCACGTAAAGAGCAGCTATAAATATTTTTGTACATGTGGGTCCCTTTCCCCCTTCCATGATTTCTTTGGGCAAAAGACCTAAAAGTGGGATTGCTGGGTCAAAGGGTATGCACAGCTTTATCGCCCTTTGGGCATAATTCCAAATTGCTCTCCAGAATGGTTGGATCAGCTCACAGCTCCACCAACAATGCATTAGTGTTCCAATTTTCCCACAGCCTCTCCAACATTTATTATCTTCCTTTTTTGTCATTTTAGCCAATCTGATAGGTGTCAGGTGGTACCTCAGAGTTGTTTTAATTTGCATCTCTCTAATCATTAGAGATTTAGAGCATTTTTTTCATATGGGAATAGATAGCTTTGGTTTCTTCATCAGAAAACTGCCTGTTCATATCCTTTGACCATTTCTCAATTGGGGAATGACTGTAATGATTTGTAAAAGACTTTGTAATTATGTTTAAAAGTCCCATAAATGGTAGGCATTATTATTATTGTTTGTTTTGTTTTGTTTTGTTTTATTTTGTTTTGTTTTGTTTTGTTTTGCAGGGCAATGAGGGTTAAGTGACTTGCCCAGGGTCACGCAGCTAGTAAGTGTCAAATGTCTGACGTCGAATTTGAACTCAGGTCCTCCTGAATCCAGGGCCGATGCTTTATCCACTGCGCCACCTAGCTGCCCCTGGCATTATTATTTTTAATGATAAGATAAAATAGATATAGTAAGATGAAAATTATTTCAAAGTAAACGTATAATATCTGCTTATAATTATTTATATTTAAAGTACATTTATTGAGATAAATTATAGTAAATTGTTAAATCTGCATCACTCCATATGTGTAGTCTTTTAATGTTCAGTGACTTCACTGCATCACACAGGTAGTAAGTAAGTCTCTTAGGAAGGAATTAAATTCCAAGTGTAGTGCTATATCTACTACAACATTCTATCTCTCACTTTCTACTTCAGACCTGCGTTATAGCTTTGGACTCACCATTTTTTATTTGGTATTACAATTATCTAGACACATGCTATATCTACCTTATAGGCAACTAAGCCAAATTATTTTCTTTTTTCCCTTTTCTTTCTTTTATTTTTATGTGGGGCAATGAGGGTTGACTTGCCCAGGGTCACACAAGTAGTAAGTGTCAAGTGTCGGAGGCCAGATTTGAACTCAGGTCCTCCTGAATCCAGGGCAAGTGCTTTATCCACTTCCCCACCTAGCTTCCCACAAACTAAATCAGATTTATAAGTATGTAAGTCATTCCCCAATTGAGAAATGTTCAAAGGAGATGAACAGGCAGTTTTCAGATGGAGAAATCAAAGCTATCTATTGCCATATGAAAAAAAATGTTCTAAACCACTATTCTTTAGAGAAATACAAATTAAAACAACTATGAGGTACCACCTCATACATATCTGATTGGCTAATATGACAAAAAAGGAAAATAATAAATGTTGGAGAAACTGTGGAAAAATTGGAATACTAATGCATTGTCGGTGGAACTGTGAACTGATCCAACCATTCTGGAGAGCAATTTTGAACTATGACCAAAGGGCTATGGGACTGTGCATACCCTTTGACCCAGCAATGCCATGACTACCTCTGTATCTCAAAGAGATCATAAAAAGGGAAAAGCACCCACATGTACAAAAATATTTATAGTAGATCTCTTTGTGGTGGCAAAGAATTGGAAATCGGGGAAATGTCCGTCAATTGGGGAATGGCTGAACAAATTGTGGTATATGAGTGTAATGGAATACTATTGTGCTGTAAGAAATGATGAGCAGGCATATTTCAGAAAAACCTGGAAAGACTTAAGTAGACTAACGCTGAGTGAAGTGAGCAGAACCAGGAGAACACTGTACACGGTAACAGCAACATTGTGTGATGATCAACTGTGATAGACTTGGCTCTTCTCAGCAGTGCAATGGCCCAAGAAAATTCCAAAGAACTCATGATGGAAAATGTTCTCCACATCCAGAAAAAAGAACTGTGGATTATGAATGTAGATTTAACCATACTGTTTATATTTGTTTGTTGTTGTTTTTTTCTCTTTTAAGAGGTCTTTCCCTTTTATTCTGATTCTTCTTTCACAACATGACAAATGCAGAAATATGTTTAATGTGATTGTACATATATAATCTATATGCTAATTATATATGCATATATAATATATATATATATAATCAGACTGCTTTTTTGTCTTGGGTAGGGGGAAGAGAAGGGAGGAACTAGATTTCATATGAAAAACAAATGTTGAAAACATGTAACTGGAAAATAATAAAATACATTTATGATTAAAAAAATGAGGCCCTGGAACCTGTGGCCTTGCCGTTCAACCAGAGTACAATCAGGGGCCCAAGGGAACTGATGAGATGTGAGTAGGCAGATTCAATCTTTCAGGCTAATGAGGTTTCCCAATGATGGGTTCCCTGGGGAAGGAAGACATGATGCAGAGGTCCAAAGAAGTCCAATAGTAGTGTCTCTGGTGGGAAATGGGGACTACTAAAGTATATTCTAACTTTGGTTTTCTTTTATTCCATGCCATATTTCCTCATCAACTTGGGCTATATCTTCCCCTAGAGCATACTTGGGAAACTTGACCAAATGTCTTTCTTTCAGGAGTGTATAGAAGAAAAAGAAATCATTATGACCCATTTTCTTATTTCCTTGCAGATACATGCAGGACTTCTTTTTAGAAAATTCAGAATAATGGGAAGCAACTTTATTATATCATTTAGGGTATCTAGATGATTAGAGATACATACTTTAACTCAATAGTAGTTTTAATCTGTTGAATCTAAGAACATTGTAATCCCTGCTGGGCTGTGAGCATCTAACAAGCATAAACAAGTCCTGATACAAAGTCATTCAAAATGTGATTTGCTCCAGCACCCACATTTTCTCCACATTTTCCTTTAGGCATGCTTAGGCTTGCCCACCTAATAGGCAGCATTAGAATGTCTGACTTTTTCTGGCATTTTCTACCACTGGGTTCCCACAGAGATCACTATAAGACCCATGGCACCATCCTACAGACTTCCCAAGAATTTTGTGCTGGTACAAGGGAATCTCCATTTAAAAGGCCTGATACTTGTAACATATCATTCTGGATGGACATTAACTTTTGTTTGTTTCTTTGTTTTAATTCTCTTTGTCTGATGACTGCTGGACTTATCTAGGTTCAAAAGGCTGGCTATTATAAAACAAGATGCTGACCATCAGCTACAAAACCGGGCATCATTTTATTGTACTGCCATTTTCTAAATGTTTATGTAACATTTATATGCATATGTCAGTTCACACATGTCTTTCCAGTCCTTTCTGAAATCATCCTGCTTGTCATTTCTTATTGCACAATAATATTCTATCACCATCATACACCACAGCTTGTTTAGCCATTCCCCAGTTGATGGGCATTCCTTTGGTTTCCAATTCTTAGCCACCACAAAAGAGCTACTATAAATATTTTTGTACAAATATGTCTTTTTCTCTTTTTAGGGATGTCTATGGATGTAATTATTTTTTATCATAAAGGCATTTTATTATTTTCTAGTTACACATAGAGATATTTTTCAACATTTGTTTTTATAATATTTCTAGTTTCAATATTTTCACCCTCCCTTCCCTCCCTTCCCCCTCCTCAAGAGAACAAGCAATCCGATATAGGTTATATATGTACAATCACATTAAACATATTTCTGCATTAGTCATGCTGTGAAAGAAGAATCAGAGCAAAAGGGAAAAACAAAAAAAAATAGAAATAGTATGGTTCAATCTGCATCTAGATGCCACAGTTCTTTTTTTCTGGATTGGAGAGCATTTTCTTTTTTTCCATATAAATATTTTATTATTTTCCAGTTACATTTAGAGATAGTTTTCAACATTTGTTTTTAAAATATTTCTAGTTTCAAATTTTTCACCCTCCCTCCCCCCTCCCCAAGACAGCAAGTAATCTGATATAGGTTATATATGTACAATCACAATAAACATATTTCTATATTAGATATGTTATGAGAAAAGAATCAGAGCAAAAAGGAAAAACCTCAAAAAAGAAAAACAACAAAAACAGTAGAAATAGTATGGTTTGATCTGCATCTAGATTCAACAGTTCTTTTTTTTTCCTGGATTTGGAGAGCATTCGCCATCATGAGTCCTTTGGAACTATCTTTCACCATTGTATTGCTGAGAAGAGTTATATCTATTACAGTTGATCGATAATGTCGATGATACTGTGTACAATGTTCTCTTTGTTCTGCTCATCTCACTCACTATCAGTTCATGTAAGTCCTTCCAGGTTTCTCTGAAACCTTCCTGCTCATCATTTCTTACAGTACAATAGTATTCCATTACATCCATATATAACAACTTGTTCAGCCATTCCCCTATTGATGGGCATTTGCTCAATTTCCAATTCCTTGCCACCACAAAAAGAGCAACTATAAATAGTTTTGTACATGTGGGTCCTTCTCCCTTTTTTATGATCTCTTTGGGAAAAAGGTCTAATGGTGATATTTCTGGGTGAAAGGATATGCACAGCTTTATAGCCCTTTGGGCATAGTTTATGGATATAATTAATTCATTTTTTCTGTTTATAATTTTATTTTCCAAAATATATGTAAAAACAAATTTTGACATTAATTTTTTAAAACTTTGTGTTCTGACCTCTATTCCTCCCACCCTTCCCCGCCCCCAACCTCAAGAACTCAAGCAATTCAATATTACTTATAGATGAGTAGTCATGGAAAATATCTCAACATTAGCTAGGTTATGAGAGAAAACAGATAAGAACAAAACTTCAGATTAAGGAATTGTCAAAAAATATGTGTTTCAATCTGTTTTCAGATGCTATCAGTTTTGTCTCTGTGGATGGATTGCAATTTTCACAAGTCCTTCAGAGTTATATTGGATCATTGCCTTGCTGAAAATAACCACGTGCTTCCCAGCAGATCATCTTACACTATTGCTGTTATTTTGTATACCATACATTTCACTCTGCTTCAGTTAATGTAGGTCTTTCCAGGTTTTTCTGATAGTATTCTGTTCATCATAAATTTTATATAATACCTTAAACTTGACAAGGAATTTTCTTCACAATAGCCCAGCAAAGTAAGTACCATACATTTTGCCATTATAGTCGATCATCATAATTATTTCCCTCTATCCTATTCCCTTCCCATGATATTTACTCTATTTTCTATATTCTTTTACCCTATTCCTCCTCAAAAGTGTTTTACTTCTGACTGCCCCCTCCCTAGCTCTGCCTTCCCTTCTTTCCCCCTTCCCTCCTTATCCTCTTCCCCTCCTACTTTCCTATAGGGTTAAATAGATTATTCCTCCCAGTTGGTTGTGAGTGTCATTCCCTCCTTGAGCCCAGTCTGATAAGATTAAGGTCTTTGACTTCTGTGTTCTAAATTTTTCTTCCTCCCTCCCTCCTCAACCCTCCCTATGAAATCAAGGAATTCAATATATTATACTTATGCAGTTATGCAGAACATCTTCACCTTACTTGAAAGTTTTTTGCTTTTTATTGCTCCCACCACAATCTCCCCTTCCCTCCTTCCCCTCTTTTCCACCCCATCCCCATCTCCTTCCCCTCCCTCTTTACCTAAGGGTAAAAATATATTACTATACCCACTTGAGTATGTATGTTATTCCTTCTCTGAGCCAATTCTGATGATAGTAAGGTTCACACATTCTCCCACTCCTCCCTCTTCCCCTCCCCTCCATAAGCTTTTTTTCTTGTTTCCTTCATGTGAACTGCCTCTCCCCAGTCAACCTCTCCCTTTCCCCCTCCCCCAGTCTATTCCTCCTACCCCTCAACCCTATTTTAAAGATGTCTTCATGGGTTAGCTAGGTGGCAAAGTGGACAAAGCACTAGTCCTGGACTCAGGAGGCCCCAAGTCTAAATCTGGCACCAGACATAAGACACCCCACCCTGTTCACCCCACAAAGAACAAGGATAAACAAAAAAAAAATCCTTTAAAGATATCATCCCTTCATATTCAGTTCAGACCTGTGTCCTCTGTGTATTCCTTTTATTGTCACTTTTATCCTTTGTTTGGTTGAGTTCTTTCCCTGGCCATTCCTTTATTCAAAGCAGACTGTAATCCTTTGATGTCTTTTCTTGTTTTTTAATTTATTTTTACAAGAAATACAACAAGCATTTCCATAACATGGTAGAATAGGGGGAAAAGATGACTGCACATGAAACTATAAATCTATTACATACAATTTGCTATTCTTTTAAAATATATATTAAAATTATCATGTAGCTTTCTTTTTTTTTCTTCCCACCCTAGAGATGGCTACCATTAGACACAAATATGTACACAAAATACACATTTGCATATATGCACATGTGTGTATATATGCATAGATGTACATATATACATGCACACATATACATATATGGGTTTATGTAAATCATTCTTTATATACTTCTTTCTCTGGATTTAGATAGCATCCTTCTTCATATGCCCTTTGAATTTAATTTGGATATTCATAATGGTGAAAATGATTTAGTTACTCAAAATTTTTTATAAATAATATTAGTGTTATCGTATTACTGCATAAAATGTTCTCTTCATTCTACTCTTTTTGATTTTCATTATTTCATGTAAATCTTTCCACATTTTTCCAAGAACATCAAACTTATTTTCACATTTTGTGATCTTTGCCCATATTTCCTCATAAACTCTCTATAGAGGAACTACCTAATATTGTCTTCCTTCCTTCCTTCCTTCCTTCCTTCCTTCCTTCCTTCCTTCCTTCCTTCCTTCCTTCCTTCCTTCCTTCCTTCCTTCCTTCCTTCCTTCCTTCCTTCCTTCCTCTATCCCTCCATCTCTCTCCCTCCCTTCATCTCTCTCCTTTACTTCATATTTCTCTCTGTCTCTCTCTCTGCCTCTCTCTTCTATCTCTCTGTCTCTCTGGTGGCTTTGTCTCTGTTTCTCTTTGTTTCTATGTCTCTCTCTCTTCCCCTTCCTCTATCATTCTCTCTCTTTGTCTCTGTTTCTCATTTGCTTTTTGTCTCTCTTTGTGTTTGCCTATCTGTCTGTCTGTCTGTCTCCTTCCCTCCTTCATAAAATACCAGAGTACTTTGGCAGGCTGACTCTTATTCTTCCTACATACTAAGCCCACCTGAATTTCTTATACTTAGCTTTTTCTTGTACACATCTTCTTATGTGTAAGTCATCATTGATACATGCTGTAGCCTCTTTATACCCACTAAGCATATTTCTTTTGCCTGCAAAGTATCTTGTAATTTTGACTCATCCAAAGAACGATGTTACAAGATTGGCAGCTATATAGCACCCCTAGAAGCAGTTTTTTTTTAAAGATAGAACTTTGCATTTGTGAGAAATTTGACATCCCTAACAATGCTGTATAATCTATCTCCTTAAAAAGTTCTTTATTAAGTCTATAATGTTGTCTACATTAACTATAACAAACTTCGTTCAATAGCAAAATTCTTGATGTGTCACAGCCAAACCAAAGAACTCTCTTTAAAACATAGAGAGAGGTGAAAATAATATTTCATTCTTGGTTTTTTTTTAGATTGGTTGAGGCTGATAATCTTCACTCAGGTAATCTTCAGCAAGGAAGCTATTGAGAATGAATTCCCATGTGAACCACAGTGGCATTGATTTTTTTTTTTAAACTGGGAAAAATTCAGCAAGAAAGGTTGGCTGATTTGGGATTTAGGTTTAATGAATCATAGTACCTTGAATTGGAGTATAGCTTAGACATCATCTGACTCTCCCTCATTTTAAAGATGATGAAGCTAAGGTCTATGGAAAGAAGATCATTTACTTGTTCAAGATCATATATATGTATGTGTGTATATATATATATATATACACACACATATATACATACACACACACACACACACACACACACACACACACACACACACATATATATATAATGAAAAAGATGTGAACAATCTACACAGGGGTGTGCTGGAGCCAGCTCATACCAGCTTCTAAAAACTGATTGTGAAATTTTCAGTGTGAGCATTTATACCTCAGAAAATGGTAAATGCTACAAATGAGGACTTGATTTAATGATTGTGTAGACTTAACAAAGGAATGGAGAACATGTTGAGAATGCAGATTAAATTCAAAAGTATGCTGTGGATACACTGTTTCTTTTTCTGGAGTGTCTGTTGTAAAGTATTTAGAAGCATATATAGGTTGTCTTATCCGAAATTTAGTGGTCTTTTAGTTACACTTGTTAAAAGTTTATCAGTTGGGGCAGCTAGATGGCGCAGTGGATAGAGCACTGGCCCTGGAGTCAGGAGTACCTGAGTTCAAATCTGGCCTCAGACACTTAACACTTACTAGCTGTGTGACCCTGGGCAAGTCACTTAGCCCCAATTGCCTCACTAAAAACAAAACAAAACAAAAAGTTTATCAGTTGTTACTTTACATCAAGATTTAAAAAAAATAAAATTTAAACACCATTAAATCACAGAGATCCATGCCTCCAGAAGAGAATAATAGCAGTATCAAGTTAGATAGTCCTTTAGCCAAATTGAATATTTGTATGTTTATTTATTGGAAATAAAACTAGAATTGTAGTTGGAAGATTTCAAACTGTAGCAACATTACCTTCTAGTTCTGTGACCTTGGGCATATCACTTAATTCCTTTAAGTAAATAAATGTCATTTTAAAATTGCCTAACTATGCAGCCATAGCCAATTCCTTTGTCCTTGTAAATGAAGCCTTTGAAAAAAGGTTTTTAACCTCAAGTCTGTGGAATATTATATATATATATATATATATATATAACTATTTAAATATAATTATTTTCCTTTGTAGCCCAACATATGTTGTATTAGGTATTTAAAAAATATTCTGAGAAGCAATAAAGCAATAGGTTTTCCCACAAAGGCTAAGAGGCTTTCCTTTCTTTCTTTTTTAATTTCTTTCTTTCTTTCTTTCTTTCTTTCTTTCTTTCTTTCTTTCTTTCTTTCTTTCTTTCTTTCTTTCTTTCTTTCTTTCTTTCCTTCTTTCTCTCTTTCTCTCTCTCTCTTTCTCTCTCTATCACACACACACACACACACACACACAAGGTTAATAGCCCTTGCTTCAGAGCTTGAGAAAAAGAAAGTATATTGAAGAGGAGGGTTGACTTGTCAGATATAAAAAGACACAATCTGCTAACAGCCCTGACATACATGCTTCCCATTGGGGAGAGGGAGGATTGAAGCTGTTATAACCTATAATGTCAGTCCATTAGGGAGCACAGCATATAGATATTCTCCAAATAACTGACAACCAGAAATTTTTAACCTGGGAAGACCACTCATGAATTTCCAGGTGATCAAAAGGTTAATGAAGAGATGTGTCTTTGGGGCAAATAGACTGCAGCACATTTCAATAATGATATGTACAATGAGGGTTATTGGTTAGAAAATATATGATATGAAAAGAAGGTGGGCCACTTATATATAAAGAGCAAGGAGTAACAGATGGATAGCCCACGGGCCTCTCTGGAACTTATGAAATATAAAAATACCTAAAGGAAGGCATCCAAATGTGTGATTGATCCTCTATGGGGTCTCTCTGGAAGAATACCACAAAATATTATGTGGCATGGGAAGGTCTTGATCACCTCTATGGATGGAAGGAATACTCACATGGAAGTGATTAAGGATCCATTGAAGTAAACCCCTGGATAGCATTAAATTTGCTTTTTCTATGTATAAGAATCCTCATACAATTAATATGACATAGCTATTAATTTTATTAAACATGCTTCTCATTGAAAATATGACTACCTGGAGGGTGGACCAAAGATGACAGAATAGAGAAAGTCCTCAGCTGAGCTCTCTCCACATCCCCCTCCTAACAATTTTAAAATAACACCACAAATTGAATTTTGGCATAGCAGAGACAACAAAATTTCAGGGTGAGATACTCTTCCAGCCTAAGACAGCTTAGGAGATTGGAAAGAGAGATCTGTGACATGGAGCTGGAGGCTGGCCCAGAGCCCACATGGATAGAACTATAGCACTGGGACTAAGTGATGGTGAGAGAAGCAGCGGTAGCTTTGAGAGTTCTCTGCTAAGGGGACCTAGTAACTTGTCAGAAATAGATTACAGGGGACTCCTGTGCTAGCACTGGAAAAGACTAGATGCAGTTTGGCAAATCTATCATCTACACCCATTTCTGGGTCATATTTCAGGGGCAGAGAGAAATGCTTTTGGTCAAGAGGGAGTGTGTGTGGGGGGTGTATGTTTTCTTTTGCAACCTGCCTAATATGGAAATATGTTTGGATAACATCACATATACAATTGCAATAAAATTGCTTGCCTTCTCAAGGGGGAGAGAGGAGAAAGACAGAAGGAGCAAATTTGGAACTCAAAATATTCAAAAATTAATATTCTTTACATTCCTTTGGGAAATATTATATGTGTGTGAATAATTGCCACCCTCCTTGCCACCCCTTCTAAGCTTTTGATGCTTCTTGTTTTTCAATTGTTTCAGACTCTTTGTGACCTTATTTGGATTTTTTGTTTATTTGTTTGTTTTGTTATGTTATATTTTAGGACAAAGATACTTTAGTAATTTACCATTTCTTTCTCCAATTCATTTAATAGATAAAGAATTGAGCGAAATAGGGTTAAGTGATTTGTGTAGGTTCACATAGCTATTAAGTGTCTGAGGCTGGATTTGAATTCAGGTCTTACTGACTCAAGGGCCCCTGCCCTAATCCTATCCTAATAATAACCTCCCCACAATGTGTCCAAGAAGCTGTTATCCTAGTACCAATATTGTAGTTTCAGAATTGCGACGAAGGAAAAAAGCAAGTTCAATACATGAGGGACAATGCAGAATCTCCAAAGACTTTTGTATTTCTTTCACTAGGAGAACTTTATTAAGGAAAGAAAAAACAGTCAGAAAAGCTAGCTTAAATTCCTGGTTATAACATTTATTAAATATTTGTTTTGGTCAATTCACCTCTATGGTCTTTAGGTACTCCATCTATAAAATGAGGATAATGATAATTGGATTACTGATTCCAGAAGGCTGTTTGCTAATAGTCAAATGAGAAAACTGATGTTAAAAGATATTGTTAACTATTAAGCAGTATATAATGACAAGAAATATACATATACAGTATATTACAGTATACATATACAGTATATCACAGCATATCACAATATTCAAATACAGTATATATTACAGTATGTTATAGTATACATATATAGCATATATACCTATACAGTGTATATTACTGATTCTATAAGTCTGTGTGGTAATGGTCAAATAAGATAAATGATATTAAAAGACATTGTCAACTATTAAATGGTATATAAAGGTAAACAATATGCAATAGAAAATAATATACAATGGTATATGGCTATGGATATATAATTATAAAGTAATATGTAAGGGGCAGCTAGGTGGCACAGTGGATAGAGCACCAGCCCTGGATTCAGGAATAACTGAGTTCAAATCTAGCCTCAGACACTTAACACTTACTAGCTGTGTGACCATGGGCAAGTCACTTAACCCCAGTTGCCTCATTAAAAAAAAAACCAAAATAATAATATGTAAAGGTAAATTATTCTCATTGTGAAGAGAACCATTTAACTGTTTCTCAAAGGATTAGGGTTTTAAAATATAAAAATAATAAAATAATAATGATTCCATACATTTCTAGGACCTTCATATAGGCTATGAAGCCCTCTGGGAATAGTACTACTGGACTTAGAATCAAGAAATGTAGACTCTGAGGCCTACTCTGACACTTACTAGATTTGTGAACCTTCTCTGGGCTTCAGTTTACTCATCTCTAAAATACGAATACGAGAGAGTATCATTGCAAAGCTTCAACAAAGTAATGCATATAAAGCACATATATAATGCATATAAAGAAACATATAAAAACCACATATATTGCATTCTTAAAACACTGTAGACATGTAATCATTAGTATACATAGGTTCTAATGCTCATTCTGAAATCAATCCAGTAGGCATGACCATGACCATGGTCATCTCATTTTGCCTCTTAGCCTCAGTTTCCTCCTATGTAAAATGGGGATGATAATTACAGTGTTTATACCATAGGGTTGTGAAGGAAAATATTTGTAAATCAGAGTTACTTAATCAATCTCAATTTTCCCAACTATAATAGGAAGTTACTGGATTGTTGGCCTGCAAGGTCCCTTCCAGCTCCAGATGATTCCATGATCCTTTCATCCCAAATGTTTTAGAATTATGAGTAATTTAATGATTATATTTTACAAAGTGTTTTCACCTTCATTGTTACATTTGATTTATACAAAAATAACAACAAAAGACTTTAAGTTAGGCAGGTGCAAGAGTATAGGTATTAGCACCACTTAACCGATGTTTTAAAATCCAGGTACACCTTAAGTATGAAATCCTAACTTTCTACAGAGATAAATTGGAACAAATCATAGGATTTGCAGGTGGAAAAGGAACCTTGGAGGTCATCTTGTCTGAACCCCTCATTTTATAGAGCAGGAAACAGAGGCTCTGAGGTGTTAGTGATATGAACTGCTAGTGAGAAAGAGTATCAGGATTTGAGCCCAAGACCTTTGACTTCAAATCTCATATTCTTTCTCGTACACCTCACTGTTGTTTCCCTGATTATTAATTCCATAAAGGGCTGGCATCAGTTGTTTAAAACACTAGTTTCCCAGTATATTTAAAACACCTTAAAATTTTTATAAACAACTTTAAAGAAACATATCTATTGCATATTCACTGTCATTTGGGACATGATATTATATTCGTAGGGTTTTAATACTAATTTCTTAAAGATGTATTCCCCAAAAGGTTACTGCTTGTGGAGTAAACTTTCTTATAGTTCTAAAGTAGTTAACAGTTACTGAGGGAGGTTATGGAAACCTCCCCAGAGTCCATTTAAAAAAGGAAAAATTCTCATTTGTCGCCAGAGATTTTTATGGCACTTCTGCCTGAAGGTGTGAGCAAAGACTAGCTAAAGTTTAAGTTCTCTTCTTGCCCTAAAAGTCTATAATTTAAAGACTGATTCTCAGGGAACCTTTTGTATGTGAAAATGTCGGTGTTATTACCTTGAAGCAAGGACATGCTAAAGGAGATTGGGTCTAAATATGTATATTCTAGAACCATGTTGAAATCGTTGCAGTTCAGGATTGAGGAAAGAAAATTAACTTTGTCATTCAAAGACTTGAGTTTTTGTTACACCACCACTATGTACAGATATGTCATGTTGGACTGATCACAATTTCTCATAAGACATTTTTCTCTTATAAAAGGCACTATATACATCTGTAAAATACCTTGGGCATTTCACTTATTGTTATTTTTATCACTTCCCCACCCCACCTTTTTGACAAAATCTGTGATTCTTTTTGCATATCAAACTCTGATTGAGAACATTCCCTCTCTCAATGGAGGCCAGTACCAACTTTGCAACTTAAGGTCCAGGATTACATAGCCAGTATGTATCAGTGGCCAAACTTGAATAGAGATCTTCCAAATTCCAAAAATGCTACTCTATTCCATATGGCAAACTTCTTCAACCATTGTCATTGTGGTTGTTATTCCTCCCTTATATTCCTTTTCATTGCATATATGTGTTGTGTAAAGGCTTTTTTCTGCTGTAATTTCTCTACTGGACATTTAATTTCAGCTTCTCCCGATAATGCATGCATACCTGTCATTGTTTTTCTGAGTCAATCTGCTCCTATGGCTATAGAATAGTATTAGAAGGAAGGGGTTATTAGCAAACAACACTTTTATAGTGAGTTGTATTGTGTTAGGTCTCCTTCTTATGAAGGGTGGTAAATTGAATTGATCAGTTTCCATCATTTTTATTTAAACACAGAAAACAGGTCATGTGACTTAATATATAAAAGGAACAGTGAAAGTTCTTGTAATTAAGTGTTGTGGTTTGATAAAAAAAGACCACAGGAACTGAAAGCAAGGGACTTGGGTTCAAATCCCAGCTCTGACAGTAACAAACTAGAGGCTATAGTTAAGACAGTGAATCTCACTGACCCTTCATTTGAAAATGAGTATAATAATACCTACTCTTGAATACTACTTCATGGATTTATTGTGAGAAAAGCATTATGTAAACATGAAAAATATCATATGAAAAGGAATTAATTTATAGTGGAAAGTAGAGGTTGGTTCCTGATCAACTACTGGGTCTCTGTCCTCCAACTTGATAAATCTCAGAACTGATAAACCAAGGAAAATTGGCAGGTCTTTAGCACAATAGGTACTTCATGAGTATTTCTTGATTGATTCAATATATTCATATCTCAGTGAATGTTTCATTATTTTGCTGCTTTTCAAATAAAAATATGAGATTTAGCATTAGTATTCTAATTGGTATTTAATATACCTTAATAATGAAGGACTGTTTTGGTCAAAATTATGAGAACAAAAATCTGTTCGACACCGGGTAGATGGGTCCATCCCTAGGTTGCCTTTCACATGAGATGCTAAGGCTCAGATCCTATGAAGAAAAAACAGAAAACCTGCAATTTGACTGTCAAATTATTTTTTTAAAAAACCCTGCTTAGTTCTCTGTGGTGTATCAGAGCTTTCTGAAGAGATCAGGCAGATGTGATCTTTGTTCATTTTCCCAAGGGAGGTACCAGAGGCTTCACTGCCCAAGTTACTTAAAACTAGACCAAAGCAGGGCAGGAAAAATATACTAGTGAGAAAATATCTTGGACTTAGCTTAATGGATTTTCCCATCACTAATTTCAAATGTCATTAAATAATATATTAATGAGATAACATTTCCTTTCAGGAAGTGTGAGGAAATAATTTTCCTTTTTTAAAAGTTTGCTTTAAAGAAAACCTTTAGTTTTAGTGCTCCTTTATCAATTGTAGTATTTCTAGATTTTATCCTATTTAAAAAAAATAAGTGACAGGATGTAATTAAGTAAATGATAGCATTAATTTTCCATTAGAGCTAAAATATTTCTTTTCTAGAGTTTGAAGATTTTGGCTCTTATCAGTATTGCTACACCCATCCCAACCTCCCCACCCCCCTATTTTTTGGTGGGACAGGAAAGAATGGGAGAGAATCTCCTTCCATCAAAGAAAGACAACATATATATATATATATATATATATATATATATATATATATATATATATAGTCACTAATTTAGACCTGACAAAAATGTGATGTCCTATGTATGACCACTTATGGTAGAATGGAAGGAACTGGGGCAGCTAGGTGGTGCAGTGAATAGAGCACCGGCCCTGGAGTCAGGAGTACCTGAGTTCAAATCCAGCCTCAGACACTTAACACTTACTAGCTGTGTGACCCTGGGCAAGTCACTTAACCCCAATTGCCTCACTAAAAAAAAAAAGAAAAGAATGGAAGGAACCTTGAAATAGATCCAGGATACCCAGGCTCAAACCCTGATATCAACCCTAAAAATATGTATGAACTTAGGTAAGTTGTATCACATTTCCAAGTTTTAGTTATTTCATCTATAAAATGTGGATAATACTAGAATTACTATTAAGAGGAAGCACTTTGTAAATTTTAAAGAGATTCAATCAATGTGAATGAATGATCATAATGGAGATGAAAACCAAGGGTGTAGATTGGTTCCATCAGGGACATCTGGGGTCCTGCTACCTGTGTGAAATCACTTATTTGGGCCTTAGTTGTTTTTTTTTTTAATCTTCCTTCCTATAAATTATGTTGTATAAGAGGCTCCATGTAGATTCTTCAATCCCTCTATCCTGTGGTCCTATAGATTGAATTCAAATTCCATAAACATTTATTGAACACCTGTTCCATGCAGAAAACTGTCCTGAAAAAAAGGGTGAAATAGCAATAAAACAAGTCACAATTCCAGTCCTTGAAGAGTTTATACATTAAAGGAATGAAATATATATGTAACTTTAGCATAAAACAGAATATAACTGCATGAGAGGTGAAAACAAAGTAGTGTATGAGGATCAGGAAAATATTATGTATAGGTTTAGAGCAGGGGATCCTAACCATGTTTTTGGATCATAGACTGCTTTGACACTCTGGTGAAACCTCTGGACCCTTTCTCAAAATAGCAGGGTGCGTTTTTTGAATGCCTAAAGTAAATGCATAAGATTAGAAAGAAAATCAATTATATTTAAATAATTATCAACATTTTTAAAAAGTTTCCATACCTTCAAATAAAAAAAAATCCCATTAAGAATCCCCAAATTAAAAATGGAAGGAAAAAAGGAAACGAGTACTTATTAAGTCCCTACTATGAGTCAGTCATTGTTCTAAACTCTTTATAAATATATAATTTAAGCCTCAAAATAACCCTGGGGAGGTAGGCTCTATTATTTATTTATTTATGGTAGGTACTATCATTCCTTTATTTATTTATTTATTCACTCATTTCTTTCTTTCTTTATTTGTTTATTCATTCTTTCATTCATCTATTCATCTACTTATCTATTTATCTATCTATTTATTTTGTGGGGCAATGAGGGTTAAATGACATGCCCAGGGTCACACAGCTAGTGGGTGTCAAGTGTCTGCAGTCGAATTTGAACTCAGATCCTCCTGAATCCAAGGCCAGTGCTTTATCCACTGCACCACCTAGCTGCTCCCGGTAGGCACTATTATTAACACTATTTTACAGTGACACACATTCTCTCATGGTCATTCTCTATGGGATTGTCTAGCAGTAAAATGGAAGGCTCTCTCTCTGTCCTGTCTGTCTCTGTCTCTCTCCCTTTCTCTCTGTCCCTGTCTGTCTCTGTCTTTTTTATCTGTATCTGTTTCTCTCTCTGTCCCTCTGTACCCGTCTCTCTCACTGTCTCTCTCTCTCACCTATCAATGCTCCAATTACACTCAAGGGAATCACAGCATGTCACCCTTGGTTCCTTGGAGCATAGGACTCAGCATTTTCTAAAGCAGAGATTAGCAGACACCTTGTGTGTATACACCTCAGCTGGCATTATAATTAGCCACAGGTGGCACTTGGGCAGTTGGCTGTTTAATATCAGGGGGAGTTGGAGGGAGCAACCTTCTTCCACCTGGCTTCACAGCTTCCAATCACGGCGTGACCATCATCGAAAGCCCCCCTTTTTTGTGTTTCCCTCAGGGGGCTCTGTAGCTACCCTTGCCATGTCCTTGTGTACTGAGACAACCAGCAGGATGGCCCCGGATGGCATAGCTCCAGCTCTTTGACATCATTTTTGGCAAGTAATTAATTATAAGGCATTTCCTCCAAATCCTGAAGGTTTGTGGTTGTGGCAAGAAACGTGCACACACGCGCGTGTGCACACACACACACACACACACACACACATACACAGAGTGTAGGGAAGTGGAGTTAGTTGAAAGCATGTGTTTTTCTCTTATTATTTTGCTTCAACACATCATTTTCCAGGAGTATGTGGGAATTATGAATTTCCTCCCCCTCCTCCTCTGGCTTGGCATGGCTTCTCTCAATAATTATAAAGCACAGGCAGGATTTATCATGAGGACTTGATCCAAATTCTAATCTGAAAACTGTCTTATTCAGAAATAGTGCAAATTGTGTCTCCACTCCCAGCCCCCTACTGAAGACTTCAAGTGAACCATGCTGAGCAGACTTAGTACAGCAATAATTCAGGATTAAAGAGCAGGGTGATGGCCAGTGGCCTAAGGAAGGAAGACCATATTACCATATATTAGACTGCAACGACAATAATTCAAAACGTCTGCTTTATATGCAATGAAGAATTTTGAATAATGTACCAGGGAGTTGAAGGCAGGATGATGGCTAAATGACACAGGCCTTTGTTCTCTATGCTTCCTGTAGCACATGAGATTTATTTGTTTTTGTTGTTGTTTTGGGGGCAGAGTTCATCTCTCTGCCTCTCTTTCCTTACCCCAGTCCCTCCTACACATTGCTGCCAAAGTAATTTTCCATAAATGGATCTGACCACGTGAATCCCTTAGTCTACCAACTCTGATGACTTCTTATGGCTTCTAGAATAAAATATAAACTCCCTACACCAAAGCTTCTTAAATGGTGGGTTGCATCTCCATATGGACATGTAACTGAATGTGGGGGCCACAAAAAGTTTGGCAGCAAATTTTTGACTTGTACACCTATTTTATATAGCTATGTGACACAAACATTTCTTGGGTGAAAAGGGGTCATGAGTGGAAAAAAGTTTAAGAAGCCCTGCTCTATACTACCTCAACTTATCTTTCCATTTTCATTGGACTACCCCTCTTGCCTCGGCCTTCTTACAGATTCTTACTAGTGACAGTCCACCTTTCCTCTCCATTCCTTTTGTCCTGGCTGGACTCCATGCCTGGAATGCACTCCCTCCTTATCTTTATCCCTCATACAGTACTTTTCTTCTTTTCAAATGAGGGTCAGGCACCACTTTCCATATCAAGTCTTTCCTCATCTCCTCAATTGCTAATGTCCTCCCTTCCAAGCTGCCTTGTATTTAACTACTATGTGTGGCTACTCATTAATATTATATTGATTATATATACATATATGTGTGTATGTTTATATATAAACACATATTTATATACATATATTATAAATACTTGTTGTCTCCCCCATTTTAGAATCCATGCTCATTGCAAATAAGTATTATTTCATTCATTGTACCTATATCCCCAGTGACCTAGCACTGTGTCTGACACAGAGTAGGGGCTTAACAAATACTTGTGAATTAATTGGTTCATCAGTATAATAAAACCCCAATTATGATGCCTCAACTATATCTCCCTCCACTGATGCAGATTACAACTCTTCTATAACTTAGAATATTAGAAAGATAACTTAATAATGAATGATTAAGTGACTTGTCCAGAGTCACATAGCTTGTATTTGCTGTTAGTCTTTTTGACTCTAATAGGTCCTTTGTGAATATATCACACTATATCTCAGTACCTATTTATTGTTATTTTGAGATTTATTTATTGAACAAGAGAGCTCTTTCCCAATTCCCTTTAGTTGTTAGCAGCACACTGTCCATCTTGAAATTTTGTATTCGCTTATCTGTTTACATACTACACTTACTCCCTAGTACAGTTGGGTATAATCCACTGCAAGGTAGAATTTAACATCTCACACAATGCCTTGCACATTGTATTAGCTGACTAAGTAATGATAATAATATTAACACTATCTTAGAGTTTATATAACTCATTAAGGTTTGCAAACCACTCTACAAATATTAACTTACTTGATCCTTACAAGAACCTTGGGAGATAGGTGCTATCATCTATCTAGTTATAGGTATCTAGATTTATAAATCTGTCTAAATCCAGATGGCAGGTAGGTGATATAGTGGATAGACACATGGCCCAGAGTCAGGAATACCTGAATTTTCCAGCCTCAGACACTTACTAGCTGTGTGACTCTGAACAAGTCCTTTAACTTCTGTTTGTTTTAATTTCTTCAATTGTATAAATGGGAATAATAATAGCATCTACTTTCCAGGGTTGTGAGAATATAAAATGAACTAATATTTGTAAAGTGCTTAGAATAGTTCTTGGCACGTAGTAGGTACTATATAAATGTTTATTCCCTCCTTCCTTCACCTCCATTTTATTGATGAGAAAATTGAGACATGCAGAAATTAAATGACTTGCCCAGGATCACATAGCTAGTAAATGTCTAATAATGGCTTTAAATTGAGGACTTCCCAAATCTAGCTGTCTCATCATAAGTATTAAACTAAAATGAACTGAAGGAAAATGCAAAAAGTTTGAAATTAGTACAAATATTCACTTTTTTCACCAGTAGGGTTGACAGTGGACAGTTTCTAGCTTCCTTCAAATTTCAGCTCTTTTGCCTCCTACAAAGGAGACTTTCCTGATATTCCAATTATTAGTATTCCCTCCATAATTATATCACATTCATAGTGTATGCATTTTATATTTGCTTATCTGTGTGCATGTTGCTCCCCCAGCCAGAATATAAGCTTTTTGAGGGCAGGAATTATTTCATTCTTGACTTTGTATCTCTGTTACTTATCATAGTGTCTGGCACATAGAAGGTGCTTAATAAATACAGCTGAAGGAATGAAAGAGGAATCCATGCACCCAGTATAGAGATTATGTTTTTGCCATAGCTAAAGATTATTTGCAGTGGTAAAAATCCAGTGTTTCAGTGGTTCATGTTCCCACTACGAATCTAAAAGTACTCTGGGCTCACATTCAAGAGCCCTGAGTTGTAATCCCATCTCTATTTTTAACTTGCTGTGTGACTGGTCTTCCCTGCCTGTTCCCCATGCCTGGATTTCTCTCCTTCATTTCTACATCCTGCCTTCCCTGGCTTCCTTCAAGTCCTAGCTAAAACTACAGCTTCTATAAGAAGCTTTTCCCCCTGATTGATGGGCCCTTGTTGATTATTTGTAATTTATCTTGTGTATAGTCTCCACATTTCTGTCTAAAACTATAAACTCTTGGAGAGCTTTCTTTTGTATCTCCATCACTTAACCTTGCACATAGTAGGTGCTTAATAAATGCACCTGGTTGTAGGATGGGCCTATGAACTCCAAACTTCCATTTAATGAGAGAGCTTAGCTCATACATTTCTCACTTGGCTGCCCTACTTTGAGACTTCTCTGATTGACTTAACTATATCCTCAGGTCCAGTTCCTTCTCCTCTTCTCCTTTACCCCATCACATCTAGATTTCAAGCTTCTTGACGGCAGGGCCTGTCTTTCTTTTTTCATGTTCACATTCCCAGCCCTTAGCACAATGCCTGGCAAATAGTAGATATATAATAAATGTTTATTAATAATTTAAAAAAGTTTCTTGACTTGACTTGATCATAGTCAAGTAAACTTTTTCCTTGGTCCCTACTTTCATCCTCTTTAAAATTAAGAGACTGGACTCTAAGGTCACTTCTAGTTCTACTGGACTATGAAATCTATGCTTAGAACAAAACCCTCCTGAGTCCCCAGCCCAATATTTATTCTACCATTTACACAGATTGTCTTTCAGAGCTACCAAGGACACGACCGCAATCAATTTATGATGCACAGCAAATCAAAAAAACCAACATATACATAGGATAACTCATTGGAATTCTCATATTAAAATAATGTTCTGCCAAAAACTATATATGAAGTTCTAAGCCAAGACTGTGAACTTACTTCATCAGGAAAAACAACCATTAATTCTGATCGTTATTATATCTGCTAGCCATTCAAGTGTCATGACAACTATAGTGTTGGGAGATTACCAATACAAGGCCATAATGGGATTCAAACAAAGTAGGAAGGGACCTCAATGGCTACCAGTCCAACCACATCTGAATAAAACAGGTCTTGTACACAACTCTTGGCAAGTAGATATCTGTGCTTTATTTGAAGACATCTATACATGATCAGTTTTCGTCACCAACACTGTTCTCCATTTACCTAAACTCAATAAAATTTCATGGACATACCCTTGTAGCAAACAATGGTGTTTAACAGACCATGGCATTGTAAGAGGAAGAGACAGACAGGATTTAAGAGTGATAAAAGTGATATGTGCTGGAGAATGCTAGACAAAGCATAGACTTATCCTCTTCTAGCTAAACATTCTCATTCAACAAAGGTGGCAGGCCAAAGGTAAGATGACTACCAGAAGACTTATTGTCAATAGATGAGAGTATTTCTCCGTGAATAAACAGTTTGTTACTAATATAGAGGGACATCTGATACTGGACTTGTCAGGAAGCAAACATCATATTTCCCATTCCTCAGTCCTTTCTGAAGCCACACTGGCTCTCAGATAGATGACTGTCTTCCAAGTGAAGGATCAGCCTACTAAGGAGGTCTCTAGCAAGAATCTTGCTGGCAATGACTGAGAGACACACCCACCGACTCTCCATGATGATTGTCACAGGCCAAATTATTTTCTTTTCCTTTATAGAGATAGATAGTGGAGGCATCCTTGAACTTCTGAGGGATAACCCCCTTTTCGCATATAATCCAGAATATTTCAGTCAGCTTTTGAATGAGCAATGGATGTTCTGCCTTGTAAATCACAGCTGTAATAGCATCAACTCCAGGTACTTTGCCACACAAAAAGAGCATAATGGAATTCAAAATTTCTTCTTTAGTTGCAAAACTAATGAACTATACTGGGCAACCAAATTTTGGCATGATCTTCCACAAGCCTTCACGACTGGCAGCCTGCCAGTGCTATACCAGGAAATGGAATTGCTTCCATTTGAATTGTTTTAGGAAAGTTATGAAGATCACCTGGCAAGATAAGGAACTGGACATGAAGTCTTTTCTTGAGCTGAACTGCCAGGCATTCAATCTCTACTGCAGACAATACAACTCTGATGAGCTGGTCATATTGTTTGAATGTTAAAAGTACACTTGCCAAAAAGACTATTTTAAGGAGAATCCACACAAAACAAACACTTAGATGGAGATCAGAAGGAGCAATATAAGGATGCTCTCAAGGTCTCCATAAGAACTTTGGAATCGATTATGAGACATGGGAGACAACTGCCACAGACAGGACTGCCCAGCATGGCGTGCCTGCATCAAAGAAGATACTTTGCTCTATGAGCAAAGCAGAATTGCAGTAGCTCAAAGGAATGATGAGAGGCACAAATTTAGAACCATCTCCACTTCAAATATTCTTATGGACTTATTGTACCTAACCTGTGGTAGAGCCTTCTGAGCTCATGTTGGTCTGCTCAATCACAATTGGGCACATTGTACTTTGACCCAGACATAATGATGTCATTTTGGTCCTCTTGAACAAGAAAGACAACAGCCAACCAATCTACCCCACACCAAGTATTTACATTAGAATTGTAATTTTATGCATCTGTGCATAGACATATTTGTGTGTATGTTGTGGGTTGGGGGGGAGTTATATGTCTTACCAATTGATATTTTAGAGCAGGCGGCATGGGTGGTTTAATGTTAAATGTTCTGAATTTAGAGTCAGAGGAGCTGAGTTCAAATCCTGACTCTCATACTTGTCTGTGTAAACTTGAGAATGTCATTCAGTCTCTCTGAAACTTAGTTTCCTCATTTTAAAAATTAAGTACATTCATTGGATAAGGTAACCTTTAAGTTCCCTTTTAGCCATAAATCTACGATACTTATTTTAACAATGGCATTATAATCATTCCATAAGGGAAGCAATTCAGTTTGAGTTTCATTTATTAAGTAACTACCATGTGCCAGATACTAAACTGCTCTTAATTCAAAGTCAAAAATGAAATAATTTCTGTTTTCAAGGAGCTTACATTCTTCTGGGAGGGCAGGGGTAACTGGGAGAGGCAGTGCTAGCATATTAGAAAGTGTCTAGTTTCAAGGATCTAGGTTCAAATTCTGGCAGGTCACCTGGATGATTCTGTACTGATCAATTACTCCCTCTGGGCTTCAGTTTCCTTATTTGTAAAACATAGGGGTTGAAGTTAATGGTTTTTAAGGTTCTTTCCATCCCTATAATCATATAATCCCATGAGGTCTTTGGAGGACAATGAAGAGCCCTGGACTTTGGATGTAGTAGGCACTTAAAATGCTGAATTAATTAAATTGAGTTAAGTAATAAACCCCCTTGGATGCCATCCAAGATGATCCAGCTTGATATTTAGTTTTCTCTTTCAGTGAGTGTTACAGTGAAGTTGCAAGGTATTTATTCATTTTGTCCTATGAATAATCAATGGGTATTTTTTTATCACCAGCATTATAATGCACAATGTTAATACCTTCTAATTTTTTTAGAGGTTGCTATTGTCAAAAACATATCTGATTATATGGGGGACAAATATGCCCACTAATACGTACATTACGTTGCAAATCCCAAGTCCAGATTTGATATCATAAATCTTTGCAGTCGTAGCCTGCAGATGAACACACACATATTCTGGCAGCTCAATGTTTTAGGGAATAAGAATGACTCATTACCAAATCCCTCCAAGTCATTTTCAGCATTTCAAACCCCTTGAGAACATCTGGCTTTGTACTAACTCATCATATTTGTGATGAGAAGTTGTGAATTTGTATGGGCAAAGCAACAGACCTGACTCCTTTGTGGGACAACCAGAGAGTCAACTTCACTCCTTCAGCCCTGGGCACTGTATGGGTTTGTTAGGATGGTACATGGGATCTGATACATCAAATCAAGACTTTTCCATGGGCAAACATTCCAGTTCAAGGCTCCCTAGAAAGAATTTTCCCCTTTTTTCCAACCATCTTACATAACTTTGCCTCCCAGGTGTTGGCTCCTGATGAAATTTCTGTTAACAAAGCCAGATTTTACTTTTTTCCTGCTGAGTATTAGGCCTCCAGAGAACTTCCTTGACAGCTTTAGCCTCATGTACTTCCCAAATCCTACTTTCTAGCTCCTCTACATGTTCTGTTTTCTCTCCTTAGATTGGAAGTTTCTTGAATGGAGGGACTGTCTTGTTTTATTTGCATCTCTGGTACTTAGCACAGTGGCTTGGCATATAGTAAGCCCTTAGCAAATCTCTGTCTCTGTCTCTGTCACTGTCTCTCCATCTCTCTGTCTCTCTCTCTCTCCCTGTGTCTCTCTTTTCTCTTTTTCCCTCTCATCTCCCTTGTCTCTCTGTCTCTGCTGTCTCTCTTGCCTCTCAATATCTGTACAAATGTATTTTGGGGGTGTAAAGGGCTAAAATTCTAGCTAGTCTGTCTAAAATATCTAATGAGTGGTTGCTAATAAATTATAAGCTTTAGCAAGAGTTAGACTTTTAAGCATTTATTAAGGAGAATAAGAATTTGGTGAAGAGAGAGAGAAAGGCTTAGATTCATCTGTCTATCTCAGGGAGCTACAGTTCTCCTGCTCCGCTCTCCACGAGAGTCCTGGTAAAAGAGAGCTAGAGCGCCAGCCTCTCCCCCTCTTCCTCCCACAAGCAAACTTCACTTCCTGGCACCAAAGAAAAGCCACATATCTTGCCCTCAGGCACCTTCTCCTCATGGCGAAGCTTTCCTACAGTAAGTCTCCAGCAGGTGGCATCATTCCAATCGTTACAGGGGGGTTAATTTTATTTCTAGCAAAATGCAGGATTCTTGAAAATTAAACAGGAGAAAGAAATCCCTGAGTATCCTCAGGTAGTTCCCTAACATTGTACAATCTTGTATTTTTTTTTTTTTTTGCTGCCTGGCAGGCAAGCATGAAGGACATCCCTCCAAGCCCTTGACCCTCAATTTTATCTTTCTCTTTTTTTTCTTTTCCTAAAGGCACCACCATCCCTGAAAAGGCCGGCATGGGTGGTGGTGGTGGTATTGGGAGAATAGCACATTGGCAACCTCAGGAAGAAGAATTACAATGAATAGCACTTGAGTACCTGTGTGGCATTGGGGTTAACAGGACAGCCTTAAATTATGGAGACCTGGGTTTAAGTCCTCCCTCAGATATATGATAGTTGAGTGACTACTATTAAATCACTTATCCTGTCTATGCCTCAGCCAACTCTCTAAGATTGTTAATTTATAGGAAAAAAATTACCTATCTGCTAATGAAATGAGAGTTCCAGCCCCTTCTCCCTAAAAGGCATTTGATTGATGTATTTTCCTACAACATCCAGTATTTAGTGTGTGATCATAAATTGGAATAGTTGCTTCCATTAAGAAGGTTGGATAGCACTTTTGTAGTTAGGTACATTTTAGGAGAGGTTTTGCTTCATTACCAATGAATTGGAACTTTGTAAAGTGAGCCCTTTAAATTTGAGTACATTTTGCACTTTGAGGCAGCTGATAGCACAGTGAATAGATCTCTGGGCCTAGAGTCATCAAGGCCTGAGTTCCAATCCAGCTTATTCAGACACTTACCAGCTGCATAACCCTTGGCAAATCACTTACCATCTTCTTGCATCAGTTACTATTTCTCTGGGTTTGGGGAAAGATCAAATGAGATATTTGTAAAGTGCTTGCAAAAGAAGTTTTAAGTGATTTATTTGTATATTAAAAGGCCATGAAAGCAGCTGAACTGGGCCTAGTTACAATTAACTTGCCACCTGCACATAGTTTGCGACTATATCTTTTTTTCTATATTCATTCATTCGCAAGGCCCAAAAAGAGAGTTAAAAACAAAACAAAACAAAACTGGGGAACCCTGGATCCTAGACCTGTTTTTCGATGTTTGGACAAATGGACACAGATCAGTTATGGCCTAGCTTATGAGATGAAGATTTAGGAAAAATACTAGATAGTCATGTTAAATATGGGTAAGGTCTTTTATCAATGGGACCCAACCCTGTGCAGTGAATGTCAAAGAGGAAGCTTGCAGTATTCCCAAGGACTGCTGCAGCAGATTAAAACCAGGAACTACCTTTAAAAGTAAAAATAAATGCAATTGAACCAAGAATTCGACTGAGAACACAGAGTTAATATGTGGTTTTCTAAGTCAGTACACTCCCCACAGGGATCCTTATGTACGACTTTGGCCCTTGCATCATTTGAATTTGAAATCACTTCTCCCCTTCCCAAACATACAAACAAGTAAGTGTTGAACATTTATACATATAGTATATTTCATGAAAAATTAACTGAAATAGGACACAAGGTTTATGAGGACAGGCCATTAGAAAAATAGTGTATTCCTGGCTTCCTAACAGATAAAATAAATTTAGTGCTAGTCCTTGGCATTAGACACTGAATACTTAACACATACTTTCCGGAATTGTCTCATAGATTTAGTTTGACCCTGACCTTGACCTTGGAGAGGGTGAAGTTTGAAAGGGAGTATCCTTCTGTCTCCTCATACAATCCATCTTTGCCTTCTCTGCCGAGGCTGCCTGAAAAGGTATTAATAAGTTATTAGGTGTTTTATGAGGTGAAGAAGTACCGTTCACCTTGGCAAGATGGGAGAAGAGAGTTGGCATATAATAAACAGTCTTTAGGCCAAAAAATAGAGGGTTTTGCTGAGCAAGTCAAATTGTTCTGTAGCCAAATATAAACTAGGTATAGAGTTTGTTATTACTATATATTCCCTGTCACCAACTGAATAGCAGCTATCATTTAAGTTTTGTGCTATCAGAGGTGTTGATAGAGATAATTTTGCATCAATCATGAATTGTATTATAGGGTATATTTCCAGTTATCTATTTGTACCGAAATATTTTTTAGCAACAGAACTATCAATCCAAGTGATGCTATTCCTATAGACTCTTACAGAAACATCTTGGGGATAGGCATTTATTCTTTGAGGCCAATTTTTTTCTACCAGGTAGAGAACACAGATCTTCCCTATCTAGGAAATGCTAATTGTGGTGGAGAGGTCCACACCTGAAGCTCATTAAAGAAATCAAGGGGATAAGGGCAGTTCCAATGGAGAAGAATGCTGAACTTGGGGTATGACACTGGACAAGCAATGTCCTTTGCCTCAATTCCTTCATCTGTAGAAGGTGGGTATGGGATTAGAATACAAGCTGGGTACAGGATTAAAATACATACCTTTAAAGTCCCCTTTAACTCAAGATCTATGATTCTACAAAAGTAGGAAATTCTGCATGCCTTGAGTCAAGTGGAAAAGATCCCTCTTGTTGACCTCATCCCCATTTGGACAGCCAGTTTCTTGCATTCTTAGCTGTATGGTCTTGGGCTTCATTTATGTATGGGTTGCACTAAATGGTCATTGAGGTATCTTCAAAACTATAAATTCTGTGATTCAGATCTGGGACCACATCTTTTGCTCTCTGACTTCCAAAGGTGTTTTGCCAATCTCTACTTCTTAATAGTTCATGTGCCTCATACCCCTGGCCTTTGCTCACCTTTTATCTTGTAATACAGAAGTTGTTTCCAAACTTTATGGATCAGTGCCTCTTTCTTTTACCCCTCTCTCTCCCAAAAACGTTATGCTCCTTCCCCTCCCACATATACTTTTCATAAAGTAATCTTTGAAAATAATGTTTTGGTTTATATGTTATAAAATAAAACTAAGAATTTATTACAATTTTTACAACATAAAATCAAATCTGAAACATACCATAAACATGTAGGATCATAGACACAGGGATGGAAGGAACTTTAGAAGTCACATAGTCCAACTTTCTTGGTTTATAGAGGAGGAAATATGGGCCTGCAGAGGTTAAGTGACTTTTTGCTGTTAACTCATTTTAATTGTGTCCAACTTTTTGTGACACATGTTTAATGGGGTTTGTTAGCAAAGATGCTGGAATAGTTTGCCATTTTTTCTCCAGCTCATTTTACAGGTGACAAAACTGAGGCAAACAGGGTTAAGTGACTTGCCCAGGGACACAGAGCTAGTAAGTATCTGAGGCTGGATTTGAACTCAGGTCCTCTGGATTCCAGGCACAGAATGCTATCCATTGTGCCACCTAGCTGCCCTAAATGACTTTCCCAACATTAAAAAAAAACCATAATAAATGGCAGAACTATTATTGGAATCAATTTTACATTTAGCCTTTTTTCTATAATTCTTGTAATTACAGATTGTTCTATTTATTGTATTTGTGTCCCCAGTGACTAGCATAGGGCCTAGTGTTTAATAAGTGATTGTTAGTTGATTCAGTTCTATTGTATCATGCTATATCTCAAAAACAGAAAAATTGAAGGCGACATGTATGCTCCCCTACATTTTTTAAAATTCTGTATCTGATGTTCTGGGTATATGGGACCAACTAGAAGGAAAGGTGCAGGGTTTTTGCCTTGCCTTCCAAGAGTCAGGCTTCAGCGTGTTCTTGGTAGTTTGTTACTTGGAGTCCTCAAGAGACTCTTAGAGGGAACAGCATGGACCAGTGCCAGAGGGGCCTTCAGAGCAATAGTAAGTACAATGGTGCCTGACCATGGGGGCCTAACTTCAAGATAAGAGTCAGAGGTGAGATGGGCTCTGTTCCCACCTGCTAAAGGCTAGTGGGGGGCAGAGTATAAGCATTAAGGAAACTCTGCCGCCATAAATACCCATATCTTCCTTCTAGCAAATGGTTCTAGCCCTTCCCCTCTATGTTCAAAACCATAAGTGAGAGCACCAGGACTTATGCAGAAGCTATATGCATAGTCACCCAGAGTGGTAGGGGAAGGTAAGGGAGAGGTAGTGATGGTGCCCCTCTCAAACCACACCTAGGCATGCCCCCTCAGGGCTCTGCCCCTATGTTGGTTTTGATTTTAACTTTGTGGGAGTTGTGCTCAAAAAATTCATTGATTGTATCTATTGCTACATGCCTAAGGGGGTCTTACTTTCTTTCTGGAGTTTAATCAATGTTCTACACGGTTAAAAAAATGTTCTTCTAGAAAAGAATTTACAAAGGATATTAGATTTCATCAGTTTATAAAGCCTACTTCCACAGATGCAGTTCTGGGGAGTTTCTTGAAGCTACAGAGTTTAAGTGACTTTCCCAAGGTCAGAGAGTGAGTAGTAACTTCCAAAGACATTTAGATAGAAACCTTTATAACCATAATCCCCAGATCTCTATATACACCACCAGACTGTCTTACAGTATCTTGAGATGAGGGTATCCACTTCAAAATATCCATTCTCCCTTGTAGTCCCTGAAAGCAGAAAAGTACATCCACACCAGGGTGGCATTCTCATTTAAGGAGCCTCTCCCTTTAGCCCTTTTCTGGACCTGCCCTTGACTCTACTCTAAGGCAGAATGAAGGGGAATTATACAAGATTGAAAAAGGGCTAAATAAACACAATACTGATATGAGGTATTTTGACAAAGTGCATTTCCTCTTGAGTAACTGATATATTTATTGTAATTGATACTTTAGAGATATGTGTCCAAGCCCAACTAGCTGGTTAGAAGGGGATTATGGGGGTCATATCAGAAACAGGGACCAGCCTGAAGGAATCAGGTCCTAGGTGCCTAGAAAATTTACTTTTATCTGGAAATTCCACTTAGACCATCTACCCAATAGGCCAGAAATCCTCAAAATACTTGGATACACATTACCTTTCTCTTACCACATGATCATCTTTCCTGTTCTGGTTGAATTTTATATTGCTTCTCACATATAAGTCATTGCTTAAAACATATTGCAACCTATCTTTGCCCACCATGAACCACTCTGTTGCCTTTTGGGAAATCTTACAATTTGTATTTTTCTTCCAGCCTAGTGTTTCATAATTTATGATCATATAATATTACCAGAAAAAGACTCATCTGAAAGTGATGGGCATTCATTCTGTCAATAGGCATTTACTAAGGGCCAACTATGTGTCAGGAACTGTGCTGGGAATACAAACACAACAATTAAAACAGCTCCATTACGGAACTTACACTCTATTGGGTTTTTGAACAACAGTCCAATATTCATTATGAAAATTTGGGAAAAAATTATTTTTCCACATCCCTTGAGATAATTGAGGAAAAAACCCCAAAGTGTTATGAAACAGATTTTGGGAAATCACTACTATAAAAATTTATATACTAAGATTAATTTCCTCCCAAATTCCTTTTCCTCCAACCTCCTTCTTTCCCCTTTCCTTGCTCCCCTATTTCTTCTCTCCTCTTTTCTTTCTTCTTTTATATACCTTTTTCTTACATCCTTTCTTCTCACTTCCCCTTTCCCTCTCTCTGTGTTCTCCTATGACCTCCCATGATCCTCCAGACAGTTCCCCCTCCCTTCTCCTTCTACCTGTCTCCTCTTCATATTTTTTTCCTCGTGTGTCTGGAAGAAGTTAGGACATGATGATTCTAGCTTGGCAAGGGTAAAAAGGTTGGCAAGGGTATGTAGCTGAGAAATAACTGATGAATGCTCACAAAATTTACTGCTCACATAAATACAACTAACACTTCACCTCCTCCTTTGCCTGACTTTGGAAGGAAGAGATGATCAGAGATCATCCCTCATTTCCAAAGCACTGTGGGAGGAGATATCAAATGACAAGTACTGTGTTCTATAGGCAATGAGGGCCAAAGTTAGTATTAGATCATCATATTCCAAACCCTCTAGGGTATTAGGCCTAGATTGTTTGGGCTTTTGTTTACCGTTGGATAAGTATCCCTTTGTGAGCCAGACACAGCCTACAGATATACCTATCAATTCGGAGATTCCATATCAACTGTCATCAGGCAAATAAATGGGGGCCCACCTACTTAGTTTATTCCTACAGAGAATCACTTGGTAAGAAAGAGAAAGAATCCTTTTGTTTTATAAACAGAAACTCTGTTGTATCTTTTTACAAGCCTGACTTGTTCAGGGGCTTTCTGAAACTCATAATATTGACTTTCTGAAGGTCTCTCCATTTTTTTTTCCTTGAAAAGTTTCTAGGGAGAAGGCATGATCTGGTGAGACAAGTGCTTGATTTACAATTCATGTTCTGACTTGGACATTTATTGTTAATTTGACCATGGGTAAGTTAATTTACCTTTCAGATTTCTGTTCCCTTTTCTATAGAATGAGAAAATTAGATGAAATCATTTTAAGGACCCTTCCAATATTAAATCTATGATCCTAACCTCTCTCTACACCTGTTTTTCTTCATCTGTAAAATGGAAATGATAGCATCTCTGGTGCTTCACAGAATTTGGGGAAAATCATATCAGATGATGTATGTAAAGTATATTGTAAATATTAAAGTGCTGTATAAATGCTAATTACTACTCTAAATATCTTATGACATTATTTGGAGAGTTCTGAAATGTTTAGATGGGAGAAGTCAATCACCTAACTATAATACACAATATTCCCATACAGGATCTAGGTGGAACAATAGAGTGCTGGGCTTGGCATCAGAAATATCTGGGTTCAAATTTGGCCTCGGATACTTTCTAGCTATGTGAATCTGGCCAACTCATTTAGCTTCTCTCACTCATATCTTTCATCTGCAAAATGGGTATAATAGTAATATCTATCTCCTAGGGTTGTTTTAAGGATTAAATGAGGTAATATATATGAAGCACTTTACAAACTTTAAGGTACGATGTAAGTACTATTATGATTATCAGAACCTTAGAATAGTTGAATCTATGAAGGATAGTTAGGAAATGGGTAAAGAAGGAGGGTGTGGATACATTTTTATTATTTTATTACTTTTTTTTATTACTTTCTAGGTTTTAATAACATATAGAAATTAGAATTATGTGATATGTTACCAAGGCTGACCATTTGAATTTTGTTTGGGAGATAATTGGCATCAGATATTTTTAATATCTCCATCAAGGGGGATAGATGCTTAGACTCTCATCTCCAAAAATGTTTTTCAGTAATAGTAAGTTGAAGGTCTTGTGGTAACTGTTTTTCCCCCTCTCCATCATAAACTTGTGAGAAGTCCATGTGCTTTTCATTTGGCCCCTCCAACTTAATTCTTAGACATTTTTAGACTTTTAATTACACACAGACATCACTAAAACCGAAGTTTCCTATATCTACCCATTGCAACCCCTGCCTCCCACTACACACACACACACACACACACAACATGGCTATGCGGCCTTGTGAAGGAGATTAAGCCACACCATTGGGACTATCATTTTGGCCCCTAGGAAAGTGATTTAGATTTATTAATTCCCTACCAGACTGACTTCCAGAAGACATGAATAACTAATACAGAAAGACACATCCAAAACACCTCCACGTAAGGGCATATAAGAGTGGTACTAATAAAAATAAGCTCTATACTTTACATATATTATTTCATTTGATGCTAGAAATACATCGGAGATGAAAAGAAGTTAAATGACTTGCCTAGGTCTCCCTAGGGGGAGTGTTATAGAGTGAGCTCTGTGTTGGGAATCAGAAAGCCTGTATTTAAATCTCTGGTCTGTCTGCTGAGTCTGGCACTAGGACCATGTATCTACCTCTCAGCTTCTTTCTGTCACTCCTTCCATCTTTACAACCTTCACTGCCACTTTCTGCCTCCTCTGTCTGGTCTTCCTAGCTTCCCAGTCCATATTGCCACCTATTCTGATCTGTTATAGAGTAGTTCTCCCAATTGGAGAAGGAGATGGCAAACCATTTCAGTATCTGTGCCAAGAAAACCCCCAAAATGGGGTCACAAAGAGTCAGACACAACTAAAATGACTGAACAACAAAAAGTCCTCCCAGGATGTCACAGAATATATCAATACATGTTAGAAATTAGGACTTCAAAGACTCTAATGACATACTTCCCCCAAAAGAGCCTTTTATTAACACTGATACACTTCCTGAACTATTTTCTCAATGGTTAACATACTCCCATCTCCACATCTTCTCTCCTCTTGATGATTCTGAATCCCCATATAATCCTGTTTCCCATCTCCAACTACAGACCACCTTACTCCCAGCTCAATAACATTCCTCCAATGTCCAACTGCAATGTTATCCTGCCTCTTCCACTCTGCCCTATGGAATCCCTGCTCTATAATTAACAAATTTCCTTTCATATTAAATATAGTTTCCTTTCATCTATTCTACTGGTTTAGAATTAGCTACATCCTGATGACATTGTTTGACTGTAAACCCTTTCCACTACCACCCCTCTCCAATTCACTGGTTATGGTAGGGAAGTTGCAAAACTTGTTGCTCTTCATTGCAACTTCCAAACTCCCCCTCTGCTACTATCACTTAGTAATTTTTCTTCCTTTGAGGTTAATGCTATCCAAATTTATCATTCAATCAAGATTCTGGTGGCCTTATTCTATAGAACCTCCCCAAGTGCCTCAAAACTATCTCCTTCCTTTCTCAGTGAATTCAGTGCTTGACTCATAGTTACACTCTCAATCTCAAATAATATATTTGTAGTGGGGAACTTCAACATGCATATTGATACTCTAACTCATCAAATCAAACAATTCTGATAACTTATTCCTACATTCCATCTCTATTACATGAAAAGAGATAGTCATACTCTTCATTTTGTCATCATCCACACATATTTCCCTTCCAGGTCCATGAATTTTAAAATTATTTTATTTGCTTACAATCTTTCATCATTCCAAAAAAAAGCCTTATGCTTTAGAGACCCTGATCATGTTTTCTGCCCTCACTGAAATCCATTAGCTTACCCTCCGATTTTTTCCTAGGTTAACAACTCTGCATGGATTCTTCCTTCTTGCTTGACCCCTTGGTAATCCAGTTCAATTTTTCTCTCTACTTTCAAATTCCTGTCTCCATTATCTTATTGACAATCATGATTTGCCCAACCCCGACTCTGGATTAATCCAATGATCTGTCTACTTTTCTTTTATTCACATGCTACTGAATGGAACTGAAGAAAATTACAGAATTATACTGCCTGGGCCCATTATGAATTCATGTTCTTTTATCTGAACTGGTCTCTTAGTGCAGTAATTCTACTCTTTAATGTATTTGCTATCCAGTTCTCCACAGTAGCTATTCAAAACTTTTTCTTTTGTCCTCAAACCTTCCAAAGCAATCTCTCCTTTCTCTCTCAGTGGACATTCAGACCTGATATGTGACTCAAAAAAGAAGTCCTCCCACTGAGAGGTCCCTCTTCTCACCTACACTTTATCTTATATCATTTAGACATCTTCCTTCACTATCTCCACATTATCTCCTTTCTCAAGGTAGCCCTTCTTCTTCCTAAGACTAATCCTTCTACATGCATCCTTATTTTCATCCCCTCTCATTTCCTTCAGCAGATTGCCCTGCAATCATCCAAATCATGTCTCTAAATATTGACCTTCCTTTTTGTAAATAGTATTTTATTTTTTCCAATTACATGTAAAGATAATTTTCAACATTTGTGTTTATAAGACTTTGAGTTTCGATTTTTTTCTCCCTTCTTTCCTTCCTCCCATCCTCCCTGCTCATGATAGCAAACAACATGATATATGTTATACACGTGAAATCACGTAAACATATTTCCACTTTAATCACTTTTTGAAAGAAAAAACAGAAGGGAAAAATCACCAAAAAAACAACAAAAAAGTGAAAATAGTGTGCTTTGATCTGCATTCAGACTCCCTACTTCTTTCTCTGGATAGGGATATCATTTTCCATCATGATTCTATTGGATTGAAAATATTGACTTTTTTGTTGCTGCCTACAAATACAACAATATTTCCCCCATACATAAAAAAATCCACTCGTTTCATCTGCTTTTTCTATTTTTCTCCCCTTTCTTCTTCTTGGATACACTACTTGAGAAAGCTGGCTACATTAGGTACTGCCACTTCATCTCCTCATTCTGTCTTCTACATCCTATGCAATCTGACATCTGATCACATCATTCAATTGAAACTGCCTTCTCCAAAGTTACTAATGATCTAATAAATGGAAAATCTAATGGCCTTTTTTCTTTCAATTCTCATCCTTCTTGACCTCTCCACAGCATTCAACACTGTTGATCAATTCTTCCTGGATATTATCTCCTATCTGTGTTTTCATGACACTGCTCTCTCCTGGTTCTATCTGTGTATAGAGTATAGCTGGATTCTAGGGACAGTATTAGAGGATTTGGGGTTTTTTCTTTTCTAATTCTATTGATTCTTATCCCCCTGATTGTGTTTCTCCCTACACTCAGTCATCAGTGACCAGTTCCATGGAATCATTTTACAGCAATTAGCTTTTACAAAGGTATATATGCTTTGAAGATATAGAAATAACAAAAATACAAATACCCCACCCCTTCACAAACACACACACACACACACACACACACACAAACACACACACACACACACATAATAGACACATTCTCTTCTTTATCATCTCAGTTTCTGGGGAGAGTTGGCTCAGAATAAAAACAGTTCCTACAAAGTATTGGTTCCTATAATTTCAAGTCCAAATATAGCATTTTCTTGAGTCTTTGTCTCAGCTACCACTGGTCTGGGGCCTGAATATTACTTTGTTCCTTTGGGAATTGATGCTGGGACAGCTGTAAAACCTGAAATATACTTGGACTTCCCTGGGTCCCAGCCTCCTAGATAATAGTAACTCTCCTGGCTATTCAGAACATACAAGGTGAGAATCTCCAGATTAATCTTGACTTAAAATGAAAAACAAATATCACAACAGACAAATAACTAAGGACCATATTTACAAGGTTGCACGTTGGCCTTAAAGAGCTCAGACCTTTCCTCTTATATCAACTGAATGCAGTCAGCAAAGGCATCTAACCAAGAGGAGATCTACCAAGAGACAGGAAGAAACTGAGGGTGATTAAGATCTTTTGAGGCTCTCCTCAGTTCCAGTCCTGAAATTGCACTCAATCAAAGGGCTACTGTTCACTACATGATTAGCAGACCAGAACCAAAAACAGAATGTCTATTAAAAATCTCTGGAATCCATTTCCATCACATATCATTCCAGTTCTCCTGAAGCCAGGCTCCTGAGCCTTTTGATACACATTTGAGGGTTCCCATTATGCCTTTCTGATTCCTCCTCAGACATTTTTGCTGCATCTTTATTCATGTAGAAGTCTAAGAAGCTTCTTTAAGCATATATAAGTTGAATGACCTTCTTGGGGTCATATAACTAGTAAATGTCAGAAGATGAATTTTTATCCTGTCTTCCTGAATCTAAGCCCAGCACTATGCATCTCTGTTTTTGTTATTGTTCAGTCATGCCTGACTCTCCATGACAATGTGAACAATATCATGCTAGTACTATCCATGGGTTTTTCTTGGCAAAGATACTGGAGCCATATATATACTGGATTGCTCTTTTCTTCTCTGGTGGATTAAGACAAACAGAGGTTAACTGACTTGTTAAGGGTTACATGGATAGTAAGTATCTGAAGCCAGATTTGAACTCAGGTTTTCCTAACTTTAGGCCCAGTGCTCTTGCCACTGACCCACCTAGCTGACTCACTATACATTTTGATCTTATCCTTAAAACCAATAACAACAACAATTATTTGATGCTACTATTTCTACTAGCTATTTTCCAATATCTCTTTTCCCCATTTTGTCTAAACACCTTGAGAAAGCCAGATGCTTCTGTTCCCCCACCCCTACTTCTAAATCCTCTTCAATCTTTCTTCCAATACCATCCTTGACAAATCTAATGGCATTTTCTCAGTTCTCATCATTTTTAACTTTTGTGCAGGCTTGGACACCATTGCTCACTATTTCCTTCTGGATTTTCCCTCTTCATGACATTGTTGACTTATAGTTCTCTTCCAAGCTACCTGACCACTCCTTCTTACCCTACTTTCCTGGATCTTCATTCAGGTCCCACTTGGTATCTTTACTTGCATTCAAAGGGTCTTCATGGGCCTAATTCATTTTTTGACCTGTACTTTCTCACTTTGGATCTCATCAGCTCCCCTGGTTCAATGACCATCTCTATGCTAATGATTCTTAGATCTGTATATCTAACCAAAGTCTACAGTGTGCTGCTACACAGCAAGCCCTTAATATATGTTGACCTGATTGATTTATGATCACATCCCATACACAAAGTCTTTCTGTCTGTTCCATCTGGAAAAAAACCACAGGAGGCATGTCAGCTCTATACCATCATGAGACAGGAAAACTTTAGTGAAAAATCATTATTATCACCATTGTCATCAATATTAGAGGCAGTTTGAAGAACTGGGTTTGGGAGTTGCCTTTGGAGTCAGAAAGACCTGGGTTGATGTCCTGACTGACAAATAATGGCTCTGTGACTTTGGACAACTCTTTAAGACTGAAAGTTGAAGAACCATTACCAAATTATTATGGCTAATTATTAGTGAACATAATTGCAAAGTTTCCCCCCTCCTATGACATCCTAGATCTGAACCAAAAGTAAACAAACAAAAAATCATTCATAATTTCTTCATTTATAAACAAGCTCTCTACCAGTGTTTATGGGAAATGGGATGGAAATCATGTTGGTTAGACTATCTGATTACTCAAAAGCATTCATTTTTCCTCACTTCTCTCACAGGTGGTTAATAGTAAGATATTTTATTCTTTCCCCCTGGCAAATACACTTTTTGCTAAATGTGTCACCATATTTCAGCCTTGGAGAAAAGTCTTGCAATGAAGAATAGTACATCCATCTAGGAAAGCAGGTCTGTGGCAGAGGTTCAACTCTGTGTTATTAAAAGTAATCAGTCCTCTCTGTGGTGGATATGCTCATTAAGAAATATAGACGTTCATTCACCGCCACAAAAGAAATGTATTTTCTATGAGATCCTCAGGGAGGATGCATACTTTACTTTTTTATGGAGATTTATGCTCATGATAGTTTGTGAAAGGCTAGTGATTTATTATAATGAAGTTCCTCTGTTTATCTACCATTTGGCTCCATGGATTTTTCAAACCACTTTATCAGTTACCTGGGGGAATATGTCACCTATAATGGGTAGTCTCTTCAGCCTGAATTGCCCACAGTTACACAGCATTTTTATCGAGTACCACCAAGTTCTTTTTCAGAATTAGGATTTGGAATATGGCACCTCATAAACTGTTTTTGGCATCTTTTCACTGGCAAACATCTGAGCCTGACTGTAAGAGTTTATTTGTGATTATGAATGGAAAGAGTTGAGGAATGAGCCAGAAGGCCTAGGTTCTAGGGCCTGGATTTATTATTGTTTCTATTTGTCACTCGGGAAGATGACTTGACTCTTAATTTCTTCTTAGTAAAATGAGGTAAATGGGCTCTATTTCTTATGTTCAATCTAACTATGTCTTCCTTTGGCATAAAATCAAAACTGCAAATACATTGAGAGACCAGCTTATTACAGTCTTCAGGAAAGTCACGTAACCATGATAATAATTTTATTGGAAGGGAAGTTGATTAGAATACACGTGATCATTTGTGATATTTTGATCCTCAACCATCCCCACTGAAACTAGACATTGAAATTATAGAAAGGATTAGTAAATTGGCAAGTGATCATTTATTACTACCATTATTAGAACACAAATATGGACTTGCAACTTAACGTTCCTCTAGTCCAACCCCTCGTTATGCCAAAGAGAAACTGAGTCTCAGTGAAATTAAAGGACCATCACAGGGCTATATAGATGCTAAGTGGCAGATCCAGGATTCAAACTCATCTTCTATGATGCCAGGTTCAGTGTTCTTTCCATTGAACCAAATTACCTCCCAAAGTACCTCCTTTCACAAGTATCTCTTTAGTTATCTGACAGAGTTCCACAATTTGTCAGGCATAAAAAAGACACTACTAGGAGAATGATCATTTAAAAGAAACCAGGGTCTGTATAAAAAAGAAAGGATATGATAGGAATGATGATGTAGGAGTTACCTAATATCAATGAAGTCTTGGCTCAAATCAAGAGGCAGGCCCTGAGGCAAAGGAGCACAATATGTTGGAACCTCCTACAGAAAATGATATTTATTGAATATAATTCCTTTTCTGGTCTGCTTGCCATAGGAGGAATTCTTTAGATCATGGCTACAATAGACCATAGAGATGTCAAAGAATGACAGGTAGCCCACACAGAAAAATGGAAGAATCTTCTAGATGTCTCAGAGGTAACTCAAACTCAACATATCTAAGAAGAATTCATTATTTTTCCATCCTTCCACTGAACTTTCCTATTTCTGTCTAGGGTATCACCATTCATCTAGTATCCCAGTTTCATAACTTTAATATTATCCTTGACTCTTTCCTCTCTCTCACTCCAATCACCTGTCAAATCTTTCCATTCCTGCCTCCAAAATATCTCTTGCATTTAATTCCTTCTCTCTACTAACACAATTACTAAGTGATTCAGTCCCTCATTAGTCTTTGATTATAATGGCCTCTTAATTGGTCTTTCTGCCTCAAATCTCTCCCTACACTGGTCTATTGTCCACACAGCTACAAAAGTGATTTTCCTTAAGTGCAGATCTGACCATGTTACTCCCTTGCTCAGTAATGTCTTGGGAGTCCCAGTTGCCTCTAGGATTAAATATTAATACTGGCTTTTAAAGTCCTATGCAAAGAGGCTGATAGGTGATGCCATGGATAGCACATTTGACTTGGTGTTAAAAAGATCTTACTTCTAATTCCAACTCGGGCACTTATTGGCTGTGTAACTCTGAGCATGTCACTTAACCTGTTTGCTTCAGTTTCTTTATCTACAAAATGGGGGGAATAATATGGCACTTAATTTCCAGGGTTTTTGTGAGGATCAAATGAGGAAATATTTATAAAATACTTAGCACAATGCCTGGCACAAAGCAGGCATCTAATAAATGTTTCCTTCCTCCCTTCCTTCCTTCCTCCCTTCCTTCCTTCCTTCCTTCCTTCCTTCCTTCCTTCCTTCCTTCCTTCCTTCCTTCCTTCCTTCCTTCCTTCCTTCCTTCCTTCTTCCTTCCTTCCTTCCTTCCTTCCTTCCTTCCTTCCTTCCTTCCTTCCTTCCTTCATTCCTTCCTTCCTTCCTTCCTTCCTTCCTTATTTCCTTCCTACCTTTCTTCCTTCTCTCTTTCTCCTTTCCAACTAACTGTCATTCTCCCAAGTTAAGAATGCACTCCTTCCTCACCTCTACCATATAGAATCTTTCAATTCCATCAAGACTCAGCTCAAGCTCCAGCTTTCCTGATTCCCCCAAATCATAATGAATTCTGTCCTTAATGACCTTGTGTTTATTTTTTATTTAGTCTTCATATATGTACATGTGACTGCCCTATTAGATTAAGCTTCTGGAGAGCAGAGATAATTTTGTTTTCTGTCTTTGTATCTCTAGCTCCTAGTATAGTTCCTGATATGTAATAGGTGCTTAGTACATGTTTCTTGATTAATTGATTGAGGTCATACAATTCCCATGTATCAGCTGGGCTAGGCCATTCAAAATACTTTGGGGTTGCTTAATTAAATGTCTTCAAAAGGCAATGAGGAGAGATAGAGTCAATTGCTTTTGGCATATCTGACTATGCCAGAAAACAGGCAGACATAATAACAGTTGTAACCAAGTAGAAACAATAAGATCTTTGTCTCAGGGTCATTACATCCCGACATTATGTATTGGGTAGGGGGGGAGTAATGAACTTTTTTCTACTTCTCCATCCTGCCTTCTCCACATTTTATAGTCTTTTACAGGCTAGACTTTACATTAAGTGGTACATGCATATCTGCTCTCTTGAGGTCCCCTGCAATGATCCTCAGTTATTCTGGTCATGTTATTGTGGTGCCTCTCTTTCACCACCAAAGGAGTCCTTGGCCATGTTGAAAGAATACAGGATCCGATTCTATGAAGGATGTATTTCCCCATTTCTTGACATGAACATTCCCAGCTAGGTCACCCTGTCCTCTATACTCTTCATTCTGTTAAGGTGTGATCTCCATACCTTTCTCTATCTGATGTAAACTTTCCTTATCTAAACCCACTCTGCTCCATCACTTGGCAATGTCTCCATTAGCAGCGGCCCTGGACTTCCACACCTGAGAGCTATTCTCCTGTCTCTATCTCCTCTGTCATGGGTTAGAATTCCCACATAGGGCTTTTTTCTCCTGATCTGAAGCCTCTCCCCAAGTTTGTTCTCCCCTTATCCCATACCCCTCCTCAAATAAACTGGGGCCAGTAGCCAAAATGTCTAATTATATCTATACTTGTTTGTGGTGATGAGAATGAGGATGAGGATGATGGTAAATGAGGCATAGTACTGTTAGGATCATACAACTAATGTTTTGTTTTTATTATTGTTTTGTTTTTTTCTGGACAACAAGGGTCAAGTGACTTGCCCATTGTCACACAGGTAGTGTCAAGTGTCTGAGGCCGAATTTGAACTCAGGTGCTCCTGAATACAGGACTGGTGCTTTATCTACTGTGCCACCTAGCTGACCTCAACTCATGTTTTATAAAATCCCTGATCTAATGTTACACTTCTAAGAATCCTGTAATGTACTCCCTTCAAGAATCATTCTCTACTGGGATTGAATTAGATAACATAAAAATGAACTATTGCAGAAATTAATCTATTAGGAGGTTGGAACCTGATTATTCTCTTGGAAAAGAGTCTTCTAGGTGTTTCACATGTTCATCGATACAACTCTTCCCAAGATTATACTTTGGAGACAAAATCCCATTTATAATTTTGAGCTTGGTGAAGGTGATCAAAGTCCTTCTGGTAATCTGCTTGATAAAAAACTGACACATCTCAGAAGGGTAGATCCATTTTCATTGCTCTTATGCTAACTGCCATATACGGGAGATTGAATTTCATGTACAATAATCTCCTATTTTATAAGGTACATGTATGGAAATGGTCATTTTCTTTGGTGTTTATTAAGTCTATAATAAAAATCAAACTAAGCAAAAAATTAAAGTAATCTTTTGCCATCTACTTAGTGTGGTAAAAAAAATATGAAAGGTTTTTAACAGTCGGTTAGGATATGCTGTGGGTGAGGCCATCAGGCCTCAGAAGCTACCAGAATTCTTTTTTAACTCTTTCTTTTTGAGAGAGGGTTATTGAACCCTATTGCTTGATACCTCACTGAAAACATTGAATATTGAATCTTGCTAATTGAAGTCTTACTTCTTTTTGATAAATTAATCATCACTTTAAGTATCTGCTACTGTTATACTAGAGAATTCATGTATAAGATGATGTGGTTTACTTGCTAAAAGAAGATTATGTAATAATGTTTAATATAATCAGATTAATATAATAAATTCGTTTATTATTTATATGTCATTATACTCTGGGTATGGTTTGGAATTATTGTATATATCACTAATATATTCTCAGTTACGCAGCATAGCACGAATTTTTACCATCATACTGTCTTTGGTGAAATTAATGAGATTTTGGAATATGGAAACTTATCATTTCAGAGACTAACTTGCTGTGAACTCTGATGCAGGCCCTGGAGAGAATATATGTGCAACAAAAGGAGAGACAGGTATACGTAAGTCCATGGTTTGCTTATGATGGTGACTATGTAGAGCACAATTACTAGGCACAGTCCAGTATTCATCCTCTCTCCCTCCTAATTTAACCTAATTTAACTGAACTTATTTATCTTTTTATCTCACTCAGTTGAACTCACCTGTGGCCTAGCACAATCACTGGCTGTCTCGGAACCATGAGATATGGTATGATAACCTTTCCATAACATTTTCAGGTGTCATGAACACATACTAAATTTGGCTTTGATCCAGACACATGGTGGTAAAAAGTGTTACAGATTGCATAACTACCTCAACCCTCTATTAGAAGTCTAAGGATATAAAGGAGGGAATGTAATGGAATTTATTAATTTGATCATCGACAATGCTATGCTAAGGTTTAGTAAAAAATACAGCAATTCAAACAGTTAAAGAAGATAATCCAGCTTTCCAGACCAGAGTCCAGAATCCAGTTTTCCTGACCAGAATCCAGTTTCCTCCTGATGACATCTTACCACTTCAAGAAGACAAGAGAACTCAGAGACTTTATATGAACTGTTTTGCTTTATTAGCTTTTACTATCTCCTTTCTGTTATAATATATACTATCTGTAACATGTACTCTCTGCAGAGGCTCTCCCTTTGCAAGACTAATGTCAAAGCGTCGGTTCATGAGGACAAAAAAAATCGTCCCTCTGGACAAAACTTTCCTCTCTTCCCTTTCTATACTGTTGTTCACATATTATTAGTTAGCAATAGTTATTATATTCTTTTTACTGTTCCATCAAGGAAACATTCCGTTTCTTGAGGAAGCAAAGGGGGGAAATGTGGTAAAAAAAATATGAAAGGTTTTTAACAGTCGGTTAGGATAAGTGAAAGACGCCAGTTTTTGAAGGACCACCCTTTTGGGGAGGAGACTAACAGTCCGCCTGCTGCGCATGTCAGACGGCCTGCAGTGCACTGGACTTCCGGGGTGGAGAGAACAGAAGTGGGGCTTTTGCCAGCTCGGCGGGGCTCCTGACTGCGTGGCACGGACGGGCTCTCGCTCTCCAAAGGTGGCCTTTTAGGTTTGGGTGAGTTTTTATAAGGAATATAGACTAAGCTTAGACTTAAGACGATTTGTATTGTGTTTCTACTTTCCTATCCTTCTAATCAACATCACCTTGTGACTACCATAACAATAAAAGGTCTATCTAGAAAACGAAAAGCTTCTTCAATTTACTAGTCTGGGAGATAAATTAAGGGAAAGGTTAAGTTGGGGAGATTTATGATCTAATATCCAATTTTTAATCTCACATTAGATAATACAATATCAATCTGTGTTCATGTATCTAAAAGGCTGCAAAGTATAATGAAAAGAGCCATGAGAAAGGAAGTTTTATCACATGCTGGTGTCTTATCCTGAACAAATTACTTTACCTTTCTGAGCCTCAGTTTACATATTTATAAAATGGGAATAACACTACTTGACTCCTATGATAGGAGTTTTTAACATGCTTTGTCAACCTTTAAGCACCAAATAAATGTTTTGGAAGACTAAATGTTTGTATTATTAAAGGACAGAAAAAAATTCACCCTTAGCTGTTCTTTGCTTCACTTTCCTTTCCTTCAGCAATTGTATATAACATTTTCTACTTGCCTCACTACATGACTTGTCATATAATTCTTCATTTTTTAATTACATGTGTTCTCCCTTTTCCTAGATGATAGGCTTTCTACATCCTTGTATCCCCCCTAGGGAAGGAGAATAACCATTTACATAGCAACTACCATGTGTCAGACACTGTGCTAATTGCTGTTTTAACCAATATTATCTCTTTCAATCCCACAGCAATCTTCAAGGTAGATGTTATCCCCATTTTATAATTATCCCCATTCTCCAGTTGGGGAAACAGAGACAAACAAAAGTTAAGGTACCCAGGTATGCTAATAAATGTCTGAGGCCAAATTTGAACTCAGGTCTTCTTTACTCCAGGCCCAGAGCTCTGAGCTACTAGCTGTGCCTTAACACACAATTGTATGTCTGCGACATAGTAGAAACTCAGCAGCATCAGAGAATATTGATGTAGGAAAAGATTATGGTCTTCCTCTCATCTAACCACCTCTTTTTACAAGCAAGAAATCTGAGACTCAGAAGAGGTTAATGACTTGGGTATGATTAAACAGCTATAAAAATTTAGATACCATAAAAATGTGATAAGTCTATTATTAAATTCTCTTTTCTGTATGTTATTTTGGAATTGATTATTAACTGACCAAGAGTCTGGGTTTCAACCTGACTTCTTGGGGTTCCACATTTGTCTTTCTATTTGCTTGTTTAACCATGACTTTGGTAAGGAGTTCAAAGGTTAGTATGCTTCCAAAGAATATAATTTTTTCCTTAATCTCCTCTCTCTTCTCCTCCTCCTTCTCCTCCTTTTCCTCCTCAGTGCCTTCTATTTTTCTTCTAGTTCCAGAGGTCTTAGAATGATGAAAGATTTACACTAGATACTCAATTAATTCTTGTGCAAAAGAAGAAAGAATACATGATAGGAAAATAAATTAAGAAACTTTGAACCAATGCAATGTATTCTGGGAAGGCATAGTTGGCATGATACAAAACTAGGAATTAAACTTCACTCCAGAGCAAGGGCATGAACCTAACATAAGTCTTCTTTCATGGGAACCTGTAAAGCATTTGTCCTCCCAAATTCCCTGAGACCACTTACTAAATTAAAGGCAAGCTATCTGGCTTCACTTTATATTATTTATTTTTAATAGGCCACAGAGGGAAAAAAAACACTATTCGGTTTAATAGAGCAATGCTGTTATAGCATAGCAGAATATGGCTAAGAAAACATAATCATTAGATTTGTCACTCTTCACACCAGAACATTTGGGTATTTGGAAAATCTTCAGTTGGATAACCACACCATCCAAATAAAGCAGTAAATTGTTCTCACCAGAAGACACCAATATTTATGTTTATTACTAACCACTTATGGGAACCATGGTTACCTGAACAATTCAGTAAGGAGACTAATGATACCAGGAACTGAACATAAGACTCATGATTCTGTACCAAAATGGCACCACCCAATCAGATGTGCTTTCTAGTCTGGATAGCCTCATAATTGCTCATGCATTATTGAAGCCCACAGTATTATGAGATCTGAAGGTCTCAAAGTTTTCAGGGAACTTTTGGAACTGATGCATATGTGCTTAGTTGCCTCATGTGATCATTCATCACATGATCCAAGAAATTAAAAACTTTAGTCTTCCAAAACAGGACTCATTATGTCATACCCTTAAATTAGTATGGAAAATAGTGCTTGGTGAGTGTGCAGCAGATGTTCTAAGTTATGATGCTTTCCTTTCCCCAGCTCTCTTGCCATCCTTAAACATCTTTTAGGAGATTTTCCTCAGTTGGCCAGTGTCTGCCTGTTTTGAAAGTGACTTCTAAGTTCATTGATCTTGAGCTAGAAAAGACCTTAAAAATCATTTAGTATAGCTTCTCACTACTCATTTTATAGATAGGGAAACCAAGACCAAGGAAGGAAATCTATATAATCAAGGCCACGTGGATAGTAAATAGCACAGCCAAGATTTGAAGCAAACCCCTCTGACTACAAATCCAGGGCTCTTTCCACTGAACTGCCCTGCCTCCTTTTATGAGTAACAGCTACAAACAACATTGACGCTATTAGTAATGTCAATACATGAAGTTTCACACATGAGTAGTTCAAAGACCGAATGGAACAGAATTTCTCCAACCCCAACTAACAATTTCATTGTGAAGGAGAGAACAAGTGTTTGGAATTTCAGTAATAAAGCTGGAGCACCAGGGGAAATTATAAGCCAACAAAAACAAGTACTTAGGGGGAAAACAAAAAACAAAACCAAATGTGCTATCTCAGTAGAGGAACAAAGGCCTTCCCCAACCCTAAATTCCTTTACGTTGCATATATGGAATTCAGTTGTGTATGTGGAAACCAGGTAAACAGATCAAAGAGATGGTTGCTCATTACTAGAAGGGCAGTTATTGAGACTAAAAGGCACAGAATCAAGGAAGTCAGGTTGGCCATTCTTGTTTATGCTTTTAGATAGGCATGTTCAGTACGGACAGAGCTATAGTTGTGTCTGCATTCACATGTTTCTGTTCACTGAGTTTGATACATTTAAAAATAGATAACCAAGGCTTAATTCACAAGAATGTAAACTTCTTGAAGCCAGAAGCTATTTCTTATTTTTGTATTAATATTCTTAGTACCTAGCACAGAACCTGACACATAGTCTATGCTTAAATATTTGCTGATTGATTGATACTAGAATAACAGTTTTAGAGATAGGAAGAACTTTAGAATTATTGAGTTCAACTAACTCTCTACCACCACCATTTTAAAGATGAGAAAATGAGATTAATTGAAGGGAAATTATTTGCCCAAGGTCACATAGTATGAGTTAATCAATACAAAAAAGCCAAGTTTTCTGAGTCCCAGGCCAGGGCTCTTTCTACTATTCCTTCTCTATTTTTCCTTTCTTCAGTACTTCAATAAACATCTATGATTTCATCACTGTGAGTACTACTTTCACCAATGCAAATTGAAACCCCTCTTTGCTATGTGAAATCTTCTGTACAGCTTTAAAATTCAGCCTAATCAAATACCTTTCTCAATTTAGCTGGGATGGGGCTCAGATGAAGGCACTTTTGCAGAACTTATATTCTTGGCATAACTTTTGAGGAGTCAGGTTTATATTCATACTATAATGAGGCATCAGAGTAGGACTTCAGTGCCATTCATTGATTCTTAAGGTCAAAACATTGATTGTTAAGACTCATGTTGACAACCTGTTAAATCACATAGTTTTTGACCTAAGAGTTATCCTCAACTCATTACTATCCCTTACTTTCCATATCCAATCACTTCTGGGCTTTATTGATTTGACCTGCACAGTATCTCTCACATTTACTCCCTTATATTATATTTTGGTCTAATTTACACCCTCACAAATTTGTACTTGGATTATTGTAATAGTCTCTTAGTGTGCCTCCCTATATCTATTTCTTCCTTTCTTCAATCCACATAGCTGCACATATTTCACCACACAGTTCCCTACTCAAGAATCTGATATTGCATGTTCTACATTTTTTAAACACTTTGTATATTCTAATTTGCATTGTTATTTTGTATATTTATTGTGAGCCATTGCGAGCTCCTTAAGAACATTATCCCTTTTGAAAATTTTGTATCCTCATTGTCTGTGGGAACTATTTCTTATACATGGTAGGCACTTTATAAATGGTTGGTAAGGGCATGGATTTAGAGCTAGAAGCAGATTTATAGGTTATGTTCTAGACCAACTCATTTAATCTTGACTATCTGATGCTAATTCTAGTGTTGATGAGGGCTGTTTTCTCCAGAAGACCCAAGTTCAAATTTTACCTCTGAAACATATAGGTATCTTGGGCAATTCTCTTTACTTCTCTGGGGCACAGTTTCTTCTTCTGTAAAATGAAGGGTTTAGGCTTTATGGCTTCTAAAATCCCTTCCAGCTCAAATCTTAAGAACCTATAGTAACCAAAATAAATTGTATTGAGAAATAGAAGCAATGAAACTTTGGGGATCATTGTCCATAGATTGGACATTCCAAAAAGAGTAGTTAGATCTGGCTGAGTTAAGGCCCTAAATAAAAAGACCCTCCCAGCAATGGATATAATCTATTCCCGTGCAGTTCTGACTACTATGATTAGAGAAAAGTATTCAACAAATTAAATTTGTCCAACCTTACTAAGCATCTGAAATATGCAAGGCACTGCATCAGGTGCTGGATATAGAAAGAAGAGAAACTACAAAGTCCCTTCTCTTAAAAGATAACGTTAAAGGAAAGAGACATACATGTAAATAATTATATATTATATTATAAGTAAATAGGAGAGAACCACCAGAATGGCCTAATTTAAGATGCAATTTGATATCTAATTTAAGACCATAAATTTAGACATAGGACAAATATGATAATGGATATGATCATGATTATTAATAATAAGCATTTATATAGTACTTTAAGGTTTTCAAATTTCCTTGAAAGTGTTATCTTATTTGGTCCTCAGAAAAACCCTCTGAGGTAGGTTCTCTGGGGCAGAAAGTGATTAAGTGGCTCACCCAGGGTCACCTATTAAGTGTCACAGGCAAAATTTGAATTCAAATATTCCTGATTCCAAGTGTTCAGAACTCTGTCCATGGTGCTAGTCCATTTAGTTAAAATCCTTCTATTTACAGAAGATAAAACTGAGACCCAGGGAGGTTAGTGAGCAGAGGGAGCCCAAATAAAGTACTTTATTCCCAAGCACATTTGTGAATAATATTACATAATATTTGTAGCACTCTTAGGACATATAACTGTAGCATAATGTTTGGGGAACTGGATGTGTATAAAGAAAACCTGGTATAGAATCATAGATTCTGGAAGGGGCCTTAGAAGCCAGCCAGGCCAACAATGTCATTTTATAGAAGAGCAATCTGAGGCCTATGTTGCTTAAAGTTGAGGTCCTTATCTAAGATCATACAGGTTCTAAATGGAAAGGCTTGGATTTGTTCTATTTCCACTATACCAATCAGTTCTAGTGCCAGGTCTTCCACTGCCTGTGTGTCCATGAACAATTCAGTTCTTCTCTCTGAGACTTTCTATGAAATGAGGGATTTGGACTTTAGGGGTCAGCAAATTTTAGCCAGAGGATCAATCTAACTTTTGCCTGTTTTTATACACTCTGGCAATGAATGGTTTTTTATATTTTTAAATAGAATGAATCAATTTTAAAATGTAAAAAAACAAAAAACAAACAAAAAAAACATTCTTAGCTCCATATAAAACTCCATACATGGCTTCTAATACATCTTCTAGAACATGATTCTATCCCAGGTTTTCTATATCCAAATGCGGTCCTTCATTCATTTCATATCTATGTATCTTTGTATCTGTGTATCTATCTAGATATACATATAACTAGATATATTATATATACATGCATACACACATATGTATGATCAGCTAGGATAGCATTGAAATTGAGCAAGCTCCCTCTCCATGTTTCTTTTTCCTTTTCCTTTTCTCCCTACATAAAGGCACATAAACACATAATATGTGTACACACATACTCACACACATATACACTAAAGTAGCTAAAAATAATACTTGATAGTATTCAGAAATGTGCTTTGGAATAAGGAATAAGTTTTAATAAATGTGCTTTGGAATAAGTTGGGCACCCTCTTCTTGTATGGCCTATAAAAAACAAGGAGAGGACTGGATTTGGCCATTGCCCAAAGTTTATCTGATCCCTGGACTAAATACATGAACTCTAAGGGCACTTTCAACTTCAACATCTTATGAATACCATACAACTCTTTTTGTGTTTCATATTCTAGTGGTATGAATATGGATCCTTTTGTAGCCACTCACTACCTTGAGCCTTGAACATCTCACTTTATTGGGTTTCAATTTCCTCATATGTAATATGAGGGGATGGAGTTATATGGCTTTCCAACTCTATATATATCTATGTATGGATATAATTCTGTGCCAAACAATTATTTGTTTGTTAGAAATAATTCATAATTCTTTTTTTTTCCCTGAGAAGGAAAAAAGTAATTTCATGACATTTTCATTCACAGAAAAGGGGGAAAAAAAAGGAAGTAAGGCTTGGAGTCTGGCTTCGGTTGCACTACATAAACACATCTCCCTTTAAATTTTAAATTCAGTCCTTCAGTGAGATGCCGCATGGTGTTCTTGGAACCAGAATACAAAAATTGACCAGAATTTGTGAAGAGGTAATCAACTCTTTCTCGCCTACTGAAACTAGTGAATGTGTGGAAGCGTGGCTCAGAGAACCTGTTCTTTTTGTTGGGGAACAGATGTCTGGGAGCTTTTTGGCAGGCCCCACTCTGTCAAACAGTCCAGTTTTGACAGTTAGTTGCTTGAGGGACGGATGAAATGCAAAGCATTTCTGATCAGAATATCATATTCATCTGGATGTTAATTACTGTGTCTGCCTTGGTATAAATAATTAATTATGCAAAACCCACACAGCTGCGGACAGAGTTAAGTGACTGGCTGTCAATGTCTCACAGTTCTAGAAAGGATAAAGAGATTTGGAGAATAAGCTCTTTAACTGGTGGCGCTTGCTTGTCCTGATCAGCTGAGATAGCATTGAAATTAAGCAAGCGCCCCTCTCTCTCTCTCTCTCTCTCTCCCTCTCTCTCTTCCTCCTTGTTTCTTTTCCTTTTCCTTTTTTCCCTACATAAATAAAACCTCAATCCCCAATTTAGATTGTTCAGGCCTAATAACACTATTTTTTTTTCATACCTATTGCTGTAGCAGACTGCGAATCTAAAGCTCACCTTAGATTGTCCAACTGCGAGAGACCCATGAAGCTATTGGCTCTGTCATCACATCCATAAATCTCCCAAGCCTCACATGGAATCCAACTGCCTTTTTTTTTAACCAGGAGAGGAAATCAGATTCCAGGTTTTAGGTTGAAGATTGGTGACAATATACTTGAACATGGTTAATCATGGACTCTGCTTTCAAACCAATTGCATTTCAGAATGCAGGCTAAAGTACTCAAGTAGTTCTTGGTTCTGCCCCTCAGTGTCTATGTAACTTTGGGGAAATCATTAAAACCCCCTGGATTTCAGTTTTGTCATCTGTAGACTAGGTTGGTTATCTCTAAGGTCTCTTCTAATTCTAAATCCTATGAAATATACCTCTCTTTCTAACTTCACATTTATATTCACTGACCTAAGTGAAAAATAATATTGCACATTAAGCAGGGGTAGTGTGATGCAGTAGAAATTTGTCTCTCCCATCCATCCTCTACATAGTTCCGAAAGTGATTTTCCTTATGCACAGGTCTGACTATGTCACTTGCTTACTCAGTCAACTCCTGTGACTCTCTATTGCCTCTAAAATAAAAGCAATTTTTTTTAATTTAAAACTCTTCATAACCTAGTCACAACCGACTTTTCTACCTTTATTCTATATTACTTTGCTTCCCAAATTCTACAGTCCAGCCAAACTGACCTTTCTGTTCCTCACAAATGACACTCTCCCTCACACATCTATACCTTTCCTCTGACCATCTCTGATCCCTAGAATTCACTCTATCTCTCCACCTCTAAGAATTCCTTCTTTTCTTCAAGAATTGGATCAAGCATCATGTTCTATATAAAGCATTTCCTGATTATCCTCAACTATTCATGTCTTCCCACCAACAATTTCCTTGTATTTCTTTTTATACTTTTCTGTATACCTATATACGTATATATTGTTTACAATTATTTAATGAAATTTCCTTGAAGGTAAGGACTCTTTTATATCTATCTTTATATCTTCAGTGCCTAGTGTAGTACCTGACATATAGTAGGGGCTTAATAAATGCTTACTGATTGGTTGATTTGAACAAATATCATATTTTTCATCCTAAGACCAAGGTTGAAATTCTACCTCTGATATTTACTATCTGTGATCTTGTGCAGACCATTTTCCCAGAATGTCTCATATATTAAATGAAGCAATTAGAGTCTATCTCTCAGGTTCTTAATTGCTCTAAATTTTATAATACTATCTAGAAATACAGATATTCTGACTTGGCAGTTGTCTATGGGATTGTGGGAAAATTAGTTCCTTATTCTGTGTTTGTCCTCTCCTGCAAACTGAAGGGGGCTGGTTTTATGGTCTATATAGTATTTTCATTCTCTAAATCCCACTATTCTAAATATTCTTTCCCAATTAATCAAATTTGTCAAAATGCTTTTGCCTACAGTACCAAGATTAACCTCAAAGTCATTAGAAACATTTTCACCAATTTCTATCTGTACAAATATTGATATCACTATCATATGCCACAACATAAAATTAATATTGTTATATAGGAGCTGTAGGATCTCACTTTGATGAAACAAGAATAGAAATACAACATGTGATCTTCTATGACCATGAAAATATCTCCAGAGTTCAAGCTAATACTATTTTTCACTTTTAGAGTAGGGACTGCAGCAAGAAGGGCAGGTCTAAACTCCATCCCTACTGAAGCTAGAGGGCATTCAAAATGGGACCCCATGAAGATCACCTAGGTTTTGTTCCCTTATATGGTGACACAGAAGTAATTATTGCTGTGAGGAGAAAGCTTCCTTCCTGCCCAGTACTAGGTGTCACACTCTAGCATACAGTAATTATACTTTTTATCAAATAACTTGGGGAAAAAAGGAGTGGAGACTAGAGAAAAATTTTACTTTGGATAATATTTGTTCAATAAAGATTTATTAAGTATGCCTTGTATGTCCAGTGCTGTGTCACGTTCTGGTTGTGTATAGGGGAGAGTCCATTAATCAATAAGCATTTTTAAAATACCATGAGCCAGATTTTGGTGCTGAATGCTGGGGATTCAAATAAATGAAAAACAAACAAAACAAATAAAACAAACAACAAAAAAACAAACAACATGGCCCCTATCCTCAATGAGATCACATTCTGATGAAGGAGACAAAATTCAAGATATATAAAGAGTTCATAGAAGGCAGTCCCAAAGGTTTGGCATTAGCAATGGGGGTTGGGAGTTGGGAAGGAAAGTCTCTTGAAGAAGACTGGATCTGAGTTCTTTTGAACGAATCCAGGGAAGCCAATAGGCAGGGTCAAGACTACAGAGCATTCCAGGTATAGGACACAGCCATTGAAAAAGTAAAGATTTGAGGAATGGAGTGTCCTATGCTTGGAAGAGCAAAAGTCAAGTGTTACTAATCATAAAGTTCTAAGAGGATAGTCAGCTATGAGAATTCTGGAAAGATAGGAAGGCACAAATTTTTAGGAGCTTTAAATTGTAAATAGAACATTTTATATTTGATGCTAAGAGGTGGTTGGTAGCCTCTGGGGTTTATTGAGTCTGAGAGTGGCATAATTAGACCTGAGTTTTAGGAAGATCACATTGCCAGCCAAGTAAAAGATGGATTAGAGTGATTGGAGGTGGGGCTAGGTGGGTGGTAGAGTGAGAAGGAAAGACTTGAGGCAGAAAGACCAATTATCAGGCTATTTCAATAATCCACATATGAAGTGATGATGGTACAACAGATTGGCAACTGTGTGAGTGGAGGGAAGGAGAAATATAAGAGAAAGGTTGTGAAAATAGAAATGAAAAGATAGCAACAGATTGGATATGCGGAGTGAGTGAGAGGAATAAAGGATGACAGCTAGGTTTTGAGCCTCAATGACTGCTATGATGTTGTTGCACTAAGAAGTAATAGGGAACTTTTGAAGAATGGAGAATATGGTGAGTTGGGCATTGAGTGATTTTTTTTTTTTACATCTTGAGTTTAAGGTGTCCGAGATAAACAGTTAGTAAAAAGGCAGTTGGTGATGTGAAAATGGAGCTAAGGAGAGAGACTAGGGCTGGATCAATAGATCTGGAAATGACCTGCATAGATATTATCATTTAAAGCCATCAAGCTATGAGATCACCAAATGACATAGTATAGAGGGAGAAGTGAAGAGGTTCCAGTATCTTTTCAGGGGAGTCTCTTACAGTTAGCGGTCCTGATCTGGAAAACGAACCAGCAAAAAGAGACTGAGAAGGAATGGTTGGACAGGAAAGAGGAGAGTCAGAAGAAAGTAATATTATAAAAAACCTAGACAGGAGATAGTATCTAGGAGAAGAGGTGATTGGCAATGTCAAAGGTTGCAAAGAGATGAAAACAGAAAATGACTAAGAAAAAGTTATTTGGTCTTACAATTAAGGTATGGAGGAAGGTGTTGTTACAAAACATTCAAAAGATGCCTTGCTTTGGGTTTCTTACAATTGACTGGGGAGCAAAAGACAAATAAGTAAAGTAACTAGAGAAAAATTTAAGTCAATAGATGATTAAAGATATAATTGTAAGAATGTAAAGAACAGGGGTCATAAGTATTTGATTTATGCTTGCAGCCCTCCAAAATCATAATCATCATATCCATAAGAATAACATGTGAGGGGCAGCTAGGTGGCGCAGTGGAGGACCTGAGTTTGGAGCCAGACTCAGACACTTAACACTTACTAGCTGTGTGACCTTGGGCAAGTCACTTGACCCCAATTGCCTCACCAAAAAAAAAAGAAAAAAAAGAAAAAAGAATAACATGTGATGTTAAAATTAATGGACAAATTATTTATTATTATAAGCTTATTAAGTGTTTATTAAGTAATAGGGGATGCATGTAGCCATTTGGAATGCTTCATCAATGTTCTCTTAGAGTACATTAGCAAATGTCCCATTGTCTTTCATTATCTAGTAGTATATGCAATAGTTAACCTTTTTTGGCTAGTTTTTGCAGCCTCATTTTAGGGGTGGGGGGTGGGAGGGCAGGGCAGTGAGGGTTAAGTGACTTGCCCAGGGTCACACAGCTAGTAAGTGTCAAGTGTCTGAGACTGGATTTGAACTCAGATCCTCTTGAATCCAGAGCCAGTGCTTTAACCACTGCACCATCTAGCTGCCCCTTTTGGCTAGTTTTTAAAATAAACAATTATAATTATCCATTTAAGCCATTTCATACAACATTCCTACTGAGAAGAGAACACTTAATGGCACATGTCTTTCTCTATATATTTGAAAAGTTATCATATAGCACCTCATTGTGGCATGGAGGTAATACTGAATACTTTTTTGGGGGCTGGGCAGAAAATCAGTATTAGGTGACTTGCCTAGAGTCACACAGCTAGTGTTTAAGGTCAGATTTGAACTCAGGTTTTTCTGACTCCAGAGCTGGTGGCTCCATTGATCAATATATGGATCAATTACTGAGTTCTTAACCATTATTTTAGTGGCCTGTTAGCTCTAGCATATTCTATCATTCTCAAAAGACATCAGTGCAGTCTTGACAAAAGTCTATATCTACTTATGAAACTTATCTTAAATAAGTATTGAGAAGTACTAAGAGTCTCAAAACCAGTAGACTGACTACTTGATAATGAACTCTATATGTCATGAAAACCCGTGGAACAAAGAAAAGTTCAAAATGGCCTTCAGTGCTTTGAAGGCCCCTTTTTCTTTTTCAGCAACAGTGGCTCACTGGTAGAAAAGGGAATAGAAGTTGCTAAGAACGAGTTTTTCTGTCACTTGCAAATATCAACTTATCTTTTGATAACCTAAATAAGAAATGCCTGATTAAAGAGAATAAGTTATGAAAAAAAAACTAGAAAAGTAGGATAGAGCCAGATTATGAAGGATTTTAATAGCCAAACACAGGATTTTATATTTGATCCTAAAGGCATTTGGGAGGAACTGGAGTTGATTGAGTAGGACAGTGACATGGTCAGACTTGGGCTTTAGAAAGAGTAATTTGATAGCTCAGTAGAAAATGGACTAGAATGGAGAAAGACTTGAGGCAGGAAGACCAAGTATGACAATAATCAAGGTTGAGGTGATGAGACCTGAACTAGTGTGGCCATAGTGTCAGAAGAGAGAATGGGGTGTATCTTAGAGATGTTAGAAAAGTAGAAATGATAAAACTTGGCAATTAATTAGATATGAAGAGAGGAAGAGAATGAGAAATTGAAAATGATACCTATATTGTTATTAGATACCAAAGGTAACAAGAAACCACATTTCATAGGCTATTTTGAGGCTTCAGATTATAGTACTTAATATAATTTGCAAAAAGGTCATCATGATAATAATAAGAAATTATATGTCAGCATCTGTTACTAAGGGTAAACGGGTAAAAATTCCATAAAAATTCTATGAAAACCTCTAAATTAATACACTGATAAGATAATAATAATATAATGATAATACACATTGATATCGGTGACTTTATTACCAAAGTGGGTTTAGGGGAGAACAATAAAAAACGTTAGGAGACAGTATTCAAGAATAAGAAAAGAGATTATCAAAGATGTAAAAGTAAGAGAAAGTACTCCAATCCAGCTATACTCACAATTACTCCAAAGAAGATGAAAGAAGAATAATAGATAGAGTAGTGATCTGAAAATTTAAAAAGAAACAATAGCAGGTCCGTTTTCCAGCTGAAGATCACAAGTTCAGCCCATAGGCAAATGAGCAAGGAAGGTGATGTGGAACAATCTGTCAGTGTGGTAGCTTTGACCTCTGAATAGCATCATAGACTCACTGGCCAGGTTTAGATCAGTGTAGGTTCAGTAGCTCTGTCCTCCTGAACCTTCTGAGCATTCTAGGTATCTGGCATGGGCTAGGACCAACAACTACCTACCAGAATACCTCCCAGAGACAAGTCTTCAGTTGTGGTGCCTAGATCTAAACAAAGGTTTAGATCCTGGTAATTCCAGGAGGACACTGATCAAATCAAGCCCTAGGTTAGATTCTCTTTGGCCCACTTAAATTTAAAAACTCCTCATTCAAACCACCCCTATGATGCAGGATGAACACAATATTCAATACCCAATTCAAAGCAAATGCAAAATAGTGGCAAAGAGGCTATAGTAAAATGTTAAACAGATTTTACACTATAAATACACTAGGTTGGGTGTATATCAGTAATTCAGGGTTATTTCAGCATTAGAAAATAAAAACTATAAACATAGTCATTAATACTAACAGCAACAGCAAGAAAAATCATGTGGTTGTGTAGACATAAAAAAAGCTTTCAACAATAACATCCCACATTTCTGTTAAAAAAAAAAAAAACAAACAACCAAGAAAACAGAGGTTAAAATGTATCCTTCCTTATCATGTATTAAAGTCAAGAGAATCATATGTAATCTAAAGGTCATTCCAATAAAATCAGTGGTAAAACAAGGGCATCCATTATTACCATTTCATATGGTGCTAAAAATACTAAATATAGTAATAAGACAAACTGAAGAAACTGGGAGAATAATCATAAGTAAAAATGAAACACAATTATCGCTTTTTGCAGGTGATATGATAGTTGAGTTAGAGAATCCCAGAGAATCGAGTAAAAATTAATTAAAACAATAATTTCACAAACTTGCAGGATTCAAAATAAATCCTCATCAACATTTGTGTGCATTACCAACAAAATGCCTCAGGAAGAGCTAGAAAGATAAATTCAGCTAAAAATAACTAAAGAATATATAACATACTTGGGAGTCCACCTACCCAGATACCAACAGGAACAATATGAATGCACACCACTCACTTGCTAGTGTGAGGAAGGTGCTAGAAAAGGTACTTTAAAAATTGTCTTTTTCACTAAATCCTGGTATGCTTAGCAAGGAGGACAAGGATCATACATTGCAATTTAAGCATGTATGGGTGCTAGAAAATAGATTTATAAATACCTGGGATTATAATAATAATAATAAGTATATTTTATATAATGTATATAGCTTTGTGATGGTGGGAATAGAGGAGGAAAGTGAAAACTCTACTGAAAGTATGGCTTCAGATCAAGATGTGAGAGACTTCAAAGGCTTGTTTCCTAGATGAAAACAATTTTCTTCAGCACACTGCATCTTGACGGTCACACAACTGCCTGAAGGGTAGAGTGAATAAAAGACCTTCTCATATATTCTTCTACATAAACTGAAAATCAGCATCTTTGCCCACAGTTCCCTTTGTGGGGATTTTTCTCTTCCTCAACAGTTCTCCCACCCTCAACTGACCCCTGTCTACTGCCCATCCATTAAAACATAATCCAAATGTCCCTTCCTCCTTGATGTCTTCCTTCATCTCTTGAATTAGTGATGACCCTTTCCCCACTGGAATTCACATATTTTCTGAGCTTATTCTCTCATGCATATAAAATAAATGCTTTTATTTCTTTCTTAATTTCTTAGAATATTTTACATAGCCTCTTTCCCCTTTATATTCAGCCATATGCCATATTTCTTTATGGATGCATAACTGTATCATAGGATCAAGTAGGAAGGAAGCTTAGAAGCCATATATTATACCTTTTTCATTTTGCAGATGGAGAAACTAAGCAGAGATTAAGTGAGCTGCTCAACATCACACAGATTAAGGTAAACAGGAGAGCTAAGATTTTTCTATAATATTGCAAGCTCTTTAAGAGCAAAGACCTGGGGGCGGCTAGGTGGTGCAGTGGATAGAGCACCAGCCCTAGAGTCAGGAGTACCTGAGTTCAAATCTGGCCTCAGATACTTAACACTTACTAGCTGTGTGACCCTGGGCAAGTCACTTAACCCCAGTTGCCTCACTTAAAAAAAAACAAAAAACAAAAAATAGAGCAAAGACCATCTCATTTTCCCCCTATCTCTGCATCCTCAGTACCAAACAGTTCAATAATAAACATTTTTGGATTTGCAATTGAATTGTGTATGAAATCCCTAACTAGACTATAAAGTACATAAGAGCAAGTCTCATGTCTTATCTCATCTTGAAATCTTCCTAGCATGAATCACAGTAGATTCTTAAATGTTTGGTGACTTGAGTTGATTTCACCATGTTTATTGACTTTTTATAAAAGCATGTGACAGAACCAAATTGTGTTTTAAAGATACATCTAAGACAAGGTATCTTCCCTGACAGAGGAAAAATACTAATGTTTCAAAGGATTATAGATTGTAAATTGAAAATTACTTTAGAGATTACATAATTTGATGTCACCATTTTACAAATAACGAAACCAAAGCCCACTAAAGGAAAGTTCATTGCCAAGAGCACTAAGGGGTTTAAATGACTTGACTGTACTGACTTAAACAGTATGTATCAAAGGCATGACTTAAACCTAGCTCTTCATGGCCCCAAGGACAACCTTCTGTCCAGTTAGAAGGTGACATCTAGATAAGGATTCAACAAAGGAAACAGAGGAGCGGTGAGCTGAGTAAAGAGAAAGACACCCCCCTCACTGTAGAGGAATCACTCAAGACCTCTTAGCAGACATGTCATATGCATTCCATGGGGTGTTTCTAAAACATTTTTAAAAGCCTCCTAAGACCTGCCAAAATAGATTACTATTATCTGGTGATTCATGTTGGCACAATTGATAGTGTGAGAAGAAGTCCAGAAAGTAATGCCAAAGATTACAAACTCCTGAACAAGAAGCTAAATCACAGTGCACATGCTGGTTTTTCCGCCCACTGAATAAATGGAAGTGATGCAGAAGATGAAAATTGATTTAGGAAGTACCTAGCTGGCTAAGACATTCTATGGGAACTGAACATCTCAGTACCATAACATTAAATATAATTATGACAGACTACTCGCCAGAATGAATGGTGGAGCATGCCTAATATGATAGATAGATAGATAGATTATAAATAACAGATTGATAGATAACAGATAGATAGATAGATGATAGATAGATAGATAGATAGATAGATAGATAGATAGATAGATAGATAGATAGATAGATAGAGGGATGATAGATAACACATAGATTAGATAAATGGATGCATGGATAAATGGATGAAGAGCTTATCATGTGCTAAGTACTATGCCAAGCCCTGAGAATAAAAAGGCACACAAACAGGACAGTCCCTGCCATCAAGGAACTTATATTCTAATAAAGGAAGATAACACATGAAGGGGAACTAAAAGAGGGAGAGATACATGTAGGGTAACATGGTATAGAAATGGTTACCTGGGAGAAATGCAAAGGTCTGGTTCTGGGTAATATAAAGTGAAAGCTCACCTATAAGAGGTCAGAGTACCAATGGCAGAGTCCAAAGTTCCACTGGGGGTGATGAGGAAAGATGAATATTTAATGAGTGAATGAAAAAGAATTTATTAAGCATTCACTATATGCAAATCACTGTATTATGCTCTGGGGAAACAAATAGCAAAGCAAGGTTGTCCCTGATCAAAAGAAGCTCATATTCCAACAGGGAGACAGCATAAATATGTTACAAGTCAGATAGAAATGTTCCATTATTATATAATGGTGAAGCAGATGATAATGCCTCTTCTTTAATGCCATTGCCACAAATAAAATCACATTGGTTTCTGATATTGAACCATTTCATTGTGCCAAGGAATTGGTGATAAGAACTATCTTTTCTGGGTCTTTAGTAACTATAGCTGTAGCACCTACCAAAGAAGTAGCAAGGATGTAAGTCCACAGTGTTTTGATTTCTGGGATGATAAACATAGAGATTGGGCTGGAAGCCCAAGTTGAGGATGGGAAGAGGGATTTTGACACTCCTGAAGCTCTTGGGTTTACTGGGCAAGTCTTTGGCTGTTGGTCCTCAAAATAAATAAAAGTAATCTGATATGGACACATCTGGCAAGTATGGATTTCTTTTCATAATGTCTAGCAAATGTAATCTAAAGAGCTTTTAAATAAAAATAAAGGAAGGAGAAAACAACCTAAGAATATCCACAATCTTAGACACCACAGAGATTCAATACAATAAAAGAATAATAACAGTTGAAACACTAAAAGTTCCTACTGACAAAGTCCAAGTAAGATGCTAAAGCTGCACCTTAAAGTAATGTATCTTGCAAATCAGAATGTAATCATCAAGGAGGGGCTAGGTGGTACAGTGGATAAAGCATCGAATCTGGATTCAGGAGGACCTAAGTTCAAATTCGACTTCAGACACTTGAAACCTACTAGTTGTGTGACCCTGGGCAAGTCACTTAACCCTCATTACCCCGCAAAAAATGTAATCATCAAGGGGAAAAATAAAATATATATTTTTAACAAGGAGACATTTTAGGTACACCCCTAAAAAACAAAAAAGAGGTAAGTAGATAATTCAACAGCAAACACCCTAAAAAAACAGAAACAAGAAAAGTTAAGTACAATTATCAAGAAAAAGACTTGGTAATGAAATCATTTTATGTTTATAATTTATTGTTTTGAGAGAGAATAGAGGGAGAGAGGGGGAAAGACAGAAACAGAGAAGAAAGAGAAAGAAAGGTTAGAGAGGGGAGAGAGGGATAGGGAGAGACAGAGACAGAGACAGGGAAGGGGAAGAGAGGAGAGGAGAGAAGAGGAGAGGAGAGGAGAGTAGTGGAGTGGTTACCAGCTAACCTATGACTCATAAAAACCGAGGTGACCCATGACAGTCATTTAACCTCTCAATGTTCAAGGCAACTAAGACAATAAATTACAGAATGATGGCTGATCTATATGGGTAGCTGAAAATTCCTTATCCAAAGCTCCCTACCATCATAAAAGAACACCAAATTTTTTAAAAAGTTTATGCATGTATAAATGTGTGTATATTTTTAATATACATTATGGTAGATTTTTCTTGATGGGCTTTAGGTCAATAATAAATGATAAGCAATGGAAAACCATTGTAAGGGTTTGAACAGGGGAAGATTACTCTTCATAAGGAAGATTAATCTGGCAACAGAAGGAAGAATAAGTTTGAAAGAGGAAGATTAGAGGCAGAATCCAGTTGGTACAGCTGTTTCAAGGGCAGAATAATTTGGAATTCATAATGAGGAAGGGATAGATGCCAGAGACTTTGCTTTTCTTGTGCCCAAACAAATTATATGGGCACACAATGCATAGGTTGAGGGTGCCAAAGACCAACTTTGCTTACTTTATTATTTTGCCAGCCTTGGTCATCAAGTCGTGTGGTCTTGGCATCCAATCATTCACATCTTGTTTCCTGGAGTGGCTGTACCCAGGAGTATACTGGGCTGTTCTGATACAATCACATTCTTACTCAGCACCCTGCCACTAACAGCCTGCATGTCCAGATGGCTGGACAAGGTTTGGGGGTGTGAGGGTAGTTATAGAATTATAGGATCATAAGATTTAGAGCAAGAACAGAACTTAGAAATCATGGGGCCAAGTTTCCTCATTTTAAACAGGAGAAAGTTGATCATCAGGGAGGTAAAATGACTTACATAATAATAACCAGGGTTATTATTATTTTTTATATCTGGTGTCAAACAGGTGGTCCACTAGCTCACAACACTATGGGAGTTCCTCAGAAGGAGATTAAAATGTAATTGGGAAGGATGTAACAAAATAAATTAAAAATAATAAAACAATATCACATTTTAAGATTGTCAATATATGGCCCATAGGAATTCTGATGTATGCATTAGTGGGCCCATTCGTATTTGAGTGTGACACCAATGATTTACGTAATACTTTAAAGTTTGCAAAGCACATTACATACAATATCTCATTTGAGCCTCATAGGACTATGTGGGAAATTGCACAGGTATTAATCTTCCGATTTTACAGATAAGGAAATGGAGGCTGTGCAGGGTTGTATTAAATAACTTGTCCATATTTACACATCTAGGACAGCTAGGTGGCACAGTGGATAGGGTGCCTGGACTGGGGTCTTCTGGTGTTCAAATCTGGCCTCAGACACTTACTAGCTGTGTGAGCCTGGGCAAGTCGCCTAAGTTTGCCTCAGTTTCCTTATCTATAAAATGATATGGAGAAGAAAATAGCAAACCACTGCCATATTTTGCCAAGAAAAACCCCAATGGAGTCACAGAGTCAGGTACAACTGAAAATGACTCAACTACACACATCTAGTAAGTGTCTGAATCCTGGTCTTTATTCTATGTGCTACCTAGCTGCCCCCTAAGAATAATATTTTAAATGAATAAAATAAAAATGCATGGGAGTAAAAAGGAGACCTATCACATTAAAATACAATTTTCAAAATATTTTTTAAAAATAAGTTCATGGGTCAGCTAGGTGGCACAGTGGATAGAGCACCAGCCCTGGAGTCAGGAGGACCTGAGTTCAAATCCGGACTCAGACATTTAACACTTACTAGCTGTGTGACCCTGGGCAAGTCACTTAACCCCAATTGCCTCACCAAAAAAAAAAGTTCATAACACTAATGCATTGCTGATGGAGCTGTGAACTGATCCAACCATTCTGGAGAGCAATTTGGAATTAGTCCCAAAGGGCTTTAAAGCTGTGAATACCCTTTGACCCAGTAATACCACTATTGGGTCTTTTTCCTAAAGAGATCATAAAAAAGGGAAAAGGACCCACATGTACAAAAATATTTATAGCTGCTCTTTTTGTGGTGGCAAGGAATTGGAAATTGAGGGAATGCCCATCAATAGGGGAATGGCTGAATAAGTTGTGGAATATGAATGTAATGGAATACTATTGCGCTGTAAGAAATGATGAGCAGGCAGATTTCAGAGAAACTTGGAAGGACTTGCATGAACTGATGCTGAGTGAGATGAGCAGAACCAGCAGAACATTGTACACAGTATCAACAACATTATGTGTTGATCAACTGTGATAGACTTAACTCTTCTCAGCAATGCAATGGTGAAAGATGGTTCCAAAGGACTCATGATGGAAAATGCTCTCGAAATCCAGAAAAAAAGAACTGTGGCATCTAGATGCAGATTGAACCATATTATTTCTATTTTTTTTGTTTTTCTTATTTTCCCTTTTGCTCTGATTCTTCTTCCACAGCATGACTGATGGAGAAATATGTTTAGTGTGATTGTACATATATAACCTATATCAGATTGCTTGCTTTCTTGGGGAGGGGGGAGGGGGGAGGGAGGGGAGGGAGAGAGAAAAATTTGAAACTAGAAATCTTATAAAAACAAATGTGGAAAACTATCTCTACGTGTAACTAGAAAATAATAAAATACTTTTATGATTAAAATAAGTTCATAGATACCAGGTTAAAAATCCCTTGAGGGGGCAGCTAGGTGGCACAGTGGATAAAGCACTGGCTCTGAATTCAGGAGGATCTAAGTTCAAATCTGGCCTCAGACACTTGACACTTACTAGCTATGTAACCCTGGGCAAGGCACTTAACCCTCATTGCCCTGAAAAAAAAATTCCTTGAGATGATCTGGAAATTCCCTTCTGTTACTAAATCATATAATCTAGTGATTGAACTTTATAGCTTGAAGGTGTAGGAAATAGAGAGCTGGGCATACAGTCAGCCAGACCTGACTTAAAATGCAGTCTTAGATAAATATCTAATATATATTATATATTATAATAATATGTAATATAAAAATAATAATAAATATCATACTAGCTTTATGATCCTCACAAGTCACTTTTGCTCTGTCAATCCTAGTTTCATCAACTATAAAAGGGTGATACCTCCCAGGGTTGTTGTGAGGATAAAATAAAATAACATTTGTAAAATACTTAGCACAATGTCTGGCACATAGTAGGTACTTGTAAAATGCTAGTAGTTCTCTTCCCCTTTCCCAATCTGATGTCATCTTTTGACCCAGGGGGGTACTACTAGTCCTTCTGCTCAGGGCTCTCCGACAATATTGTATACTTCATTGTAAAACCACAAAGTCCCTAACAGACAAGTTGGTTAGAGTATCATTGCCTAGATAGATCCAATATGCTGAGAACCTTTATGTATCTGTCCTCATTTTTAAGGTCAGGCAGTTATTGACCCAGAAGGTGGCAAAGAATTTCCTTCTTCTAGTTTCTTTTGTGTATGAGTCAATATGTTCATGTGGAAACTCTGTTAGAATAATTAGAATAAAGTGGGGTATGTCTGTGGTTCTGTGAAATTCCAGATCTAACAGCTATCTTCTATGCTTGCCATATACTTACTATTCAGTACAGTGATTCAGCATTGATTTCTGTTCAGATGGATTATTTTGTAAGTGATTGTTGCAGATACATCCCTTTTCCATCACATTAACTTTTTTTGAGGTTTTGATTGTTTGTTTTCCCTATATATTGGCCTTGGTAAGTCTTGTGTTATAGCCTGAAAAGTGCCTAGTCTAAGGCCTTGTTCATGATAGCCACTAAATATATGTTGACTTTCTTGAAAGCTCAGATCAAGCTTGAGCTTTTTCTCACAAGAGGTCTTTCCTGATAACCCTCAGCTGCCATTGTTCCTCTCTTCCCCCTGGGAAATTACCTTGGATTTATGATAGGATCATAGATTTAGAGTGGGAATATTCCGAGACAGGGAGCCAACATAAGATGATCGATTTAGTAAAGGAAGAAACCATAGAGGTCATTGAGTCCAACCTTTTTCTTTTTATAGATGAGGACACTAAGGCCTAGAGAGATTAAGTGATGTGCCTGCCCACTATCAGGCAGCCAGAAAATGTTGTTCACAAAGGTACTAAGGAGCAGATCTAAAGAACCCAGGGGCTCTGACTCTCAATCCAGTATACACCGAACCATGATGCTTCTCTGTATATGTGTAACTAATTATTTTAACTGAACTGCCATATGTTATATTAGAAGTCATATTGTCCAACCTCACTTTACAGTTAAAAAAATGAGGTACAGAGGTTAAATTACTTTCCTAAAGCTGTATAGTTAATAAGTAACAAGACAGGATTTGAACCCAGGTTATTTGACTCAAAATCAGGACCCTTTGCCCCTACACAACGCTACATCTTTTACTTTGCAAATATTGTCATTTTACTTACTTTGTAAACATTGGATTTCTTCCTAATAGAGTGTTTTAATTAAGTTTTCATTTGGTTTCTCAGTTACAGTTAAACAAATTTTTTTAATAATTTTTAAAAATTAAGTTCCAAATTTTCACCTTGCCATCCTGTCCTCCCTCCTCCTTGAGAAGGCAAGAAATTTGATAGAGACTATACATGTACAGTCATGTAAAACATTTCCATATTAGCCATATTGTGAAAGAAAAACCAGACCCTCCCAATAAAAACCCAAAGAATAATAAAGTATATATATATATATATTTTAAAGTGTGCTTCAATCTGAATTCAGACTTCATCAGTTTTTTTTCCTCTGCAGATGGATATCATTTTAAATCATAAGTCTTTTAGAATTGTCTTGAATCTTTGTATTGCTGAGAATTGCTAAGTCATTTACAATTGATCACCATATAATATTGCTCTTCCTGTGTGCAGCACCCTCCTGTTTCTGCTCACTTCATTTTGCATCAGTCTTCCCAGGTTTTTCTGAAAACATTTGTGCCTGTCATTTCTTATAGCACAATAGTATTCCATCACAATCATATACCACATCTTATTCAGCCATTCTCCAATTGATGGGCAATTTCTAATTCTCCTCAATTTCCAATTCTTTGCCACCACAAAAAGAGCCACTACAAATATTTCTGCACAAGTAGGTCCTTTTCCTTTTGAAATTCCTTTGAAATACAGGCCCCTTGGGCCCTGGGTGTCCTGCTCATGGCCCACTTGACACCCCTCCCCCCCTCACCCCTTTTTTACCTTAAGTAAATCACTTCCCTTCTGGATTCTCCTCCTCTGTAAAATGAAAGGGTAGGATTAAGTGATCTCCACTGTCTGTTCCTACTCTATCGTTGTGTGTTAAATTAATATATCTTTGGATCATCATCTTGTTTTTCTTACCACCTTCTCTTTTCTGCTTCCGCAGATGAACTCTGTGGGCCCATGTACTCTGTAGTCCAAGACAAGGCAGACAGGTAGACATTAACTATAGGCTGTGCATTAAGTTCAATTACATTTAACCAATACACACTAGTGGTGGTTACCTTTCTTGTCATACTGAATACCTGGCAGTCTTGACAAAAGGACTTTCCAGTAGAAGTAAATGGGATTGTGAGCGCCTGACTAACTAAAAATCCCCTCCTAAATGGACTGTACCTGAAAACACTGAAGCTACCCTTCAGGAATCTCTTATTAGACCCCGTGGGTTTCTTAGCTAATTCTCTGCTCTTTCAAAGAAAGATAAATTACCGATCTATGTTCCTTCCCTGGAGGTTTTCCATTTGTACTGATCACATTGTCCCATCACCCCTGCAGCATCCTCACTCATAAATCCTCGCTGTTCCTGAAGAAAACACTTTTGGGTTACTGGGACTCAGTAAGCTTAATTATCCTTTCCTTTCTAGGGAAGTAGAAATCTCTTCCATGAAGTCTCTGTCATTGTTCCAATGCTAAGTGCTCTCTTTTTGCTCAGACCCCTCCCAGCCTTTTGTTTATACCTCTCCTATGTACTTTGGTTTCATAAGATTTAGAGACCATAGAGACCCCAGAGACTATCTAGTCCAATTTTCTTATTGGAAAGATGAGGATACTCAGGCCCAGAGAGAGGAAATCAACTTAATATCATAAAATTAGAGCTGTAACAAGCCTTAGAGGCCACCAAGTCCAGACTTTTCAATTTATAGGTGAGGCCTAAAGAGATGAAGTGATTTGCTCTTTTTTTTTTCTTTCTTTTTTTTTTTTTTGGTGAGGCAATTGGAGTTAATTGACTTGCCCAGTATGCCAAATGTCTGAGGCCGGATTTGAACTCAGGTCCTCTTGAATCCAGGGCTGATGCTTTATCCACTGCACCAGCTAGCTGTCCCTACGTGATTTGCTTTTGATCTCATAGATGGTAAGTTGCAGAGACAAGTTCTTAGTCCTAATGTTCTGGCCCCAAATCCAGTATTCTTTCCTTCTCTGATTATTTTAATCTAAGTGAAAAATTTACATTTCCCTCTATTAATTTTCATTTTTTAGCTTCGGTCCACCATTCTAGACTACCATGGTCTATTAGATCTTTATTTTGTCAATCACTGGAACAGCTGTTCCTCCCATCCTTGAGTCACATGCGTTTTTTATGTTTGTCATCCATGTCTTCATCTAAGGCATTCATAGTAATGACAAGGACCAATCCCTATGGCATATCACTAGAGACATCTCTCCAGGTTGACACCATTCCATAACTCTCTACTCTCAAAGGTTGGGGATTTAATCAGCATATTCTTCTAAATAATTACAGTACACAGCATAGTGTCCTAAGCCAGTTAGTCCTTTTTGTCCATTCATTTTGCCTAGGTACATTCATTAGAGGGGGGACTCATTGGAAGAGGTGACTCATTCACTGAACAGAATTTCATTAAGTACCTTTTATTTGCACTGCTCCTTTTAAGAGCTAAAGAAGATTCAAAAGATCTGTAAAACCTCATCTTTGCTCTCCAAGTGTAGTTCATAATCTAGGTAGGGTAGAAGAAGTGGCAGCAACAATATATTTCTTCCCTTAAGTTTCAGGGAACAAAACCAAGGGGTGGTAGAGCACATTGCATTGCTTAGGAAGAGGTATATCTAGTGTAAGTTTATAGAAGGTTACAGCAAGAAGAGCAGGCCATTCCCCTCATCTGACAGGGGAAAAATGGAAGCTGGAGAATGGAAATAACATTAAAACTCATGCAACCAGTTAATGACAAATCCAGGATAAATACATAAGTCTGCAAGTCTGGTCCTATGTTCCTTCCACTATTCTATCTCGGATTATAGCTTTGCCATGAACTGATTATGCAACCTTGGGCATGCTATTTCTTCTCTATATGCTTCAGTACAAATTAGGAATTAAATAAATGCTATGAAAGATACTCTTAAAAGAAAGCACACATATCTACATATGTATATTATATAGCGAGATAGACAGAGACAGAGAAACAGAGACAGAAACAAAGAGAGATAGAGACAGAGAAATGGAGACAGAGATAGACAAAGAGAGGAAGACAGAGAAATAGGGGAGAAACAGAGACAGAGAAGCAGTGACAATAAGAGGTTTTTTGGCATACATTCAGAGGACTCTCATGCTTAGGTGGCAGGAGACCCAGGAAAGAATAGTCAGACTGGTAGGAGGAAAAACAGGAGGCAACAACATCACAGAAACAAAGGAAAGAAAGAGTATCCAAGGGGAAGGGGTGATAGACAACATCTAAAGTTACTGAGACCTCAAGTAAGGTGAAGACTGAAAATTCTAATGAATTGATCAGTTAAGTAATCATTAGTCACCTGTAAAGAAATCATTAATCACTTGTAGAGAGCAGTTTTAGCTGAGCAGTTCCATCAGAAGCCAGATGATAAAAGATTGAGAATTGAGTAGGAGGTGAAGTGGAAACAAGCATAGACATTTTCTAGCAGTTTGGCAAGGAAAGGAAGAAGAGATCTAAGAAGATAACTTGATATGTAATAATAATCATGCTAATAATGATGATAATACCAGTTAGCATATTTCTAGGACTTTGAGATTACAAACCATTTTATCCTCACAACAGTGTGGGGAAGTAGGGGCTATTATTTTCCCATTTTACAAATGTAGAAGCAGGATAAGAAAAGTTAAGTGATTTGCCCAGGGTCACAAAGCCAGTAATTGAAGCAGAATCAGAACTCTAAACTTTCTCATTCCAAGTCCATATATCTTTGCCCACTATGTCCTTTAACTGACGCATATATGTGTATGTACATACACATGCATATTCAAAAACATAGATTTGAGTTTTGATTAAAACTGCCCTAAGACTTTTGCAATACGAATATGTGTATATGTATATGTGTATATATATATATATGTGCATCTATCTATCTATCTACCTACCTACCTATCTATCTATCTGTGGAGACAATATGACCAAAAATAAAATATGGATCACTTAGTAAGAGCAAAGGACAACCAAAAGACACCATATGTTTCATTATTATGTAGAGGACATGGAAAAGAATTGCACAATATGGACAGTTATAGTCTCCTATGGATGGTAGCCCACAGAGTTATCATACACAGCATTATTTTTTTAAAAGTGCTACTATCAGTTCATCCCAATACCACAAACCATTTAGTATCTTGCTATCTTAAAGCAACAAACCTTTCCTTAGCCCATATCTGCCACTGATTTGAGTGTAGACTTAAGTAACTAACTCTCCTCTTGGTGGCTTTATTTTCTCATATGGACAACAGGGGATACTAAATTATTTCCAGGCTTCTTCCAGATCTTAAAGTCTATGATTCTAGTGTTCTGCTCAATGTACCTGAGGACCTGGAATGTTATTAGATTAAAGCAGCATTGTGTATACACCCTCATCTACATCTGTTCTCAGTCCAGAAACACAAGGAGTTAGGGAATCACTATTAACCCGTAACTGACACCTAATTGATTTTTGACTTGTGTATTAGAGCTTACAAGTCTTAATTTAAAAATGAAGGTGCTGCTTAACCCATAACACCACACATGGGAAGTTACACATTCCATCTTTAAAAAAATAAAATAAAGCTTACATGTCGGCCTCCGTTTTTACTGATATTGGTCTACAATGTGGGGTCTGTTTAAATTTCAGGTCAGTATACTAGTGGACTTAATCACCTAGCAGTGAGAACCCCCAACATCCCTATTGTATTATGTGCTTCTCGGAGTCCTCAATGGAGAGTTCTCAGACCTGAAGTCACTTTGGGGTTGTTTTAATGAGGTAGCATTTGCTAAAGCATGACAGACAGAAATAATAAGTTACCATTTATGAGGAAAACCTCAGAACTGGAGCTGGAGCAGGCAGACAGCCAACAGAAATTGTTTCGTGGATGAAATATTTCCTAAAAATAGCTCTCCCAGCTCAGCCTAATGCAATTAAAGTTAGTGATGTACATAATATGAAAACTGGGAGCTCTTTCTGCTAATAACCACTGTGTAACTGAGGCAATCCATTTCGTTAATTTAATATACACTTTCATAGTCCCCTGATAATAGATGTATAATTAAAATGATATGCTTTGATAGGCTATTCTTTCTGAAATGAAATTTTGTAAGTTCAGGTCTTGAAAAAAATATTTTTTCTGTAATTATTATTCAGCGTACATTTGTTTTTTGAATCTGCCCTCTTCTGTTTCTCTTCTCCCCAACAAATTAAAACACTTCTTGAAACTCTAAACCACCTGACATTTGTATTGATAAAGATCTGCCCTGGGAAGGCTGGGACAATGGGGTGGTGGGAAGGTGAGCTATCAAGAGATCAAGAGATCAAGAGGTTACTGCTGAAGGAGGGCTATTTCTAAATTGAATTTGAATTCATTTAAGATTCAGACCCACTTATTTCCAAAGAGACTTGAAGTGACATATAGATTAAAACATAGCAGAAGACATTTCAATGTACAAAAGAACAGAGTTCCCTGGGAAGAGGACATTGTAAAGAAATAGACTCTCTACATAGCAAACTGGGTCAATACACAGTTGAAAATTTTGTCTTCTCATGTGATTATTTTCAGTTTAAATTGAGTTCAAGAGCAAAGTGATAGTGTATAGTGGAAAGACTGCTGGATTTGGCATTGAAGAACCCAGCTCTTCCCCTTATACCAAAATGACCTTGGATTTCTGTTTCTTCATCTTCAAGATAAGATGATCTTTTAATCTATCATCACATGATACTACAGCTCCTGTAGTCATCCCTTTATCCCTTTATTCAACAAATATTAGTCAAGCATTTTCTATATGAAGCTAAATTGGAGTTATCTGATGGAGAGTGGTTTTTTTGTTTTTGTTTTTGTTTTTCGTGGGGCAATGAGGGTTAAGTGACTTGCCCAGGGTCACACAGCTAGTAAGTGTCAAGTGTCTGAAGTCATATTTGAACTCAGGTCCCCCTGAATCCAAGACCCATGCTTTATCCACTGCACCACCTAGCTGCTACCTGATGGAGAACTTTAAATGGCAGTCTGAGGAGTTTATATTTTAGCAAAAGGATGTAGGGAAACAAAACAGATTTTTGAGCCTGAAAATGACATAGTCACTCCTGCCCTGCCCCTCCAGGTTTTTTTGTTGTTGTTGTTAGTTTTCTTTGTTTTTTTTTTCTTTTGTTTTGTTTTAGGATTAGATCTATGATTTCATCAGTGTGTGAGAAAATTGTTTTTACCAATGCAGAGCAGTATCTGTTCAGCATCTAAATCTTAGGAAATGCCCAGGAGGCAATGAGAGATTATATAGCTTGTCCAGGGTCACAAGGCCAGTATGTGGCAGAGGAGAATCTTGAACCCAGGTCTTCCTGACCCCATTGGAAACTTTGCTTTTCTACCTCTTACAAGATTATTTTGGCTGCTAGCTGAAGGATCTCAATGTGCCACTGAAATGGTTCTCATCAAAGTTACCAGTGATCTCTTTACTTTCCCAATTCAATGACTTTTCCTCAATCCTCATTCTCCTCAACCTCTCTGTATTGTTTGACATTGTCATTCACTTTCTCCTTGATACTCTTTTCTCTACAGGTTTTCTGGATCCCACTCCCTAGTGGTTCTCCTACCAATTGGACTGCTCCTTCTCAGTTTCCTTTAAGATTTATGATCATCCAGATAATACTCTCTTCTCTTCTCCCTTTACGCTATTACATTTGGTAATCTTACCAACTCCCATGGATTTAATTACCACCTCTAAGCTGAGAATTCTTAAAGATATCATCCTGGTCTAACCTTTCTGTTGACCTCCAATCTAGAGTCTCCAAATGCCTTTCCAACATCTCAAATTGGTTGTCCAGTAGACTTCTTAAACTCAATATGTCCACAATGAAACTTGTTAATTTTCCCTCTAAACCCTCCCCACTGTTATACCTTCCCTATTACTAGAGCGCAACATCATCCTCTCTGTTCCTCAGTCTTACGACTTAGGTGTCATCCTCAGTTCATGACTATCTCTCACCCCTGCTTTCCCCACCCAATCCATGGACAAGGTCTATCAGTTTTACCTTTTCACCTTTTATCCAATACACCCCCTTCTCTCCTCTCACACTGCCACCACTCCAGTGCAGGCCCTCATCACCTAATTCCAGGACTTTTGGATTAGCCAACTTTTGGTCCTCCCTGCCTAAAATCTCTCCTCATTCCAAATAATTCTGTATTCAGCCACCAAAGTTGTTTTCCTAATGTACCAAGTTTGACCATGTCACACATAAACCCCCTTCAAGAAACTCCCGTGTATCACCATTACCTCTAGGATTGAAAACAAAATCCTTTGTTTGACATGCAAAGCCCTTCAAAACCCAGTCCCCTTCCCACCTTTCCAGTCTTCTAATACCTTATTCTCTGTCCTATGCATTCTTTGATTCATCAATTCTGGCCTTCTGGCTATTACACAAATAGTAAATTCCATCTCTTGGCTCCAGGAATTTTCCCTAGTGATCTCCATGCCTGGAATGCTGTCATCTATAATTACTGGCTTCCCCACTTTCCTTTATGTCCCAAGTAAGAGCCCATCCTGTAGAGTAATTTTCCAACCTCTCAATTCTACGGCTACACCTCTCTTACTTATTCCCTATTTATCCTATGTGTAGCTTGTTTGTACATATTTATTTGCTTATTGTATTTCCTATTATTGTAAAATCCTGAGAGCAGGGACTGTCTTTTGCTTCTTTCGTATCCCCAGCTCTTAGCACAGTTCCTGGAATATAATAGACAAACATCAATAAATATTTATTGACTGATTTATTAGAAGGGGGAGTGATTAGATTCAAGGAGACCAATTTGGAGTGTATTGCAATAGTCAATTCAAGAAGGGATAAGGGCCTGAACCAGAGTGGTAGTCATATGACTAGAGAAAGGAGGACAGGTATCAGAGCTGTTGTTTCTTTTTTCCCAAAGAGGATCATGACATCAGGTGATGGTATGACTTGTACTAAATTGGATTTAAGTGAGGGAGGGCTATGTAAGGTCACCAACCTCACTCTCTCCTCCAGAGCCATCTGTGTCCAATGGCAAGACATACATCAGGATGACTAGAGATGGCCCTAGATTTTTTATGCCAATTAGGGTTAAGTGACTTGCTCAGGGTCACACAGTAAGTGCCAGAGGTGAGATTTAAGTCAGTTCCTCCCAACTTCAGGGTCAATGCTCTATCCCCTCTGCCACTTTGATGCCCTGATAGCAGAGTTATTGTTTTGATAGAATTGAAAAACTTGGAAGATGATTATATATAGGAGATGAAGAATGGAAGAAAAAGGTTTAAAGCCTGGGTCACTCAAAGAATGATGATGAGCTGAACAGGAAAAAGGCAAGTTTATAGGAGGGGCAAATTGAAAGAGGAAGATAATGAATATTGTTTGGAAAATGTTGGATTTGCAGTTCTAGTGGTACATCCATCTGGAGCTATGAAGTAGTCAAATGGTAAAGTGAGATTGAAGTTCAGGAAAGGGATTAGAACTGGAGATACAGATTTTTAAGTCATCTACAGGAGACTATAGTTAAGCCTATGGGAACAAATGAACTCAGCAAGGGAGAACAAAGAAAAAAGAAAAGAGAAGATGGGATAGACTTACATTGACCTCCATACTTATTTGCTTGCAAAAATATACTTCACTTGCAGTGTAGCCTAAGGGAATAATTCAAGAAGGTGGAGGAAAACCAGGAGAGAAGCCAAGAAGCCAAGGAAGTAGAAAGTTTTGAGGACTCTTAGGGTTCCAGTGATAACCTTGAAGGGTCAGGTTTTAGTACTGTTGCTCATCAACCCCAGACAGTGACTTTACCATTTATATCATCTGATAGATATCTATTTGCTTTTTAGCAAGTGACACTTACCAAGATGATATAGTAAAAAGTACTGTAACGATTGGAATAATGCCACCTGATGGAGATTTACTGTAGAAAAGCTCCACCATGAGGTGAAGGTCTCTGAGGGCAATACCATGTATCTTTTCTTTGGCGTCAGGAAGTGACATTTGCTTGTGGGAAGAAGAAGGGGGAGGCTGGTGTGCTGGCTGATTCTCTTTCGTGTGGACTCTGCCGGAGAGTGAAGATAGGAATTCTCTCTCCCTTTAATACATAGATGAATCTAGGCCTTTCTTTTTCTCTTCACCAAATTCTTATTCTCCTTAATAAATGCTTAAAAGTCTAACTCTTGCTAAAGCTAATAATTTATTGGCGACCACTCATTAGATATTTTAGACAGTATAGCTAGAATTTTAGCCTTAACAGTACTAACCACATTGTTCTAGCTATGGCCCTCAAAAGTCTAGGGCAGTCTGTCCCACAGTTATAACTGGTCCAAGGGAGAGTTGGCTGTAACTGGAGAAAACAATTGTAAAGAAAGGTAAACTCACAACTCCTGGTTAGAAGTCTTTTCTTAAGCCCATATTTGGCATTCCTTTCTGCTAAAGGGGTTCAAAAGGCTTGAAACTGTTTCCTCCCATGGGTGGTTTCTATATTTGTGTTCCTCTTTGCCCATGTATGACTTCCTTGAATTTCTTACTGTTCTCCGTTTGATAAATTATTTCCTATTGGTGTACTCTCTACAATGACATAGTGAATGAGTGGGTGAATGGTAACACTCCCTCTGAAGATGATTGCATCCCTCCATGCCACTCCCCCAACACTTGTTCTCATATATAGATGTAAGGATCTGTTTCCACAAGGCAATGCCAAGTCTATAGTCCTGTATTCCTAGACTACCTCCTGCCAGACTGCCTTCTTCTGAAATTCTTCCAAAGGTTTGGTTAATTTGATTGGGTAACTAATCATCTTTTCCTTCTTAATCTAATCAAAGAGGATCATACCTCATAAAGACAACTCAAGGCATAAACCATCTTGTTGACACTCTTAAAATTTCTTCATATCTTTACACTGATTAACTTACATTGCTGCAGGGATTCCATGGAAGGATGAAGGAATTTAGCTGTGATGAGATCACTGCAATTGATCTATCTATTCTGTAAATGCATCTGAAAGGATGCTGAGAGAACGGCTACAATATTCAAACCTTTTGATGCCAAGATCCATTGCTACACATATATTTCAAGGAGTTAAAAAATAGAAAGGCTCAATGTAAACCAGAATATTCATAACAATATTTATTGTAGTAGCAAAATACTGGAAACAAATTAGATAATCCTTGATTAGATAACAAATTGTGGCCCATGAATATAATGGAATATTGCTGTGAGGAGCAGTAATATTGAAAATACACAATGAGTATGAAGAATGCTTGAAGACATGGGAAGACATGAACTGATGGGAATGAGTAGAACCAGGAAAACAATTTACAGAATGATAGCATCAATAAAACGAAAGAATAAAAACATTGACAACAACAAAAATCAAAACTTAAGACTGCATAATTATAATTATGAAACTTGAAACCGAAGAAAATATTTTAGAAAGCACCTAACTCCCTTCTTTGCAGAAGTGGGGAGGGGGTGGTGGTGGTTTAGCGATAGAATCTAGAATAAACTGTATTTGATCTTTATGTTGGTTAGTTTTGTAAAAATGTTTCCCTCTTCCACTCCTTTTAAAAATTATTTAATATATGGGGTTGCTCTCAGGACGAGGAAGGGGGAGAAATGTATTGGAATGTGAATGTTAACTTAAAAAAACAAAATCTACATATATATATATATGCATACATACACATATATACACACAGGCACACTTATGAAAATGTATATATATTTATATTTTTTTTCTAGAAGGATCATTGCCTACCTTGTGAGCAATTTTACCTGAGTGTCTCAGTCAAAAGGCAGATTTTAGAGACTTAAGAATTCAATGATGGGTGAAAAAATTAAGGTAATTAGTATAAATACCTCTTTCTAGGAACTTGACTGTGAAAAGAAGAGACATATGGAAGTAGCTTGAGGGGATAGATAGTAAGATGAAATTAAGATTGTTCTTAAGATAGGCTATACCTGAAAGTGTTTGTGGGTAAGGAAGAAAGAGCCAGTAGATAACAAAGATTGAAGAGGGAGTGAGGATAGATTTGGAGGGGTTGATCAAGGGTCATGTTCCCAGATGAGATAGAAAGGAATGGGATAAAAGGCAAAATTAGAAGTGTAGGCTATTGTAAGGGGTTGACCAACTCTTACTCAGACACTGGAGCAGATGAAGACAGCAGTAAAGATTATTGATAGGGTTTTTGAAATGTGGCCTAGGAAAAAAGAGGGAGCTCTTATTAATAGTTTCGATTTGTTCAGTAAAGTTGGAAGTAAGGTCTTTGACTGAGAGGGAAGAGAAAAAAGTTGGAACAGTAGACTTGAAAAGAGAGCAAAATTTTGCAACTTCTTTGGGGAGTATTACAGGCAATCACTCAGTGAATAAATAAGAGGATTTATGTTCAGCAATAAGAAACCATCTGAGATTATATGACACAAATTTACAGTGTCGCTAAATGGAACAACTGTGCTGTTTCTTCCAGCAGCATTCAGTAGCATGCTAGAAGGAGCAGGAAAGGTGGGTATGGTAAGACATAGATGACAATGTGACAAAGATACAAGGGTTTAAAAGGTAGAAGGTGGTGTACTGTTGAACTGGTCAACTATAAGATCAAGAGTGTGAAGATAGTTGAATGTGAGGTCAGAGAAGGTATGGTTGTTTAGAACAGAGAACAGGTAGGAATAGGGGTATTGGAGTTGTGGGAAGTATGATAAGTAGATTTGAGAGGAGCAAGGAAAAGGAGTTAAAAAAAGGCAGAAGGTTATTTCCATATGAAAAAATGCTCTAAATCACTATTGATTAGAGAAATGCAAATTAAAATAATTCTGAGATACCACTTGAAACCCATCAGATTGGCTAATATGACAAAAAAGGAAAATAATTGATATTGGAGAAGCAGTGGGAAAATTGGAACACTAATGCATTGTTGGTGGAGCTGTGAACTGATCCAACCATTCTGGAGAGCAATCTGGAATTATGCCCAAAGGGCTATAAAGCTGTGCATACCCTTTGACCCAGTAATACCACTTTTGGGTCTTTTCCCCAAAGAAACCATGGAAAAGGGAAAAGGACCCACATGTACAAAAATATTTATAGCTGCTCTTTATGTGGTGGCAAGGAATTGGAAATCGAGGAGTTGCCCATCAATTGGGGAATAGCTGAACAAGTTGTGGTATATGAATGTAATGGAATTCTATTGTGCTGTAAGAAACAATGAGCAGGAGGAGTTCAGAGAAACCTGGAAGGACTTGCATGAACTGATGATGAGTGAGATGAGCAGAACCAGAAGAACATTGTACACAGTATCATCAACATTGTGTCTTGATCTACTGTGATGGACTAGATTCTTCTCACCAATGCAATGGTACAGAAGAGTTCCAGGACACCCATGATGGAAGGGGATCTCCAAATCCAGAAAACAAAAAGAACTGTAGAGTAGAGATGCTGATAGAACCATACTATTTCTTTTGCTTTTGGTGCTGTTGTTTTTCTATTTTGAGGTTTTTCCTCATTGCTCTGATTCTTCTCTTATAACATGACTAATGCAGAAATATATTTAATGTTATTATGTGTATATGTGTGTGTATATATATATATATATATATATATATATATATATATATATATATATATAAATTATATCAGATTACCTGCTGTCTAGGGGAGGGGGAGGGAGGGGAGGGAGGGAGAAAAATCTGAAATTGGAAAGCTTGTATGAACAAATGTTGAGAACTATTTTTACATGTAACTGGAAAAAAGTAAAATGCTTTTATCAGAAAAAAAAAAGAAAAGAAAAAGGCAGAAGGTTATAATCAGAGGGGGGATTTCAGAGTCCAGGATCATGAAGTCAGAACAGTTATGAGTCATGAGGAAAACAAAATTGTGGTCACCCATGTGCGGTGTTGAGTTGAAAAGAGTATATAGGTCAAGGGAGTTTAGAAGGTTCATTAAATGAGAAACTAGGTATTTGAGGGAACATTGGCATGTATGCTGAGATTCCCAAACATAAGGACAGGAGTTTGAAGGTGGAAAAAGAAACTGATCCTGATATTCAGCTCCTTGAGAAATAAATAATTGAGTCACCTGGGGGCTAATAGATTACTGAGAAGTGAAGATGTGAAAGTGAAGATGAAGGCTTCATATTCACAGATTGCTAATATAACATTGCAATCATTACTCTAAATAACTGGAAGATGTCACCTTTTAAGAAAGTATGTAATGTTGAAGAGTTCATAAGATTTCTACATCTTTACAGAATAGATTAGCATTCTTTAGGAATCTGCCATTCAATATGACTAAAATAATTAAGTATTAGAACTGGAAGGAGCCCTAAAAACCATTCAGGTCATCCATTCACATTGCATATTAAGAAACTTAAGTTCTGAGTGTGTCATGGAATTAAGTAATCAGGGAACACTCCCTTCTAAGAAAGCCCATTTCACTTTTTTGCAGAGCTCTGAAATAAATTAAGCGAAATCCCATTTAAAAAAATATTTATAAGTGGAGATGGATTTAGAAGAGATGGATTTTTTTAAAGAGCTGACAGTGATTAATGTGAAAGGTTGCATATAATGACCATAAAAATCTTGATTTTAACTTTAAGAAATTTCTTTAGAGATTCATGATTTTATCATTTTAGGTTGGTTGCATTCTTCTCTGATGCAGATCACTATTCCTCCATGCCTTAGCAGATATTTTCCTGAATTATTATGATAAAAAACTGTATGTTCTGTCCAGTATTCTGGTATTAAACCTCTCTGAACTTAGCAAGTTTGATCCTCAGACAACAGACATCAACAGCATTATTGGGTGAAAATTTAACTGAAAAAATAACTGAAAAAAAAGCAAGTCTATACCAGAGTGTTTCAGTCAGAATACAGATTTTAAAGGTTTCAGAATGTGATGATGAGTGAAGAAGTGGAGACGAGTAGAAATACCTCTTTCTAGGAGCTTATCTGTGAAAGGAAGAAAAGACATGGAAATAAACATATGAGAAATTAAAAAAATAATTTTACCTTTCCTATTTCCCTTTTTCTACTACCTCCACTTCAGGGGCCTTAATATGGCATGGAATTGATTGGTGGTTTTAGAAGGCTATACCAATAAACAAAACCAAGGTAGACTAGAAGTCAAGGAGTCATTTCAAGCTTGGCTCTGATATGATCATTTTCCATATGTGTAAAATTAAAACAATGATATTTGCACTATCACAATCTCATTTGACACCTCTCCCTCCCTCTTTCCCCCTCCTCTATTTCTCTTTATTTTGTAAATTGCTTTAAAAGTGGTGTTGCGGCGGGCATGGGGGGGCAGCTAGGTGGCACAGTGGATAGAACACCAGCGCTAGAGTCAGAAGGATTTGAGTTCAAATCCAACATCAGACACTTGACACTTATTAGCTGTGTGACCCTGGGCAAGTCACTTAACCCCAAATGCCTCACAAAAAAAAAAAAAAGTTGTGTTGGGGGTGGCAGGAAGAAGTGAATTAAGGCAGACATATTTAAAATACAGCCTCCTTTCTATTTCTCAAATTCCTCAATGAAATTGATTGATTCACCAAAAAAGATCACTCCAGAATCCAGGACAACGATCAAGATGATGCTGGATATAATTAAAACTCTACTCCCTCTGGAAGTCTATTCATTCAGTTCATTTCAGATCCATAAACATTTATTAAATGCCTACTAATTACATGCAAGGCAGTGTGTGAATTACACAGAGAAATAACCCTCATCCTCAAGGAGATTATATTCCCTTGGAGGTATAGAACTTGTAAACAAGTGATCGAACATAAAATCATTCATTATCAAAAAGCAGTGCTGGTTACATGGCTATTACAAATCATAATATTGTTTTTATGATAAAATGAAAATATTCATGAAGGTAACATTTCCTTAGCTAAGTGTGTAACTGATTAATGATGGTGATACAGTTCATGGTTCTGATGCAAATTACAAATGTAAACTTCTTATAAACAGATATAAAATTGCATATATATACATATGTATACATATAAACATACATATATATGCATATTTATATACACATATGTGTATGAAAAAATATAGTCTTAGAATTTAGCCTTTTTTATTATCTTTTTCATTTGAATAAGAATCTCAAGTTATCCTGGCTTTTTTACTCAGTGGTAAAAATTATTTTTAAGCTTATTCAGGCTAGAAGGAGGTTTCTCTGATTGAAAAACATTTCAAACTTTTTAAGTTCACATATGAAATGCCATTTATAAGACTACTCCCTTTCCTTTAATAAAAGCATAATTGGCCTATTTGACAGAAGTGTGTTCACACAATAGTAGTATTATTTATAATGCACTTATTCCATTTATAATCATTATTAAGAGAGATTACTATACCAATGAACAGGTCCTTTGGCATAATTTGCAAATTTATGTGACATTTCTCTCATTCTTGGTTGTCTATTACATGGAATTCTAGAACAATGAAGCTAGAAGGGACCTGAGGGTTTACTTAATATAGTGGCTCCTCACTTCTTGTCAACTCTCAACAAGTTTTCACAACTGACAAATGTTTTAGTACCAAAGTTTCATATTCCTTTCCAAGAGGAAGCCCAGAATAATAGGAAGGGTGTTGGAAAGAGAAGGAACTTTGAAGAACAGGAATAAAGGAATTGTAGGACAGGAAGAGAAGATGAACGACTCAAATGGCAAGAATGAGAACCGAGAGGCTTAAAGATCACGTACACTAATACCCTCACTTTGATGAGATCATATATTCATTTGAGTTGAGTTTAATTGAGTTGATCCATAAGTCAAGCAACCTAGGATTGAATCTTGGCTCAGATGTCTGCTCATTATCCTTATCTTAATAATAATATTTTCAACTCATGGGGTTTGTTGTAAGAAAAGAAATATAGGTCTCAAATTCCTATGAAAATATGAATTATTCTTAAAATTTATAAACTAAAACCCTTCAAACCTAAAGACTCTTATCTTCTCTATAAAGCAATGGTCTCAAACATTTGGTTATATTTATCATTTTACTTGTTTGTTGGTTCACTCACGGTGCATAGACCCCTAAGATATCAGCTGCTAAAGTCAGAGAAAGCCAGAATACCATGATGATACTGTTGAAGAATTGTTCCCAATATGTCACTCCCTCCTCCACTCCTCAGTAAACTCCAGTGGCTCCCTATTATGTCCCGGATCAAACATAATGTTCTCTGTTTGGCATGTATAGCTCTTCATAACCTTGTTTCTTTCTGGTCCCTGACTCTAGGCTTAACACCCTTGACTCTTCATATCTTTATACATTTGACTTCCATTTTTCCATCTTCTCTTACTTTGTTCCCCGCTATGGAGCCAATGATCAGCTATATTAACCTACTTGCATTTTGCCCAAATAGTGGCTCATTTCCTGACTCTACTTCTTTGTCCCAGCTGCTGCCCTTGTCTGGAATACTTTCCCTTACCTAGGAGTTAAGATCAATTATTTCTTCTCTTTTAGAATCAAAGACATCTAGCTCTTAGGAATGGAGGGAAGAGAGGGTATTCTTATAGTAAATATATGCTTTGGGGTAGAGGTTTGAAAAAGGACTTGAATTCCTCCCAACCCTCACCCCTTCAAGTAAAAATTCTCAAGATATAATAACTGGAAGGGATATTTGAGATCACTTGATACAACTGCTTGAGCATCTAGATGGCACAGTAGATAGAGTGCTGGACTTGGAATCAGGAAGACCATCCAGAGTTCAAATCTGGCCTCAGACACACAGCTGTGTAACCCTGGGCAAGTCACTTAACCCTTTTAGCCTCAGTTTCCTCTTTTGTAAAATAAGCTAGTGAAGGAAATGACAAATCACTCTAGTATTTCTGCCAAGAAAACCCCAAACAGGGTCATGAAGAGTCAGATATGACTGAAACTATTCAACAACAACAACAACAACAACAAAAAATCACCACCAACAACAAAGAAATAACACAAGACCTGCATTTTGTAATGTAGAAGACAAAGACCCTGTGTTAGTGTTAGAAGAAGAATTGGAACATAAGTCTTTGAATTTCTACTTAGGCCATTATGTGGGTAGGATATGGGGGTGGACATGGCAGTAGCTACCTACCACTTACATGTTCATCACTCTAGTTCAGGCCCTCATCCCCTCTTGTCTGAACTATTGCAATAGCAATTGTAATTGGCATCCCTGACTCAAGTTTTTCTCTGCTCTAAAATATCCTCCACAAAGCTACCATTGATGTCCTAAAATTGTGGCTCTTACCTTGTTACCTCTAGGTTCAATAAGATCCAGTGTACTACCTTTTTCCTAAAGGAATAAACACAAATTCCTCTGTTTTTCTTTGAGAGTCCTTTGGATTCTGGCTTGAACCATTGTTTCCAATCTTATTCCATATTAGTCCCCTGAATGCACTCCAGTCCAGCTGAACTGGCTTTTGTGCTGTCCATATAAGTGGTGATCATCTTCCCAGATCTGTGCCTTTGCAGGTACTATTTTCCATGCGGAGTATTTACTGCTCCCTCTACTCCTTGGAATCCCTCCCTACCTCAATCCCAATGTCAGTTTAAGCATCACCTATGATATAAGGCCTTTCCTTCTCCCACCATCTAGTGTCCACAACCCATTAAAATTACCTTAAATTTCCAATGCTTTGATACATATAACCACCACATACATATATATGTGTGTGTATATTCTTATACTTATGTGTATGTGTGCACAAACACACTTATCTCTTTGTCTATCAGCTGGTAGAACAGTGGGCTAGCTAGGAGATGGCACAGTGGATAGAGTACTAGGCCTGGAGTCAGAAAGATCTTAGTTCAAATCTGGCATCAGACATTTATCAGCTAGCTTCATGACCCTCAGCAAGTCAGTCATTTAACCTCTGCCTCGGTTTCCTCTTTGTAAAATGGAGATAATAGCATCTATCTTTCAGGGTTGTTGTGAGAATCAAATCAGATATTTTTTTAAAGTGCTTAGCTTAGTACTTGACACATAGTAGGTGCTATATAAAGTCTCATTCTCTATCTCTTATCTATCTGTCTATTTACTTTGTGCTCTTGTTTTCTTTCCTGATAATATGTAAATTCTTTGATAGTAGGATCTCCTGCATTTTTGTCTTTGGGTCCCCAGGTGCCAGCACAGTGCCTGATTCATGATTTGTAAATGCTTGGTAATTGAGTAAATTATGAGAGAATAGGGAGGGAAGAGTTTATCTGAAACAGGCAAAAATAAAACTGTGATTTGAGGTGTATACAAATGTGCTTTGAATTAGGTGTGGTGGCCAGTACAATACTATAAAGCAGACACAAACAGTTCAGTTATTGTTCCATTTTCATTTCATGAATATTGGCTGTTAATTGAGTATCATTTGTCAGATTAGTGGATGCTCCATTATTTCTATTTGATGTTTTTTTCTTTGCCTTCTCATCAAAATCTCTCTGTGAATCATGGTCAATGAAGGCAATATTTCCCAGAGAAACAAAGGTAATGAAATGGGAAATTCTGAGATCCAGGAGAAGGGGATTTTAGTGAAATTGAACTTTTTTTTAAACTCAGAGACTTTACAACTAGAGATTCAAATGTATGATATTTGAAACTAAAGGCCAAAATTCAATAACTGACAGAGTGGTCTTACTGGTAAAATATATAAATAATATCTTTACATTCAAAGTATTGAATAAACATTGAGGAGGCAGGTTTATGAGCACTAAAATATGGAGAGATGTTTAGTAAAATGCATGCCCTCATTTTATGCCAAAATCACTAAATCAATCAATTCATGACAGTTGATTAAGTACCTACTATATGCCAGGTCTGTTCTCAGCACTGAAGATATAATTACCATTAAGGAAACAATTCCTATTCTCAAGGAGCTTACTTTCTAATTGGGAAGACGAATTCACATCTCAGTGTATAGAGAACAAATTTAAAGAGAGTAAATATGAATAAATATGAGGTAACTGAATACAAGCAAATTGCATGGCACTCGGAAAGGGAGGGATTTGGAAAGGTTTTGTATTACAGGTAGTGCTTGAAAACTGAGGAAAAAAGAGGGATTATGTGAGACAGAGGTAAGGTCATTCCACTCATGGGAAATGGCTTGGTAAAGGCATTTTCCCAGAGATAGGACATGGAGTGCTGACCCTAATGAACAAGAAGACTTGGTGTGGCTGAATCACAGAGTGTGGGAAGGGGAGTAATGCCCAATGACCCTGGAAAGATAAGTTGATTCCAGATTGCAGTAGACTTTAAAAGAGGAGTTTATATTTTATGCTAGAGGCATAGGGAGCCACAAGAGTTTATTGAGTAGGGAAGTGGCATGGTGAGTGTTTCACTTAAGGCAAAACATTTTGGAACTTGTATAGAGGGTGAATCAGAGTGGAGTCTTTGTCTATATACTTTTCAAACTTTGATTTTATCAAGTGATCTCCTCATATTATAAATTTCCTTGATAATATCTTTTTTTTTTTTTTACGGGGCAATGGGGGTTAAGTGACTTGCCCAGGGTCACACAGCTGGTAAGTGTCAAGTGTCTGAGGCCGGATTTGAACTCAGGTACTCCTGAATCCAGGGCCGGTGCTTTATCCACGGCGCCACCTAGCCGCCCCCTTGATAATATCTTTTATTCCTGCTCTTCAAAGTTTTACACTGTTTATATATTGCACTCTGGCCACACTGACCATACCTCTCCCCTTTACACTCTTTATGATATTGATTTCTAATTCTTTGGAAACTGTTGGATCCCTTGTCTCAGTTCCTGCTATGCACCAAAAATGACAAAAATAATTTTAATACCATTTCTATAAAAGAAAGGAAAATGGGGCAGCTAGGTGGTGCAGTGGATAAAGCACCAGCCCTGGATTCAGGAGAACCTGAGTTTAAATCCAGCCTCAGACACTTGACACTTAATAGCTCTGTGACCCTGGGCAAGTCACTTAACCCTCATTGCCCTGCCAAAAAAATGAAAGAGAGAAAGAGAGAGAGAGAGAGAGAGAGAGAGAGAGAGAGAGAGAGAGAGAGAGAGAAAGAAAATGGCATCTGTTTGATAGCTTGGTATCTGGATGTGTTAGAAAGTCATTCAAGTAAACATTTATTAAGCATGTTCTATTTGTCAAGCCCTGTGCTAAGCTCTGGAGATAAAAAGAAAGATAAAAAAAAAAAAACAGTCCTCATTTTCAAGGAGCTCACAGTCTATCTAAGTCATACTACCTGGCACACAGAAAGTGTTCCATGATTTTTGTTGGGTAATTGATTGATTGTCTATGCTGATTGAAACAGATAATAATGCTCCATTTTCTTTCATCCTGGGAAAGCAAATTATAACCTTCTATCATAAATTCATGGGTTTTAGAGCATAGACCTTAGAAATCACCTAGACCATTCACTTCACTTTACAATGAGGAAAACAGTCTTTGAGAGGGTGTCTTGCCTATTATCACATAATTAGTAAATGGCAGACCGGACATTTGAATCCAGGCTTTCTATATCTGAGATGTGTTCTTTACAGCATGACTTAGAGGTGTGTGTGTGTGTGTGTGTGTGTGTGTGTGTGTGTGTGTGTTTTAAAAACACAGGATAAAACAGAAAAGAAGCCAGCTGGAATTATAGGCAAGCAAGAAAGCTTTGAAAGCTACATGTTGAATTTATTATGCACTTCAACAACAACAAAAAAAGAACAAACAGGTACATAATTAAGTTTCATGTACTATCTTCTGTTCTACAGTATAGATGGAATGGCTCATTTTATTTGAGGTTAGTTAGGTTCCAAATAATAAGAAAAAGTAATGGTAAAAAAATAAATAAACAAAACAAATTATCTCTCATATTGCAGTCCAAGGCCTTTGTTTTCATCCATTGCTCAGGAATCCACAAGAATTGTCTAGAATGTACTTTTAAAAAATTTCTTCTCTGATTTTGGGAAATTGTAGGAGCTCTATTAACAATGTGCATTGCTTTGCTAACTGTTCATCCCAGAGGCTCACAGCTGGCTAGAATACACAAAATGTGCTGAGCAAGCTTGCCACGTGTGCATTGCTCCCGGCAGGCTAGCCCAGTAACTTATAGCTTCTTCCTTGCTGTCTCAGCAGTCCAAGAGGGGCTATTTCACAATTGGAATTTGCATTACGATTATCTTATTACTAATCCACATCCTAGGGGTCTCCTTTAAATCAGTCTCTTCAGAAACCCCAGGTTCCTTTGGACCTACCTGGAAAACTTACTCTAGACAATAAAGTACAGTTGATTATGCATTATAGAATCATTCATTCACCCAATGGTTGAACACTTATTTCTGGCAAGACACTGAATTAATTGCAAAGTGTCTTACTTTTAGGCCATATTCTCAATTATTCTGTTTTGTAACCATGAGGAAACTGAGGCACTATTTAGGAAAGATCTATGTCACAGAGCACTATTATTTCATTTGTGATTGTAAAGCCAGTGTTTTCTATATGAAAGTGGTTCACTATTTTGTCAAAGAAGGTTTTTTTCAGGACATGTGAGAGCATTTGCTTGATATAGTTTTAAAATTCCAATGTATTTTATTACTGAGTGTGTAACTGAAAGCCAGAAAATATGGGTTCTAGTTCTGCAACTGGCTAGCTGTGTGGCATTCAGCAAATCACACAACTTCTCTGAGACTTAGCTTTCTTCTCTGGAACAGGAGATTGACTAGATGATGACTGAAATTGCTTCCAGCTGTGACATTCTATTATACTATGTTCTAAGGCCCCTTCTCTCTATATTCCATATTCTAACACTGGTGGCCATATTACATTAAGCTTTTGCCATAAATAATCTCTTATCTTCTCTAGCACCTAGCACTGAACAAATGAATGGATTTCAAATAAACTACATTGTACTGGGGTACTACTATAATTTGTCATAAAATGAAATCCTTGCCCATAAAAGATGTTTATTAAATGTCTGATGAATTGAAAGTTACAACATATCATTGAGAAAATTAATTTAGAATTCTGAGAAAAAACTAAAACCAAATCTGTGACAGTGTCACAAGTAGTAGAAATACTAATATATTGCAGAAACTATACGTACTTAGTAGAACTTTTCTATAAGGAATTGTGGAGGGGGTGGTGTTAAAATGTCCAAGCATGGTGAAGAATCATCATTATCACTAAATATTTATTTAATGCCTCTTAGTACATGAAACTTTAGGATCTTTACCTAGCATACAGAATAAAGTAAGGGTCATCTCACATGTCATTCCAAGTCTTCACTCACTCCTTTAAGGAAAATGGAGAGGAGTCAGTAACAATCACCTATGGGTACATATTGTATCAGCTAAATTGGGTCAGATTAAAAAAGGACTGATTTAGAAAACCAGATATTAACATGATCTTTGTTTTACTATATTTTTATTTATTTGCTAGGCATTTCCCAATGACTCTTTAATCTGGTTTGGATTAGGTCTAATACCTCTGAGCTATCCTATTTGTCCTAGATAAGGTCATTATCAAAGGGATTACCAGGGCTAGCCTTTAAAACTGTTTTCTTCCTGAGTTCTAGACTCTTAGCAATCTGGTTCCCCAGAACACTTGGGGTGGGAATGAATGGATGCTTGGGAGAATGAGGGGGTAAGAGCTTTTGTAATAGAGTACTGGAATGGGAACTGGAATATCTAGGTTTTAGTACCTGCTTTGGGGGCAAATTAATCAACTTTTGTGAAGTTTAGGGTGCTTATTTTAAAGGAATAACTTGAAGTAGATGACTTCTAAAGTCCCTTACCTCAACCAACAAACCAACCAATTAACCAATCAATGGGAATTTATTAAACACTTGTTATGTATCAGGTTCTGTGTCTTGTGCAGGATCTAAAATTCAAGTTCGACCATTCTGTTCTGTGTTGACATTAGTGATCTCATCCAATCCATTTCCTTCAACTAATGCCACTCTCTAAATGACCTATATGTCTCCCACTCTAATCAATGACCTAGGATTTCCAAATGCCTAAAGGAAAACAAAAACAAAATATTTTCCCTCAATCTCAACATACCTAAAACAGAATTCACTTACCCCCTTAATCTAGATGAGGGCAGCTAGGTGGCACAGTGGATAGAATTTCAAGCTTGGAGTCAGAAAGACATCTTCCTGAGTACAATTAGCCTCAGACACTTAGTAGCTATATGACCCCAGGCAAATCATATCATCTTGTTTGTCTCAGTTTCCTCATTTGTAAAATGAGATGGAGAAGGAGAAGACAAATCATTCCAGTATCTCTCCCAAGAAAATCCAAATGGAGTCACAGAGTCGGACATAACTGAAAATAATTGAACAACAATAATTAAATCTAGATGTTCTTATTTCTATCAATGACATTTTCATTTTCCAAATGACTCATGCTTGCCATGTCAGAGTGACCTTTAATTAGTACCTCTCCATTATCTCAGATTTAAAATTAGTTATTAAATCCTGTCAATTTTTACCTCTATTATATCTTTTATCCCAGGCCCATTTTTACCATTCCTGTTGCCACTGTGAAAGTTCAGAATCTTCTCACCTCTTACCTATGCTATTTCAAGAGCCATTAAAAAGGTTTCCTTATATCCAATACATCCCTACACTGCTTCTAGATTTGTCTTCCCGGTACAAAGGCTTCTATTTGTCACTCTAATCCTCTTTTCATTGGCTCCCCATTTGCTTATACTACAAAGACAAAACCCCTATAACTTGTCATTAAAGACCTTCTAACAACCTTGTTTCAAATTGCACATCCAGCCAAATCCCTGGTCAATCCCTTCATTCACACATACTTAAATTAACCAATCAAAAACATTTGCTAAGTGCTTATTGTATTACTATGTGATTAGTATATCACCCTGCTGAATTGAATGATTTGCATGCCTTCCTCTTAGCCTTTGTTATCACTGTTTCCATGCCAGATATGTTCTTCCCTATCCAAACTATTAATATCCTACCTATCCCTAATGGTTTATGCTGTGGGTTTCCCAAACACCTCAACCTTATCTCCAAGAATTGCATAAAGGAAAACTGGGTTGATCAAAATACTTTATTGAGACTAGACTAGGATGAAATGATTAAAATACATAGAGCACTTTCCAAGACACTCTTCTTTCTCCTCTTCCTTTTGCCTTCCTTCTTCCACTCTTATCCTTCCACTTCTCCTGGTTTTCCCCTCCTTTTTCTCTTCTTCCTCTTCCTCCTTCTCTTCTTCCCGTCCCCCTCTTTCCCCTCTCCCTCATAGTCTCCTTCTTCTTGTTCTTCTCCTCTTTCCCTCATCCTTCTCCTTATCTTATTGTCATTCCCTCCTCCTCATCTTTCCCACTTTCCTCTTTCCTTTCTCCTTCTCCTACTCCTTTCTTTTCTTCCTTTTCTTTTTCTCCTTCCCCTTGTCTTTTCTTTCTCCTCTTCTTTCCCCTCCTCCTCCTGTTCCTCCTACTTTAGTTCTATTCAGCTTGTTCTTCCCCTTCTCCTTCTCTTCCTCCACTTTAAAGTAATTGGTAGAGAAGTTTACTGTATAGTTTAAATTCTTCTCTCCCTAAGAGTACAGGACATTACGTTCATTAAGTACCATTAATCCCTTTCCCCATTCCCATGACCTAGATATTATTCTTCCTTTTCTCCCACATAGGTAGCATTTAGCCATCATTTTTGAATGTTCTACCTAGGTTAGGATTTACCCTTAATATAATATCTTTAGCATATATGTCCACTGTCTTTCACATGACCATTCAAACACTAGTTAGTAAAATCCTCTATCAATTGATCAATAAGTACTCATTAAGTGCCTACCATAGGCACCATGCTAGGCATTTCCAATACAATACAATGAATGAAACAACCCCTATTCAAAAGGGGCTTATATTTTTATCCTGGTAAGGATCTCAACTTGTATATTGATACCTCAGTTAATCATTGTGTTACCTCAGACCATTTATTGCTGATTTGTTCCTCCTGTGGTCTTCTGGGATATTCTCATCACTTTTTCTCATTTTCAATGAATCTGAACAAATTTATAGGTCTAATTCCTGTTGTATATCCTTCTATATTTCTTAGGAGAAATAAATCTGATAGGAAGATCTATGTGAAATGATGCAGAATGAAGTAAGCAGAAAAGAAAACAAGACACAATTTGTCCACACTGATGCAAAAAAAGAAAGAAAAAAGACAATGAGAAAGAAAAGAAAGAAAGAAAGAAAGAAAGAAAGAAAGAAAGAAAGAAAGAAAGAAAGAAAGGAAGGAAGGAAGGAAGGAAGAGAGGAAAGGAAGGAAGAAAGGAAGGAAGGAAAGAAGGAAGGAAGGAAAGAAGGAAGGAAGGAAGGAAGGAAGGAAGGAAGGAAGGAAGGAAGGAAGGAAGGAAGGAAGGAAGGAAGGAAGGAGGGAGGGAGGGAGGGAGGGAGGGAGGGAGGGAGGGAGGGAGGGAAGGAAGGAAGGAAGGAAGGAAGGAAGGAAGGAAGGAAGGAAGGAAGGAAGGAAGGAAGGAAGGAAGGAAGGAAGGAAGGAAGGAAGGAAGGAAGGAAGGAAGGAAGGAAGGAAGGAAGGAAGGAATCTTAATGGGTTTGTATTACTCATAATGATAAAGCTTGTCCCCAGAGAAGAGTAAAGAAATAGTACCTCCTTCCCCTCTTTATAGATAGGAGAAACTATAGGTATGGAATACTGCAAATACTTTCAGACTTGCTTGGTGTGTTTGTTGGTTTTGTAGAATTTGTTTCTAATTCTTTATATTTCAAAATCTTTGTTGCAAGAAATGGTTTCCTGGGAAGGAAAGAGGAAGAGATACATAGAGAAATGAAGATGCTGCAAAAACAAAATATATCAATAAAATATAATTAAAATATATTAAATGTTTGACCCATATAATAAAGGTATACATTCTTTAATTATTGTAAAACTGAAGCTAGTGAGGTAATTTCTATATTAATATTATACCCTATCCTTGGTCCTGAATAGGCTCCTATGCACCTCTTTCTATTATTATTGCTCTTATAAATATTAAACATTTTAGCTCCCAGAAAAGAAGTGTGGATGCCACCTCCTCCAGGAATCTTTCTTAGATTCTCCAATTTGGAAGCTATATTTCCCTTATATGATCACATGATATTTTATTACTTCATATGACCACATAGCAATTTATATGCACTTTGATTCTAATCTTATTATATTTATCTGTATATATAATACCCCAAGGTCCTCTCAAATATAGAACCCAGAAAAACAATGAAATGTTTACAATTACTCAACACTTACTCAAAACCACATTTTCTTAGCCCCTAACAATCTACGATTTTTACCAAGACCTAAAGAACACATTTAACTCAAAGCTATTAATCAAACAACATGGCAAATTAATTGACAAGATCCCTCCATGAATACATGGGATACCCTGTCATCTAGATTAACACAACACTGGTGGAGAGGGACATCTGAAAATATAGATAGCCAAGAACATGTATGAAAGGGTAAAAGGCAAGTCATACATGTAGTTAGTGCAACATGTGGAGGGCACACATATAGTGGCAGATGGGGCTAGGGCAGTTCACCCCTCCAGTGCTATAGTGATGGTAAAACCTTCTGGTAATGTCACTGAGCCTCACTTTGCTGCTCATTGCCAATCACCATTGACCTCATGATTGCTGAATTGTTCTCTGTTACTATACTGCTGGCTCAGCAGACCATGGGCTATCTGCTGATCTTTGCTGGAATTTGCTGGAGTGCAGCAGCTTGTTAGCTTCTCTCAGGAAAGAAGGAGCTAATGCTCTTTTTTTTGGATAATGTTCTTTTAATGAACAGTCCACAGCTATCTAAGCACCTAACAAAAGCTAGCACAATGCCCTCAAGATAAGATTTTCTTTGTTTCCACTACTTTTTTCTTGGTGCTAATCTGAAGTGTTGACTCCAAAACAGCTACCACTTTGGGGGTTAGAAAATTCTTTTCCAGTCCTAAATTCCCCATTGTCATTATTTGTTTCTGAATTTCATTTTGGGGATACCCCCAAAAAGCTCACAGAAATTCTATGGGGCCTGGGGTGATGAGGTTCCCCTTACTCCAATTATACTTCTTGATTGGCTTGCAAATGAATCTGGGGGCAAGAACAAATAACTCCACTCAACAAGCAGGGCCATTAGCCTAAATCCTCTTCCAAATTCCTTGTTTTATATTGTAGAACTGCCTTCAATAAAATTGTTGACTTAGCATTGCATTCTGGCCTGCACAATAATCATAGCTAACATTTATATAGTACCTACTACGTGTCAGCTAACAACACCAAGTAAAGAGGAGTTCTCCTCTAGCCAGCACCACTATCCATACATAGAACCATAGGTTACAACAAATGAAGGAAAATGGAATGCTGTGGATAAGTTCACTCACCTTGTCAGTATACTTTCCAGGGATGTACACACAGATGATGAGGTTGATGCACACATTACCAGAACTAGCTCAGTGTTTGGGATGCTCCAAAGGAAAGTGTGAGAGAGAAGAGGTATTAGGCTGCCTACCAAACTGAAGATCTACAGAGCCATGCTGCTGACCTCATTGTTTGTATGCTTGGGAAATCTGGACAGTATCCAGAGCCATGCCAGGAAAATGATCACTTCCATTTGAATTGTCTTAGGAAGATTCTGAAGCTCACCTGGCAAGATAAGGAACCAGACACTGAGTTCCTTTTTTAAGCTGATTGCAAGCATTAAAACTCCGATGGGATGGCCATGTTGTTTGAATGCCAAAGGTATGTTTACCTAAAAGACTATTTTATAGAAAACTCACAAAAGGCAAGCACTCTCATGGAGGTCAGAAGAAGAAATAGAAGGACACTTTCAAGCTCTCTCTGAAGAACTTTGGAATCTATTCTGAGACATGGGAGACATTGGCACAGGACCACACAGCATAGTGAGTGAGCCAGCATCAGATAAGGCACCGTGTTCTATGAGCAAAGCAGAATTGCAGTAGTTCAAAAGAAACGTGAGATGCACAAATTTAGAGACATCTCCACTCCAGATGTTCATATGGATTACTTGTGCCCCACCTATGGTTGAGCCTTCTGAGCTCATATTGGTCTGATCAGTCACAGTTGGACACACTATAACTTAACCTCAACATACTGAGGTCATCATGGTCCTCTTAGAAAATGAAGGATGACAACCAACCAATTACGTGTCAGGCATTGTGCTAAGTGCTTTAAAAAATTTCATTTCATTTTCACAACCCTGAGAGATAAATGCTAATTGTTATCCCCACTTTACAGTTGAAGAAACTGAGGGAAACAGAGGGTAAGTGATTAGCCCAGTGTCACACAGCTAGTAAGTGTCTATGACTGAATTTGAACTATCTCTCCTTCCTGACACTAGGCCCTGGGTTCTCTATCACTTGCACCACTCAGCTGCTTTTAGTATAGAGAGAAAACAAAGCTTCATTGTCCCTCTATATATGTACATTTCTTATCTGTCCCTTTGTTGTTGTTGTTCAGCATGTGACTCTTTGTGTCCTCATTTGGGGTTTCTTGGCAAAGATATGAGAGTGGTTTGTTATTTCCTTCTCTAACTCCTTTTACAGATGAGGAAACCAAGGCAAACAGGGTTAAATGATTTGCTCAGGTCACTTGGTAAAGTAATGGAATTTGACAGACTGATTGGGATGGGCCACACCTGGCCTGCCCTGAGTGACCTGTACTGCTGATTTCAGTAGGAGAAACCACTCTCAGATCGAGTTTGAAGGACCTCCCCTTTTGGGGGAGGGAGAGTAAATGCTTGCTGAGAGGAGCACACTTTCCTTTCCAGTGGTGTGAGCTGCAGGAGTGGACAGATGGAGGTTCTTTCTTGGCAATTTGTCCTGTGGGTCCTGACTGCAAAGCTGTTTCCCATTGAAGCTATAGACCCCAGGTGGTGAGTTAACATAGGAGCCCTGCTCTTTTGAATTAGCTGAACTGGAAGCAAGTTTGGGGATTGTATAGATTTAGGTTAGAGTTAGGGGGATTATCCATTTTTCTTTTTCCTGTTCCCTTGTCTTTGATTTTATTAATTTTACCTTTGCCGTTTATTTTATTCCTATTAACAAAACCTGATTCATTTGTGGAAAAGAGGATGTTAGGCTCCTTTCTTATTGGCCTGGGAGAAATATCTAAAAAGGCAGTTCAGAGGGGAGGGAGCTTTGGACCTAGAGGTCCCTCATTATTTCCAGGACACCAACATTACAGTGAGCTACTCAATTAACTCTCCCTATATTAATTTTGGCCCCCCCACATCACATAGCTAGTAAGTATCTGAGGCCAGATTTGAACTCAAGTAGTCGAGGGACTGCAGGCCTTGCCCTCTATCCACTGCTATCACCTAGCTGCCCTATCTATCCCTACTAGTCTCTAATATCCTTGGGATCTGGGCACTGGGTTCTGTTTATCTTTGTATCCCCAGTGAACACAAGGAGTTAATTGTTTATTGAATGAATAAATGGAAGTAAACCTCATTCCTATAAATAAGTTAATAGAAACATTGATTTCTGAAACCCTGGATTACATATTACTAAACTTTATCTTACAAGATAGCCAGTTTTATCATAGAAACTTTAAGTTGCCAAATCTTGCTTTAGAAAGTTGAATAAATTTTTAATCTAAGTCTAATTGCAAGTGAACTTGATAGACTCACACTGATCCAGAAGAAGAAGGGAGTAGTGTCAGGGATAGTGTTCATTTCTCATTAGCAGCATCCCTGTCAGGTCTGGTGCAATCATGGATAGCCCCTATTCCTGAGGAAGGAACACAGGATGTTTATATTAGTCTGAGATTTGGGTGAATATGGTAAGACTATTTCCTTTTTCTTTGTTTGTTTTTGTTGTCTATGGTAAGATTATAATGAATTGTATAGGTTTAACAAAACAAGACCAACAGCAAATATATAGGGAGTCTTATAATTTCCCTGCTACGTATACCACATTCTATCATCTTCCTTTCTGATACTATAGGATGAGTGTCTCATACAGGAGAAAGAGAAAGAATGACAGATCTGGATGGATGATGATAGATAGATAGATAGATGATGGGTGGGTGGGTGGGTAGGTAGACAGGCAGATGCAAATTCATATAAATAGTATACACAGATTTCTATATCTGATAAGTGGAAATTATTAGCATCTACTTAGGCAGCTAGATGGTACAATGGATAGAGCACCCAGGGTCTGGCGTCAGAAAGACTTGAACTCAAATCTGGCCTCAAGAACTTTCTAGCTGTGTGACCCTGAGCAAGTTATTTAACCTCTGTGTCTGTTTCCTCATCTACAAATGGGGATAATAATAGAATCTACCTCCCAGGGTGGTGGTTGTGAGGTTAAAATGTAAATTTGTAAAGTGATTTGCAAACCTTAATATGCTACATGAATGCTAGTTATTGTTAATGTTATTCAGAACAAAATTAGTTCTTGCTTTAGACTCCATTTTAATTCCCAAAGCTTTCATCCTCTAAGTAAATATGTTAACTTTTGAATAGTTTAGTAGGAAGATTATATAATCTCTTGTCTCTTTGTATACAATTCACATCTCTTCTTATTCTTTGGGCTTCTGATTTTCCTCCAAATTAACATCATTGACAGAATTAATTAAGAAATATCACTTTTTACTTTATACCCAACTAGACAAAGGCACAAACTTCTCCATGATGAATGATATTTGATCTAACTTTAAGAATATTTATGAGATTGCCATAGAAAATTGATCCTAACTACACTAAAAGCTACTTGTCATCATTAAAATAAGGCATATTTCTATAGAATTTGTTGTTTAGAGAAAACACATAAAATACAGCTATAATACTTTTAATAAAACATATTTTTTCTTTATTCTGGGACACTGGTAAAAAAAAAAGACCCAGAACATTACATTAAATATATTTACTTGTATATATACACCTAAACATGTATATACATATAAAAGCATATATATACAAACACATATGTCTATTCACAAATACACATTATACATGCATACATTGCGGTATAATTGTGTATAAACATGTGATGGATATATATGTGAATAAAATATACATGCAACCATTTCTATAAATAAGCACACATGTGTGAACATGTGTATATCTAAGGGCATATGTTTGCAGGTACATATAAAACGTACACAAACACGTATGTTCAGTACACAGATGGACATGCATAGACATGAAAACATGTGTGTTTGTAAATGCTTGTGCATATACATTTATTTTCACAAACACATATTACATATTAAGCCTATGCACATATACAATATATGCTTATAAAAATATACTTACACATATGTTCATATACAAAACACAAAGTAATACAAACATAAATATACATAGAAACAAGTGTGTACATGTGTGTATATGTATACATGTATAAACATACACACATAAATATATACAAATAGATAAGTGCAAAACACAAACACATATACCTATATAAAACACATTCTACAAAACAATGTCTAAACAGTTATGTGTCTAACACATAATACACACAGCTATATACATAAACACATGCATATAAATAAGTACATGCATATGCATGTATAAACATAAATAAGCACAAATCTACATATACACACAACTCTACATACAAAGAACATACATGTATGTGTCATGATAATACATAGGCACAAATTCATAGTGATGTAACTATAAACAAGTGTGACAGAATAATTATTAATAATGGACTTTTTGGGGACACAGGGACACCCCACTGGAAGGTTTAGCTCAAAAATTCTGCTAATCTCTTTTGGGACCAGCCTAGGAGACCCATGGGTTGATCAATAGAAATAGAAACTTATTTACTGACTAACTCAGTAGAAGGCGATAGAAACCACACCTACCTGAAAGCCTTTGCCCTTAAAGGGTCAGTCTTTCACTAGACCCTGAGGTCAGCAAGGTACAGCTCATTTTAATATGGATCACCCTCAGGTCATGTCAACCAATGGAATTGAATGATGCTAGCCAATTAGCATTGAGCAATGTGTAAGAGCCACCCCTAGGGAAGGAGAAACTGGGGTGGACCACAGGAGGCATGCTTTCCCTGTAGAGACTCAAGAGAGCCAGGGACCCACTTGAGCTAGCCACTAACTCTCCTCTCACGATTGGAAAAATGTGCTAGGTATGTAACTAGTAGGGAAGTGAGGCAGACACATGGTCAACTCTTTACTAATATTTAATATGATTTAATAAATTCTTACTACCTAAATGGGTGCAATAGCCATTAATTTATAAGTAGCAATATCTTAGAAACCCCAGCCGAGTTCCCCGATAATTTAGAATAGAGACAGGCTGACCCCCAATATTTCAAATGACACAAGTATATGAAAATATAAGTAAGCATATATATATATATACACACACAGCAACACATATATACACATAGCACATAAATGCAAATGCTTACATATACAGAAACACACACTCAAACACACACACACACACATATATATATATAGTAACTACAGCAATGATAACAACTGATGTTTCTATAATGCTTACTATCTGTCAGGCTCTGAGCTAATTGCTTTACAATTATTATCTCATTTGATCCTCATAACAACTCAGGAAGGAAGGTGCTATTATTATCCTCATTTTAAAGATGAGGTTACCAAAGCAGAGAGGGGTCAAATGATTTGTTCAGGGTAAGACAGTTACATATATAAACATACATATAAACACATATCTACATAAACACATATCTACACACATACAGAAATATATAGAAACATATGCACAAACACATAAACAAATGCATGTGGACATATATAGCAATATGCATGTAGATATATGTATGTGTGTATATGTATAATATACATATTTAACATCGCATTCAACCCTAATGGGGATTGCTGTGGGTATGTATCCACATGTGAACCTGACAGGAGAAATGAAGTAAATAAATGCAGCAGTGCTATCTCCTCTACTACCCTGGGCACTCAATTTCCCTTCATTTTATGTAGTTGCAGTTTAGGAAGCAATGCATAACAGAGAGTATTCCCAAAGTCCCCTGCTTTCAGAAAGGAATGTGTGCTTTGGGGTGAGGGTGAGAGTAGGGGTGGTGATTGATCGAGTGCATAAATGCAGTGGGGGAAGTGCAGGAGCCAGAGGAAACCCTATCAGTAAGCAGTAGCAGAGGCAGAGAGATTCTTTCCAGCCCAACCTTGAATAGTTCAGTCACCTGACTCCCACAGACCAATGGGGGTGAAATCAACAAGCTTTCTCCATTTCCTCTCTTCCAGGTGATGCCTGTGCATTAAAAAGGGGACAATAAGAGGCTTCATTCTGGACTAGGGAATGGTACCAAATATTCATGAGATTGAATTTCAAATTACATCTTTCTCCCAAATGTTGAATCCTTTAGTTAATCAAAGTTATTAGGCAATCCCCACACCAAGAGTCTGTGACAAAGATGCTAGTTGCCCAAGAGTTTCTTTTTAATGATGCCCTTAAATTTTCCCAACTAGAACTTTCTTTTATGGGAGTGTTCTTAATCTTCACTTTAGGACAATTAAAACCAATGGAATGTTTCAAGGTCTTTTCTCACTGGAGCAATGTGTTTATTTAATAAGTTTTATTGATGCTTTTGTTTTTGGAAGTGACCAGGTGGTACAGTGGATAAAGCACTAGACCTGAAGTCAGGAAAAACTGAGTTCTAATTCAGACTCAGATACCTAACTAACTGCTTGACCCTGGAAAAGTCATTTAACCATTGTCTGCCTCAGTTTCCTCAACTGTAAAATGAGGATATTGATAGCACCTTTCCTCTGGGGTTGTTGTGAATAATTGTAAAGCCATTAGCATGGTATCTGGCACATTGTAAATACTCAATAAATACTTGTTCCCTTCCTTTGTTTTTGAATCACAGAAAATTTTGGAATCTGCTCTCTGCCCTTGTAACAAAGAACATGTGAGAAATGGGTAATTGTCTCCTCTCAATGTGGATATAACAGTCAGTCATACTCCTCTGACCTGTTTGTAGGACAAAGATCTCAGATCCCCTCCTCCCCCTCAGGTTAGCAAGGTCACATGGTTCAAGGAACCCTGGTCTCAATTAGGTCCTCTCCAGAGTTCTGTCCATATAAGGAAGTATAAGGTCCACTCCTGAGTTATGCCCATACAAGGAAGAGGGGTGGGACTACTGTGTTCCGATTAGCTAGTTTTTCCACGTAGATTGTAACCCTGACCAGTGATGAAAAAGGGGACTAGGGTATAAAACAGGGCCTGCGAGCCCCCTTTCTGGGCACCCACTAGCTGTACACTAGGGTGCCTCCTTCTCATGAGAAGAAAATAGAAGAGCTTTTGTCACTTCGCTGCTGAGTTCCTGAGAATTATTGAGAAGAGGATGAATTTTTCCCTCAGAACATTAGTAAAGAAAAAAATAAGTGATGTTGTGACCACTTCTGATCATGAATACAGCACTGTCTGTCCTTCTCCACTTAATAGTTTAAAGGGATGAGTAAACCCAAATAAAAAGTCTCATACTGGAAAAGAGTTGTGAATTTGGAGTCAGAGAATCTGGTTCTACCACAGCTAGATGCTCTGAGTATTTCAAAGAAAGAATATCCTCATTGTTATAAGGTTTGCTTCTAGAGTTATTATTTTGGGAAAGGAACATTTCCTCTTCTTATGGGGAAAATGGGGTAAGGGTTTGGGATAGGGGTTGGGGTTGGGGTAGGGGTTTGTGATAGGGGTTGGGGTCCTTAGAAATTCCTCTTTAAAGAATTACACCCTCTTGCATACAAATCCAATAGAATAAGATAATAGTTTATTTAGAGGCTGGGGAAGGGAAACCAAGAGAGAAATCCTTGGACTTCTTCTCATGGGGAGAAAGGCATGGCACAGAGTGTGGCTCTGAGATACCAGTCTCCTCGAGCAGGAGACAGGCAGATACTTTTATAGAGGACTGAAGGGGGCGATAATCTGACTGTGGAAAGTTCCCTTATGGAGGGAGGACCAACCCCCACTGGTGGTGACTGGGGGATTTGGGTGAGGGGTGGCTTCGGATCTCTCAAGCCATCTCTCTCCTCCTCCTCCCACCACAAAGGCAGCAGCTACACCCAATCTTATCTCCCCAGGGGTGAGGGAGACAGGAATTAAGGGTGGTGGTCCCAGAGCTAGCTCATTCAGCATCCACTTCCACTTGGCTCTTTAGCTGTGTCTGTCCTTTGGTTTAGTTCCTCAAGGAGAAGGTTCTTTGATGTACCCCAGAGAACTTTTGGGGTGCTAGGCCCTATAACACTCTGATTAGTCATATAGGATCTTAGAGATCTAGAAGAAAGCTACAAGGTTTCAACTTCCTCATTTTAAAGATGAGAAAATTAGGGTGAAGTGTCTTACCTAAGGTCACACAGTAGTATGCATTAGAGGGGAGATTTAAACCCAAGGTCCTGTGACTGTGTACTTTGTTAAATCATGTTCTATCTAAGTGGAAGAGGGACTGAAGAAATAAAGAAGTGATGTCCTTCACCACCAGGAATGGATAGAAGCAAGATCTTTGAATGTTATTGGATTCTCTTTCAACCAGATCAGTTGTTCTTTACAGTCTCTGGACTATGACTAGGTAGGCTAGCCTATTGTTTCAGGGAGTTGTTTTTGTTTTTGTTTTTTCCTTTTTCTAATTGCTCATTAAAGCCTCCAGCTCTGGCCTGGGTTAGCAGCATTTCCCTCACCAGGAATTTTCTGTGAATACAAATCCTGTACTTCACAGCAACCCATCTCCTCCCTCCCCTCACTTTCCCCTCTGCATCATTCTCCTTGTATATCAGTGATTAGGGAAGAGAGCAATGGAGGATGGAGAGGCCCTGCCCTCAGCCTGAATTGATCCCAACTCAAGGATTACTGCACCACTGACTGCTAATCAATAGATATTGAGTGCAAACTTTGGCTTTAAATTCAGTGGGGTTAATAAGTGTCTACACAAAACAATGGCCTGAAATACAATCTGCCCATTCAAGGACCCAGCTGAGGTAGAATTATTCACCCTGGTGGCTGCAGAGGAAGCAGTGGGAGGCAGAGGCTTCATCTGCATCTCCCTCTTACCCCTACCCTCTATTTGTCCAGTTGCATTCTTTATCTTCAGGGCATTAGTGCAAGCTCTGTGACCAACAAGCAAAGCACCGGATATGATTCCATGTATCTATATTCCCCAAAGTCTGAGGTTGATGTCTCTGAAGAACAGAAACCACATTAAGCTACATCGTTTCCTTGACAAGATCATTGGTTCTCTCACCTTCTGGGTGGGAAGTTGCGCTCAATGTGCACCAGTTTACAAAATGGAGAAGGTAGATAATATTTCCTAGCAGACAAATATCATCCCATTTTTTGAAAAAGAAGATGTTTTGTCTGGAAAATAAAAAGCTTATAACATAGGGCAGTCCATAGAAACAAAGCAAAAACAATAAAGAATAAAAAGGCTATGACTTTTGATGGGGGAAATGTCAGCAGGTTTGGACAAATAAACTTGTTACGTCTATATAATAGAATGTAGTGTAGGTTAGAACAAAAAGTTCAATTTAATTCAGTTCAACAAATGTTAAGTACTTACTGCCATGTTCAAGGCAAACATTTTGGTTTCCCCGGGTAGAAAACAGTGTTGGAGAATTGAATAGAGGGGGAATTCTCAATTCACTGTATATCTGTCTTGTAGAGAGCAAGAAAATATTTCTAATTAGCAGTGTGTCTTACTCTTACATTTTGTTGTTCAGATTGAAAATGGTATCTAAAAAGAGTCCAGTGAGGACCTCTGGCTTGAATTTTATTTATTTAGGGCATAATCAATCAATAGGTATTTCTCAAGTGCCTATGTTCCAGGGTCAGTTGAAGCTAGATGACATGAATTTAAAATGTACTCTGCATGCTTGTGTGACTTTCTGACCTATTCCATAGTAGCACACAAATAAGTGTGGTAAGAGGTGAATGATGGGAGCAATACAAAGCTGAGGTTTAGCAAAGGGTCAGTGACAGACAGAAAGGACAAAGAGGTCAGGAGAGGTAAAAGGACCAAAACTCCTCCCCCGCAACTCACCACCACATACAAAGAATGCTCTTTGCTCCCCAATACCATTTCCATATACCCCTCATATCACACTTCATTCTGCAACCTCTCCTCCTTTGAAGTTCTCAGTATCAAGATGGCCCATCCAAACAAGACCATCAGAATAGGGTATCACTTATAACCACTGAATCCCCTGACATTTTTTTGTCCTTCTTCAAGGAGTTTATTACCTGACTCACCATCTTCCTCTCAATTCCTGCCTTTTAAACTCAGGACTTTAACATCAATATTAATGGCCCCTTGAATTCCTAACCTTCTAATTCTTTATCTTTGAATGCTTTGACTTAATCCTTTACTCTACCTTAGCAACACAACCAGATGATTATACCCTGGATCTCACCATAATCTAAAAGTAATCAATTTCTTTCATCAAGAATTCTGACATCCCTATACCCCTCCATAACCTCCTATTGTTCATCTCCCATTGAATTAATAAATAACACTAGGAGTTAGTTTTATGAAAAAGCAAATAAATAGATAAAGAATTGGTTAATTGGATTAAAAAAGAGAGAAAACAAAATCTCTATCATCAAAAATGAAAAGGGTGAAATACCACTAATAAAGATGAAATTAATGTAATTATAAGTTTAACAATTTAAGTGAAATAGAAGAATATTTATAAAAAGAGAAATTACCTAGATTATCAGGAAAGGAAATAAAATATCTAAATGGACCTATTTTAGAAAAAGCAATTGAACAGGCCATAAATGAGCTTCCTAAGGGAAAATGAAGCACTAGGACCAGATAGATTTACAAGTAAATTCTATCAAACATTTAAAGATCAACTAATTATTATTCCAAATAATTTATTTAATATTATAATCAAAGAAGATATCGTACCAAACTCCTTTTATAAAACAAATATAAAGCAAATACTGATACCTAAGCCAGAAAGGGTAAAAACAAAGAAAGAAAATTATAGACCAATTTCATCAATGAATACGGATTCAAAAATACTAAATAAAAGATTAGCTAAAAGATTACAACAATATATTACAGAGATTATACATAATGATCAAGTGGGATTTATCCCAGGAATTCAGGGATAGTTTAATATATTCTTCATTTGTCTTAAGCCTACTCTTTGCCCCCATAGAGATTTCCAACCTCTTTACCTTTCGGTAAATTTCTCATATATTTTTGTTGTGATTTTACTTCCTTCCTCTCTCACACTGATCTACTAGTTGGCCAACACAACTCTAAATGGTCCTCTGTGAGCAAATCAATTTTCCCTTTGTCCTATGGGCACTCAACCCTTATCAAACCACTGTCCTTAATTACTTCCACTCTCTGGCTTCTCAGCACCCACTTATGGTCCTGCTGATTGGAGCTGACTGGATAGAATTGTGCTATCCAACTTCCAATGGATACCCACAGCAACAAGGTGCCCCTTTTATTATTCCATACCTTATTTACCACAAAAGCTTTTCCAAATCTCTCAAGTCTTCTATATCTCATTTTCCCCTCCTGTCTCTTAACAGAGAACCTCTACTACTACTTAACTGTGAATGCTGAGGCCACTCAATGTGAATTCTTGCTTATTCCCTTCTCTTCATCTCAAAACCCTTTGGCATCATCTATCACTCTCCCTCCTTTCCTTCTAGTCTCCTGACTATATATAGCCCTCCTTGTCAAGACCAACTCATCTACACATGCCCTTGATCCCATCCCTCTCTAGAAGCTCAATCATCTGTCACTCTCTTCCCCATCTTCAACATCTCCTTATTTTGCCTCCTTCCAGAAAAACATACCCAAGTTACCTCCATCCTTAAAACACATACATACATACACACATACACATCCATGAATGCAAGCACACATGCACAAAAAACACCACTATAAGTCCTTTGTATTTACCATGTACTATGCCTATAATATGCTATCTCCTCACCTCTCTATCATTGAAAACGCTTCTTCCTTCCAGACATACCTATAGTACTAGCAAATGACGTCTTTCCTGATTTTTGCAATTGCTTGTACCCTCTTTCTCCACTATCTTGCATTTAACTATTTTTGACCAAAATATATTTATTATATTCATATTAATAGTTGGGGCAGTTGGTAGCATAGTGGATAGGGTTCTGGGCCTAAAGTCAGGAATACCTGAGTTCAAATCTAGCCTCAGATACTTACTAGCTGTGTGACCCTGGGCAAGTCACTTTAAACCTGTTTGCCTCAATTTCCTTATCTGTACAGTGGGATTAATAACAGGACCTGCCTCCCGTGACCTTTGTGAGGATCAAATGTGATAACTGTAAAACTTTTAGCATAGAGGCTGGTACATAATAAGCACTACTTAAATGTTATTTATTAGTATTAATGATATCATAATTAATAACAATAATACAATAATTATAAAATAATTAATTATTATATCATTTTATCATCTTGTGTACTTAGGTCAGAATTAGCATGGATCTTGGCTTCTGGTATTTGAGAATAAATGAACATTTGTCCCTTTAAGGTAAATCATTTCTTAAGCATAGGTCATTTGGGATTTTCTAACTTCATTCTTCATGAGATCCAGGAATAACATACAGATAGTCATGCAATGTTCAGAGAATGAGAAGAGGCCCGCAACACATGAAGTGGCCTCATGGTGACAGATTAATGGGAACATTGAGCAAAAGTCAGACAGGATGTACAGGCATTGATGCTTGAGTTCAAATCTGGCCAAGAACACTTATTAGCTGTCTGACCTGGGGAACCAGGTCAGACCCTGCTTATCTCAGTTTCCCATCCATAAAATGGGATGGAGAAGAAAATGGCAAACCACTCTAGTATCTTTAAAAAACAACAACAACAACAACAAATGGGGTCACAAAAGTCAGACAACTGAAACAAATGAACAACAATAACAAATATGTATATGTGTGTGATTGTAGTTGTATTGTTAATATTTTGCAAGTTATGAAGGAAAATTCATCAAAAACACATTTAAACAGAACATTTTATAGAGGTATTTTAGAGAAAATAATCCAAGATATTTTACTTTAGTGCAGGAAGACCCAGACTCATGTTATGATTGAAGTATAGAGTAAATTGATACCATGAATGAGTAGTAAGGGAGCCTTGACTTCGATCTCTGCCTCAGACACTTACTACTGCTGTGATGTTAGACAAGCCATTTACCCTCTCAGCCTCAATTTCCTCATCTCTAAAATAGGGATGATAAAAGTACATGCCTCCTGGAGTCATTGTAAAGTTCAAGTGAAATAACTTTTCTAAAATGCTTTGTAAACTTTAAATAATTATGCAAGCTATTATTTTTTTGTGGGGCAATGAGGGTTAAGTGACTTGTCCAGGGTCACACAGCTGGTAACTGTCAAGTGTCTGAGGCTGGATTTGAACTCAGCTCCTCCCAAATTCAGGGCCGATGCTTTATCCACTGTGCCACCTAGTTTCCCTATGCAAACTATTATTATCATTATCATTGCTATTATTATTATTATATCAATTCATACAAAATGTATGCAAACTAAATACAAAGGTAGTTAGAGAAAGATGGCACTAGCATTTGGAGGGAATTGTAGCTGTGTTGTGAAGGAAGTGAGGGATTCTATGAGGAAGGGGGTGGACAGGCAGATAGGCAGGCAATAAGAATTTATTTATGTGCCAGGCACAATGCTAAGTGCTGGGATAGGAATACAAGCAAAAGAAAGACAATACCTGCCCTCACAAAGCTTATGTTATAATGGGGCAAAGTAACACATAAAAGGGAACTAAGAAGCCTGGGGAAAGGGGAATGGAAAAGGGGTTCACTTGGAGGCATGGCAGCAAAATCCTGAGAATCAGAAGTATAGCCTGGAGGCCAGCAAAGCATGGCTAACCTGAACCAGTCCCCAGAACGGAAACTTCTAGAAGGAACTTGCCAATGGGAAAAGAAGGCCAGCCTGGTAGAGAGATGTTCCATGCTCCAGGGGAAAAGCCATATAAGCCTTGATAGGAAGGTGTGGACAGTCATTGAACATTGAACAACTTATTGGTTTAAGATTGAGAAAGGTGTATGACAAGGCTATATATTGTCACCTTATTTCTTTAACTTATGTGAAGAGTACTCCGTGTGAAATGCCAAGCTGGACAAGTACACACCTGGAATTAAGGTTGCTGGAAGAAAGAGCAACAATCTCAAATATGCAGATGATACCACTCTGATTGAAAAGATTGAAGAAGAATTAAGAAGCCTCTTGATCAGGGTAAAAGAGGAGAAGGTAAAAGCTGGCGTGAAGCTTAACATAAAAAGGGGAAAAAAAGATCTTGGCAACTGGTCCCATCACTTCCTGACAAATAGAGGGAGAAAAAATGGAAGTAATGTCAGATTATATATATTTTTTGGCTCAAAGATCACTGCAGACAGTGACTACAGCCATGAAATCAAAAGAAGCTCTCTCCCTGGAAGGAAAGCTTTGCAAATCTGGACAGCATTCTGAAAAGCAGAGACTTTACCTTGCCAACAAAAGTCAAAGCTATGTTTTTTGTTTTTTTTTTTTCCCAGGAGCAACGTATGGCTGTGAGAGTTGGACCTTAAGGAAAGCTGAGCACTGCAGAATTGATACTTTTGAATGGTGGTGCTAGAAAAGACTTTAGGGAGTCCCTTAGACAACAAGGAGATCAAGTCAGTCAATACATAAAGAAATTATTTCTGACTATTCATTGGAAGGTCAAATACTGAAGCTGAAGCTCAACTACTTTAAACACATAATGAGAAAGCTGGATTCACTGAAAAAGACCCTGATGTTGGGAAAGATTGAAGGCAAAAAGAAAAGGGAATGGCAGAAGATGCCATAGGTACACAGTGTCATGGAAGCAATGAACATGAGTTTGGACAGACTTTAAGAGATAATGGAGGAGGTCAGCTAGGTGGTGCAGTGGATAGAGCACTGGCCCTGGAGTCAGGAGTACATGAGTTCAAATCTGGCCTCAGACACTTAACACTTACTAGCTGTGTGACCCTGAGCAAGTCACTTAACCTCAATTGACTCACTAAAAAAAAAAAAAAAAGATAATGGAGGATAGAAGAGCCTGGTATACTATGGACCATGAGGTCAGGAAGAGTCAGACAGGACTGAATGACTAAACAACCACAAAACAACATAATAAGGATATGCAACAACAATTAGTGGTGCTTAACTTCCATAGAAATGGGCTCCCTCATCACTGTATGTAAAGGCATGTGGTAACTAACATGGCTTTTTATACAAAATCAAGTAATAGGGGTCCTAATTCCATACAGGTAGATCTTTCTATGCCCTTAAGTGGCCAGGAAAACTATAGACAGGGGTCAATCAGATGTCAGGGTTAGCTTTTTCAACTTTCAGGAAATACCAATCACTGTTACATCTCTGTTTTAGGAATGGATAGGGAACCCTAGTAAATATTAGCCATATAGCACCTGCCAAGGAATATTGAGTTGGAAAAGAGAAGATATATACATATATATATATATATATACATACATACACACATACATATATACATATATGTGTATATATGTGTGTGTGTATACACACACACAAACACACACATGATCACTCTCTCCTTTTATTTCAAAGGCTTTCTTGGAGAAGAAGAAATAATATACTTGTTCTGTATGGCACCAGAAGTACAATGAATGAAATTAGATTTTTAAGTGCCTTTCTTAATCTTAAGTCCTATTATCCCATAAGGCATACAGAGGGAAATTATGTTTGATATGATGAAAAGCTTCCTAACAATTAGAGAAGTCCAAATGTGGAATATTACTGATTTTCTCATCACTGGAAGTATTAAAATAGAAGGTAGGTTTCTAGTTGTAGGGGATAAGGAAGAAGATTCCTTTTCAGGAATTGGATTAGATGAGCCCCGAGTTCTGTGTTACTTTAAGATTTTTATATTCTATTTCTGTGAAGTGGTTGGATTCTCACACTTTAACAGCTCTAAAAGTCATAATGGCCACTAGTAACTTATTAATGGTGATTTTTAGTAAAGCAAAGAGTGAACCAGGATCGTTGAGTTTCAGATACAAACTTGAGTCCTACTACTATCCAGGGGCCTTCCAAATTCAGGGAGAGCTTTCTGAGATACATCTTAAAAATCCTTTGGAAGATATTACACTTATCCTGAAAGGGAGAGAATTAGCAGTGGTTTCCAAAAAGGTTTTGGGGTTTATAATTTTTTATTAATTTTTTAATTTTTTTCTTGCCCTATCCTTGCTTTCTTGTTTGCTTATCAACTTTAGGATATTTCTCCTTATGGGGAAGTTTTTGTTTTTGTAATATACATTTCTTTCTTTCTTTTTTTTGGGGGTGGGGTGGGGTGGGCAATGAGGATTAAGTGACTTGCCCAGGGTCATACAGCTAGTCTGGATTTGAACTCAGGCCCTCCTAAATCCAGGGCTGGTACTTTATCTACTGCACCACCTACCTACCCTATATATTTCTTTCAAAAAAGAAGATCTACAGTGTTTCACACACTCCTCCAGGTGCTGCTTGTTAAAAATTTGCATGTTACAACAACCCAACAGTTGTGGATGGCTCATGGATATTAACTTCATGACACTCTCGTTACTGGTTACACTAACTACATGAAACTTAGTTCCTCAAATGACACTTGGAAAGCTAGACTAAGAGTCTGGAGGCCCAGGCTTTAAAGCAACCTATGACCCTCACTCATTAGGTAGCCCTGGACAAGTCATTCCCTACTATAAGCCTGAGCTTCCATATGTGGAAACTGTAGGTTCATGTGATAGATAGATTAATGGAATTGCAGTCAGGAAGACCTGCATTTGAATACTTCCTAGATGTGTGTTCTTGGATAAATCACTTAGTTAATCAATGAGAGTGTGTTTAAAAAGCACCTACTATGTTCTAGGCACTGGGGATACAAGTATACAGAGAATAAAACGATCCCTACTGACAATGAGCTCACATTCTAAACTTCTCTAGGCCTCATTTTCTTCATCTGTAAAGTGAAGGTGTTGTGCTTGATGATCTCTAAGTTCCCTTCCTATGATCTCCAAGAACTTTTCCTGCTCTGTCAATGACTGGGAGTTTCAAGGCATTATTCCTTCCTGGACAGTGGTATGGCTGGGACCCAGTGGCTGGAACCACCAGGGGGAGGTGTCTGACTTTGCCTGAGAGAGATGGAAAGCTGATCCCTTGACCCTCCATTGAGATTTGAAGACAAAGCACACCCACCTGGCTGGCAGCCCTGGTTAACATTCTCACATGCCTCTGCGTCTCTTCCCCCAGCTGCTGACAAACTCACTTAATGAAATAACTCTGCAGGCCAACATGGCTGCAAAACATTTCTTGAAATGTAAACCATTTCATCTCTTTTTGCCTTGATCACGGTGACATCTGACACTCAGCTGAAGCAGGCATGGCAGGGCGAGTTTATGGATATGTCTTTTTTAATGCCTTTTAAGCTGTCATTTAGTACTTATCTGAGGCAAATACCTGGACCTAGGCAAAGAAAACATTCAGCTGAGTCAAAAGTGCAGAATTACTAATCAGTCCCGGCAAACAAACCCTCTATTTGGCCCCTGTAGAGTTGGTTGGTGGGCAGATTTCTCAGAGCCCTAGAAATGAAAAATGGTGGGTCTGTGCAGGGCCTTGATCCTTATCAGGTTGAGTTTATCTCAGCTTCCCGTTTACTCTTCATTACCTCTGAGCAAAAGACAAAATTGGCTTGGAAAGGATACACCAAGCCCATCATGTGTTGTGTTCTTAATTGCTAACACTATTCATTAATCAAATGTTGGAAAGCCAGGCTTGGAAGTGCCACTGGGGAGCTAGCAGGTTTAGGCCTACCTAGTTTAGTATGCTAATGACAACTGATTTTCCTAATATGCCAGTCAAAAGCTACTTTCTCTAATCTGTCCTAAGCTTTTGTGACAATCAGAGCATACGGTGACAGCTGTGAAATGGGAACTGCTGCATCCCACTCTGAGGGGCTTGGGGACTCTGTTTAATATCTCAGGGGGAGATGGGCCACCTGGAAGTTGGGAGCCTGAGATTGCAGGTTCTTATACACTCTCACAGGAAGGTTCACAACATCAATCCATATATTGAAAAGGGGCAGGGAGGAGAGCAGGAGGAAGACCACCAAGTCCCTGTAGGAAAGACCACAATGGTTTGGGGCTTCAGAACTATATTGGTAAAATAGCAAGGTTAAACAGTCATTATACTGAAGTTGACTCCAGAATGTTGATTTCCTCTCAGAAGAGATATTACTGGTGCTTAAACTAAATCTTTTCCCTATCTAAATCCTACAAAAAAAAATTGAGGGAACAGAAATCTTCATACATCCCTTATCTTGGAAGGAGAGAGGGAAAATCTGGGAAGATTGCAATTAAGATGTGAAAACAGAAGGGGACTTGTTTTTAAGACACTTCTGGAGCAATGGATTTGTTGTCGCTGTTGTTTAGTTGTTTCAGTCATGTTTAACTCTTTGTGACTCCATTTGGGGTTTCCTTGACAAAGACATTGGAGTGGTTTGCCATTTCCTTCTCTAGCTCATTTTTAAAATGAGGAAACTAAGGCAAGCAGGATTAAGAGAGCTACCGAGGATTTTACATCTAGTAGGTATCTGAGGCCCGATTTAAACTCAGATCTTTTGGTTCATTCGTTTGTTTGCTTAATTTCAAGCCTAGAGCTCTATCTGCTGTAGCACCAGCTCTTCTATTGGCTATTTTCATAAATTTTGATGTCCGGATTTTATTTTTTTTGAGATGGAGGGTTCTCATTTTCTCTTTACTTGTTGGTTTTTAGCTTAGTTATTTCCAAATATGCTCCTTTATATCAAAGATTCCTTTTTAGCAAAGAAAAAAAAAAACAAACTGACAAAACCAGTGTGCCTGATAGAAAACAGTGTCTGAAAATGTATGTAACATTCTGTTCCTGTAGTGCCTCACTTCTCCATAGAGAGAAGGAAAGTGTTTTTCAACATCTGTTCCTTAGAACCAAATTGGTATTTGCAATTAATCCAAGTTGGTCTCCCCTAAATGTTGTTTCCATGTCTCCAAGCTCAGTCCTCCTCTATCTAGTATGCTAAGCCATCTCCCAAATGCTAGTATTTGTTATTCAAGTTCAGTTTGTAAAACCTTGTAACCTTATTATGATGAATGACTATTGAACTGAATGACTTATAGTTAAATATAGTCATGATTTAATAATTTTGTATATTTGTATATATGCATGATATTTTTTAAAAAAATGAACAGAGTGCTAGGTTGGAAGTCAGAAAGACCTGAATTCAATTCCTGGCTCAATTACTTTCTAGCTGTGTGACTCTACATGTCATTTAAACTCTAATTTCTTCAGTTATGAAATGGGGATAATAATAGCATCTATTTCACAGGTTGTTGTGAAGAACAAATGAGATAATGTATGTAAAGCACTTTGCAAGCCATGAGGTGCTACATTAGTGCTATTATTGTTGTAATCATTATTATTGTTATTGACAAGTGTGAGAAATAATGTGACATATTGGTTTGGGGGCTGGGCTTGGAGCCAGAAACACCTGGGCTCAACTTGCCTCTGGATATATACTAGCTAAGTGAACCTGCACAATTTCCTTAATATCCCAATGCCCCTAGGAAACTCTCTAAGACTCAAAGCTTCAGATGAGTTGCCAGGCTTCATCAGTGAAGTGAGTCTCTATAACAGGACATCTTTGCACTGATGAATGAAATCATAGTTCTTCCCACCTCCCATCCCAAGGCCAAAAAAAAGCGCTAATATATATAATTCTCTAGTTCTGCTTATTTTTCCCCTACTTTATAATGTGTTTAATAATCATTTTTCAGAATTGTATAAAAATATAGAAAGGGTGTTTTTCCCTAAATGTACATGGAATGGGACTTTTCTGTAGAAAAGGAATTATGAAAGTAATGACTAGACATATGAGAGTTTGTTTATATTAGGATCCATGGTAAATCAGCTGTGAAATTTCACGTAATCCCTTTCTCATACCAGAATAATCATCGTTAAGAATAATTGCACTAGAAAAATCTTAGGATTATTGCATTTAGAGCTGCAACGGACCTTAGAGGTCATTTAATTTCAACTTTTCATGTTACAGATAAGGAAACTGAGGTCCAGAAGGATAAGAATTTGCCCAAGGTCAGGCAGGAAGCTCAGTTTTCCTATAATAAACCATTTTCTACTCTTTTCATATATATAATGTGTGTATGACATTTATATATGATATATAATACAGATCTATACACATCACACACATATATGCGTTAATGTATGCATGCATGCATGTATGTATGTAGACATGTCTTAGATATGATATAAACTGATGATGTTGTTCACTTGTGTCTGACTCTTCATGACCTCATTCAGGGTTTGCTTGTCAAAGATACTAGAGTGGTTTGCCATTTCTTTCTCCAGCTCATTTTATAAATCAGGAAACTGAAGCAAACAGGGTTAAGTGACTTGCATGAGGTTAAGTCACATAGCTTGTAAGTGTCTAAATTTAAATTTGAACTCAGGTCTTCCTCACTCCAGGCATAGTTTCAATATGCCACATATATAAACTGATTGCTTTCATTAAAACAAGCAAACAAAGCACTTCTAGTTCTGTCATAAATACAATGGATATTCCTTTACCCTTAGTCTTAGGGGAGTGATGAGGAATGTCTTATCAATCAATCATTCAACAAAGCATTTTTAAGTACCTATGGCATGCCAGGCAACTGTGTTAGGCACTGGGAATACAAAACCAAAAATGAAACTGTCCCTGAACTCTAAAAGGGGGAATGATTGATAGATAGGTAGGTAGCTAGGTGGATAGATAGATAGATAGGTAGATGATAGGAATGAGAGTTCTATATAAACATATATATCTATAGTCTATACACACATATATACATATATATGTGTCTATACATATATACATATCTATGTATTATACACATGCATATATATAAGTATAAACAAAATCTATACAAAGTGAATGTAAACTAACCCATTCATTAAATACCAGCCCTCCAATTTATTCCATGTTGTCTTTAATTCTCTATACTTCTCTGTTCACTGATATAATAGCTCAGAAAATACCGGTTCTTGGAGCTGACTGCTTTAATTTTCCCACACATGGTCCAGCCCCTAAAGGTAAAGGATAAGGACTAACCAAGAGCCATCAATAGTGATGAATCAGCAATTGAATATTTCAATAATTTATACCAGACCTGTGATTTCATTGGTTCCCTATACCAATGCAGATCATTACCTGCTTTGTAGCCTATGAACTTAGTTGCCAAGAAGTCTTTCAAGGGTAAGCAACTGGTCCAGAGTAACTTGGCCCATATTTTTCATGTGTGAGACTTGAACCCAGGTCTTTCTGACTCTGGGACTATCCTTCTATCTAATCTATACTATCTTTTTCTGAATATTTCAAAAGTCAGTAATAACTGAAGATAAGTCTGAAGCCCCCAGACTATGACTTCCCTGATGGTAATTCACTGAAAACAAATCTATTAAATTTATCTAGCTGTGTTGCTGTCTCTCACTCCCTTTCTCTTTGATTCTTCTTCCCTCTCTTTTTCTTCTTCTGCCAGTATTCTCCCTTTGCCCCTGCTCTCCTTGGCATGTAATTCTTTCTCATCCCATATCTCCACTTCTCTTTGATCTATTCCTATGTGTCTTTATTCATTTTATGCCCCATTCCTCCTCTTTTCCTCCCACATCTTTAATTGACCATAATATGAAATAGATTTTTTCTTTTGGTATTTATCTTAACATTTTAGGGATAGAAAATAATTTAGAGATTATCTAGTTCAATTGCCTCATTTGAAAAATGAGGGAAATGATGACCAGAGAAGTTCATCAATTTCTCCATGGTCACACAGTTAGTGAGACATGTGCATTTGGACCCATGTCTCCTGACTGTCTTCTCATAACTACAAATTGCCTTATTGTTCTTTCGAAAAAAATTATTTTTACTGTCCTAATTTAAAAAGCAAGGGGTTGGGGCAGCTAGGTGGCGCAGTGGATAGAGGGATAGAGCACTGGCCCTGGAGTCAGGAGGACCTGAGTTCAAATCTAGCCTCAGACACTTAACACTTACTAGCTGTGTGACCTTAGGCAAGTCACTTAACCCCAATTGCCTCACTAAAAAAAATAAAATTAAAAAGCAAGGGATTGAGCATTCAATGTTTTTAATTATATTATGTGACACAGTGAGAAGAGCACTGGACTTGATTTTCAGTCTCTATGAACTAGCTATCTGTAGAAGTTATTTCTTAATTCTTGAGAAAAAAGATGTATAGATCTTAAATTGAATTTCATGTGCCTTTTTGCAGTTTTTTTCCTCTGTAGTTGTGTGGTCCTTAGTAGAAGAAAAAAACCCACTAATCTGTCACCTCTGTGTTAGGAGGTACTCCTAATTTCTTTTTTGTAAATTGTGTTTTCTTTTGCTGCTGAAAGGACATGGTACACTTAATCTGTGTATTATCTTAAGCTGTGTTATAATAGGGGGTTAACTGTAGACAGAGGAATGATTTAATCACACTGGAGAAAAATTGATTTGCTGGACATCTTTATCCTACTTAAAGATCTATAATAACTCATGTTTATTTAGTGCCTTAAAGGTTAATCAAGTATTTTCCTCCAATTGCCTAGTGAGGTAGGTAGTGAAAATATTATCATTCCCATTTTACAGGCAAAAAAATTAACATTCAGAGAAAGGAGGTGACCTACCCAGGATCACACAGTTTGTTTGCTTTGGGTCCTAAAGACTTAAATCTAGGTTTCCTGACTCTGTGAGCCAGACTTCATCTCCCTTGCCAGGGAGATGTGGCTATTTGCCAGACTTGATTTGGGGTGTCGTTTTTCAGTGAGAGATCACCATTATTGGGCATTTTTCTGTAGTGCACTGTGTGGACCATTCATGTGGGAAAACTGTGACTGAGAATAGCTGATCATAGGATGACAGGTCTAGAGCTGGTTAACCTCCTTATTTTTACAGAGTAGGAAACTGAAGGAGGGGTAAGTGATTTGCCCATGGTCACACAGGAGCCAAGAATCAGAGAAAGATTTTGAAACCTGCCCCTTTTATTTCAGCTCCACTGCTCCTTCCACTGAGACTATCCAAATTAAAAGGGCTATTCAGGAAGGGAGTTGATTATTATAGCTTTAAGGGGAAGGGAAAGGAAGAAACATTTATTAAGTACCTACTATGTGCTGGGTACTGTGCTAAGTGCTTCATAAATATTATCTCATTTGATTCGCACAATAATCCTGCCAAATAAATATTTTTATCTTCATAAAATGAGGCAGAGGTTAAGTGATTTGCCAGTGGTCACACAACTAGTTATTATCTGAAGTCAGATTTGAACTCAGGTCTTCCTGACTCCAGACCAAGTATCTTAGAGACCATTGAGTCTAACTCCCTCATTCTGCAGCTAAGGAAGCTGACTTAGAGAAGCTAAGTGACTTCCCTAAGGTTACAGAAATAGTGTATAATAGAAATGGGATTCGAACCCAGGTCCATCTAACTCTGGATCTGATGCATCTCCTACTCCTTCTAACACAGTGAAAACCAACTAAGGAAAGATGGTCTTTCCCCTTCTTTCTTCTAAGAGGAACTTTTTATCCCAAACAAGTTGAATAATTTTTGATTATTTTCTCTTGTGAGATATTTAGCAGCAAACATCTGGGGGCCATGGCCAAAATTTTATTGAATATACACTTTTTTGGAATGATCATTTTCCTTGTTGAAATGGATTTTAGGCAAAAGTCACTTTTAAAAGTCAGTTTCAATTATGGATCCATCATCAGGTTAAAAGAGTGGATGCCAGATTGCCTTTTCACTCAAACTAAGATAAATACACTCAAGAAGTGTGAGGAGCTCAAGGAAAAGTCAAACCCGAGATGGGAGAAGTATCCAAATCACATCTGCAAAATGAATTTCCAGTGGGAATTCATGAGCCCAACTATCAACAACAAAAAAAAAAAAAAGAGAGAGAGAAATCCCTTCCTCCTACATCTGAAAGGATATTTAGGGATTTTAAATAATCTAGGGGCAGCAGATTGCAGAGGCTCAAAAAGGCCTATAAAAATGGATGAGATCAGAAAGAGAAGGAAGCACTAATCCATGGAATATTTGAAGAAGTGATCAATCTTATTTTTAAATGAAACTCAGATTTTACAAGTAGCCATAGAAGTCACCTCAAAAGACACCTTAATATATCCATAGAATTTTTAGTCCAGTTTATGTATTTGAGGCCATAATCTCTCTAAGTCAGGGAAGGAAACATAATATACAGCTGAACAGTTTAGAAAGAACAGAGGCATAAATTAAAGTTCTAACTGCTAAATCTAAAGGGGGAATGCTCTACATGTAGAAATAAGGAAATAATGTTTTTTTTTAATTGAAACTGGAATGACATTGTGTCCCCATTTCAAAGATGAAGAAACTGAGCCCTAATGAGGAAAAGTGACCCCTCCAAGGTCATAGTTGATCAATGGCAATAATAACAGCTGACATTTATGGAACACTTTAAGCACTGCTTTGTATACATTTGATCTTTACAAGAATCCTATGCTATGCCATAGTTAATTCAAGACGCTGGAGTAGTTCCCTTCTTTGTCCCTGACTATTATGGGCATCAAGACCTCAGGGTTCTGGAGTCTTCCTGTGAATAGAAAAGAAATAATAAAGTATCTACTATATGTCAGGTACATTGCTTCATGCTAGCAATATACATTTTTTAAAATGAGAACCTCTGTCCTCAAGAAATTTACATTATTTTGGGGTGAGACACCAAGTAGAGGGGAGTAGTGGACAGAACAGGGAATTTTGGTCTGGAGAGTCATAGGGGTTATGAGTCTTCCTAGAAGTGTTAAAGGGTGTACATGTTAGGATATGACAGGGCAGCTGGTAAAGTGGCTGGGTAGCCCCTGATTTTCTGGTGGATTGTTGCTTATTAGAGTCTCAAATGAATTAATACTTTGGGTCCAATGACTTTTAATAGGAATAGGGTCTAATAGGAATAGTCTAAATGATATGTCCATAGAATGGTCAGCAATAAGAAAATAGTAAATCTTGAAAGAGAGGAAGAAAAAAAATACAGTCCAAGGGTAAAACCAGTAAAAAGGCAGATCAAAGGAGGGATCTGAATCTACTCAAGTCATTTGCTACAAAGTGTAAAATTTGATTGTGTGTGGGACAGCTAGGTAGCGCAGTAGATAAGCACCAGCCCTGGATTCAAGAGGACCTGAGTTCAAATCCAGTCTCAGACCCTTGGCACTTATTAGCTGTGTGACCCTGGGCAAGTCACTTAACCTTCACTACCCCCTCAAAAATAAATAAATTAATTAAAATAAATTTAAAAAAAACAACTTTGATCCCAAGAGTACCCATAGGCTTTTCAGTTTGAGAATGGGGAAGTTGGGGTGAGGTAATGGACAACAAGTAGTAATCCTGGCAATTGTGTGCCTAATCAGGTGCCACAATGTGGAGCACTTGTTCATTCCTGCATTGTCCTAAATGGGTAGTTTTATTAGAGACAAGGGTTGATAGAATCTCCATAGCTCACCTTCCTGTATTTCAGTCTTCATCCCTAACCATTTATGCCATCTGGTCTTGTTAATGGAACCATACTTGCCTTAATCTACCAATAAATGAAGCGTTTTTAAATTATAAAAGTATTTTATTATTTTCCAGTTACATGGAGAGAGAGTCTTCAATATTTGTTTTTTTATAAGATTTCTAGTTTCAAATTTTTCTCCTTCCCTCCCCTCCCTCCCCCCTCCCCTAGACAGCAGGTAATCTGATATAGGTTATATATGTACAATAACATTAAATATGTTCCTGCATTAGTCATGTTATAAAAGAAGAATCAGAGCAAAAAGGAAAAAAAACTCAAAAAAGAAAAACAGTACCAAAAGAAAAGAAATAGTTTGGTGCAATCTGCATCCATATTCCACAGTTCTTTTTTTCCCCCTGGATTTGGAGAGCATTTTCCATCATGAGTCCTTTGGAACTATTTTGTACCTTTGTATTGCTGATGAATCAAGTCTATCACAGTTGATCAACACATAATGTTGATGATACGGTGTACAATGTTTTCCTGGTTCTGCTCATCTCACTCATCATCAGTTCATGCAAGCCCTTCCAGGTTTCTCTGAAATCTGCCCGCTCATTGTTTCTTACAGCACAATAGTATTCCATTACATTCATATACCACAACCTGTTCAGCCATTCCCCAATTGATGGGCATCCCCTCAATTTTCAATTCCTTGTAATCACAAAAAGAGAAGCTATAAATATTTTTGTACATGTGGGTACTTTCCCCCTTTTTATCTTTGGGAAAAAGATCCAATAGTGGTATTTCTGGTTCAAAGGGTATGCACAGTCCCATAGCCCTTTGGGCATAATTCCAAATTGCTCTCCAGAATAGTTTGATCAGTTCACAGGTCCACCAACAATGAATTAGTGTTTCAATTTTTCCACAACCTCTCCAACATTTATTATTTTCTTTTTTTTGTCATATTAGCCAATCTGTTAGGTGTCAGGTGGTACCTCAGAGTTGTTTTAATTTACATTTCTCTAATCAATAATGATTTAGAGTATTTTTTTCTTATGGCAATAGATAGCTTTGATTTCTTCATCAGAAAACTGCCTGTTCATATCCTTTGACCATTTCTCAATTGGGGAATGACTTGGATTCTTATAAATTTGATTTAGTTCTCAATATATTTTAGAAATGAGCTCTTTTTCAGAAGTACTGGCTATAAAAATTGTTTCCCAGCTTTCTGCCTCCCTTCTAATTTTGGATGCATTGCTTCTGTTTGTACAAAACCTTTTTAATTTAATGTAATCAAAATCATCCATTTTGCATTTCATAATATTGTCTATCTCTTGTTTGGTCATAAACTGTTCTCCTTTCCAAAGATCTGAAAGTTAAACTATTCCTTCCTCTCCTAATTTACCTATGGTAATAACTTTTATGTCTAAATCATGAACCCATTTTGACCTTATTTTAGTATAAGGTGTAAGATGTTGGTCCATGCCTAATTTCTGCCATACTCTCTTCCAGTTTTCCCAGCAGTTTTTTGTCAAATACTGTGTTCCTATCCCAGAAGCTGGAGTTTAAAAGGAAAGATAATAGGTTCAGGTTTTTACATGTTGAGTTTAAGAGGAGTATCAAATGTCATTTCTTGTGCCATACCTGAGAGGAAGGAAGTAATGCAAGTAATGAGGCTGCAGGGCATCGTTATTAGGAGAGGGAATTTCAGTCTGAGTTTGAGACTTGTAAAAGAACTTGGAAAGCTGGAGGCCAGACATGGTGGACATGATGACCAGGGGGAGGATGCCTCCTTGATGGTTATTTTGATCACTTGATATCATATAAGAAATTGACTTTGCCTCCGATCAACATCTCATTTGTGGCATGGTTAGAAGCACTAGGCTATGGTGCACTGGAAACTAGTCTGCATGTAAACTAACTGTGCACATGTAAGTGTCTATTCTCCTCTCTGAGTTTGTTTCCATGTCAATAAAATATGTTTGATATTATGTAGTCTATCTGCCTCACAGTGTTGTCATAAGAAAAGTGCAAGTGCAGTGACCTGAATGAATAGGCCTTTTTTGGTCATCATTGTTCCTACTCTGCAGTTGCACACATCAGGAGTAGTTGATGCATGCTTTCTGGCCATCATCTGTGCAGAGCCAGACTTTAGGAGTAGGTAACCTGGTGGGAGGAAGGGGAGAGAGAAGAAAACAAGGTTGCAGAAAAGAGGAAGGAGTCATTGAAAAGGGGATGGAAGGCTTGTATTCTGCCCACTTCAAAATATTGACTAGGGACAGGAATCTCCGGGGGGAAAAAGAAATGGATAGAAATACAAAAACTAGTGGGGAAGATACTTTGGAAGACCAACTTAACTGTGAGAACAGCATTAATAATACTAGAAAGATTAAGTCTGGGAAATGCTTTGAAAAAGATTAGGAAATACATCACGAAGGAAGGAGCAAAATATATACTTTCTCCCTCCTCCTAAATTTGCCTATGCCAGACATTGTCACACCAAACACTGAACAGAATATCACCACAGATGGGTCGTACATAGCACGTTCGTAAATACTATGATGATAATAATGATAATGATAATAATAGTTATTATCCAATCATTTAAAAACACATCCCCACCCTCCATCCTCCCACCCCACCCCTCATTTAAAGGAATCTCTCGCAGAGTGAGCAATTGTTTGGGAATAAAAACCAGGACAAGCATAGACCCTGGGCAAGTCATTTGATCTTTCCGAGACTCAGTTTCAGTTTCCTCATCTGAAAAATGGGGTGCCCATTTAGCTGGGAGGAATAAAAGCCCCCTGTAGAAGACCCAGGAAATTTACCCCATAGATATCCCTCTTTCATCTTTTCTAATTTAAGGTGTCTGGCAAAGTCGTTCTCAGACTTTGGTTAGCTGTGTATATATTTGAAGTGGCCAAGAACACTACTGAACAGGTTGCAGGAGGGGTGGAATGGCTGAAGGTGAAAGTTAAGAAGAATAGGTTTAGGTGGGAAGAGAAACAAGGATAGAAAATTGTGATCAGAGAAAGAAATGATCCCCTTTAAGTATGGAAGTCTCATGGGTGCCTCCACATCTACTGTTGAAGAGCTCACATGACTAATTTATACAGTGATATAAGGTTTGCAAAATTCTTTACTGAATTTGATCTGTACAATAATCCTTTGAAGAAAGCGAAGTTATCTCCATGTAGCATATGAAGAATCCAAGGCTGAGGTTAAATGATTTGCCTAGTTTCACACAGCTCAGGGTCAGGATTGAAGCTCAGGTCTTCCTGTCTTCAACTCAAGGGCATAGTCCCCTATGCCAAACTGTCTAAAGACCTACACGTGGCATTGGGCCTAATTGTGGGGATTATATGCCTGTTCCCTCACCCACTTCATTTTTCATGTGAGAATACTGGTGGCTGAGCACTGCCATTTGGAACTGTGCATATGACAGGGCTCTGCTAATGCCATCTATAGGACTGGAATTGCACTGTTGGGAAGACGCTAGAAATAACATTCACTTGATGCTGCCAAGGGTGCCCTCCTGGGCACATTGCTTGTTAATGCTTCACTTTCTCACTCTCTGAGAAAACCAGATCTCCCTAGGGACAATCACCTTATAGATATCTACAAAATGATCAGAGATCTGCATTTAACACATCCCTAAACTGATTAACCACATCTGCACATCTTCCAACTCAATCACAGATTTCTCATTTCAATCACATTCTCTCACAGTTGGACTCCTACCCCCCACTATCCATATCAATCCAGTGACTCAGATAATAGCATTAGTTCTCCACCCAGGTTCTATACTTCACAAATGGCTCTCAATATCCAGCAAATAGCTGGGACCAGCTTCCAAAAGATCAACTCCAGTGATCAACAGAATCAGGGAGTTATCTTTACTCTTCCTCTATAGTTTATTGGTGAACAACAACTCCAGAGACTGTTTCTTTTTTAACTCAGGAGCAAACCTGCCCCCCCCCAACTCTACCTTACTTCCTTCTTCTGTTTCCAGGGAAGCAAAGAACCACCTGATATTTTGAGGAACGGTCTTTTTCTGATGCCTTTCTAAATTTCCTCTGGGTCAGTAGGCTCCTAAACTAATTTTCTTTCATCTTAAACAATCATTCTTTAACTTGAACACTGAGAATTTCTCTCTTCTAATTACCCTGGGCATTGGGTTTTGGTACTAGAAAGGAGTCACGGGAGGCTACACTCTTCTTAGGCTTGGTTGGAGGAAGTACATTGTTCAGGTCTTTAAAAAAAACGTAGGGCATGTACTACATGCAAAAATGACATATAGATGGCCTGATATTCCTTCATAATAAAGAAGACTACATCAGCCATGGATGTCTACATTTTGGGAACTGACTTGAAACAGCATCTCAAAGCTACAAGGGACCTCAGAGATCATCTAGTCCAACCCATATTTGAACAAGAAATTATGTACAATAAAATCACGAGTAGTGATCTAACCTTTGCACGGAGACGTCCCTCCCTGTTACCCATGACAGGGAACTCCTAGGCTAATCATTCCATTTTTCTATAGCTTTAATTGTTAGGAAGCCCTTCCTCATTTAAACCTAAATCTTCTTTGATATTTGCTCCCATTATTCCTAGAGTCCAATAGAACAGGTGATGGCAAGGGAGGGAGAGCATTTTGAACTCAAAATTTAAGAAAAAATCAAATATTAAAAACTGTCTTTACAAGTAATTGGGGAAAAATAAAATGTTAGATAAACAATGTGAAATAAGGGGAAAAAGACTATGATACCTCTAGTTCTTGTCATTATGTCCTTTTCAGTGCAGCTTAAATAATTTTTGTTAGGTTCCTTGACTACTATATTGTCAACTCCTACTGAATTTGGAGTTTGCCAGTACCTTTAGATCTTTTTCTTAGGGGAATTGCTTTCTACTCATGATTCTCCTGACTTATATTTGCGATTTCTATTTTTTTTATCCTGGGTCAAATTTTACTTATCCCTAATAAAATTTAATTGTATTATATATGCCTATCTATCAAGATCTCTTTGGATCCTGACTGTCATTCAGTGCGTTAGCTATCCTGTTTATATTTGCAAATGGAGAAACATTTCTTATATGCCTTTATCCAAGAAATTTATTAGAACATGTTAAACAACTGAGGTCCAAGCACATAAGCCTATGAAATTCCACTAAACACATCCATCTAGTTAACATGAAACTATTAATGACTGCTTTGGGGATATTACCATTTAGGTAGACATTGTCCCACCCCTTCTTGGCTACTTTCACTTTTTTTGTCATTCATCTGGAGCCCAGACCCCCAAATAATAAAAGACTAAATGTTCTTGGATAATGCACTTTTAACACTGAACATCTTTTGCCTTAGAGTGACCATGATGGAACACCTGACTTTGCTGCATGGTCCCCAGGCACATAGGCTCCTGACAAGGCTAGAAGCCATTGAAGTCTCTTTCAAATCTGAAATTCCAAGAGAGTTTAATACTTTAATATTAGCCATTCAGTTCTGCCATGGTTTTGCCCTAAATTTCTGGTTCTGAGAATTAATTCACTCTGTTTTGTTGTCTTTCCAGCCCCAATATCTCTTTTCTCCTAAACTTATCATCTCACATCTAACTATATTCTTGTCTGTCATTAGTTTATCTCCCTCAGCACCTTCTTCCACTCCCCCAGATCTCCACTGCCTTCTTTTGGCTTCTGCACAAGTTGCAGGTTGAATTAATCCGTTAACTCCTGCTACCTCCTTGAAGGATTATGATGCTACTAGTCTGGTGACTGAAAAGAGTCTTATTTTCTAAATTCAAAAAGGAATAGAAGTGGGTATGTTTGTCAATACTGAGAGTCTTAGTGGTGGGCCGCAGTTATATTATTGGACTGCGAATCAGTTTAAAAAGTAGGAATCGGAAAAAAACAACAACAACAGAAGAAAAAAAAGAAAAGTAGGAATACAGTATTTTATCTGTTTACCTTCAGTGGCTAGCATTTTACTTCCCTATTATTTTTAAGCCTGTTTCTTAGAAATTAACTTGTTTAGCTTTTCCATCAGAGTTAGGGAAGGCAGATGCCAATGAGCGCCTATTTCTCTCCTAATTGTACTTTATGCAAGGTCAGAGGAGGATTTCATATTGAAACAGTAGTAAAGCCCTGGGTTGTAGGCCATAAACTCACAGAGACTCCTCAACCCTTTGGGAACTAGTCATAGTGGAAACAATCCAAGCAGGTCAGTAATTTTCCATTGAGGCGCTAAAGGGTATCAAACTCTCTGTACTCAGGGGGTACCTTTGCTTCATTCAATGCTAGGGTAATGGTTCTGACTGCCTTACTGCACTTTCCTGGTTGCTTAATGATGGAATTGGCCTTCCTTCTAGTCACTGAGAATCTTGTGGCCACAAGACATGGGATAACAAGGGAATAGTAATACTTACAATACTTTTCTTATAAAATTCTGAGGAAATTGTTTTGCAAATCTTTAAGCATTCTTAAATTTGAACCATTATTCTTTTCTAAAGAGTGGTTTGGGCACATGACAAAACTGCCTTTGTCACTTTCCATATTTCTTCTTGGAATTCTTTCTGACTCCATTTTCTCATCACTCTACCTAACTGGTTCAGTCATTTCAGTAATACCCAACTTTTCATTACCCCATTTGGGGTTTTCTTGGCAAAGATATTAGAGTAGTTTGCCATTTCTCCAGTTCATCTTATAGAAGAAATAACTCAGGCAAACAGGGTTAAATGACTTGCCCAGGGTCAAACAGTTAGAAAGTGTCTGAGGCCATATTTGAAGTCAGTTCTTTCTGACTCCGGGCTTGGTACTCTAGCTTCTGTGCCACCTAGGTGCTCACTATATAGCTTAGATACAGTGCTGGTAATGGGGTTAGGATGACCTGAATTCAAATCTTTCCTCAGATACTAGTTGTATGATTCTAGGCAAGTCACTTAACTTCTTTTCAATCTTTTTCAGCTATAAAATGAGGGGTTCAGGCTAAGTGACCTTTGTGGCTGCTTCCAGCTTCATATCCTACCATCCTAAAATCTATTTTGCCTACATCATGTTATTTACCATATCCTTAAAAACACCAAGATCCTCCGGAAACTTGAACAAATTTCTTATATCAGCATCCCTCCCAATGTCACCCTTGGGATTTCCTTAATTCTCTTTTTTCCCCCTGAGGAAAATAGACTGTGTCTTTTAATTGCATTTTACAATATGGATTTGAGCTGTTTTTTATGAGTATTTTTAAAGTGTAGCTTCAATAGTAGATATCGAGCCCTCAAATCTCAATGCTTTGTGTAGATATGGCTTGTTTCATGTGCCATAATTAGTTTTCAAATCATAAAGGGACTACATTTTGCTCAAGTGGCTATTAAGGAAAATAGTCGACGTTTTTAGACCAATAATGTTAACTAGAACAGTTCTATTTTCTATTCTTTTGACAGCCCCGCCCCCCTCCAAGTCAGATTTAAAGGGACTTTCCCTTTAAAGAAAGCATTAAGCTGAAATTGCAAGCCAAGTTTGGTTTGTTTCTGACTACACAATGTTTCATAACTAGTACTCACATTTCTCTAGGGCTTCGAGGTTTACCAAGCACTCTCATCATAATAAGCTATAGGCTGTATAAATATCATCATCTCCATTTTACAGATGAGGAAACCAAAGTTTTGAGAGTCAAATTGAATTTCCCAAGATCACACAGATAGGGCAGGACTCACATTTCTGTTTTTGTTTTTGTTATTTTGTGGGGCAATGAGGGGTAAGTGACTTGCCCAGTGTCACACAGCTAGTAAGTTTCAAGTGTCTGACGCTGGATTTGAACATAGGTCCTCCTGAATCCAGGGTTGGTGCTTTATCCACTGTGCCACCTAGCTGCCCCCAGGACTCATATTTCTTGATGCCAAGAACAGTGTGCTTTCCACTATATTCTGCTGCCTTTCATGAAAAGGCCTCTTTTTAACATATAATATCTGATGTTGAATTATTTTGATTTCTAGTCTGATACTGAACCTCCACTTTTCCAATGAGGAGCCTTCTGATTTAGTCCCACTGTATTATTAAAATTATCCAAAATTATAAATGGACTCCCTCAGATCAAATGTACCTTTCTATCAGTTGGAGTTGTTTTCAAATGTAATGGACTTTCTCTGGGAGTAAGACCTCCATCACTGGAAGTCTTCAAACAAAAGATGAATGGCCATCTGTTAGGAAGACAAAAGAAGGAATTCAGTTATTCAGCAGGGCATTTTATTAGATGGTTCCAGAGTTCCCTTCTAATTGTAAGATTCCATTATTCTATGATCCAGAACTTAAATAATCTAATTTTACTTTTTTATATCTTTATGCTCAGTAATCATGTACAATCTTGAAAATAGATTATTATCTGCTTTCCAAGGACCAGCATGATTAAACAGAGCTACTAATTAGGTCATCCATTTGGTACTGAATTCTTTGGCCACGATGATTTAATGGTGTTAACTCACATTTTTGTAATAGCTTAAGGTTTCTAAAAGGCCTTTCTCAAAGCTCTATGAGTTAGGTAGTGGAAATGATTTTATGCCTACATTACAAATGAAGAATCTGAGGCATAGAGAAGGTAGGTGATAGTGATGAGCAATGTAAAATATACTGGATTTGAAACCAGAGTCCCAGCTCAGTGATTTATTACCCATGAGTCCTTGGGTAAATCACTTAACTTTTCCAACTCTCATTTCCATCATCTCAGAATGAGAGCATTGGGACTCGTTAGCCCCTAAGTTTTCTTTCAGTTCTAAAATCCTTTCATTGGTCCAAGGTTCAAATTTCAGGTTCTCGCTCTCCCTATTTCAAGTCCAGTGACCTTTCCACAACATCATGGTATTATTTAGAAGGTAGACTTGACATTATAATCTTTGCTGCTAAAAACTGGAGAAGGCCTCTTGCCAACCTAGGGGCCTTTCCAATATCTACTTTTATAATCATGGTCCTTATTTGATCATAGTCAGATTAACTTTGTTTAGAATGAGTAGGCTGGGTTCTTCCTCCAGGAAAAGCAAACATGAAAAGAGTCACATGACTTCTTTGACATCAAATAGTTCTTTAAAAATAACAAACTATTGTGATAAATGGAGTGCTTCCAAATCAGAGCCAGATGGGGCAGACTCAGTCTACGAGGAGGCACCAGAGGCTGAGGTAATTGGAGCTACTGTGGAGCAATTGTCCAGGAAGCATATTCCTTGACTTGCTTATCCCCATCCACAATCTGCAGACACCATGTCTCTGTGACTGTTAAATACTTTAGATGCTCATTAGTCACAAAGATGAAGCTTAATTAGATTAAAATGAACATTCTGAGATTCCTTAGAGGAAGGACAGAAGAAAGTGCATTCATTATCAAATATCTATGATCATAGGAAGCAATGTCTTGGATTTAGCATTTTTAAAAAAGGAGGGGAAAAATACTGAGTGCGACATACAAGTAAGCAGTGAGGTTAGGTGTGAATGAAAATTAACTTGATATTGTCATATGAGGACACATTATCTGAAGGAGCTAAACTGATGAGCATAAGCAAGGCTAATGGAGATGTAACTAATCATCTTGGCCTCTGACCAAAATTATTTAACCTGTTTAGTGATTTCACAACCAAGAACCATACAGGATCAAGAAGATGGGTTACAGGGGGCAGCTAGGTGGTGCAGTGGATAAAGCACTGGCCCTGGATTCAAGAGGACCTGAGTTCAAATCCAGACTCAGACACTTGACACTTACTAGCTATGTGACCCTGGGCAAGTCACTTAACCCTCATTGCCCTGCCAGAAAAAAAAAAGGAAAAGAAAAAAGAAAGAAGATGGGTTACAAACTGTATTGGTCGAGGGAAGGCCCTTGAATGAGATCACTCATCCATCAAAGTATTGAAAATATAATTTTTGTTTTGTTTTGCGGGGCAATGAGGATTAAGTGACTTGCCCAGGGTCACACAGCTAGTAAGTATCAAGTGTCTGAGGCTAGATTTAAACTCAGTTCCTCCTGAATCCAGGACCAGTGCTTTATCTACTGGGCCACCACGCTGCCCCCAAAATATAATTTTTTAAGAGCAAATTTCATTCCTCACAAATTATCTGAAGGGCAACAAAAGAAGTGTGAATAGATTTGTGTGTGTGTGTGTGTGTGTGTATACATATATCTATGTTTATCTATATATGTACATACACACATATATATGCAGATAAATGTGGGTGTGTTGCATATGTATTTGTGTGTATTTCTTGCTGTTGAGTTGTTTTTCAGTTGTATCCAACTTTTTTTACCTGATTTGGGGTTTTCTTGGCAAAGATATTGGAATGGTTTGCGATTTCCTTCTCTAGCTCATTTTATAGATGAGGAAGGGAGGCAAACAAGGTAAAGTGACTTGCCTAATGTGTGAGGCCAAATTTGAACTTGGGAATTTGAATCTTCCTGTCTCCAGGCCTAGCACTCTATCCACTGTGACACACACACACACACACACACACACACACACACACACACACACACACATAGAGTGTGTGTGTATATATATATATATATATACATATATATATACATATACTTATACATATATAAGCTAGTTGAAGTGTGACACATAAAGACAACAACCAGAAAAAACAATATAGTAGTAATATGTGAGTGAGCATTTATCTGTTAAAAAATAATCTATTATGACACAAAAAAGAAAGAAAAGAAAGAAAGAAAGAGAAAGAAAGATAGAAAGGAAGGAAGGAAGAAAGAAAGGAAGAAAGAAAGAAATAAAGAGAAAGAAAGAAAGAAAGAAAGAAAGAAAGAGAGAGAGAGAGAGAGAGAGAAAGAAAGAAAGAAAGAAAGAAAGAAAGAAAGAAAGAAAGAAAGAAAGAAAGAAAGAAAGAAAGAAAGAAAGAAAGAAAGAAAGGATTATGCTCCTGGTACCATTCTAGAATCTGGGGATACAAGTACAAATTGCAATCATCTTTTTTTTTTTTTTTCTGGGCAGTGGGGGTTAAGTGACTTGCCCAGGATCACACAGCTAGTGAGTGTCAAGTGTCTGAGGCCGGATTTGAACTCAGGTCCTTCTGAATCCAGGGCCAGTGCTCTATACAGTGCAGCACCTAGCTGCCCCCTGCAATCATTCTTATACTCAAGGTTACATTCTAAAAACAAACACAGAAATAACACATTGATAATTGATATTAATAATCATTTATAATAAATACTACATTGATATATTCGAGAGGATATATAATATGACTAGAAAGCAGTATATAGAACCGGAAAGATCTGGGTTCAAATCCTGCTTCTGACACATACTGATTGTGATGATGGGCAAGCTAATTAAACAAGTGCTTTAGGCAGCTTTCCAACACTACAAATTGCAGAGAAGGTACCTACATGAATTGATAGAGGGAGTTCCCTCATTTAGGATTTCCTTGTACCCAGGAAATCACAGGTCTGGTCTCTATCCCTATCCTTGTTTCTATTCAGACAGTGCTTTAGTGTTACAAAGCTAAGTTACTTTATCTCATCTGATGGTCAAAACCATCCTGCAAGGCAGATAATAAATTATTATTATTCCCATTTTAATGATGAGAAGACTGAGAACTGGAGAGTAGCAAGCAGGGACATGCCCACAGTCATACAGCTAGTAAGTACCAAAGCCAGAGACATAAACTTCAAGCCCTCTGATTCCAAGATCAGTGATTCTTCTCTTGGCCCATTCTCCCTTTCTAACTGTGTCTCATTCATACACCATCCAGACTCTACGGCTCTAAGCAGGGACCTAGGGGTCTCTAACTTAGCTAGGCATATTAACAAAACAGCATCAACATAGGGCATGTAGTCTTGAAACATTTTTTGACACGATGATAGTTATGATAATATTTTGATACTCCTATGAATCTGACCATTCTAATGAGGTTTCCCTCTGTTAGGGTAAAATAATAACTACCCATACCTTCTTGTACCATGTGATGCTTATTGTGGGGTAGCTAGGTGATGTAGTGGATAAAAACTTGAAGTTGAGAAGCTCTGTGTTCAAATCCCATCTCAGACACTTAATAAGAATGTGGATATGTCATGCACACTCCAAGCCTCAGTTTCTTCCCCTTTAAAATGGGAAAATAATAACCATAATCCTTAGCACTCACTGGGTTATTGTCAAGATCAAGTGAAATACACACACGCACAGATTGCTTTGCAAATTTTTCCAAAGATCGGCCATTATTGATCTCCCATACATTCTCCAAAAGAGATCTGTCCCATGTATGAAATAACTTCTTCTGTCTTTATTTTTCTTGGTTACTAAAGAAGCATTTGGGATGTCCATCTATTACCATTTGGTTTTGTTAACGTGGCTAGCCTGTATCTTTTTCGAATCACCTATATTCTGTATAATATTTCAAATGATACTTCTTGCGTGTAGGCAGCTACCATTTGCCTGTTGCAGCTTCCTGTACTCATTCCCGTCTCTCCATTGCCCTGTGGGTCAGCTATCACTTTGATTATCTACAGACTGAGGAAAAGTACTCTTGGTCTACTCTGCCAACCATTTGCCAATGGGCAAAGGGAACATCATTGCTCTGCCATTCAATTATTAACGTTGGGTTCAAGGAGAGTGCCCGTTTTCTATTTAATCTGGTCTTGGACTTGCCGTCCACTGTGGAACAGTGTTATCAGTATAATCATATTTTTAAGTGACCCAAAGGTAGGTGATAGGTAAAAGCAGGCTATATAGTATATTATCAACAATAACTTACCCGAGAGGGACATTAAAGGTGTAATCCAGGACAGGTCCATTTAGAGATGGAGGGAGGTTAGTTATATAATAAGAGCCAAGTTAAATAGATGGGCAACCCTAGTACTGAACTGGTTATTCATCAAATGTTTAAAAGACATAGAAGAAGACTTCTAGTATTCTGGGTAGAATATGGAGAATTTAGGGGAGGATATAGATTGGAATCATATTATAGGAAGGCATGAAGATTTTACATTTTGCATCAATTGGTAATGACCAGCATTCATTGATTAAGTGACTTTGATAATATGGGTTCTGTGCCTGGGGACTGGAAATACAATGTTATGTTATGCTAATAGAAAAACAATGACATTTTATCCTCACATTATTAAGTGGCTAGTTCAGCAGTTCAAGAGTAGGCTTCCTCAGTTCTTGACTGAGACCTACCAAAGCCAGCCCAGATTGGTCTTGGATGCGTAGCTGACCCCTAATCATCAGAGGGTTAGAGTCCATCCACCTAAAAGTTTGGGATAAGAAAATACCAGCTGGGGCAGCTAGATGGTGCCGGGGTTAAAGCACCTGCCCTGGATTCAGGAGTACCTGAGTTCAAATCCGGCCTCAGACACTTGACACTTACTAGCTGAGTGACCTTGGGCAAGTCACTTAAACCCCATTGTCTGCAAAAAAAAAAAAAAAAAAGAAAGAAAAGAAAAAGAAAATACCAGCTAACATAGGGTATGTATTAAGCCAATAATGATAAGGAATCAACAACAAAAACCTCTTGCCACCAGGCAATAATAGCCTTCTAATTCAGATTTCATGTATCATTTTTCATAGATATATAGAGAACACATTATCATTTTATTTTGAGTATTATAATTATTTTCACTGTAAGTTCCACAAAGATAGCAGCTGTGTATAATTCAAGCTTTATACCTCTCCTAGAACCACACATAGTTCTCTGCACCTAGTGCATGCTTTTTGTTGTTGTTTTCAATGTCCAACTTTTCCTGACCTCATTTGGACTTGCTAGGGTCACACAGCAATGACTCCCAATTGCCCTCAAGGTAAAACCCAAACTCCTTACCTAGCATTTAAAGTTCTTCAGAATTTGGCCTTAGCTTTTTAATCTCTATAAACTCAAACATCAGTGTTTTGTCATAAGTAGGCTAATTACTTCAGTTTCTAGAATATGATTTCTACATTACTTTATTATTATTACATATAACCTTTGGCCTGTTTTCATCCTATGTTCCTTTTCTCTGGTCACATCTCCTATATCCTTTGAGGTTCAGATAAAGTTCCAGTTCCCCCATGAAGCATTTTCTAGCTTCCCCCTCCTCAGTCACAAATGAACTGTCTCTTTTTTCTATACTTCTCTAGGATTTACTGTCATAACCATCCATTTTACTCTTATATTATGTGAATTAAACTTGCTAGTTAATTTCCCAATTACAAGTGTCTTATGTCTTCAAGGATACTGTAGGGTTCCTGAGGGGATGAACCATCTATAGTTCTTTATATCCACTATAGTACATAACACACTACTGGACAGAGACTAAGTATTCCACAAATGTTGATTATAACTCTAGTGATGGAGGAGAGAATTCACTTCTATGTCACGATTCACTTTTTTATTAGTTAAAATTCTATCTCTGCCATTTACTAGCTATATGACCTATGGAGAGGCAAAGTAGTAGAGTTTAGTGTATAGAGAGCTCTGTCTCTATTCATATTCTGCTCAGACATACTGACCCTGAGTCCTAGCAAGTCATTTAACTATTTTGTATCCCAGGCAACAATCCAAGGTGCAAAAGAGTTGCTTATTAAGGGTGGAGAGTTTCTTCACTAGGAGAGCTGCAACACCTTTTAAATCACAAATATTAAGACACCCTCAAATTAACATAATAACAACAATAAAAATAATAATAATGCACGTAAAAAACCAATTACAACATCATCAATAACAACATACCTCAGGCCCATTTGAATTATAAAAGCCTCAGTCTCTTCTTTTGTAAAGTGGAGATAAAAATATTTATATTACTTACCTTATTGGTTGTTACAAGCATTAGTGATATAGTACAAGTAGTGTTGGCTTGGAAGAATCAAAAATCCTGAGTTTAAAGCCTCACTTTACTATTAATATACATGAGACATTGAACAATTCACAGCCTTTGAGGGTATCATTTTTCCCCATCGGGAAGCGGAGAACCCTATGTTAAATAATCTTTAAAATCTTTTCCAACTCTAAATCCAAAGAAATTAAGAAACCGATATAAATCATGTTTATAAAATCTTCTGTGATGTTAAATCTCTCCATGTGGTGAGGTTTATTGTTGTTGCTGTTTTTCAACAGGTGTGGTAAAGTTGGCTTTGATGGAGATTGGCCCATACATAGTCATTTCTCTTCCTCTTCCTGTTTCTCTTTCTCTTTCTTTCCCTCTCCCTCCCTCCCTTCCCCGCCTCTGTTTATATCTCTGTCTGTCTCTTCTGTCTCTCTGTCTCCTTCTGTTTCTGTCTCTTTCTTTCTGTCTCTGTCCCTCTCTGTCCCTCTCTCACAATGCTCCCAAGCTGCTCTGGAGCAAATCCATCTTTATTTCTTCATCATTATCATCGCCATCTATAAATCAGTTTTCGTCCACTCAGTAGTTGTTGTGACAGGCCCTCCAACTGGCCGATGCCCGCAAATGATCTTTTTTTTTAAGCTCATCATCGCCAGCTGTTCCTGGAGCACTGTGGCCCCCTTTATTTTCCAGTCCCTGTAGCACATCGACCAGTGTCTCATCTGGAAAAATCATTCTTCTTCCACCCCCAAGCCCCCACTCCTCATTGTTCCTGGCAGCTGCCCACAGAGCTGCCCTCCAGGCATTTATCTGCTGAGCACCTACCACATGACCACTGCTGCCCTGGAGGCAGTAAAAACTGACATCCAGTAAATCATATCAGTAAGGAGCCCCATGAATCTTGTTCCGGTTTTGCACACATTAGGCCTCATTGTCATGAATGCAGTGAGCATGAGTCATTGGCCATATTTGCTGATTTGGGAAGTAGTAGCTGAGTAGCTATAATCAGGTGAGGATGGTGTCTTAGAAGGGGATGGTAAATTACAGCTGATTTAGAGAAATGATAGAGAGTTCAGTGGGCCCACATGCTCCCATCCCATCTGCCTCTAGGCCTTGCTACAAGAAAAAAGGGGCCCAAAGTTTCTCAAATACAATTAAAGCTTTTGTATAGAATTCTCTGTACAGCAGAAATCATGCTCTGGGTTGTATTTACAAGACTATGGACTGGAAAGACCACTGCATTTAGATAATAATAATATCAATAGTCATCATTTACATAACACTTCAAGGTACACAAAGGACTTGACATAATATTATCTCATTTGATCCTCAGAGCAACCTTGTGAGATAGATGCTATTATAATCCCCATTTTACAGATGAGAAAACCATAAGTGAGAGACATAAATGACCTATTTAGGATTACACAGCTGATATCTTAGGTAGGATTTGAACTCAGATCTTCTAGATGCCATGTTGAAACCAAAAGCCCTGAGTCTGAGTATGGTCTCACTACTAATTGTCTTGCGCAAATTACTTCCCTTTCCTGGACCTTATTTTTTATTATTATTTTTTTGGAGGGGGGGGGCAATAGGGTTAAGTGAGTTGCCCAGCGTCACACAGCTAGTGTCAAGTGTCTGAGGCTGGATTTGAACTCAGGTCCTCCTGAATCTAGGGATAGTGCTTTATTCACAGCACCACCTAGCTGCCCCCTGGACCTCATTTTTCTGATCTGTAATACGTGAGGTCTGGCTGACATGAACTCTAAGATTATATTTCAATCCAAAAATCTCTGAAAGGAGGGATATTTGTGTCACAGAAAAAAAAAAGTATTTTGCATCAGCTGATATAGCTTTAAGAGATTTGTTTAGTTGTTTCACTCATGTCTGACTCTTCATGACCCCATTTGAGATTTCTTGGCAAAGATACTGTAATGGTTTGCCATTTCCTTCTCCAACTCAGTTTATAGATGAGGAAACTGAGGCAAACAGGGTTAAGTGACTTGCTTAGAGTCACACAGATAGTAAGTGTCTGAGGCCAGATTTGAACTCAGAAACATGAGTCTTCCTGACTCTAGTCCTGGCATTCTATCCATTAGCTCACCTAGCTGCCTCTTAAGAATAGATATCCTTCAGTAGTTTTGAGACCAAATTGATGATTCATAAGATCATAAGCAGGTTAAAGATGAGAACAAAGCTTCAGAGAGAAATCACTGTGAAGGACCCATTTCTATCATCTTGGGCAGCTACCACCCTCTCTCAGTTGAGAACCATGGATTTAAAGTGGGGAGGGGCCTGAGAGGTCATCAAGCCCAACTCTTTCTATTCATAGACCAAACCTGAGAAAAGTGAAGCAACTTGCTCAAGGTTACACAAGAAGAAAGGAAATAAATGGTTAAGGCAGGAGTTAGACCCATATCCAATAACTTCAAATCAAGAGCTCTTGGACCTGCTTAAGGAAAAGTGAAGTCACTGAGAAAACAGGCCCTGTTTCTGCCTTATAGGTAGGGAGGCCAGGCAGAATCTGTGCTTTGTGTTTTTGTCTTGGGGACCCTGATGGATTTAGTCTATTGGTGGTCTTTAGCTATGTGATTTTGAGGATGATAGGGAAAATAGCAGTATTGGTCACTTCCTAACATAGTTAATTGGGTTCATTTTAAAAAATTCAACTTCTGAGGGGGCATCTTGGTGCCACAGTGGATAAAGCACCAGCCCTGGATTCAGGAAGACTTGAGTTCAAATCCCATCTCAGAAACTTGACACTTACTAGCTGTGTCACCCTGGGCAAGTCATTTAACCCTCATTACCCCACAAAAAAAAAGAAAAAAACCAACGTCTAGGCCTGACCAACTTCCAAGTGTGACTACTAGGCATGACAACAAAATAAAGAAATCCATAGTGTGAACTCTTTAGATAGAAAGACAGAGTCAAACATAAATACAAACATTTTTATCCATAAATGGAAAAAATAGAATATTGAGAAAATTTTGAATTTCATTACTTCATTAGTTCTGTTACTTTCTGTTACTTTTCTGAATTTAGGCTGAACCAATTATGAGAGACACACAATTAATCTGAACTGTGCCTCAAATCTTCCTGTTTGAAAGGATCAGATCAAGCTGGTATTCTTTGTCATCATCATTATCTTCACTAGCATTTTTATAGCACTTTAAGGTTCCAGAAGTTTTTTTTAGGGTTGGGGAGGGGCAGCTATGTGGCTCATTAGATAGAGCTCTAGACCTGGAGTGAAGAAGTCCTGAGGTCAAATCTTGCCTCACACATTTATTAGCTGTATGACCCTGATCAAGTCACTTAATCTCTCTGTCTTAATCCACAGAAAAAGGAAATGGCAATCACTCCAGTGTCTTTGCCAACAAAACCCCATGGACAGCATTGATATGCTACGGTCATAGGGTCATAAACTGAACAATCCTGAACAACAACAAAGATTTCAAAAATACATTTCTGCCAACAACCCTTCGAAACAATATCCTGATGAAGTAGTTATCCAGGTATACACTATTAGAAAAATGAATGGGGGCAGCTAGGTGGCACAGTGGATAAAGCACTGGCCCTGGATTCAGGAGGACCTGAGTTCAAATCCAGCCTCAGACACTTGACACTCACTAGCTGTGTGTCCCTGGACAAGTCATTTAACCCTCATTGCTAAGAAGAAGGAGGAGGAAGGAAGGAAGGAAGGAAGGAAGGAAGGAAGGAAGGAAGGAAGGAAGGAAGGAAGGAAGGAAGGAAGGAAGGAAGGAAGAAGTAGAAAGGAGAAGAAGGAGGAGGAGTTGAGAGACTTGTCCATAGTCTCTGAATTAGTATTATGCCAAATATGGAGTTTGAATATGATACAGTAGAAATAGCATGGGTTTTGAGATCAGAGGCCCTGAGTTCAAATCTTGCCTCTGACACTCACTGGCTGTAGGATGTTGGGCAGGCAATTTAATCTCATTGGCCTTTGGTGTCTTTATCTATAAAATAAGGGGATTGAACTAGATGCCTTCTGAGGTTCTTTCCAGCTCTACATCTATGATCCCACCAGAAAATCCAAGGTCTCCTCATTTCAAATCACTGTCCAATCCAAGGTCACATTCATAGCACAAAGAGATGCCAGAGGAGATGGAAGGGAACTCAGATGTGATCCAGTTCAACCTCCTGATTTTATAGCTGGGAAAACTGAGGTTCAAATACAGTGTCATTAGCTTAATACAACACAAATAGTAAAAGTCACAGGCAGGCTTTAAAAGCTGGTCTTCCTGAATACAGGTCCACTATTCTATCTGCTATATAATGCCTGCTCTCATTGACAGTGTATACAATAGTCAGTTATTAGAGCAGTAGCCAGATAAATAGGTAACAAGGAAACCCTAGAATTTTCATAGTCAGGATATACAATATAAAATCTGTTCAATTGGAATTTTCAGTAACAGTAGTTCTTGCTCTATGAATCATCCAGATTCCTCAGAAGGCTATTCATCAAAGCATTCCCCTGTCATCCTCCTCAGGATCAAGAAATCCCCATTTCCAGGCTGTTAAAGATTATTCTTTTAAAAAAAAATAATCAATTTATTTCTTCCTGAATTTAGTTCCAACCCCCTCACCAAATAAAAAGAAACCAAACACAAAACATTCCCATATACATAATAGTACAGAAGATGTTTATATCTGCAATTGAGAATCTCTATTACATGCAGCTTGCTTTTTTAAAAAACAAAAATGTAGGGGCGGCTAGGTGGCGCAGTAGATAAAGCACCAGCCCTGGATTCAGGAGGACCTGAGTCCAAATCTGGCCTCAGACACTTGACACATACTAGCTGTGTGACCCTGAGCAAGTCAATTAACCCTCATTGCCCCGTACCCCCAAAAATGTATACAAATTCAACATGTTATTTTCAAAGCTGTCCTGTTTGTATTTTCCTTTTAATTTCCTTCTGTACATTTAAAAATTCTCTTTAGTCACTTTTTTTGGGGGGAGGCAGGGCGATGAGGGTTAAGTGACTTGCCCAGGGTCATACAGCTAGTAAGTGTCAAGTGCCCAAGGTCGGATTTGAACTCAGGTCCTCCTGAATCCAGGGCTGGTACTTTATCCACTGTGTAACCTAGCTGTCCCCCTTTTTTTCCTTCTGAAAAGAAAAAAAAAACAAGCTTTGTAACAAATAAGCATAGTCAAACATGCTTCCTATGTGCAAAAAGTTTCTGCTTCTGCGTTCCATCACCCCTTTGTTAGGAGGAGGGTAGCATATTTCATTATGGTCCTTTGGGGGCAAGGTTTGTCATAACATTTATGGCAATTCTTTAACCATTCCATGTGGTTTTCCTGCACAATGTTGTTACTGTATAAACTATTCTTTTAGGCCTCTACTCACCTCACTTTGCATCAGTTCATACAAGTACATACTCTATGCTTCTTCTCCCAAATGTTCATTTGCATTGGCAGGTTGGGCTTTGTCAGACTGCTAGGGGCAACCCCAGTGGATAGAGAACAGTTTTTCTAATATTTAGCTCTTGAGCCCCAACCTGTATCCTCCCTCATGATTATCAGTTGATGGTAATCAGTCAGTCAGACTTGATTATCTTTTAATAAGGGGTATTTACTAAGGCAGTATGATAAGAACAATTGGTAGAAAATATTTTCCCAAAGACTATGGTATACTCTCCTATAAGTACATGGAGTCTAGGGAAAAATTAATTCAAGCTTAGAGCATGCATTGAAAAGGGCTGATAGCTTCTGGAAACTTTTTTGCTGGCATCCTCAAAATGTTCCTCTTAGGTATGGTGTTGTTTTTCTGCTATACCAGTTATAAAACTGTAAAGAATTAATTGTTATTTGAGGTTTTTATGCCTCGGCGAGCACTGGCCTGGGGCTCCCCAAAGCCCACGATGCTCCACCCACTGGTTGTAGCTGTTGCCAAGGCTCTGGCACCTCATGTCATCACCACTCGCTGACGCCTACATGGGCCTGGCAAAACTATAATGATTGGAAGCCTAGTGAGGGCAGTCATGTGACTGTCAGAGCGGCCATCCCATTGACTGGGGCTGTGTGGGGTGTTTCTAGGTTTTGTGGAGGAGAATTGGGCATTCTAGGTGGAAGCTGGAAAGCGACGGGCATTGTGCTGCGTATTTTCAGCTGATTCCTGGGCGGTGGTATTTTTTCAGGTATTATAATTTCCCTTTCCCTATTTTATTTCCTTTCCCCTGATCCTACTGATCCTGTTTGTGTTTTTTTTTTCTTTTTTAAGTTCGTTTTTGTTAAAATAAATCTTGTTCTGTTTTGAGGGAGGCTGCTGGTCTCCTTCCTTGCCCCAATATTGCAGCGAGCCCCTTAGCTAGCACTCCCCAATTAAAAATTCGTCCCCACAAAACCTTGAATCCACTTTCCTCTTCTCATCTAGTCTGTCCTTAGTTCTTGATGCAAATACTGCCATTATCTGTGCTACTCATGCTTTTAGGATACCATTGGGAAGTCTAAAAACTCATGAGGTCCACTTCTAATCAAGATGGGAGGGTAGATGAAGAAGCTAAGGTTGGAAATGAAATAGACTCTACCTCTTCCCATTGACAAAATTCCTTCTTTCTTGGGTTTTCTGCTTATCTTAATGATTTTACAGATCCCACAGGATGTTACCAAGTCCATAAGACAATTCAAACAGGTTTCCTATAAAACCTAAGGAACTATCCAGGCTTTGGTAACATTTAGTGAATAATGAAAAATTCTTCTCACCATATAAATGTGTCTGGGCATAGCAACTTATTACTTACTTTAAGTTTTATGGTTGACTTTATTGATTTAGTCAACTGACTATTGTATTTACACAACTTTTCCAGGGTTTCTCTGAAACTGTCCCTTACATTGTTTTTTTTTTTTTTAATTAAAAAAAAAATTTTCCCTACCCTCTCTGAAGCCAGCAAACGATCTGATACAGGTTATACATTACAATCATGTTAAACATATTTTCACATTAGTCATGTTGTAAGAGAAGAATCAGAACAAAAGAGGAAAATGCAAGAAAGAATAAGCAACAAGAGCATCAACAAAAACAAGAACAAAAGTGAAAATAGTATGCTTCAATCTGCATTTAGACTCCATGGTTCTTCTTATGAATGTGGAGAATATTTTCTACATTATTTCTTATGGAACAATTATATTCCACTATATTGGAATGCAATCACATTCCCAAGGTCATAGTTATGGAATTCTTTGCTCATTGGAATGTCCTGCCCTATATGTAAGGTAGGGGTAGTTGGGAAGAGCAAAAAAGACTATCATCTCTTCAGTCCCTTCAGTTTTTTTTTTAATTGTCTTGGAATCATCTTCAAGATTAGTGTGACTTTGGACCCTGCAGTCATTCCAGGTGATTCTGGCTTCCATACTTGAGAGAGAAGATATATGAGGAAAACCTACTTCAAGTTGCTGAAATGAGGTTACACATACACCATAATTTGTTCAAAGATTCTCCAATTGTTGGGAACCACTCTAATTTCTAGTTCTTTGATACTATAACAACAACAACAACAAGATTTCAAGAAAATTTTTTGAATATATGGGTATTTTTCATCTTAATTTTATCTCCTTGGGATAAAGCCCTAGTAGTAGTATCTGTAGGTCAAAGGATATTCATCATTTAGTAATGTTTTGGACAGAATTCCAAATTACTTGCATAATTATGAGACCAATTCATAGTTTTATCAACAGTGCATTAATATACCTATTTTCCCATAGTTCCCCTAATAATTGTCATTATCTGTTTTGGGTAATCTTTGCTAAACTACTAAGTGTAAGATGGAACCTCAGAATTATTTTAATTTTATATATGTAATTATTAGCAAAATGGAGCATTTTTACATGGCTGTTGAGTGGGTGTGTGTATATACATACATATATATATATATGATAATTGTATTTTCATATCCTTTGACCATTAACTATCAGGAATCCTTGTCATTATTATATATCAGAATGAATTCCTTACCTATAACATATATTAGATTTTTATTGGAGAAGCTTATTGCAAAGTTCCCCCCCCATTCTGTAAAAGTAATTCTTTCCATCCTTTTTCTAATTTTGACTTTTTGCCTCTTCATAGTTGAAAAAGGAATTTTCTTCTTTGCTCTTCTAATTTTTTTATGATATAGACATATATCTAGGTCATGTATCCATTTGGAATTTATTGTAATAGATGGTGTGAAATCTTAATCTAAACTTAACTGTTTTCCAATTTTCCTTGGAAGTCACTTAACCTTTATTGCCTCAATTTCCTCAATTGTAAAATGGAATAATAATAGTGCCCACCTTACAGGATTGTTGTGAGCATCAAATGAGATATTTGTAACATCATTTGTAGCAAACTTCCTGGCACATAATAGGCACCGTATAAATGCTTATCCCCTTCTCCCTTCCCCTTCCCTTCCCCTATTATTTGTGTTCTTCACGTTTATCAAATGTTATACTGCTATGTTCATTTCTCATTTCCTTTTTATATTGTCTACCTACTCTGTTCTACTAATCAACTTTTAAAGATTTTTTTTGGATCAAAGAGTTTTTAACAAACATTTTTATTTAAAGTTTTGAGTTCCAAAATCTATTTCTCCCTCCCCCCCCCCTTCATGAGGTGGAAAGCAATCACACGTAGGTTATACATCTGCAATTATGTAAAACATTACCATCTTAGTCATTTGGTTTATGAAAACTCAAAAGAAAAAGAAGATAAAAGAAAGTGAAAATAGCATGTTTCAGTCTATACTCAATAAATATCAGTTCTTTCTTTGGAGGTGGGTGGTATGTTTTAACATTAGTCCTTTAGGATTGTCTTGGATCTTTGTATTGCTGAGAATAATTGTCATTCACAGTTCTTCATTGGACAATATTACTGTCACTGTGCTCAGTTTTCTGGTTCTGCTCACTTCACTATGCATCAGATCATTTAGGTATTTCCAGGTTTTTCTGAAATTGTCCTACTTATCATTTCTTATAGCACAATAATATTACAATTCAATCATGTACCACAGCTTGTTTAGCCATTCTCCAATGGATGGGCATTCCTTTTATTTCCAATTCTTAGCCACCACAAAAAGATATCAAATAGTTTTGAGGATTACCTTTTGAAATCTGGTACTGCTAGTCCCCTTATTTTTCACTCCCCCTCCCTCATTATTTCCCTTGAATCCTTTAACCTTTGTTCTTTCTGGCAAATTTTGTAATTATTTTTCTATCTCTTTTTCATTTTCTTATTTAATTGGTATGATACTAATAAGTACATGAATTATTTTGGTATTAACATCACTTTTGTAATATTGGCACAGACCAACCACAATGTATGTCCACCTATTTATGTCTTTATTTCCATAAAGAATGTTTTGTAATTGTGTTCATTTAATTCCTGGGTATGTCTTATTAAGTCGACTCAAATACTTTGTACAGTCTGAATTTTTTCAGTGAAATTTTTCTTTCTATCTTTTTTCTGCCTGATTTTATTGGTAATACATAGAAATATTGATGATGTGTACAAATTTGTTTTATTTTCAGTTATTTTTCTGAAGTTTTAATTAGCTTTTAGTTGTCTCTCTAAGGTTCTCTTAGTATGCCATCACCAAAAACCAAAACAATACCCAATAATCTTGTCTCCCTTTGCATGTTTATTCCCTCAATTTCTTTTTCAGGTATTATTGTCATAGCTATTATTAGGACTATGTTAAATAATAGTGGTGATAATGGACATCCTGTTAGAAAGTTTTCTACCAGGTGAAATGGAAAAAGAACTGGACTGCTATTATGAAGACATAGGTTCAGCTAGATCTAGAACGTAGGTATTAGGTTTATCTCCCTTCATAACTAGCTTTGCAACCTCATGTTTGAATTGTGCCATGGTTGACAGAATAGTGGTCTTGGAGTTGGGAAGACTGGGCTTCACTTCTGGGCACTGACACTTAGTGGCTGTGTGAACATGGGCATATCATTTAACTTCTCTGACGTTCAACTTCTTCTTTGAGTAGTGATATCTTTATACATACTTCACAGGGTTGTTCTAAGGATCAGATAAGATTAATGTACATTCAATGTATTACAAATTTCAAAGTGCGTCAGAAACATGAGTTTTTCTTATAAGTAAGGAATTTAACACTTTCAACCTCTAGTCTTCCTGATCTATACCCTGCCACTGGACCCAAATGGCTCCAGAGGAGAGTGAGGCTGGTGACTTTGCACAGCCCTGCCTCACTTAAATCCGATTCACTGCAAGTCATGATATCACCTCCCCAATGCCATGTTCCTCTTTGAGAATGAAGGACAACCAACAACAGTCCCATGTCTGTATGGCACATTGGCTAGCCAGATGGTGATAAACATCAAGGAGCAACCTTTAACAATCTCTCTACCTTACCAGCCCTCATGGTTTGTCCTGGTATCATTGCTCTGCAATTTCCTATATTTCAATAAGCAAACTATATTCCTCAATTCTCCAGTCGACATTAATTTCAAATACCTGGGGAAAAGTTTTATTTTTAGCCCTATTCTACGCAAACCTGCCCAATAGGAAGGGGAAGTGGGGAGGGGGCAAAGGACAGAGCAAGTAATCAGGCATTCAGATTCCAAACAGGAAGTTTTGATACAACATAGAAAGAGAACACTCAGTATTTAAAAAGTATAAAGTGATTATAGTAAGCTAAGAGGCTAGTATACAAGGCTTAATGGGACATTGGCAATAGGGCTGTTCATTAGCTATTCTACATTTTACTTCCACCAAGTACAAACTAATAAATGCCAAGTGGACTCTATGCTTTTCAGTGGTTCTTTCTTTGGAAGAGACTCTTTCCCTCTGGACTGTTCTACCTCTATCCTTGCCACTGCCACTGTCCTGTTGTTGCAAACATTCAGGTAGCTTATACCCTGCTGTCTGGAGGGTCTAGGAAGGGGGAAGGCACCAGCTGCTTTTTGAGATCTTATAAAGGCCTAAAAGGAAAAGAAGACACAAACACCTGAGACAAGCTTGCCTAGGACTCCTTGTACTAAGGATCTGCCAATGTATTCCATTACCAGCCATGGTGACCTAAAAGGGTCAACTATGCATCTCAAGGCCAACAGGAGAGAAAGATCTGAAGATTGAGAGGTGCCCCTTTGGTATGTTATAGAGTTCTGAATCAACAGTTAATTAAAAGCATCTTAGGCAGAGTGTTTGGCCTAAAGTCAGTAAGGAAGATAAGAATTCAAATCCAAATCCAACCATGCAAAATATATTTCCATATTAGTAATTTTTTTTTTGGTGAGGCAATTGGGGTTAAGTGATTTGCCCAAGGTCACACAGCTAGTAAGTATCAAGTGTCTGAGGCTGGATTTGAACACAGGTCCTCCTGAATCCAGGGCAGGTGCTCTATCCACTGTGCCACCTAGCTGCCCCCATATTAGTAGTTTAAAATATAATTTCCTTCCTTCCCAAATACTAAGCTAGCTCTGAGAATGTTTTTGTCAACCTCCTCATCTATGCATACATCCCTGGAATGCATCCTACGAAGATAAGTGAATTTAGCCACAGCATTCAAAATTTCTCCATTTGCCATAGCTTATATGCTATAGCACCATGTGAATGGTGCAGTGCTGGTTGGTGAATAACTTTTTTTCTTGGGGTGTACAGGATGTTCAGGGAAGGATATTACCTCTGCTGTGATAGATACTAAGCATTTTTTCAGGGATACATTTTACCTTTAGTGTCCACCTGTCACACAACTCTCACCTGTGGCTCCAAGAAGCTATTGAATGCCCAGGGGCCACAGCCCAGTAAAACTATTTTAGCAGATGTGTTAAACCAAGTTAAAGGTAACCAATGTCCATTGGTGAGTTAGCAGGTTGTCAACCCCAAGCACATGAAGACTTCCTTGGTGGATTAGATAGATATGAACAATTTATTCCAACTGGCTACAGAAGCTGATGAAACATACTCTGTGAAATACTTAAAGCTTAGTCAGAGATATCTACTGCATTCCCTACATCCTGAGCCATCGCCAATTAACTTGACTTGTCGACACTCAACTCTAATGACTAAGAAAGAGAGAGCAAGATCAACAATTTCATACAACTCTCCCTAACATACATATATACATATATATATATATATGTGTGTGTGTGTGTGTATGTATGTATATGTGTGTATACATATACATATATATATAATATGTGGATATATATGTATGTGTGTATACATATCTATATATCTATATATATTTTGTGTGTGTGTGTGTGTGAGTCAAAAGACATCACTTACCATTTTAGCACTTTTACCTACCTTGAAGTCTTATGGTGATGGAGAAGTGACAGAGCAACAGTTACAGAAACACTGGGAGCTGTAGTCACAACCCAGCCTATAGGATCATCTTCTTACTGGACTGAAGCAGCAGTTGTATTTAGAAGCCTCCTGGGTATCTGAGCAGTCTTTTTTGAGGATCATACTGCTCATCTCTTAGCATGAGGAAAGGGCTATAAAAGGTGCCCAGGGCAGCTAGGTGGCACAGTGGATAGAGCACCGGCCTTGGATTCAGGAGGACCTGAGTTCAAATCCGACCTCAGACACTTAACACTTACTAGCTGTATGACTCTGGACAAGTCACTTAACCCCAATTGCCTCATCAAAAAACAGAAAACAAAAAAGGTCCCTTAAAAATTATCTGCTTCGCCTAAACTAACCCTGACCTGGTTACCATGGCAGATGGGGTTCCTACCCCGTGGTCAAAATATTTTTTAAAATGTGCAAAAACTTTTTGTGAAGAAGATTACATTCAACATTGGTACATGCAATGCGTGTGCTCACACTTATGAACACAAAATCTGGTAGACTTGAAAGACAAATAGCTCTTTTTGCAAGAAAATTCAGTAGGTATCACATCCAAATATCAGCCCTGAATGAAACAAGGCTGGCAAATGAAGGCCAGTTTACTCAAGTTTGAGCTGGATACAAGTTTTTCTAGAGTGGTCGACATGAACATGAGTGTGTGAAGCTGGCCTATGTTTCACAATCAGATCTTACCTAGTCAAGAAGCTTGTTTGCCTCCCAATGGGAGTAAAAGACAGACTCATGACAGTGTGATTGCCACTTATAGGAAAGTGCCATATCACCATTATTAGTGAATATACTCCCACCATGACAAACTCTGATGAGCTGAAAGAAAATCTCTTTACTTTTGACAACTCTTGAAGATGAAATATTACAGAAAAGGTATTGACTTGCATTAGTAGCAGGAATTTCCTTCCCAAGGATTTCCATATATTTATCAAATTATATGACCAGTCTCTCTCCCTCTCTTACTCTCCCTCCCTTCCCTTCTTTTCTTCTCCCTTATCCATTCTCTTCCTCCTTCCCTCTCATTCTCTCTGTCTGTCTTTGTCTCTTTCTGTCTGTCTCTCTCTACCTTTCCTTTTTCCTATACATAACCAATAATGCATCAAATCATTAAATCTCAGAGGTGGATGGTACCTTAGAATATATATATTCAAGCCTACAACTGAGTATGAATTGTTTTTTTCCAACAATGTAGACGAGTGTGCTTTCTGATTCTGCTTGAAGAACTAATACTTGGGAACACACACCACTTACCAAGGTCACACATTCCACCTGTGGACTGTACCAGTTGTGAGGAATTGTTTATCTTTGATCAAGGTAAAATATGCTCCTCTGCTGAGTTCTGTCCTTTGGGGGGCTAAGCAAAACAAACCTCACGTATCTTTGTTTGTGTTTGTGCTTCAGGCAATCAAGTGCATTTCATTTGCAGCCAGGTTCCATTAGCAGTCAATGCAGCTTGATATCTCTTGGCTTTAATGTAAAAGTTTTAATTGAAGGGTCTTTGACCTCTAGAATTTCTAGTTATCTAAAGATCAATATGGGAAATCACAGTAGAATGAACAAGACTCTACCACCTCAATTTCTTCTGTTGTCCTTAGTTTAAAATGCATTAACTTCATTAAATATCTAATTCCCTACCCTTGTCTTCTTCCATGGGGGTGGGAAGTGAGGATATGAGGGGAACTGGTCTTGTGATTTCACTGGTATAGGGAATTCTCAATAAGAAGACTCTTTTATCATAGAAAATTGATTGTCTCTTGCTCTTCAACTTTTTGTAACAGTCATAGAGAATTGCACAGGGCACTGAGACTTTAAGTGACTTTACCAGGCTCACATAGCTATTATGTTTCAAAAGTAGGATTTGAACCCAGATTTTGGTAACCCTAAGGCTAGATGTTTATCCATTGAGCCACAACTGCTTCCAGTAGCAATGTTTAAATGGGTATCCATTTTTATCATTGGCAAATCTATCACCCTTCAGAGATACCTGGAGTGCCTTTAACACCAGCAAATTTTCATTGGCTGAATAAACCTCATTCTATTCAAATATACTCATAAGTGTGTAAATATGTATGTGTGTATAAATACTATCTATATATGTCTGTATATATGTGTATATAAATATGTATGTCTGTATTTATATATGTATGTGTGTATATATATAGTCATTCAGAGAGTATTTATGCACATATAAACATATAAATTCATAAATATAGACATATGTAGCCAGTATATTTATATTTACACATTTATACAGACTATTATATATAATACATACAGACAGATAGACACACACAGATATATAATACAGACGCATATGTGTATAGATACACACATATTTTCACAACTTTTTATAGAGGGAATCTGAATTTTTCCCTTCATTATTATAAAAAATCATAATTCTTCTGAGAGTAAGGAGTTAGGCAAACCCTACTTGTCTAAAAAGAATGTCTTGCTAAGTATTCCAGTAAAAGCTAGAACTAATACTTTACTCATACTGTTACTCTTTCATAAATTATTTTTCATAAAAATGCATGCTATGGCACAAGAGCTCACATAGGGAAGCAAGAGAAACGATAATGATTGCTGAGCTGCTCTTGGTAAGATAAATGTGTGTTATGCATTGCTGTCTCTTGTATTCAACCTGTGTTGTATCTCTCACTAATTTGTAAGTATTGGGAATTTTCAACAGTTCTTCCATCTTTAACCTAGATCTGAAGAGTTTTCCCTTTGTGTTTTTGAGTAAGCAGGGGCCACCCTGCTAGTTAGCTAGCTCTGTATGCCTGTGAGACCAATTTGCTTATAAGCAATTAAGGAGTAAGAGGGAGTTGGCAGGAAAGGGGTAGTTAAATCTTTATGACATTTTGGATAAGGACTCCTATGGTTCTAATTTCATATAATTGAAGAAGGGGATCATCAAGAAGGTGCTTCATGGATTGCTTAAATGCTCTCATCATTTTCCCTTTTCATGAAGATGAGAAAAAGTGAGGCATAGTAGGAAGAACACTGGGTTTGGAAACAAACAACTTGGGTTTGAATTCCAGCTCTATAAGTTTCTATACTTGTGTGGTATTGAACATATCACTTCACCTCAATAAGCCTTAATTTCTCCATCTGTAAAATGAGATCATTGGGTTAATTCAGGAAGTAAAGCAGTTTCCTTTTCATTGAAAGTCTTTAAGCAAAGGCTGAATGTCCACTTGATAAGCTAGCTGTACAGGAATTTTTTTTTCTCAAGTCCATACAGGAGTAGAAATTAAATAGGTACTGGGGTCCTTTTCAACTCATAAAATATGTGATTCTGTGATACTGGGTGATCTTTAAGATTTTTCCTAGTTCTAAGATGCAATGGAGTATCTCAGTGTTCCCTCTCCAAAGTTCATTCTTCAAAATATGTTCTTATTTTTATATCATTATTATATCACCAAGGAACTGCAGTATTTACAGAAGATGGCTGATCCAAAGATGACAGTCTTCATACCTGGCCCTAGCCAGACCACATATAGAATAATATTATCTCTTCTGGGCACCACATTCTAGTAAGCCCTGACAAATTGGGAAGCTTCCCAGAGAAGGCCAAGCAGAATTTTGAAGGGACTTGAGTTTATGCCATAGGGCATGTTCAGTTGAAATTATTTATCCTGGACACCTGGGAGGGGCATGATCACTATCTTCAAATATTTGAAGAGCTAGTGTGTAAAGGAGGGATTAAATTTACTATGCTTGGTTAGCCCCAGAGGCCAGAACCAGAAGGAATGGATGGAAGTTATTAAGGTACAAATTTAGGTTTAATTCCAGGATAAAAGTCTGAACAATTAAGACTCTCTAAAAGTGAAATGTGTTCCTTTCGGAGGTATTATTCTCCCCCCAATGAAGGTTTCAAAACAAAGACTGGATGCTTACTTGTCATTTATGTAGCATGTGGAATTTTTTAAAAGTATATTTTGGATTAGATAGCCACTTGAGGTTCCTTCAGATTCTAACATTCTGCCACTTTTAAAATTCAGTGTTGAGTCCTAAGCCTAGAAGCCGTACTCCTTACTATAAGTAGAATTGTGCTCACCTTCCTTTTTCATCAGATGCTATGTCCCGGGGCTGCTAGGTGGTGCAGTGGATAAAGCACTGGCCCTGGAGTCAGGAGTACCTGAGTTCAAATCTGACCTCAGACACTTGACACTTACTAGCTGTGTGACCCTGGGAAAGTCACTTAACCCCCATTGCTCTGCAAAAAAACAAAAATACAAAAACAAAAACAGATGCTATGTCCCTCTTCTTCTCTCTGTGTTAATCCATTGGGATTCATTGTTGTCCACTCTCTAGCACTGAGGGTTGTAGCTTCTCTATATCTTTAGTAAATTGGTAGACTGTCTTTATGGATTGTTCTATCTGAAAAAAAATCATCATTCAGTAGCCAAACTTCCAGTAAAGGTTTTCTCTATATTCCACTAAAATAGTCCCCATATGTCAGAGTTGACCTACAAGACAGTCCCCTAAATCTGTGATAGGACAGGCTAAAACTAACCTATGTCAATTTGGCCTTTGAAAACCTAGCCTTGCCTCTAAACCATGGTAAGGCATGACAGCAGGACTTTATTAGACAATTTCAGATATATGTGCAACGAATTCCCTTTTCCTGAGGTTTTTTTTTCTTTTTTTTTTCCCTGAGCCATAGTGGTTTCTGTTCTTGGGAAGCACAAAGTAGTTTAACCATGTTACTTACACAAGTAATGTCTGTAACCAAGACAAGCTGCAACCCACCTTGCTGGAAAGTGAAACAATGAATCATGAAAGAATTAACGCAGTGTATGAGAAAGAACAATAAACTGGAAAATAGGAAATCTGAATTCTTGTTTCAGTTCTGCCACTGGATAGCTGTGTGGCTTTTGCTGTTGAGTCATTTTTAGTAGTGTCTGACTCTTTGTGACCCTTTGGGGATGGGGGCGGGGTTTCTTAGCAAAGATACTGGAGTGATTTGCCATTTCTTTCTCTACCTCATTTTATAGATGAGGCAAAGAAGTTTAAGTGACTTGCCTGGTCACATCGTAAGTATATATCTAAGGCCATATTTGAACTCAAAAAGATGAGACTTCCTGACTCTAAGGCCAGGGCTCTATCCACTGTGTCACTTTTCTGCTTTTCCTTGTCTTATCTCCCTAAGCAGTAAAACAAGATGTTGGACTAAATGACTTCCATGTTCTTTCCAGCTCTATAATCTTGATTTCTTGATGACAAAAAATTTAAAGTTTACAAAAAGCTTACAAATATTTATTCTTACAACAACCCTGGAAATTTACAGAGGAGGAAACTGAGGCAGATAGAGATTAAGTGAATGGCCCAGGCTCATAAAGCCATTAAGTATATAAGGATAGATTTGAACTCAGGTCTTTCTGACTCCAGGTCTAGAAGTCTTTCCACTGTACCATCTAGTTTTTATAAATATGCTTTTATTCTTCTCAGGAGTCAGTAGAAATTGGCAAAATTCATTTAAATATGCATATTATAGTTTGTACCATGCTTTTACCTCATCTTGTGTGATTCTCCCCATAGGTATGGTAGATATTATTATTCCCATTTTATAGAGGAGGAAAAAGAGACTCAGAGAGATGAAATGACTTTTCCATCTTCACATAATAAATAGCACATAAGTACTCCCAGAACTATACTATCCCTCTTGTCTGACATCATCTGTTGGTCAGTCTGATACTAGATATCTATTCATCAATCCATCTAACTTGCCTATTACCTCTTTTGACGTATCATTTTAGATGTGCAATACATGAACCAAAATCAGTGATGTTTATAAATGGAGGAAGCTAGGTGACATAGTAGAAATACAAAGGGGGCACCAAGGGATAAAGTGGATAAAGCACTGGCCCTGGAGTCAGTAGGACCTGAATCCAAATCTAGCCTCAGACACATATTGGCTGTGTGACCATAGGCAAGTCTCTTAACCCTGATTGCCCCCTAATAAACAACAAGTAAATAAATAAAGCCACGGAGTGCTCATATGGTGGTATTGACAGAATGGGAGAAACACTTATTGTGGAATAAATAAAAGAAGTAGGAAATGGAGTTATAAATAGATTAATGCAGAGAAAAGAACAAAGTGATGAAAAAGAGGTGAGAAAGCATCTTCATTGATAAGGAGTACTGAGTTCTTGTCTCATGACTGCCACTGAAAATTTGTGCAAATTTAAGCAAGAAATTTTTATCACTATGGGACTTATTTTATTTTTAAAATAGCTTTGCATTGAGGACAACTAGGTGGTACAGTGGATAAAGCACCAGCCCTGGATTCAGGAGGACCTGAGTTCAAGTCCAGCCTCAGACACATGACACTTACTAGCTGTGTGACACTGAGCAAGTCATTTAACCCTCACTGCTCCCCCAAACACACACACACACACACACACATATATATATCTTTGCTTTTATATCTTCTGCTTTTATGTAACCTTGATTTAAATACCTTATTTCTAGATCCATAAACAGGTATCCTCCTATATCCCTCACTGTTTTTCTTCCCAGGAGGCAACACCTTATAATAAAGAATTAACTCAGTTTTTTAATACGTAGTATGAAGATGTACTACATTCTTCCACTAAAGTCCTTCCAAGTCACATCATTTTGTAAAGATGTTCTAGGGTTCTTGAGGCTATTTCAAAAGAAGATAAGCTCCAAGAAGTTCCAACAAGCTGTTAATACTTAACATAGAAATTGTTCCGATAAGAACTTTGTGTATTTTCTGAAAACCATCTCAGATAGGTTTAGTAAAAGATCATCATATTGTTTACCACCAAATATGATTTGGGAACCAATAGGAAGCAAGGTCACATAAATCCTCCCAAGTAGGAAAAGTTTCATTTACAGACTTGGGCATATATATCCCCCCACATTGTGTCCTTGGTTAGTTATTTGCCTTCTCTTGGCCACAAATTCTTTATCTTTATGAAGATGAAAGATTTCTATTTCAATAGACAGAGAGATAGATATACATACGTATATGTTTATGTATATATTGCATGTATATTTCCTTCTACCATTAATTAACCTTCTATAATATGTGCATGTGTGTGTAATAGGGTATAGGGGATGAACCTGTGATTTCATTGATATCTGTATCTCCAATGAATGATAGTACTTCTTCTACAATGTATAATCTTAGAGAATTACCCAGATCACAAAGTAATTAAATGACTGATTCAGAGTCATACCTCCAATATGTTAGAGGCAAGAATTGACCCCACGTCTTACTGACATGGAGACCATGCATCTCTTTTTAAATTAAGTATGCTGTCTTTCAGAACATATACATACACACATACACACAAACACATGTGCATGAATACACATGCAAATGTAAACAGAAATACGTGTGTACCCATACAATATATGATATGTATAGAAACTGCTTGTTATATATGGGGTATTTACAACCTACTTTCTCCTCATTAAAATTAATTCTGGAAGAATATTGATGAAATAGATTACATTTTTAAGTCCTTTATTTAGACTGGGAAACATATATAACATTTGGCATGAATAGATCTACATAACAAGGATACATTCATAACTAGTATTTACATAGCATTATTAGGTTTCAAAGTACTTTACAAACATTCCATTTAAATACTACAGTCCTGAGAAGTTATTACCCCCATAGGGAGGGGGGGCGGGCAATGAGGGTTAAGTGGTTTGCCCAGGGTCACCCAGCTACTAAGTGTCAAGTGTCTTAGGTCGGATTTGAACTCAGGTCCTCCTGAATCCAGGGCCGATGATTTATCCACTGCGCCACCTAGCTGCCCCTATCACCCCCATTTTTACAGATAAGAATACTGAAGCAAACAGTGGTTAAGTGACTTGCTCATGGCCACATAGAAATTGTCTAAGGCAGGATCAGGTCTTCTTGACTGTAAGCCCAGAGCCTCAACTACTATGTCACCTTTATCAAAAAAAGAAAATGTTTGTTCAATCTTCTGTATATTTGTGGCTATCTCTCCTTTCTGGTGATAATACAAATATTTGCTTTCTGTAATGTCAGACAAGTCAATTCATTTTCTGGAACTTCAATTACGCTAACCTATCCTGCAACAAGAGTAAGATTAAATGATTTCTAAGATCATGTGCAGCTTTAAATAATCATCCTTCACCTACTGCTGGATATACCTACTCAGCTCTAAAAATCCATCAGTAAGAAGATGAGCATGATTTAGTGGGAAAAGTACAGAATTTGAAATCAGAAGAGCTAAGTACAAATTCTAGCTCTGCTATTTATTAGGTTGAGGACCACAGACAGACAAATCAAGTCCTATGTGAACATTGGGGGGTTTTTGTTTTTGTTTTAGTAGTGTGATGATTGGTCTCCATTGGGGATTCTAACCTGTTTTGTATCATGGATCCCTTTGACACTCTAGGGAACCTCATGGAGTCTTTCTCAGAATAATATTTTGAAGTTTATAAAATAAAATGCATAAGATAATACATTTAAAAATAAAATTCAAAGGAAAGACAAAATTAGTGATTTTTTAAAAATTCCCTTACAAATTTATTGACATCCTGCAATTTATCTATCAATCCTTTTGGGGTTTTATGGACCCTAGGTTAAATAACTTTGGTCTAAATGATCTATAAGCATTCTTTCTGTTCTAAATTATATGATCCTAAAGGGAAAAGGAGAACTATCTAACTGTTAATGGAAGCAGGTGAATTTCTATTTCCATTTTCATTATCATCCAAGCTACCATGTCCTGAACCACATAACCTCAGAAAAGTATAATTCAGGACAGAAACACCTGGGAAGGCTATTTCTTAAGACTTTAGGAAGTCAATGTTTAAAACAGCTCATTAAACCACTAATCCGTTTTAAACACTGGCATTTTGTGATAATCGTAGGGAGTAGAAAGAACACTGTATTTGTTGGGAAGACTTGTGTATGCATCCTAACCATGCTAGTTACTATAGCTTTGACCTTGGGCAAATCACTGCCCTTAGCTAAGCTTCATTTCCATCTGTTCAAGGTGAGAGGGTCAGACTGGATGACTTCGAATGTTTTGTCCAGGTTTAGAATATCATGACCTATGAGCTAAGAAAAAGAGTGTTTAGATAAATCTTGTGACTATGCTATTACATTTATTGGACACATGTGGCTTGCTCTTTTCCCTCTGCTTTACTTTTGGCATAATTTTCTCCATCTAAAGGCTAACATCTTGAGTATCTTTGCACAGAATGTTTACATGGAAGACATTCTCTCAATGCAGAATGGCAGGACTATTTTTTTAAAAGTATCTCTAGAGGCATTGCACATTATTTTGGATATCCCCATCCATACCCATTCTCCTCCTTCCTGATGTGCCTCCACCCCCAACACACAGAAATCTACATTCAAGACTGACATTAACAGCTGACTGACATTGACATTTTTATTTACCATTTATATCTGCAAAGCTGTGTAAACGTATTGCATAGCTATCTCCTTGAATAGAAGTAGAGGACTGTGGCCTCAAGTCATTCTTTCTTCTAGCTTTAAAAGGTATATGTGCATTGATCAATCGATCTATATAAATACATACATATGTAGACATATATAATGTGTATATATGATATATTTATGTATATTTATATATATATTTATATTTATAAATATATATATTTATATTTATATATATATGCATGTGAATGCACACATTGTATGTATATACATATGTGTATATACATAGGCTATACCCACATACAAATAGCATATATATAATATATGTGTGCATGAAAACTTATATTTATGAATATGTATTTATATGTATGAATACTAATACATGTGAATATGTGCATGTGTTGTATATGCATGTAGGTATTTTGTATAAGCATATATATATACACATGTGGGTATATGCAGGTATATATACACATATAAATGTATATATATAGTATATTTGTGTATATACAATTGTCTGTACACAGATAAACATATATGTGTGTTTATATATGTACATGTTTATGTATGCATGTGTGTATACAAATGTGTGTGTTGTGTGAATGACTAGAAATAATTCAGCAAGCCCATGTGTTATCAATGCTAGGCATTGTGCTTTCCTTGTAAATCTGAAAGCCAATTATGGACAAACAAATATAGTAACATAGTCTTCTACCCCTCAGGGAAGAATGTGAGGCCTTTCCTGAAGTCATACATTCAGAGGAAGAATGTTCACATCTGGCTCTTTGACAATACAGGTTTATCCTTTTCTGTATAGGCAAGTCCTATGAAATGTTCATTTCTTTAAATATGTAAAATATATGTATGTTAAAAAACGATCTAGAAGAAAGGGAGGAAAGAAGTAACTTAACCCCTTTCTAGAATAATATGTTCATTGTTTCATTTTTACAAGGCTGAATTTGAGAGGGGAAGAACACAATTGTGTGACAGCCATGCCTCTCAGACCATGGTTCTGTTGTTTCTTTGGGGGTTTATGTTACTGTTGTTGTTTATGTGGTAACAGAAGGAGACACATCTCAGTGACATGTTCACAGAAAGCAATGGAAAATTGTCACCTAGCGGAGACAGCAGCATAAACAGGGGCCCAGCCTTAGACTGCCTCTGGCATAGTTTAAGAAAGGCACTTATTACCAGTGACACTAGAAGGTCATCTATCTTTGGGTGCAATTTCCTGGGCAGTGAACCATTTGTGGGGTTAACAAAGATGATAAATTTAAAGTCTAGGACTCGTGGACTGAAGGAGGCAGTATCATCTCACAAAAGAAGTAAACCAGACTTTGGGAGACATGGTAGTTCATCCCAGGGCTACTTATTAACTAGAAGACCTGGGGCAAATCATTTCCTTTGTCTAGACCTCAATATGCTCTTCTGTAAAAGCAGGGGATTGCACTAGACCATCTCTAAGACTCATTCCACCTCTCAATCTATCTTGCCAAGATCCTAAGATGGTATTATTCTATGAAGCCCTTTGCTGGGAAGAACAAAATGTAGCTCAAACTGGGATCTAAGCCAGAACATAAATAAGAAGCCAAGCTGAGTGGGTCCATCATTCTTTTTTTTCTTTTTTTGGTGGGGCAATGAGTGTTAAATGACTAGCCCAGGTTCACACAGCTAATAAGTACCAAGTGTCTGAGGCCTGGAATTGAACTCAGGTCTTCCTGGATCCAGGGCCAGTGCTCTATCCACTGTGCCACCTAGTTGCCCCCCAATTGTTCTTTTAATAATAATAATAATTCTATGCCTACTATGTACTAGGTAATGGGAATTGAAGACAAAGTCCTTGTTCTTTAGGAGCTTACATTCCAACACAGTTTCATGGACATACACAGGTATATACAAAATATGTAGAAGGCCTAGATAACACTTAAGGGAAGGCAATAGCTGTGAGGGGAACTGGAAAAAGTGGCAGGAAGAAATCTGTGCTTCTATCATATCCTGAAGGAAACTAGGAATTACAAGAAGTTGAAGTAATGTGGGAAAGCATTCAAGTCAGTCAACCAATAATCATTTATTAAGTACCTACTATGTGCCAGACACTGTGGTTAGTGCAAAGGCATGGAGATGAAATGTCATGTGGAGGAAGAGAAGAAGTCCAGGATGGTTGGAGCAGAGTATATAGAGGGTAGAACTCAGTTTCCTCATCTGTTAAAATGGGCAGGAAAAGGAAATGCCAAACCACTCCAGTATCTTTGCCAAGAAAACCAAATGGTGTCACAAAGAGAGAGATGCAACTGAAAAATGACTGAACAACAAAATTGTCATGAGTCTAAAGTCAGGTGTTAAAGAGCTTCAAGCATACATTGAAGGTATATTTGATCCTAGTATAAATGTAAGACTGAAGCAGCTAGGTGTTACCATAATGAATAGAGGGTTCCACCTGGAGTCAGGAAGATCTGAAAGAAAATCTCACTTCAGATGCTTGCTAGTGGTCTAACCCTGGGTAAGTCACATAACTTCTATTTGCCTCAGTTTCCTCATCTGTAAAAATGGGAATAAAATTAATAGCTCCTATTTTCCAGGGTGGTTGTGAGAATCAATAGATGATTGTCCAAGTGCTTAACACAATAATGGACATATAACAGGCATTATATAAATGTGAAGTAACTAGACTGCTCTAAAAACACAGACACAGACACAGACAAATGCAGACACACACACACACACTCACTCACTCACTTTTTTTTTTTTTGGCAGGGCAATGAGGGTTAAGTGACTTGCCCAGGGTCACACAGCTAGTAAGTGTCAAGTGTCTGAGGCCAGATTTGAACTCAGGTCCTCCTGAATCCAAGACCGGTGCTTTATCCACTGTGCCACCTAGCTGCCCCCACACACTTTTTAAAGGGGAAGAAACTGAATAGTGGGGATATTGTGACTTGCCTGAAATCCATAGGTAGTAATTGATAGACTCAGGGTTTAGACATCTGCCCCCAAAGCTTCCTTACCCTAGAAGTTTACTCACTTTATGGTCCCTCCATCTGATTTATTAGTTCCTTCTAGAAACTCCATTTTGAAGAAAATGCTCAGGCCAATCATGTCTTCACTTCACTCCAATCTGAGCTCCACTCCTGACTCCAAACAGGGTTAAGTGACTTTCCCAGGGTCAAATAGCTAGTTAGTGTCTGAGGCTGAATTTGAACACAGGAAGATATTCTTCCTGACTCTAGGTCCAACAATCTATCCACTGTGCCATGTAGCTGCCCCACCCCAAACTTCCTTGTTGTTCCTCAAAAAAAAAAACAAAACCTGCATTTTCCCTGGCTCTTCTTCATACCTAGAATGCTCTCCCTCCTCTTGTCTGCCTTCTGGCTTCCTTCAAGTCCCAGGTAAAATGTTACCTGTTAAAGGAAGCCTCTCCCAATCCCTCTTAATCTTAATTTCTCTCTTTTATTCATTTCCTTTTTGTCCTGTGTATAACTTGTTTCTACATATTTGTTGGCTTGTTGCTCCTCCATTTTGAACTTCTCAAGAGCAGGGACTTCTTGTGTCTTTCTTTGTAGCCCCAGTGCTTAGCATAGTGCCTACCATGCTTAATATATGCTCACTGAATAACTGACTGAAAGAGTTTCAGGAGGCTCTCTGAGTTGAAGTATTTGCTCAGGGTCACCCTGTCTCAAAGGTAAGATTTGGCACTAGATCTGCCTTTCACCATGGTCACCATATCCATCCATTTTGCCACACTCTCACATTGACAATAATAGAAACACAAACTATTACCTACATTCATAAAAAATTATAGAATTGTCTCCATTGGAGAATTTGCGTGTGCCATGTCTTTCCCTGTAGTGACTTAGTTTTTCAATACTTAAAGGATATTAATTCAATTGTCATAAGTTCTTCCCCAACTAATGCAGATTAAACCCCCTTTAGGATGTAGCAGATGGTATCAAGGGTTTCTGTGCGCCTTCCCTGCCCTTAAATCATATCCCTGGCCTCAAGTTGGTGACAAGCTACTACAATTTAGGGACAATGTTTCTTAGACAAAAAAAACCATAATATTTTGCTGAGTCTCACCATGGAACCTTCTCAACTAGATAAGACTTTCTAGAGGTCAGTTTCTTCTAGAAAAGCTTTTGACATACCAGGGTCACATCAATGTCATTGCATGGCACTGGAACAGAATTTGAGTCTGGTCATGGATTTTAGGTGAGTAGAGCTTAGTAACTCTTGTTTTTACAAGGCACATAAGTTTACAACTCACTGACAGTTTTAGAGGGGTCATGTACTCTATTACTCATATAGAAAATTAGCAGAGCAACCAAAATGGCCTTCCATTTATTGGAAAGGGGGTGGGGGAGATGGACAATTTATAAATATATCATCCAGTTACTAGTTTTCATCCTTAATCAGTCAGTCATTCAATCAAACAGTAAAGTCTTACTATGAGCCAGACACTGTGCTAAGTGTTTTACCAATATTATCTCATTTAATCCTCACAAAAACCCTATAAGTTACATGTTATTATTATCCCCATTTACACTTGAGGAAACTAAGGAAGGCAGGGGTTAAGTGACTTGCTTTAGGTAATAATGGTTAGTGTCTGAGGCTGGATTTGGACTCAGGTTTTCTTGATTTCAGGCCCAATATTCAATCCACTGTGCCACCTAACTGCCTGGATATGGTGCCTCCCATAATGCAGTTTAAGATTGTTGTCTTGGCTACCATTTCTCACTCTTTATTTGCATTGAATTTTTAGTTCACTAAAATGCTTGGAGATCTTGGAGGTTTTATGGACTGTTAAATTAAATGTGAATAAAAATTGTTATTTGGGGTGCATAGCTAAAGCAGTAAAGGCAGGGACTTGCCTAAACTCTCCCAAATTCTCCTCCAAACAACTTTAAAATTGGAACAGCAAAGCCAACAAAAGGATGGAGTGAAATAATTTTCCAGCCCAAGATGACTTAGCAGATAAGCAGGGAGGGTCCATCTTACTGGGGTGAAAATTGAGGACACTTCAGTGATGGCCACATCCAAGCAAGCCAGCATCAGGCATTGAGGGCAATCAAATCAGCAGAAGCAGCAGCTTCTGGAGCTCTCAGCTACAGACAGTAAGGAGGTTGGACAACTGGTCAGAAGGAGATTAAAGGGGAACTTTTCCTAGCATTGGGTTCAGGACTCTGTTGCATTGCCCATGTCTGGTCACTGTCCCAGGGTTAGGAAGAGAACTAGAACACTAGAGTGTGAAGCTACAGGGAGTAGGGACGCTGCTCAGAATTCCATCATAAAAAATTGAGTTTATGGCAGCTCATAGATCATATAACAGGCCAGGAGAATAGTGACCACACCTCACCTTAGATCATACCACCTTGGAAGAACTGAAAACTTACAGACCCCCAGAACTAGCTCTGAAAACAGTAGCACAAAAAACCTGAACCTTATGACAGTGCCCCCTCAACCTTAGGAGCAGAGCCCAAATTTATCATAAAGTTAAAAATAAAGAAAAAGGGTAGAAAAATGAATAAAAATATGGTATTGGCTAAGAAGTAGAGAAATAGATCAGTGGAATAGAATAGATAGAAATTACACTATAGTAAATGACTAGATTTAGTATATGATAAACCCAAGATCCAAGCTTTTGGACCACAAACTCATCATTTGACAAAAATTGGAAAAAACTGGAAAACAGTATGGCAGTAACTAGGTACAGATCAATATCTCACACCATATACTAAAATAAGGTCAAAATGGTTACATGATTTACACATAAAGGATGATACCATAAAGTAATTAAGAGAATATGGAATGGTTTATCTGTCAGATTTGTGGGCAGAGGAAGAATATAGGACCAAAGAAGAAATAGAGAGTAAAATAAAATGTAAAATATATCATTTAGATTATGTAAAATTAAAAAGCTTTTGCACAAACAAAACTAATGTAACCAAGATTACAAGGAAAGTAGAACACTGGGAAAGAATTTTTTTTTAATTTTTTTTTTTTTTTTAGTGAGGCAATTGGGGTTAAGTGACTTGCCCAGGGTCACACAGCTAGTAAGTGTTGTGTCTGAGGCTGGATTTGAACTCAGGTACTCCTGACTCCAGGGCCAGTGCTCTATCCACTGTGCCACCTGGCTGCCCCCGGAAAGAATTTTTGAAAAAAATATCTCTGATAAAGGCCTCATTTCTCAAATATATAAAGAATTGAGTCAAATTTATAAAATTGCAAGTCATTCCCCAATTGTTAAATGGTCAAAGTATATGAACAGGAAGCTCTCAAAGAAATTGAAGCTATCTCTAATCATATGGAAAAAATGATGTAGATCACTATTGATCAGAAAAATGAAAATTAAAACAACTCTGAGGTATCTCCTCACACTTATCAGAGTGGCAAATATAACAAAAATGGAAAGTATTGGATGTTGGAGGGGGTGTGGGAAAGCTGGGATGCTAATTTGCTGTTGGTGTAGTTGTAAAAAGATCCAACCATTCTGGAGAACAGTTCGGAACTATACCCAAAGTGCTATAGAACCGTGCATACCCTTTGATCCAGCAATACTACTGCTAGGTTTATATTTAAAGACATCACCAAAAAGAGAAAAAGATCTATTTGTACAAAAATATTTATAGCAGATTTTTGTGGTGGCTAAAAATCAGAAATCCAAGCAATGCCCATCAATTGGGGAATGGCTAAACAAACTGTGGTATGTGATGATAATGGAATATTATTGTGCTATAAGAAATGACAAGCAGTATGACTTCAGAAAGGCCTGGAAAGACATGTATGAAATGATGTATAGTCAAGTGAGCAGAACCAAGAGAATATTGTGCACAGAGACAGGAATATTGTTTGATGAAGAACTGTGGGGGCAGCTAGGTGGCGCAGTGGATAGAGCACTGGCCCTGGATTCAGGAGTACCTGAGTTCAAATCCGGCCTCAGACACTTAACAGTTACTAGCTGTGTGACCCTGGGCAAGTCACTTAACTCCAATTGCCTCCCTAAAAAAACCCAAAAAAACCCAAAACAAACAAACAAACAAAAAGAACAGTGAATGACTTTACTATTCTCAACAATACATTAATCCAAGACAATCCCAAAGGACTATTCATGAAACATAGTATCCACTTCCAAAGAACTGATATTTATTGGACAGACTGAAGCATGGTATTTTTTACTTTATTTCACTTTTTTTTCTTTTAATCAAGTTTTCTTGTACAAAATGAAAAATGTGATAATGTTTTACATAATCATACATGTATAACCCATATCTGACTGCTGCCTCAGGAATAGCAGAGAGGAGGGAGGGAAAGAGGGATAAAAATTGAAACCCAAAGCTATAAATAAAAATGTTTTTTTTTAAATTACTGAACAACAAAAATGAATCTAAACATAGAAAATTACTATGGTGACAGGGAAGGTCAAAACACAAACTCAAAAGAAGACAAAGAAGTCAAAACAGTTACATTAAAAAATCTCAAAGAAAAATGCGATTTGTTCTCAGGCTCAACAAGAATGCCCATAAAGTGCTCAAAAAGGAATTGAAAAATCAAATTAGAAAGATAGAGGGAAAATTGAGAAAATAAATTAGTGATGCAAGAAAATCATGAAAAAAATCAACATCTTGGTAAAAGAGGCACAAAAAATATTGAAAAGAAACCTTGAAAAACAGAATAGGACAAATAGTAGAAGAGGAATATAAATTACCTGAAGAGAACTCCTTAAAAAGCCTAATTGGCTAAATGGAAAATGAGACACAAAGACTCACTAAAGAAAACAATTCCATAAAACTTGGAATTGGACATGGGCAAGCTAATTGCTACAAGAGACATGAAGAAACAATAAAATAAATTTAAGAAATTTCAAGAAATTGTTAAGGAAAACTTCCCTGATATCCTCAAACCAGAGTGTCAAAAAATTGAAAGAATCCACTGATCATCTCCTAAAAAATATCTCAAAATGAAAATTCCCAGGAAAATTATAGATAAATTCCAGAACTTCCAGGACAAGGAGAAAATGCTAAAAGGAAACAATTAAAATACCATGGAGGTGCAGCAAGGATTACACAGTATTTGGCGGCTGCATTAATGGTCTTGAGGGTTTGGGAAATGATATTCCAAAGGGCAAAAGGAATAGAATTACAATTTTAAAAAATCATCCACCCAGCAATACTGAGTAGAATCCTTCAAGGGCAAAAATGGATATTTAACAAAATAGAGAACTTTCAAGCATTCCTAATGAAAAGGTCAAAGCTGAATAGAAAATTTGACTTTTAAATACAAGAATCAAAAGAAGCATAAAAATATAAAAAAGGAAAGTATTTAGGAGAGAGAGAGAAGAGACAGATAAACAAAAGGGAAATAGGGTAGAGGGAAATACATAGTAATCATAACTATAAAAATTACACTAAGATTCTCTAATAAATGTCTAATTTCTCAATTATATAGGAAAATAAGTCAAATTTATAAGAATGCAAGTCATTCCTCAATCGCTAAATGGTCAAAGTATATGAACAGGAAATTTTCAGATGAAGAAATCAAAATTATCTATAGTCATATGTGTAATTTAAGATTCTAAATGTGGATTCTAAAGTGTTCCCCCAGTTTTGGGAGAAACTGACTAAAATCACTGATAAAACGAGTTTAGGTTTTTAAGGGTTTATTGGAAAATAGAAAGAAAAAGATCGAGAAACAGAATTCCAACAGCCTGGCATTCCTATCTTTCCTCAAATTTCCTGTGAAGTCCTCTGCCGCCACCGCCACCAAGTCAGGAACCCAAAAGCGCAAGAGCTCTCCATGCAGGCTCCCTTTCCTCCTTCCTGTCTCCTCCCAGAAAATAGGAGGCTCCTCAAGTTGATTGGCTGTTAGCCTTGATAGGCAGCACCCATGAGCAAACGTCATTTCCTGATGCCAAGGAAAAGCCACAATGCCTCTGAGGCATTTTCCTCATGGTGGAGCTTTCCCACAGCAAGTCTCCAGTAGGTGGCATCATTCCAATCATTACACATATAAACAAATGCTCTTTTTAAAAATTTAATTTAATTTAATTTTTTTGATTAATAAAGTATTTTATTTTTTCCCATTACATGTAAAGATAGTTCTCAACTTTTGTTTATATAAGCTTTCCAATTTCGGCTTTTTTTCCCTCCCTCCCCTCCCTCCCTCCTTCCCTAGACAGCAGGTAATCTGATATAGGTTATATATAGATAGATAGATAGATAGACATAATAACATTAATCCTCTTTCTGCATTAGTCATGTTATAAGAGAAAAATCAGAGCACTGATGAAAAACCTCAAAATAGAAAAAACAACAGCACCAAAAACAAAAGAAATACTATGGTTCTTTCAGCATCTATTCTCCACAGTTCTTTTTTTTTCTTGGATTTGGAGATCCTCTTCCATCATGAGTCCCCTGGAACTCTTCTGTACCATTGCATTGGTGAGAAGAATATAGTCCATCACAGTAGATCAACACTCAATGTTGATGATACTGTGTACAATGTTCTTCTGGTTCTGCTCATCTCACTCATCATCAGCCCGCACAAGACCCTCAAGGTCTCTCTGAACTCCTCCTGCTCATTGTGTCTTACAGCACAATAGTATTCCATTGTATTCATATACCACAACTTGTCCAGCCATTCCCCAATTGATGGGCACCCCTCAACTTCCAATTCCTTGCCACCACATAAAGAGCAGCTATAAATATTTTTGTACATGTGGGTCCCTTTCCCCTTTCCATGATTTCTTTGGGCAAAAGACCTAAAAGTGGTATTGCTGGGTCAAAGGGTATGCACAGCTTTATTGCCCTTTGGGCATAATTCCAAATTGCTCTCCAGAATGGATGGATCAGTTCACAGCTCCACCAACAATGCATTAGTGTTCCAATTTTCCCACAGCTTCTCCAACATTTATTATTTTCTTTTTTTGTCATTTAAGTCAATCTGATAGGTGTCAGGTGGTACCTCAGAGTTGTTTTAATTTACATCTCTCTAATCATTAGAGATTTAGAGTATTTTTTCATATGGGAATAGATAGCTTTGGTTTCTTCATCAGAAAACTGCCTGTTCATATCCTTTGACCATTTCTCAATTGGGGAATGACTTGGATTCTTATAAATTTGATTTAGTTACCTATGTATTTTAGAAATGAGGCCCTTATCAGAAGTACTGGCCATAAAAATTGTTTCCCAGCTTTCTTCCTCCCTTCTAATTTTGAATGCATTGCTTCTGTTTGTACAAAAATTTTTTTATTTAATGTAATCAAAATCATCCATTTTGCATTTTATAATATACTCTATCTCTTGTTTGGTCATAAACTGTTTTTCTTTCCAGAGATCTGATAGGTAAACTATTCCTTTCTCTCCTAATTTACCTATGGTATCACCTCTTATGTCTAAATCATGTATCCATTTTGACCTTATTTTAGTATAAGGTGTCAGATGTTGGTCTATGCCTAATTTCTGCCATACTATGTTCCAGTTTTCCCAGCAGTTTTTGTCAAATACTGAGTTCCTATCCCAGAAGCTGGAGTCTTTGGGTTTATCAAACACTACATTACTAATGTCATTTACTACCGCATTTCCTGTGCCTAGCCTATTCCATTGATCTACCACTCTATTTTTTAGCCAGTACCAGATAGTTTTGATGACTGCCGCTTTATAGTATAGCTCCAGGTTTGGTACGACTAATCCACCTTCCTGTGAATTTTTTTTCATTATTTCCCTGAATATTCTTGATTTTTTGTTTTTCCAGATGAATTTTGTTATTATTTTTTCTAGCTCTACAAAATAATTTTTAGGTAGTCTGATTGGTATGGCACTGAATAAGTAAATTAATTTAGGCAGTATTGTCATTTTTACTATATTAGCTCTGCCTATCCATGAGCAACTGATAACTTTCCAATTATTTATATCTGATTTGATTTGTGTGAAGTCTTTGGTAGTTTAAACAAATGCTCTTAATCACTAATGATTAAAGAAATGAAAACTAAAATAATTCCGATGTATCACCTCATACCTATCATATTGGCTAATATAACAGAAAAGAAAAAAGGTTTAAAATTAAAGCAAGTTTGTTGTTTATGGAATTGGTATTTCAGAGAGCACAGTGGAAGGAAAATTAAATCTACAGTTCAACAATCAGGCAACATATAACGTTGAGGGAGATAGGAACAAAGGATAGACAGTGGGGCAAGAGGAATGGGATTTCTACAATAATAGACAGAAGGTTGAAATCAGTGAGATGAAGAGAATATAATATGGTGGGAGTTTGCTAACCACTGAGGGATGAGTCCATGAAGACTTTCAGTAGCTCCCTCAAAGTCCAGTCTTATGAGGTGCTGATATTGTGTCCCCTGAAGTCTAAGGGGCTCTTATTGCAGAGAGGGGCAGAAAAAGGTATGACTTGGGGGAGTACAGTCAGCATGCAGGAACTGGCAGTTTGTGGATTTGGTCAAGGGATAGCCTGTATAGTGCTGGAGGAGACCCTTTGGTGGGGAGCCAGTCTAGAAATGGGGTAGCCTAGGTTGGGACTTATTCAGAGCTTGTTTATATTTGTTTGTACATATTCTGTATATTTTTCTATATGTGCACATTGTCTTCCCCCAATATTTATTGTCTTTGTATTTCTAGCACCTCTCAGAGATGCTGGTATATAGTAGACATTTAATAAATGCTTTTTAATTGATTAAATTGCATTAATTGAAATGAAACTTCGCTCCTTGTTCATCTTTTTATAATAGGTAGTACAATAAATGAATATGTTGTTTTGAATGAATATGGTCATGTCCTTTTCAATGTAAAGGGAACATATAGAAAAATTTTCCTTTGGCTTGATACCACATTGGTCCTGAAATGGAGAATCAACCATGTCTCATCTAAATGTTATATCTCCCCTTGAGTCATACAGCTCTATGCATAATGGCTGCTTAATAAATGCATTGAAATTAATGAATTAATAGTCCAGAGCAGGGATTCTCCCCTCAGGTCCATGAATTTGTGTTTTTTCACCTATTCAGCATTTCAATAAAATTGCCTTCCTTTGTAATCTTCTGTATTTTATTTTATGCACTTAACATATATATATTTTTCTGATTAGAGTACTATAGATTTTACCAGAGTGCCAAAGAGATCCACAATGGAAAGAAGATTAAGAAGCTCTCATCTAAATTTTCTCTCAAAGTCCCTTTCCTGCCTTTGGGTACTATTAAATGTGCCAGAAGCATGTGCAGAACATGTTGACAAATTGGTCATTTTTTTAAAATTCCCATTGAGTATTATTTACATTCAGTTATTTTAGGGTGGAGTTCACTTAGTGTCACTTGTGTGGCAGTAAAAGACTGCCACACAAGTTTTCTTCTTGTTTGGTCCCTGCCTGTTTTGCTGATAGACACCTTGCATAACAACTTCTGTATAGAACTCTGTGATATAATGTAAAACATGTAGATGAAATACAGTCAATCTCTTCAGTAGATAATGGTATTTTAGATGTTCTTGCAAGGTCAAAGATTTAAGGCAAGAGGGAAATGTAGGATCCAAAAAAAAAAAAGAAGGAAATGGGCTAGCCATGTGGCAAGATTGAAAAATAAAACATGGATAATTCCAGTGCTCTATTGGTATGGAAAAGAATCAGAAGATAAGAGAGCAAATGCATGTATTAACATAGGAAATATCCACAATGTTGAAATCACGTATATACTGAAATATTGAATTTGATAGTCCCTCTCTCCAGAAGGTGAGATTTCATTGGTGTGGGCAAATATTTTACAGCTTAATGTATAAGTTTTAGCTACTTGAGCATCTCAAAGAGACTAAGTGACTAGGTCATACACAAATTGCTAATGTCAGATGTGGAATTTGAATCTAACTCTTCCTGACTTCAAGTCCAATGCTCTCTCTACTTTACCAACTTGGCTCATGAATAATTGAACAATATTTTGTTTGGTTTTTATGGGAATGGGGTGGGGGGAAGGGGAACAAGAGCTGTGATTTCACTGATATGGAGAGCTTCCAGCAAGGAAACTCCATCTACTAGTATAGATTAGTACTTGCTTCATGGTTTAAAATTTTAGAGAGATGGCTGAAACACTGAAGAATTAAGTGATTTGCCCAGGGTCTCACATAGTCAGCATGTATCAGAATTAAGACTTGAACCCAATTCTTCTTGACACCAAGTCTGACTCTGTCAATTATGTCATATGACCTCTCACATCTCTCTTTAATACATTTTGAATATATATGATAAATATTTATATAAATATATATAAAATCACTGGTTACTCATTCTAACAACTATTACTTACTTGGCACATAATGTATATATAATAAATATAAAATGTAAATATATATTATAAAATATTTTATAGTGTATATAATAAATATATAACCACTGCTTATTCATTCTAACAACTATTAATTACATGTCATATAATTGTATATTAATTGAATATTTGTTATGTTAAAAATATAACAAGGTTACAAAGTTTTACGATTAATACCCTTGAAGAAAAATGAGGATTGGGAGGTTATAGAAGCAATGGCAAAATTTTTACTTAAGAGGAGTAAGTAGGTAATTGTGGCAGGGCCTAAGCAGAGTGAACATTGCTTGCTGGGGCTGGCTTGCTGATGTTGGGAAGAGTACCTGGAACAATGCAGGTCTAATCGAGGGTTGTGCATGATCACCTCCCTTTTACCCAAATGGAGATGGGAGATATAATTTCTTTCATTTAAAATAAGCCATTAACAAAGAAGGGAGGTTGTGCATCATCCTGCAGGCCAACATGTTACATATTACTTTGATAAAAGATTTAAAATTTTTGAGAGAATAACACGGCTAGGTGAAACTCTTTCCCCCTCCAACCCTTCCCTTCAGTGCTTTAAGTCATCTGTCTGATTTGTAGCCATTTTCTGCAGCTGTGTAATGACTCTAAAACTGGAAAAAAACATAAAACATGAAAGAAAGGTGGTGAAGTCAGCCTAAAGGTACTAAATTCCTGACAGCAGCTTGTAAAGCAGTTAAGATTTAGGTGCTGTGGGGTAATGATGATGTTTCAGTGGGAGGTGAAAGGAGGTGCTGAAATGAGGGGGCCAAGGCAAGTTGGAATATGATAACATTGAAAAATGACAATTGTGAATTCACCACTGGAGTGTGAAGGGGCACAGAGAAATGCATAGAAATAAGCAACCCATTGAAAGAAATGTTAAAAATTAGTAACTTAATGCACACTTAGTGAGGTATTTTCTTTCTCACCTCCTTTCTTTCGGGATATAGCACGCAGGCAATGCAGGGGGTGGTTAATTTCCTTTTTGATGGGAAGTATTTAATAGAAAACACCTGGTTTGTTTCCATACCTTAGAATACTTTTCTCCCATTTACATCCTTCTCAATAAGCAAGGCTTCTTAGAAAAGCTAGAATAATTGGGGAACTAACTGAACAAACTTTAATATGTAAAAGATGTGCAAAGCGATAGAAGCTACCTCACAGACTTGTTGTGAGGATCAACTGAACTAATGTATCTAAAATATTTTGCAAACCTTAAATGATGATGATGATGACAGCGTATTCAGGATGAAATTTCTACATTAAATGCATACTAAAACCAAATTTAGTGTTTGTTTCAAAGTTACAATATCTTGAAAATTACTCAGATAATATTCTATACATCAAATAATTTTGGAAAAGTAAACACATAAATATAAAAAGATGTATCTCCCATGATGCTGTGCTGAGGTGTTACCCACAAAATTATCATTTTATAGTGCTACAATCCCTTTAATTGATATTGGTCAATTAAAACAGTTTGGAAGACAAAAAATTTCAAAAACTGGACTATTAAAATTGAATGTTGTTTTGAGTAGTCTTTGGGAAACAGACACCACTAGAAAGATTATCCCTGCCCCTTGATTTACAGTGTGCTTAGCACATGTTAATTCTCAATAAATATTTGTTGGATAAATATGTTCAAGTAAAGCCAAATGAAACCCAGCTAGGAAACCCTCTTTTTTCCACTGTTTCAAAGTCAAAGATGAATTGCTACTGAATGTTAACAATAGTATCAAGGACATGGTACAAAGGGTGGAATTGTTAGGAAGGAAGGGACTATGGAACTAAAGGCATGGAAAAATGGTAAGAGTGATAAAAAGGGGCAGCTAGGTGGCACAGTGGATAGAGCACTGGCCCTGGAATCAGGAGTACCTGAGTTCAAATCCAGCCTCAGACACTTAACACTTACTAGCTTTGTGACCTTGGGCAAGTCACTTAACCCCAATTGCCTCACTAAAAAAAACAAACAAACAAATAAACAAAACAAAAAAAAAGAGTGATAAAAATATCTTCCATATTTCTTGTCTTAAGAAAGGTGGCCCTGGTAAGGGCAAGGTGAAATGGAGTAGGAATAGGGACCAATTGTGCTCATTACAGATAAGCAAATGTTCTGCTCTTTAACCTAATGTCTTTTTTTTTTTTGGCAGGACAATGAGGGATAAGTTACTTGCCCAGGGTCACATAGCTAGTAAGTGTCAAGTGTCTGAGGCTGGATTTAAACTCAGATCCTCCTGAATCCAGGGCTAGTACTCTATCTACTGCTCCACCTAGCTGCCCCTCTCTTTTTCTTTTTAATAGTATTTTTTCTTAATTACATTAAGACAATTTTTAGCATTCATTTTTACAAGATTTTGAGTTGCAAATTTTTCTCCCTTCCTCCCCTCTTCCAAAAATGGTAGACAATTTCATAGAGGTTATACATGTGCTATCATGTAAAACATAGTTCCATATTAGTCACAGTAGTGAAAGAATAAACCATGCTTTTCCCTTTATCCTATTTTTCTTCCTGCTTATCTCCTCTCTCCTTTTACCCTTTCCTTTCTTGACACTGTTTTGCTTCTGTCTACAACTTCCCCTGCCTGTCCCCTCTTCTCTCAGTACCCCCTGTTTCTTTATTAAATCTCCTCACCTCCTAATTTCCTGTCAGGTAAGATAGGTTTTCATATTCAAATGATTGTGTCTATTATTTCCTCTTCAAGATAGTACTGATGAGAGTAAGGTTCAAGTGATGCCCATCGTCCACCCTCCCACCTTTCCCTCCTTTGCGATAGGTTTTTGGTACCTCTTCATGTGAAATTATTTACCTCCTCTCTACCTCTCCCTTCCTTCTGTACCCAGTGTATTCCTCTTTCTCATCCCTCAATTATTATTTATTATACCATTCCTCCAAATTCACCTTATACCTTGTTGAATATTAATTTTGGTTCAATCTGCTTGTCTCCTACAAACAGAATCAATAAAGAGATCAGAGAAATTATAATATCTTATATCTCCTACAATCTGTTTCCTCTTACAAAAATAATAAACAGATCAGAGAACATGACTAAAACAAGGTCAGAGAGCATATAATGTCATCTACAAGATAAACCAGATCAGAGACAGACAGAAAAAAATACAATACCAATTCAGTTTTATCCCAAGAACAAAGAACCATGATCATGTGGAGACCCTTCCAAAAGTGAGTAAGATTTCAAAGGGACATGTAAATTTGTTTATTCTCTTGGAGAAAGTGAATAGGGACTATGTTGTTTCAGTTTGAAATATTTGGGCAAAGGGCATTTTGTTCCTATTAATCCAGGGGCTCATAAAAAATACTTTTTGGATAATAAGGTACCTCCATCAAATCCAGGTAATCCATACTTTAATATTAACCTGTACCCTCTGTCTATGTATATTCTTTCTAGTTGTACTATTAGTGAAAATGTTTCAGAATTATAAGTATCATCTTCTAATGTAGGGATATAAATAGTTCAGCTCCATTGAATTTCTTATGCTATTCCACCTCCTCCCTCCCCCCACCCCACTTTTAGGGTTCTCTTGGGTCTTGATATTGTAGATCAAATTTGTTGTTCAATTCTCCTCTTTTCCTCATGAAAGCTTGAAATCCTTCTATTTCATTGAATGACCATGTTTTTGTTTGTTTGTTTGTTTAGTTGTCCCCACCCCCTAAGACACCCCCCCCCATTGGAGTGTAACATTTAATTTTGCTGGGCAGGTGATTCTTGGTTGTAGTCCTATCTCCTTTGCCTTGTGGAATATCATGTTCCATGACCTCCAATCCTTTAATCTTGCAGCTGCTAAATCCTGTGTAATACTGATTATGGTTCCCTGATACTTGAATTTTTTCTTTCTGGCCACCTGCAATCTTTTTCCTTGACCTGATAATTCTGCAATTTGGATATAATGTTCCTTAGAGCTTTTCTTTGGGGATCTCATTCCCGAGGTGGTCAGTGGATTCTTTCAATGCCTGTTTTGTTCTTTGGTCCAGGACATCAGGGAAGTTTTCTTTGAAAATTATTTGAAAGATGATGCCCAGATCCTCTTTTTGATTATGGCTTTCAGGTAGTCCAATGATTCAGACATTGTCTCTCCTGGATCTATTTTCCAGGCCAATTGATTTTCCCATAAGACATTTTGCATTTTCTTCTATTTTTTTTTATTCTTTTGAATTTGTTTGATTGATTCTTAAAATTTGTTTGATTGATTCTTAATGTCTCATAGAGTCGGTAGCTTCTACTTGCTCAATTCTAACTTTTTTTTTAGCTTGTTTTTGTTTGTTTGTTTGTTTTTGCGAGGGGCAATGGGGGTTAAGTGACTTGCCCAGGGTCACACAGCTAGTTAAGTGTCAAGTTTCTGAAGCCAGATTTGAACTCAGGTCCTCCTGAATCCAGGGCTGGTGCTTTATCCACTGTGCCACCTAGCTGCCCCCTCAATTCTAACTTTTAAGGGATGGTTTTCCTCAGTTTTTGTACTTCTTTTTTTGTTCAGTGATTTTTTGTATCTCCTTTTCCATTTGGCCTATTCTACTTTATAAACAGTTGCTTTCTTTTTCCAAGTTATTGACTTTTTTTTTATAATACTCTTCCACCACTCTCATATCTCTTCCTAATTTTTCTACCTCTTTTATGTGATTTTTAAGCTAGCTCTAAAATGAGTTCTTTTTCAGCTTGAGACCACTTCCCATTCCTCTTTGGGGTTTTGCCTATAGGTCTTATGACATTGCTGTCCTCTTCTGAGTTTTGTCTTGATTTTTCCTGTCACCATGATAACTTTCTATGGTCAGATTCACTTTTTGAGGGGTTTTTTGCTCATCTTGTTTTGGCCTTTTTCCTTTCTTTTAAATTTGACCTCTGCTCCCAGAGTGGAGCCCAATCTCAGGCCTCTTTTGCCAGGGGCTGCAGGCCCTAGCTGTTTACCTCGTGCTGTACTGATGTTTCCCTAAGGTCCACGGGGGATCCTGGTGTCTGGTGCTATGCTGAGGGGTGGCATGGGGATGGCTGGTACTACTAGAGTCCATAAATAGCTAACCAAGTGCTGAGCTGGGGTACTAGCACTGATATATGTGCTGAGGCCAGTGGGAGTATATCTGCATTTCCTGGAGAGACAGTGAAGCACTTGGTGGTCTGGCCTCTGGAAGCTGCATATGGGCTATGCTGAGGCACATGGCAGGAGCCTGTTTTTTTATGCACCTGTAGGGTTGGCATGTACATGTTTCCCAGGGCTGTGCTGAAGCATGTGGAAATCTGGCCCCTGGAAAATACCTATTTGCTCTGGGGCTACACTGAAGCACTTGGGGGTTCTCTGAGCTGGGTTTGGCTGGTTCCCCTGGCTATGCTGAGATGCATAACAGGGATTGGGGGGTGGGGTTCCTGGTGTTGGCATTTGCCTGCTCTACTTCACTGGAGCTCAGGTTCTCCTATTGGTTTTCTGAGGTGAGGTTTGCTGCTGACTTGATGGGAAACTTCCTCTCCTGGACTGTCCTCCCCTTTTACCCAAATGAGACATACTTTTCTTGCTGATCTTCCAAGTTTCTTGGGCTAAAGAATTGTTTCACCCTGTCTTTTGGCTGGTTCTGTTCTTTCAGGATTTTTGGGGGGGGGGGGCACTTTTCTATGTTTGGAAGTTAATATGGGAGAGTTATGGTGATTTACTGCTTATTCCACCGTCTTGTCTCTAGGAAGTCTCTGTTCTCTTTTTCTACTACTACAACTGCTTTCTCTGTTCATTTTTCTTTGATGCAACCAGGTTCTTTTGAGGCAGCTAGGTGGTGCAGTGGGTAGAGAACTGGCCCTGGAGTTAAGAGGACTTGAGTTCAAATCCAGCTTCAGACAAATGAAACTTACTAGCTGTTGTGTGACCCTAGGCAAGTCACTTAACCCCAATTGCCTCAAATATCTAGGGCCATCTACAATCATCCTGATATAGTCTTGCCATGAGACCCGTATGGCTTTGGAAAAGAGAGTGAGGCTGGTGACTTTGTATAGCCCTCCCTCACTTAAATATAATTCACGATGAGTCATAATATCACCTCTCAATGTCATGGTCTTCTTCAAGAATGTAGAACAACATTAGGTTCTGTGACTTCTGACTGTTATGATCCCATATCCTGTGGCAGAAGCATATCTGAGAGAATAGAGAAGGAATCAGAAGGTATTGCCAAATATACAATTAATGCTTTCACATGTCATTACTTCCAAAGACTATTGGTGTATTTTGTGCCTTGAAACCTCCGACAGCTTTACAACCTAGTCCATTACACAAGTCTTTCCCTGAGGGACAGAGAAAACACAGAGAAACACATACTCACAATACACATACACACACACACAGAGCAAGCCAGCCAAGAAATCAGATTTTTCGTATCTAGACTGGTTCACCACAAAGAGATTTCAGGTGGTTATTCTGGTCTCCCTTTTCAACATAGCAGTACCATGTAACGAGTAATTTGTAAATGGTGAAAAAGAAGTTTAGTTTAGCTCTAAAGCAAGGTTGTCTACAGACAGTCTCAAAGCAGAAACTTTGGTGTCCTTGTTTGTCTTATTAGAAGTAAATAATGGAAGATGGCAGAGTGAAGCCAGGAAGTTGCCTGAGCTTTCCTGTGTTTCCCTCAAAAACAACTTTAAATCAAGCCTCTAAACAGATTCTGGAACTACAGAACCTACAAAAATACAGAGAGAGACACAATCCTCCTACTTTAAATAATCTAGAGGACTTCAGGAAAGGTCTGTCTCACCTGGGTGAAAGGGGAGGGTGGCTCAGCACTGTTCAGCTCAGGTCAGCTAGCAGTGCAGCTCAACACAGGTCAGCTCAGTGGGCAGCTAGATACTGTTGCAACTTGACACACCTGAAAGTAATGCAGCTGAGAGCAGTAAGAAGCTTGCAACAGTGACCCCTGTGCCCCAGGAGCAGACTTCAACTTTATAAGTTTAAAAATAGGCTACAACATGAGGAAGAAACAAAAAAGGACCCTTGCCATTGACAGCTTCTATGGTGAAAGGGAAGACCAAAACTCAAATTCAGATGAGTTTGTTCAAAATGTCTACAAGTGAAGACTCAAGGGGAAGATGATCTTGTCTCAAGACTACAAAGCCTTCTTTGAAGTGCTCAAAAAGGCTTTTAAAAACCAAATAAGGTGGCAGAGCCAAGATGGTGGATAGAAGCTATGAAGTTGCCCGAGCTCTCCCAAATTTCCATCAAAAACAACCTTAACTCAAGCCTCTAAATGGATTCTGAAACTACAGAACCTACAAAAATACAGAGAGACAAAATCTTCCAACTTGAGATAATTTAGAAGACTGCAGGAAAGGTTGGTCTCACTCAGGCAAAAGGAGAGTGCAGCACAGCTCAAAGCACAGCGCAAGAGAGAAGGGGGTGAGGCAAGTCAGCAGGAAGCTCCTGGTCATAGCCTAGCAACTGAAGCCCCTTGATCCTGGCTCAGCAAGCTGGGGGCACAGAAGGTCAGTTGTGACATACACCAGCACAAGCAGAGAGGTCAGGCTGCCAGCTGGAGGGCCACCCACAGGAGAGGTGCAACCAGGCCTAGCCATCCCAGCACCTAGAGCAAGCACAGGAAGCAAGCCCAGGGTGGTGAAAAATCCACAAGCTATAGAGGCCTGAGACTAGAAAGCCAGTGACACAGCTCTTATGCCCCAGCACAAGAGGCTTGAAACAGTGAGCCTTGTGTCCCAAGGGCAGACCTCAACTTTCAAAAAATAAGATGCAATATGAATAAGAAACAGAAGAGGACTGTTACCTTTGAGATCTTCTGTGTGGACAGAGAAGAGCAAAACAGAAACTCAGATGAGGACAATACTCTCAAACCGCCTACATGTGAAGCCTCAAGAGGAAAAACAAATTGGTCTCAAGAACGAAAAGCCTTCTTGGAAGAGCCCAAAAAGGATTAAAAAAAAACAATTGAAAGAGGTAGAAGAAAAAATGGGGATAGAAATGAAAGCAACACAAGAAAACTATGAAAAAAGAATCAGCAGCTTGGAAAAGGAAGCATATTCCTTAAAAAAAATCATTTGGCCAAATGGAAAAGGACATTCAAAAACTTACTGAAGAAAACAATGCCTTAAAATTCAAATTGGAAAAATAGAAGCTAATGACTCCATGAGATACCAGGAATCAGTCAAACAGAATCAAAAGAATGAAAAAATAGAAGGAAGTGTGAAATGCCTCATTGGAAAGACAGCTGAACTAGAAAATAGATCCAGGAGAGAATTTGGAAATTATTAGACTACCTGAATGCCACGATCAGAAAAAGAGTCTAGACACCATATTCCAGGAATTTATCAAGGAGAACTCTCCTGATATTATCGAATCAGAGGATAAAATCATTATTGAAAGAATCCAATGATCACCTATTGAAAGAGACCCCAAAAGAAAAACTCTAAGGAATATTGTAGCCAAATTCCAGAATTATCAGATGAAGGAGAAAATACTCCAAACAGCCCAAAAGAAGCCACAGTCAGTATTGCACAAGACCTAGCAGCTTCAACAGTAAAGGATCACTAGGCTTGGAATACAATATTCTGAAAGGCAAAGGAGCTTGGATTGCAGCCAAGAATCTATTACCCAGCAAAACTGATAATTCTCTTTAAGGCGAAAAGATGGACATTCAATGAAATAGGGGACTTTCAAGGTTTCCTGATGAAAAGACCAGAACTGAATAGAAAATTCAATCTTAACATACAAGACTCAAGTGAAGTTTAAAAAGGTAAATGGGAAAGAAAATATTCAATATGGTTAAACTGTTTACATCCCTACGTGGGAAGATAATACTTATAACTCGTGAGAACTGTATCTCTATCTGGACAGACAGAAGGAGTATACATAGAGGGTATAAATATAAATTGTCCTTTATATGATAATATAAAGAAAATTAAAGGGTGGGGAAAAAAGGAGTTTATAGGGAGAGAGGAAATGGGAAGTGGAATGGGGTTAATTACATCATATGAAGAGGTGCAAAAAACCTATTAAAATAGAGGGAAAGAAGAGAGGGGTGAGCATTGTTTCAGCCTTACTCTCATCAGATTTGGTTCAAAAGAGAGAGTAACATATATGTTCATTTGGATAAAGAAATTTAGCTTATTCTTTAGGGAAGTAAAAGGGTAAGGGGAAAAGGAGGGGTAGTGATAGAAGGGAGGGAAGAAGCAGGGGAGAAAGGGTAAATAAAAGGGAGGGCATATTGGGAGAGGCAGGGTTAAGAAGCAAAACATTGGTAAGGAGGAATAGGGTGAAATAAGGGGGAAAAATATAAAGAGGGTAAATAGAATGGAGGGAAATAGACAGTAATAACCATGAATGTGAATGGGATGAACGCTGCCATAAAACAGAAGTGAATAGCAGAGTGGATTAAAAATCCGAATCCTACAATATGCTGTTTACAAGAAACACATTTGAAGCAGAGATACACACAGAGTAAAGGTAAAAGGTTGGAGCAGAGTATATTATGTTTCAGCTATTGTCACAAAAGCAGGGGTAACAATTCTTATCTCAGACAAAGCAAAAGCAAAAATAGATCTAATTAAAAGAGATAAGGAAGGAATCTATTTCTTTCTAAAAGGTATAATAATGAAGTAATAACAATACTAAACATGAATGCACCAAATGGTATAGCATCCAAATTCTTAGGGGAGAAGTTAAATGAGTTACAAGAAGAAATAAATAGTAAAGCTATACTAGTAGGGGATCTGAACCTTTCCCTCTCAGAATTAGATAAATATAACCACAAAATAAATAAGAAAGAATTTAAAGAGGTGGATAGAATGTTAGAAAAGTTAGATATGGTAGATATCTGGGGAAAACTGAATGGGGATAGAAAGATATATACCTTTTTCTCAGTGCTACAGAGAACATACTCAAAAAATTGACCATTTATTAGGGCACAAAAACCTCATAGTCAAATATAGGAAGGCAGAAATAGAAAATGCATCCTTCTTAGATCATGATGCAATAAAAATTACATGTAATAAAGAGCCATGGAAAGGTAGACTGAAAATTATTTGGAAACTAAATAATTTCATCCTAAAGAATGAGTGGGTCAAACAACAAATCATAGAAACAATCAATAACTTCATCCAAGAGAATGACAATGGTGAGACAACATACCAACAACCTATGGGATACAGCCAAAGCAGTTCTTAGGGGAAATTTTATATCTCTAAATGCTTACATGAATAAAAAAGAGAAAGAGGATATCAATGAATAGGGCATGCAACTAAAAAAAAACTAGAAAAAGAATAAATTAAAAATCCCCAATTAAATACTAAATTAGAAATCCTGAAAATCAAAAGGAGAAATCAAGAAAATTGAAAGCAAGAAAACTATACAAATAATCAATAAAACTAAGAGCTGTTTTTATGAAAAAAAAATAAAATAGATAAATCTTTGGTTCATTTGATTAAAAAAAAAGAAAGAAGAAAAACAAATTACCAGTATCAAAAAGGAAAGGGTTGATTTAATATCCACCAATGAAGTGGATATTAAACAATAATTAGGAGCTATTTTGCCCAACTGTATGCTGATAAATATGACTATCTAAATGAAATGTATGAATATTTACGAAAATACAAATTGCCCTGGTTAACTGAAGAGGAAATAAAATTCTTAAATAGGCCCATTTTAGAAAAAGAAATTGAACAAGTTATCAATGAACTCCCTAAGAAAAAAATCTCCATGGCCAGATAGGTTTACAGGTGAATTCTACCAAACATTTAAAGAACAATGAATTCCAATACTATACAAAAATACTTGGAAAAATAGGTGAAGAAGGAGTTCTACCAAATTCGTTTTATGACACAAATATGGTGTTTATACCTAAATCGGGCAGAGCCAAAACAGAGAAAAAAAATTACAGACTAATTTCCCTCATGAATATTGATGCAAAAAAGGAATAGTTTACCTCTCAGATCTATGGAGAGGAAAACAATTTATGTCCAAACAAGAGAGAGAATATTATGAAATGCTAGATGGAAGACATTTACATTAAATTAAAAAGTTTTTATGCAAACAGAAGCAATACATCCAAAATTAGAAGGGAGGCAGAAAACTGGAAAAGAATTTTTACAGCCAGCATTTCTGATAAAGACCTCATTTCTGAAATATATCAAGAAGTAAATCAAATTTATAAGAATCCAAGTCATTCCCCAATTGAGAAATGGTCAAAGGATATGAATAGGCAGTTTTCTAAAGAAGTCAAAGCTATCTATCACAATATGAAAAATGCTCTAAATCACTACTGATCAGAGAAATGTAAATTAAAACAACTCTGAGGCACCACCTGATGCCTATCAGATTGGCTAATATGACAAAAAAGGAAAATTATAAATGTTGGAGAAGCTGTGGAAAAAATGGAACACTAATGCATTGTTGGTGGAGTTGTGAACTGATCCAACCATTCTGGAGAGCAATTTGGAACTATGCCCAAAGGGCTATGGGACTGTTCATACCCTTTTACCCAGTGGTACCACTGCTAGGTCTGTGTCCCAAAGAGACCATAGAAAAGGGAAAAGGACCCACATGTACAAAAATATTTATAGCAGCTCTCTTTGTGATGGCAAAGAATTGGAAATGGAGGGAATGCCTATCAATAGGGGAATGGCTGAAAAAATTGTGGTATATGAATGTAATAGAATACTATTGTGCTATAAGAAATGATGAGAAGGAGGAGTTCAGAGAAACCTGGAAGGACTTGTGTGAATTCATGCTGACTAAGAGGAGCAGAACCAGGAGAACATTGTACACAGTAACAGCAACATTGTGTGATGAACAATGGGGATAGACGTGGCTCTTCTCAGCAGTATAACAATCCAAAACAGTTTCAAAGAACTCATGATAGAAAATGATCCCAACCTCCAGAAAAACTATGGAATATAGATGCAGATTGAACCATACTGTTTCTACTTTGGGACTGTTTTTTTCCCCCTCTTTGTTGAGGTTTTTCCTTTGTGCTCTGATTCTTCTTTCACAAAATGACTAATGTAGAAATATGTTTAATGTAATTATACATATACAACCTATATCAGACTGCTTTCCATCTTGGGGAGGAGGGAGGGAAGGGAGGTTGGGAGAAAAATTTTGATCTAAAAATCCTGTGAAAACAAATGTTGAAAACTATCCTTATATGTAACTGGAAAATAATAAAATACTTTAAAAAGAAGTAAATAATGCCTTCCTTTCAACTTGAGAAATTGATTTGACTTTCCAATTATTATTACAGAAAAGATTCAGCCACAATAGTTGAACATAATGCCAAGGTTTGATGGAAATAATCAGATCAAGAGGCAGAGTATAGTGGAGAGCTAGACTCAAGTCATGAATTAACATATACTAACAGTATAAAGCAGATCCAGTCATTTAGCCTCTTTTCAGTTTTATTTGTTTAGTTAACAAGCCTTTTCCCCCTTCTCTCTCCCACCCATCTCCAGATTGGGGGAAAAAAAACACGAGAAAAAAAAAACACCAAAGTCATTGTAAGACACAGAGTCAAAACAAATTTATACATTATACCTGTTTAAAAATGAATGCTTCTTTCTACATCTTCAGGCTATCACTTCTTTGTCAGGAGGTTGGTAGCATTCTTTATCTAGTCCTCTGTAAATATAAATGGTTATTGAATTGATCAGAGTTCTTATGTCTTTTTCTTTTTTCTCTTATGTCTTTAAAAAAAAAAAAGTATTCAGTCAGCCATTCAGTTCTGTTCTATAATGTTGGGGAAGGTTTCCTCATAAGGATTCCCCTAAACCAGAAGTATCAAACACTAGTGAGTAACCACATGTAGCCCACAATACTCCTGAATGCAGCCTGAACTATATGAAAATGGAATTTGGTAGTATTTAACGAAATAAATAAAAACACAACAAAAATGGATTATGCTACATTTTAAAACTAAATCAATATTTAGCCTGCAAGAATCCTAACATAAGTGTTTAGTGTAGCCTTCTATTACCATTGAGTTTGACACCCTTACCTTAGTGGTATAGGGTTGGAATACTACTGTATTTCAACATGCCCATGAATCCATAATTTCAGTGATTTGGGATATAATCTTTCATGAGCCCAGATTTTAATCTGTAATCCTGAGGGTACTATTTTTCACCACTTTCTCTTTAGGCTATCAATATAGTCTGTAATCCAGCAGGAAATGAACAGAATAAGAACTATCAAATTCTTGGTTTCTGAAAAGTAACTCTTACTTAGAAGGGAGAAGTGGTTTGATAAATTCAAATCAACACCCTTACCTTAAAAAGAAAGACATGCCAAATAAGTGTAATGAATACTAATCTGACTCATTTACCTAAGACTGTTCTTAACTTTCATATCTCTAGAATTTGCAAATAGCTGATAGCTTCTTTAAGAGCTGTTTATGTCTCTAACCACTTATGTATTTGAGAGTAATTCTTGGTCTTAAATATTTCTATTATCTTGTTCTGAATCTTTAATGTAAAACTCTTGTACATTTGATGCAGACATTTTTTCCATTTGTCAAGCGGTTGACTTCTGGGCCTAACATCATAGATTTTATTTTGTTACAAAAGCTTTTGAATATCATGTAATAAAAATTATCTGAAATTACATGTGATAACATACTTTAGTGACTCTTCCCCTTCTCTCACTCTCTATTACAAATAAGTCATAGTTGTGAAAGATACCAACATCAATTTTCCTACAATCTTTTTATGATATGACCTTTTATAATTAGTTATGGTATTCATTTGAAAAATATTGTGGTATATAAACAAAGAAGTTGGTCTAAACTATGTTTTATGGATTGTAAAGAATTAATTGTTATTTGAGGTTTTTATGCCTCAGCATGCACTGGCCTGGGGCTCTACAAACCGCACAGTGCTCCACCCACTGGTTGTAGCCATTGCCAGGGCTCTGGCACCTCATGTCATCACCACTCGCCAACGCCTACATGGGCCTGACAAAATTATAATTATTGGAAGCCTAGTGAGGGCAGTCATGTGACTGTCAGAGGGGCCATCGCATTGGCTGGGGCTGTGTGGGGTGTTTCTAGATTTGGGGGAGGAGAATTGGGCATTCGAGGTGGAAGCTGGAAAGCGACAGGCATTCTGCTGCATATTTTCAGCTGATTCCTGGGCAGTGGTATTTTTTCAGGTATTATAATTTCCCTTTCCCCATTTTATTTCCTTTCCCCTGATCCTACTGATCCTGTTTGTGTTTTTTTTTTAAGTTCTTTCTTGTTAAAATCTTGTTCTGTTTTGAGTGAGGCTGCCAGTCTCCTATCTTGCCCCAATATTGTGGCGAACCACTTAGCTAGCACTCCCCAATTAAAAATTGGTCCCCACAGTTTTTGGCGAGCCAGGTAGGAGTTAATTAAACTAGTGAATTTCTTTACAGGACAAAGCAGTGTTCAGTTTTCTTTTACTGTCTCTCCCTCAAAAGTCGGTCTCCCTTATTCTACCCTTCCCTTTTTACTTATACCTTCTTTTTTTCTATTTCCTGTAGGGTAAGATGACTTTCTATAGCCAAATCACTGAAGGTATATGTACAAACAAGCAAATAAAAAGATATAGCTAGCTAGCTAGCTAGATAAATTATTTCCTCTGAATCAATTCAGATGAGAATGAGATTCAATCTTTACCTAATACTCCCCCCCTTATTTTTTCCCAACTATGGTAAAAACAAAGAACAACAACAAAATCTTTTCCTTGCTTGCCTCGTTTATATAATATAATTTTCTCCATTCTTCTTCCTCTTTCCCCCTTTTCTTGCTACACCCCTCTTTCTCACCCTTTCATTCTTTTGAGATCATCCCAACATAATCAAGTAACACTCATGTCCTCTGTCTATGTAGACAGCTTCTAACTGCCACAATACTAATAAAGTGCTTAGGAGTTATATGTACAATCTTCTCATATAGGAATGTAAATAGTTTAAGCTTATTAATTCCCTTATGATGTCTCACTTATGTTTAACTTTCTTATCTTTCTCTTGATTCATGTTTTTAAAGGTCAACTTTTCTATTTATTAAGTTCTGGCATTTTCAGCACAAATGTTTAAGTTCACTATTTCAATAAATATTTGGGTTTTTTTTTCCCTTGTAGGATTATACTCAGCTTTGCTGGGTAAGTTTGTTTGTTTATTTGTTTCTATCTTTATTTTTGTGGGGCAGTAAGGGTTAAGTGACTTGCCCAGGGTCACACAGCTAGTGTCAAGTGTCTGAGGCCGGATTTGAACTCAAATCCTCCTGAATCCAGGGCCGACGCTTTATCCACTGCACCACCTAGTTGCCCCAGGTGCATATATATTTAATACCAATATTGATTCCTTTACTATCTTTTAAAAGGATCATGAAATTTCCCTATTGATCACTTTTTTCTTTTTTTAAATTTTATTTTATTCCCAACTCCATATTCTAAAGAAATCTGAAGAAGATAACACCTTAAAAATCAGTATTGGCCAAATAGCAAAAGAAGTAGAAAACCTCACTGAAGGAATAATTCCTTAAAAATTATAAGTGGTGGGGGGCGGAGCCAAGATGGCGGAGAGGAAGCAGTAAGCTGCTTGTGCTCTCCTTCTGATCCCTGAAAAAGAACATTAAATCAAGCCTATGGATGGATTCTGGAACTACAGAACCTGCAAAGAGACAGAGAGACACAGTCTTCCAACCAGAGATAATTTAGAAGACTTCAGGAAAAGGTAGGTCTGACTCGGGGAAAAAGGGAGACCCAGCACAGGGCAGCAGCCCAGCACCGAGGGGGTCAGGGCAAGTCAGCAGGAGCAGCGAGCCATAGCCGAACTGAGGCCCCTGAAACCTGGCTCAAAAATCTGGTGGCCAAGAAGGACAGTGTAAAATCCTACCTGCACCGGCCAGGAGGGCCACGAACGGGACAGGCGGGATCGGGCACCGGAATTGGGCACCTGGCCGAGCACACTCAGACAGGAAGTACAGGGGGCTGAATTGCACACACTATAAAGGCCTCAGAGTAAAAAGCCAGTCATACAGCATCTACACCCCTGCACAAGAAGCCCAAAACAGGGACCCTGGTACCCCCAGAGCAGACCTCAAATTAAAAAATAAACAAATAAGCTGCAATAATGAGTAAGAAGCAAAAAAGAGCCCTCTCCATTGAGAGCTTCTGTATCAATAGGGAAGAAGCCAACACAAACTCAGATGAGGACGATACCCTCAAATTGCCTACATCTGAAGCCTCACGAGGAAAGGTGAATTGGTCTCAAGAACAAAAAGCCTTCCTGGAAAAGCTCAAAAAGGATTTTAAAAATCAATTGAGAGAGGTAGAAGAAAAAATGGGGAGAGAAAAGAAAGCAAAACAAGAAAACTATGAGAAAAGAATCAGCAGCTTGGAAAAGGAAGCACAAAGACTGACTGGCCAAATGGAAAAAAAAAAAGTGCATAATTTCACTGAAGAAAACAATGCCTTAAAAAATTCATTTGGCCAAATGGAAAAAAAGGTACATAATCTCATTGAAGAAAACAATTCCTTAAAAAATTCTTCTGGCAAAATGGAAAAAAAGGTGCATAATCTCACTGAAGCAAACAATGCCTTAAAAATTAAAATGGGACAGTTGGAAGATAAGGAATCCATGAGACACCAGGAATCAGTCAAGCAGAATCAAAAGAATGAAAAAATAGAAGAAAATGTGAAATACCTCACTGGAAAGAAAACTGATCTGGAAAACATATTGAGGAGAGACAATTTGAGAATCATTGGACTGCCTGAAAGCCATGACCAGAAAAAGAATCTAGACACCATATTCCAGGAAATTATTAAGGAGAATTGCCCTGATATCATAGAATCAGAGGATAAAATCATCATTGAAAGAATCCACTGATCACCTCCTGAAAGAGACCCCAAAAGGAAAACTCCAAGGAATATTGTAGCCAAATTCCAGAATTATCAGGTGAAGGAGAAAATACTGCAAGCAGCCAGAAAGAAGCAATTTAAATATCGTGGAGCCACAGTCAGGATTGCTCAGGACCTGGCAGCTTCAACATTAAAGGATCACAAGGCTTGGAATATGATATTCCGGAAAGCAAAGGAGCTTAGATTGCAGCCAAGAATCTATTACCCAGCCAAAATGTTCATTCTCTTTCAGGAGAAAAGATGGACATTTAATGACATTGGGGACTTTCAATCTTTCCTGGTGAAAAGACCAGAACTGAATAGAAAATTCAATCTCAACATACAAGACTCAAGAGAAGTTTAAAAAGGTAAACAGAGGGGGAAAAAAAAAGGTTACCCTATTATGTTAAACTGTTTATATCCCTACACGGGAAGATAACACTCATAACTCTTAAGAACTGTAAATGTATTTGGGCAGAGAGAAGGAGTGTACACAGAAAGTATAAATATAAATTGTCTTTGATGTGATGATACAAAAAAAATTTCAGGCGTTAAAAAGGGAGTCTATGGGGAGGAGAGGAAAGGGGAGGTGGAATGGGATGAATTATATCATATGAAGAGGTGAAAAAAAAAACCTATTACAATAGAGGGAAAGAAAGGAGGGGTGAATATTGTTTCAACCCTACTCTCATTAGATTTGATTCAAAGAGGGATTAACATATACGTTCATTGGGATAAAGAAACTTAACTCATTCTTTAGGGAAGCAAAAGGGGAAGGGAAAGGGGGGACTGATAGAAGGGAGGACAAAAGCAAGGGAGAAAAGGGTAAAGAAAAGAGAGGGGTGTGATAAAAAGGGAGGGCAGATCGGGGGAGGCAGGGGTAAGAAGTAAAACATCGGTGAGGGGGAATAGGGTGAAAGAAAGGGGAAAAAGTACAAAGGGGGTAAATAGAATGGAGGAGAATAGACAGTCAGTAATAATAACTGCGAATGTGAATGGGATGAACTATGCTATAAAATGGAAGCGAATTGCAGAGTGGATTAAAAACCAGAATCCTACAATATGCTGTTTACAAGAAACACATTTGAAGCAGAGAGATACATACAGAGTAAAGGTAAAAGGCTGGAGCAGAATATATCATGCTTCAGCTAAAGTAAAAAAAAAGCAGGGGAAGCAATTCTTATCTCAGACAAAGCACAGACAAAAATAGATCTCATTAAAAGAGATAAGGAAGGAAATTACATCTTGCTTAAAGGTAGTATAGATAATGAAGTAATATCAATATTAAATATGTACGCGCCAAGTGGTATAGCATCCAAGTTCTTAGAGGAGAAGTTAAATGAGTTACAAGAGGAATTAGACAGTAATACTATACTAGTGGGGGATCTGAATCTCCCCCTCTCAGAATTAGAGAAATCTAGCCAAAAATTAAATAAGAAAGAAGTGAAAGAGGTGAATAGATTACTAGAAAATTTAGACATGATAGATGTCTGGAGAAAAATGAATGGGGATAGAAAGGAATATACCTTTTTCTGAGCAGTACATGGCACATTTTCAAAAATTGACCATGTATTAGGGCACAAAAAACATCATAGTCAAATGTAGAAAGGCAGAAATAGTAAATGCATCCTTCTCAGATCATGATGCAATAAAAATTACATGTAAGAAAGATCCAGGGAAAAGTAAAATGAAAATCAATTGGAAACTAAATAATTTCATTCTAAAGAATGAATGGGCCAAACAGCAAATCATAGAAACAATCAATAACTATATCCAAGAAAATAACAATAATGAGACAACATACCAAAATCTATGGGATGCAGCCAAAGCAGTGCTTAGGGGAAAATTTATAGCTCTAAATGCTTACATGAATAAAAAAGAGATAGAGGAGATTAATGAATTGTGCATGCAACTTAAAAAGCTAGAAAAAGAACAAATTAGAAATCCCCAATTAGACACTAAATTAGAGATCCTGAAAATTAAAGGAGAAATTAATAAAATTGAAAGCAAAAAAACTATAGAATTAATCAATAAAACTAAGAGCTCATTTTATGAAAAAACTAATAAAATAGATAAAATTTTGGTTAATTTGATTAAAATAAAGAAAGAAGAAAACCAAATTACCGGTAGCAAAAATGAAAAGGGTGATGTTGCCACCAATGAAGTGGAAATTAAATCAATAATTAGGAATTATTTTGCCCAAATGTATGCCTATAAATTTGACAATCTAAATGAAATGGATGAATATTTACAAAAATACAAAGTGCCCAGGTTAACTGAAGAAGAAATAAAATCCTTAAATAAACCCATATTAGAAAAAGAAATTGAACAAGCCATTAATGAACTCCCTAAGAAAAAATCCCCAGGGTCAGATGGGTTTATGGGTGAATTTTACCAGACATTTAAAGAACAATTAATTCCAATATTATACAAATTATTTGGGAAAATAGGTGAAGGAGGAGTTCTACCAAATTCGTTTTATGACACAAATATGGTGGTGATACCAAAACCAGGCAAAGCAAAAACAGAGAAAGAAAATTATACACCAATTTCCCTAATGAATATTGATGCTAAAATCTTAAATAAGATATTAGCAAGGGGATTATAGCAAGTGTTCACCAGGATAATACACTATGACCAGGTGGGATTTATACCAGGAATGCAGGGCTGGTTCAACATTAGGAAAACTATTAACATAATCAACACATCAATAAGAAAACCAACCAAAATCATATGATTATCTCAATAGATGCAGAGAAAGCTTTTGACAAAATACAGCACCCATTCCTAATAAAAACACTAGAGAGTTTAGGAATAGGTGGAGCTTTCCTCAGAATAATAAACAGTATCTACCTAAAGCCATCAGCAGGTATTATATGCAATGGAGATAAATTAGAGGCCTTCTCAATAAGATCAGGGGTGAAACAGGGATGTCCATTATCACCCCTATTATTTAATATTGTCCTAGAAATGTTAGCTTTATCAATCAGAGAAGAGAAAGGAATCAAAGGAATTAGAATAGGCAAAGAGGAAACAAAACTTTCACTCTTTGCAGATGATATGATGGTATACTAAAAGATTCCTACAGAATCAACTCAAAAATTACTTGAAACAATTAACAACTTTAGCAAAGTAGCAGGATATAAAATAAATCCACATAAATCATCATCATTTCTATACATGACGAACAAAGTCCAGCAGCAAGAGATAGAAAGAGAAATTCCATTTAAAGTAACAGTAGATAATATAAAATACTTGGGAGTCTACTTGCCAAGACAAACCCAGGAACTCTATGAACACAACTACCAAACACTCTTCAAACAAATCAAATCAGATCTAAATAATTGGAAATATATGAATTGCTCATGGATAGGCAGAGCTAATGTAGTAAAAATGACAATACTGCTTAAATTAATTTACTTATTCAATGCCATACCAATCAGACTACCTAAAAATTATTTTGTAGAGCTAGAAAAAATAATAACAAAATTCATCTGGAAAAACAAAAAATCAAGAATATCCAGGGAAATAATGAAAAAAAAAATCACAGGAAGGTGGGTTAGCAGTACCAAACCTGGAGCTTTCCTATAAAGTGGCAGTCATCAAAACTATCTGGTACTGGCTAAAAATTGAGTGGTAGATCAATGGAATAGTCTAGGCTCAGGAAATGCAGTAGTAAATGACACTAGTAATGTAGTGTTTGATAAACTCCAGCTTCTGGAATAGGAACTCAGTATTTGACAAAAACTGCTGGGAAAACTGGAAGATAGTATGGCAGAAATTAGGCATAGACCAACATCTAATACCTTATACTAAAATAAGGTCCAAATGGATACACGATTTAGACATAAGAGGTGATACCATAGGGAAATTAGGAGAGAAAGGAATAGTCTACCTATCAGATCTTTGGAAAGGAGAACAGTTTATGACCAAACAAGAGTTAGAGAAATTTATGAAATGCAAAATGGATTATTTTTATTACATTAAATTAAAAAAATTTTGTACAAACAGAAGCAATGCAGCCAAAATTAGAAGGGAGGCAGAAAGCTGGGAAACAATTTTTGTGGCCAGTACTTCTGATAAAGGCTTCATCTCTAAAATACATAGGTAACTAAATCAAATTTATAAGAATCCAAGTCATTCCCCAATTGAGAAATGGTCAAAGGATATGAACAGGCAGTTTTCCGATGAAGAAACCAAAGCTATTTATTCCCATATGAAAAAATGCTCTAAATCACTATTGATTAGAGAGATGCAAATTAAAACAACTCTGAGGTACCACTTGACACCTTTCAAATTGGCTAAAATGACAAAAAAAGGATAATAATAAATGTGGAGAAGCTGTGGAAAAATTGAATCACTAATGCATTGTTGGTGGAGCTGTGAACTGATCCAACCATTCTGGAGAGCAATTTGGAATTATGCCCAAAGGGCAATAAAGCTGTCCATACCCTTTGACCCAGAAATACCACTTTTGGGTCTTTTTCCCAAAGAGATCATGGAAAGGGGATAGGAACCCACGTGTACAAAAATATTTATAGCTGCTCTTTATGTGGTGTCAAGGAATTGGAAATCGAGGAGTTGCCCATCAATTGGGGAATAGCTGAACAAGTTGTGGTATATGAATGTAATGGAATTCTATTGTGCTGTAAGAAACAATGAGCAGGAGGAGTTCAGAGAAACCTGGAAGGACTTGCATGAACTGATGATGAGTGAGATGAGCAGAACCAGAAGAACATTGTACACAGTATCATCAACATTGAATGTTGATCTACTGTGATGGACTATATTCTTCTCAGCAATGCAATGGTACAGAAGAGTTCCAGGGAACTCATGATAGAAGAGGATCTCCAAATCCAAGAAAAAAAAAAAGAACTGTGGAGTATAGATGCTGAATGAACCATACTATTTCTTTTGGTTTTGTTGCTGTTGTTTTTTTCTATTTTGAGGTTTTTTCATCATTGCTCTGATTTTTTCTCTTATAACATGACTAATCGGATTAATGTTATTATGTGTATATATGTATATATATTTGTATATATGTGTATATATGTGTGTATATATATATGTGTGTGTGTATATATATATACATATATATATATAAATATATATATATATATATATATATATATATATATATATATATATAAAATCTATATCAGATTACCTGCTGTATAGGGGAGGGGAGTGAGGGAGAAAAATCTGAAATTGTAAAGCTTGTATAAACAAAAGTTGAGAACTATCTTTACATGTAATAGAAAAAAATAAAATTATTAATTAAAAAAAACTATAATTGGTCAAGTAGAAGTTCATGACTCCATTAAATATCAAGAAACAATAAAACAAAATCAAAAGAAAGAGAAAAAATGTGAAATATCTCTTAGGAAAAACAAATGACCTAAAAAAATAGAATGAGGAGATAATTTAAGATTCATTGGACTACCTGAAACCCATCATTAAAAATAAGCTTATATACCATATTTCAAGATATTATAAAGGAAAAATGCACAAATATCATGGAACCAGAGGGCAAATAGAAATTGAAAGAATTGATTGGCTACCTCCTGCAAGAAATCTCATAATGAAAACTCCCTGGAATATTATAGCCAAATTCTATATCTACAAAGTTAAAGAGAAAATATCACAAGCAGTCAAAAAGAAAGAATTCAAGTACCATGGAGTTGCAGTAAGGATCCCATAAAACCTATCATATTAAAATGGTAGAGTATTTGGATTCCAACCAAGGATAACCTACCTGATAAAATTGAATATAGTCCTTTATTGCTTCATTGTTTCTGTCATACCCTATTCTTTATAACCTCATTTGGGGTTTTCTTGGAGAACATGCTGGAGAGGTTTGCCATTTCTTCTTCAGCCCATTTTTCAAAGAAACTGAGACAAATAAGGTCAAGTGACTTGCCCAGGGTCTCAGTGCTAGTAATTATCTGAGGTCAGCTTTAAACTCAGGAAGATGAGTCTTCTTGACTTCAGACCCAGTACTCTATCTATGGTGCTACCTAGCTGCCCCAAATATATTCCTATGGGTGACAGTGGTAGATATTTAATGAAATAGAAGACTTTTGAGCATTCCTAATGGAAAAGAAAATAGCCAAATAGAAAATTTGACATTCAAACATATGCATCAAGAGAAGCATAAAAAGGTAAATATAAGTGAGAAATGATGAGTCTTTATGAGGTTAAATTGATACTCCTATATGGAAAGGTGATACATGTAACTTTTAATAACTTTATTAACCTCAGGGTAATTGAAAGGTATCTACTTAGAAAGAGGGCATATTTGTAACTTGATTATGTTTAATGATCTCAAAATAAGAATTGAAAGGGGAGAAAGAAGGAATCACTGGAAGAAGGCAGAAGGGAAAGGAAGAAGGGAAAAATATTTCACATAAAAGAGGCATTTTTACAATAGAGGTTTTATAATACTTTACAATGGAGGCAAAAATGAGGGGCAGTTAATGACTGAAACTCACTTTTATTTGAATTGGTTCAAAGAGAGAAGAATACACACACACACACACACACACACACACACACACACACACACAGAGTTGGTTTCAAAAATTCATCTTACCCAACAGAAAGGAGTAGAAGGGAATAAGAGAATAGAGTCAGCAGTAAGAGAGAGGTTAGATTAAAGGAGGCAGTGGGGAAAAACAAAAACAAAAAAACTTCAGATTTTCTTCAGGAAGGAACAGGGAGAAAAAAAGAATGATAAATAGAAAAGAATAGGCTGGAAAAAAATGCAATTACCAATCATATCTATAAATATAAATGGGATGAACTTTCTCTAAAAAACTGAGAAGCAGATAGCAGAATGTTTTAGAAACCAGAATCCAATAATATGTTGTTTACAAGAGACACATCTGAAATAGAAAGATATGCACAAAATTGAAATGAGGCTAGAACAAAAACTATTATACTTCAGCTAGAGAAAAAAAGAAGGCAAGAGTATCACTCATGATGTTGATTGCAAAATAAAATTGTCCTGATTGAAAGACATATTATGGGAAATTACATTTTCAAAAAGAACTATCAATACTGAACAAATATGCAAAAAATAGAATAGTAATCCAATTCTTGAAGGACAAGTTAAATAAGTTCCATAAGGAAATGGTAAAAACAATACCAAAAAGAAAAAAAAACCAATACCAGTGGGGTCCTCCATTTATCCATCTAAAAACTAATTAAATCTTGCTCCCCAAAAAATAAATAAGGAAGAAGTTAGGTAGATTAACAGAATTTTTGAAAAATTAGATATGATAATCTCTGTAGAACATCGAAAGGGAATAGAAAGGGGTATGTGTTTTTTTCACTGCACATGACAGCTTCATAAAAATTGACTGTGTATTAGGACATAAAAACTAACAAAAATGCAGAAAAGCAGAAATAATAAATGTACAGTTTTCAGACCATAATGCAATGAAAATTATATTCAATAAAAGACCTTTGAAGCAGAGATTGAAAATTAATTGGAAACTAAATCATCTAATTCTAGAGAATAAGTGGGTCAAAAAACAGATAATAGAACCTATCAATAATTTCATTAGAGCTAATGACAACAATGTGACAACATACCAAATTTTGTGGTATGTAGCCAAAACAATACTGAGGGAGAAATTTACCTCTCTAAATGTTTACATCACTAAAGGAAAGAACATATCAATGAATTGGGCATGAAAAAAATAGAAAAAATTAAAAATCCTCAATTAAATATGAAAGTAAAAATTATGAAAACTAAAAAAAAGCCTCAAAGTGATAAAAGTGAAGGCAGAAAAAATATTGAAGTAATAAATAAAACTAGAGGCTGGCTTTATTTTTTAAAAAATGCTTAATTTAATTTACAAAAAAAAGTAAGAAGAAATAACCAAATTACCAACATCAAAAATCAAAAGGGAGAATACATTACCAATAAAAATTAAATTAAAGTAATTATTAGAAGCTATTTGCCCAAGTATATGCCATTAATACTGACAATCTAAATTAAAACCATGGATATTTACAAAAATATAAATTGCCCAGATTAATAGAAGAGGAAATAGCATAGTTAAATAACCCTATTTTAGAAAAATGAAATAAGACAAGTCATAAATGAGCCCCCCAAAGTTCAGAGTGAAGAAGAGGGCAGAGCCAAGATGGCGGAGAGGAATCAGCAAACTGCCTGTGCTCTCCTTCTGTTCCCTCAAAAAAAACATTAAATCAAGCCTCTGGAAGGATTCTGAAACTACAGAACCTGCAAAGAGACAGAGAGACACAGTCTTCCAACCAGAGATAATTTAGAAGACTTCAGGAAAGGTTGGTCTGACTCGGGCAAAAGGGAAGCACAGTACATGGCGGCAGCACAGTGCCAAGGGGGTTGGGCAAGTCAGCGGGAAGCTGCAGGCCACAACCGAGCAACTGAGGTCCATGGATCCTGACTCAAACATCTCGTGGCGCAGCAGGACAGTGCCGAAACCCACCTGCACCAGCTGAGAGGGCAGGTTGCCAGCTGGTGGGCCACGAAAAAGATAGACGTGACTAGGCCCACTGATCCCAGCACACTCAGACAGGAAGTCTGGGGCAGGGGAATTCCACACACCATAGAGGCCTCAGTGTAAAATGTCGGTGACACAGCCCCTATACCGCAGCACAAGAAGCTCAAAACAGGGACCCTGGTTCCCCCGGAGCAGACCTCAACTTAAAAAAAAATAAGCTGCAATATGAGAAAGAAGCAAAAAAGAGCCCTCTCCATTGAGGGCTTCTATATCAACAGGGAAGAGGCAAACACAAACTCAGATGAGGACAATACTCTCAAATTGCCTACATGTGAAGCCTCAAGAGGGAAGATGGATTGGTCTCAAGAACAAAAAGCCTTCCTGAAAGAGCTCAAAAAGAATTTTAAAAATCAATTGAGGGGGTAGCTAGGTGGCACAATGGATAAAGCACTGGCCCTGGATTCAGGAGTACCTGAGTTTAAATCCGGCCTCAGATGCTTGACACTTACTAGCTATGTGACCCTGGGCAAGTCACTTAACCCCCATTGCCCCGCAAAAAAAAATTAAAAAATCAATTGAGAGAGGTAGAAGAAAAAATGGGGAGATAAATGAAAGCAAAACAAGAAAACTATGAAAAAAAGAATCAGCAGCTTGGAAAAGGAAGCACAAAGATTGACTGAAGAAAACAATCCCTTAAAAAATTCATTTGGCCAAATGGAAAAAAAGGTGCATAATCTCACTGAAGAAAACAATGCCTTAAAAATTAAAATTGGACAGTTGGAAGATAAGAAATCCATGAGACACCAGGAATCAGTCAAACAGAATCAAAAGAATGAAAAAATAGAAGAAAATGTAAAATACCTCATTGGAAAGACAACTGATCTCAAAAACAGATCCAGGAGAAACAATTTGAGAATCATTGGACTGCCTGAAATCCATGGCCAGAAAAAGAGTCTAGACACCATATTCCAGGAAATTATTAAGGAGAACTGCCCTATTATAGAATCAGAGGATAAAATCATCATTGAAAGAATCCACTGATCACCTCCTGAAAGAGACCCCAAAAGGAAAACCCCAAGGAATATTGTAGCCAAATTCCAAAATTATCAGGTGAAGGAGATTATTCCAAGCAGCCAGAAAGAAGGAATTTAAATATCATGGAGCCACAGTTAGAATTGCTCAGGACCTGGCAGCTTCAACATTAAAGGACCACAAGGCTTGAAATGTGATATTCCATAAGGCAAAGGAGCTTGGATTGCAGCCAAGAATCTATTACCCAGCCAAAATGTGCATTCTCTTTCAGTGGAAAAGATAGACATTCAATGACATTGGGGACTTTGAAGATTTCCTGAGGTAAAGACCAGAACAGAATGGAAAATTCAATCTTAACATACAAGACTCAAGAGAAGTTTAAAAAGGTAAACAGATGGGGCAGCTAGGTGGCACAGTGGATAGTGCACCGGCCCTGGATTCAGGAGGACCTGAATTCAAATCCATTCTCAGACACTTAACACTTCCTAGCTGTGTGACCTTGGGCAAGTCACTTAACCCCAATTGCCTCACCAAAAAACAAAAAAACAAAAAAAAAAAGGTAAAAGAGAGGGAAAAAAAAGTTACTCAATTAGGTTAAACTGTTTACATCCAAACACGGGAAGATAATACTTATAACTCTTGAGAATTGTAAATGTATTTGGGCAGACAGAAGGACTATACACAGAGGGTATAAATATAAATTGTCTTTGATGTGTTGATACAAAGAAAATTAGGGGGTTAAAAAGGGAGTCTATGGGGAAAAGAGGAAAGGGGAGGTGGAATGGGGTGAATTAAATCATATGAAGAGGTGAAAAAAATCCTATTACAATAGAGGGAAAGAAGGGAGGGATGAATATTGTTTCAAACCTACTCTCATTAGATTTGATTCAAAGAGGGAATAACATATATGTTTATCTGGATAAAGAAACTTAGCTCATTCTTTTTAGGGAAGTAAACAGGGAAGGGAAGGGGGGGACTGATAGAAGGGAGGGCAAAAGCAAGGGAGAAAAGGGTAAAGAAAAGGGAGGGAGTGATAAAAAGGGAGGGCAGATTGGGGGAAACAGGGGTAAGAAGCATAACGTTGGTGAGGAGGAATAGGGTAAAAGAAAGGGGGAAAGTACAAAGGGGGTCAATAGAATGGAGGGGAATAGACAGTAATAATAACTGCAAATGTGAATGGGATGAACTCTGCTATACAACAGAAGCGAATTCCAGAGTGGATTAAAAACCAGAATCCAAAAAAACAAATTACTACTATCAAAAATGAAAGGGGTGATTTTATCACCAATGAAGTGGAAATTAAATCAATAATTAGGAATTATTTTGCCTGACTGTATGCCAATAAATTTGACAATCTATTTTTTTTTTGGTGGGGCAATGAGGATTAAGTGACTTGCCCAGGGTCACACAGCTAGTGCCAAGTGTCTGAGGTTGGATTTGAACTCAGGTCCTTCTGAATCCAGGGCCGGTGCTCTATCCACTGTGCCACCTAGCTGCCCAAATTTGACAATCTAAATGAAATGGATAAATATTTACAAAAATACAAATTGCCCAGGTTAACTGAAGAGGAAGTAAAATCCTTAAATAAGCCCTTATTAGAAAAAGAAATTGAATAAGCCATTAATGAACTCTAAGGAAAAATCCCCAGGGCCATATGGGTTGACAGGTGAATTTTACCAAACATTTAAAGAACAATTAATTCCAATATTATACAAATTATTTGGAAAAATAGGTGAAGGAGGAGTTCTACCAAATTCGTTTTATGACACAAATATGGTGGTGATACCAAAACCAGGCAAAGCAAAAACAGAGAAAGAAAATTATACACCAATTTCCCTAATGAATATTGATGCTAAAATCTTAAATAAGATATTAGCAAGGGGATTATAGCAAGTGTTCACCAGGATAATACACTATGACCAGGTGGGATTTATACCAGGAATGCAGGGCTGGTTCAACATTAGGAAAACTATTAACATAATCAACACATCAATAAGAAAACTAACCAAAATCATATGATTATCTCAATAGATGCAGAGAAAGCTTTTGACAAAATACAGCACCCATTCCTAATAAAAACACTAGAGAGCTTAGGAATAGGTGGAGTTTTCCTTAAAATAATAAGCAGTATCAACCTAATACCATCAGCAAGCATTATATGCAATGGAAATAAGTTAGAGGCCTTCCCAATAAGAGCAGGGGTGAAACAGGGATGTCCATTATCACCCCTATTATTTAATATTGTCCTAGAAATGTTAGCTTTAGCAATCAGAGAAGAAAAAGGAATTAAAGGAATTAGAATAGGCAAAGAGGAAACAAAACTATCACTCTTTGCAGATGATATGATGGTATACTAAAAGATTCCTACAAAATCAACTCAAAAATTACTTGAAACAATTAACAACTTTAGCAAAGTAGCAGGATATAAAATAAATCCACATAAATCATCATCATTTCTATACATGACCAATAAAGTCCAGCAGCAAGAGATAGAAAGAGAAATTCCATTTAAAGTAACAGTAGATAATATAAAATACTTGGGATTCTACTTGCCAAGACAAACCCAGGAAGTCTATGAACACAATTACCAAACACTTTTCATACAAATCAAATCAGATCTTCTAAATAATTCGAAAGATATCAATTGCTCATGGATAGGCAGAGCTAATATAGTAAAAATGCCAATACTGCCTAAATTAATTTATTTATTCAATGCCATACCAATCAGACTACCTGAAAATTATTTTATAGAGCTAGAAAAAATAATAACAAAATTCATCTGGAAAAAGAAAAAGTTAAGAATATCAAGGGAAATAATGGAAAAAATGCACAGGAAGGTGGGTTAGCTGTACGAAATCTGGAGGTTTACTATAAAGTGGCAGTCATCAAAAATATCTGGTACTGGCTAAGAAATAGACTGGAAGATCAATGGAATAGGCTAGGCACAGGAAACACACTATCAAATGACACTAGTGATGTAGTGTTTGATAAACCCAAAGACTCCAGCTTCTGGGATAGGAACTCAGTATTTGACAAAAACTGTGGGGAAAACTGGAACATGGTATGGCAGAAATTAGGCATAGACCAACATCTGACACCTTATACTAAAATAAGGTCAAAGTGGATACATGATTTAGACATAAGAGGTGATACCATAGGTAAATTAGGAGAGAAAGGAATAGTCTACCTTTCAGATCTTTGGAAAGGAGAACAGTTTATGACCAAACAAGAGAGAGAGAGAATATTATGAAATGTAAAATGGATGATTTTGATTACATTAAATTAAAAAGGTTTTGTACAAACAGAAGCAATGCATCCAAAATTAGAAGGGAGGCAGAAAGCTGGGGAACAATTTTTATGGCCAGTACTTCTGATAAGAACCTCATTTCTAAAATATATAGGTAACTAAATCAAATTTATAAGAATCCAAGTCATTCTCCAATTGAGAAATGGTCAAAGGTTATGAACAGGCAGTTTTCTGATGAAGAAATCAAAGCTATCTATTGCCACAGGAAAAAAATGCTCTAAATCACTATTGATTAGAGAGATGCAAATTAAAACAACTCTGAGGTACCACTTGACACCTTTCAAATTGGCTAAAATGACAAAAAAAGGATAATAATAAATGTGGAGAAGCTGTGGAAAAATTGAATCACTAATGCATTGTTGGTGGAACTGTGAACTGATCCAACCATTCTGGAGAGCAATTTGCAATTATGCCAAAAGGGCAATAAAGCTGTGCATACCCTTTGACCCAGCAATACCACTTTTGGGTCTTTTTCCAAAGAGATCATGGAAAGGGGAGAGGGACCCACATGTACAAAAATATTTATAGCTGTTCTTTATGTGGTGGCAAGGAATTGGAAGTTGAGGGGGTGCCCATCAATTGGGGAATGGCTGGACAAGTTGTGGTATATGAATACAATGGAATACTATTATGCTGTAAAAAATGATGAGCAGGATTTCAGACAAACCTGGAGGGTTTTGTGTGAGCTGATGATGAGTGAGATGAGCAGAACCAGAAGAACATTGTACACAGTATCATCAACATTGAGTGTTGACCTACTGTGATGGACTAGATTCTTCTCACCAATGCAATGGTACAGAAGAGTTCCAGGGGACTCAAGGTAGAAGAGGATCTCCAAATCCAGGGGAAAAAAAGAACTGTGGAGTATAGATGCTGATTGAACCATACTATTTCTTTTGTTTTTGGTGCTGTTGTTTTTTTATTTTGAGGTTTTTCCTCATTGCTCTGATTTTTCTCTTATGACATGACTAATGCAGAAATATGTTTGATGTCATATATATATATATATATATATATATATATATATATATATATATATATATATATATATATAATACCTGTAATGGATTGCCTGCTGTCTAGGGGAAGGGGTAGGGAGGGGAGGGACAGAGAAAAATCTAAAATTGGAAAACTTGTATAAACAAATTTGAGAACTATCTTTACATGTAACTGGAGGAAAAATAAAATGCTTTTATCAGAAAAAAAAATAAATGAGCTCCCTAGTAAAAAAAAATCCCCAGTACCAAATAAATTTACCAGTGAATTCTACCAAGCATTTAAGGAAAAATTTTATGACATAAATATGGTTTTGATGCTTAAACCAGGGAGAGGAGAGAGAGACAGAGAAGTACAGAGGAAAGGGAGGAAGGAAGGAAGGAAGGAAGGAAGGAAGGAAGGAAGGAAGGAAGGAAGGAAGGAAGGAAGGAAGGAAGGAAGGAAGGAAGGAAGGAAGGAAGGAAGGAAAGAAGGAAGGAAGGAAAACTACAGGCTAATTTCCATAATGAACCTTGATGTAAGAATTCTAGTTCTTTTTTTTTTTTTTTTTTTGGCAGGGCAATGAGGGTTAAGTGACTTGCCCAGGATCACAGAGCTAGTATGTGTCAAGTGTCTGAAGCCAGATTTGAACTCAGGTCCTCCCGCGTCCAGGGCTGGTGCTTTATGCACTGTGCCACCTAGCTGCCTCAATGTAAGAATTTTAAATAAAATACTAGCAAGGAGATAATAGCAATATATCACAAAGATCATATGGTATGACTAGGTTGGATTTATTACCAGGAATGAAAAGCTGGTTCAACATTAGGAAAACTATAAATATAATTGGCCATGCTAATAACAAAGGCATCAAAATTCATATGATTTTATCAATATATGCAGAAAAGGATTTTGACAAAATATAATACACATTCCTATTAAATATATTAGGAAGCACGGGAATTAGGGAGCTTTTCTTAAAATGGTAAATAATACCTCTCTTAAACCAAAAGCAAGCATTATCTGTAATGAGGATAAACAAGAAGTTTTTCCAATAAGATCAGGGGTGAAGTCTGATGTCCATTAACACCGTCTTGATTCAATATTGCACTAGAAATGCTAGCAATAGAAAGAAGACAAGAAAAAAAATGTTGAAGACATAAGCATAAGTGATGAGGAAACAAAATAATCATTTTTGTAGATGATATGTTGGTTTACTTAGAGAACCCTAGAAGGTTGAATGGAAAAAAATGAAAAAAAAAAACCTAGTTGGAAAAATTAACAACTTTAACAAAGTTACAGGATATAAAATAAACCCACACATCTATATGTATGCTTTTCTGCATTTTTGTTAGTTTTTATATCCTAATACATGGTCAATTTTTATGAAGCCATCATATGAAGCCAAAAAAACATATACCCCTTTCTATTCCCTTTTGATTTTCCACAGAGATCATCATATCTAACTTTTCAAAAATTCTGTTCATCCACCTAACTTCTTCCTTATTTATCTTTTGGGGTAAAACAGGTCACACAAATAGAGATCTAAACAGCTGGAGAAATGCTAATTGCTCATGGGTAGATCAAGCAAAAATAATAAAAATTATAATACTACTTAAATTAATTTACTTATTTTGTGATATGCTAATAAAACTACTGAAGAATTACTTTAGCATGCCAAGGATATCAAGGGAAGCAATGAAAGAAGGAAAAAAAAAAACCCTAAAGGAAGGGGACCTCAGAGTATCAGATCCCGATTTATACTACAAAGTGGGAATCATCAAAACAATTTGGTACTGGATAATTAATTATACAATGGTTGACCAATGGAATAGGTAAGGTATTCAATATATAGAAGCAAATGAGCACAGTAACCTATTATTAGATAAAACAAACAGCCTTCACTCTTGTAGCAAGAATTTACTATATGATAAAAACTCCGTAGAAAACTGAAAGTATTCTAGAAGAAACTAGGCAAAGACAAAATTCTCACATTCCATATTAAGATAAGCTCAAAAAGGGTGCATGATTTAGACATAAATGGTGATACCATAAGCAAATTAGAGAAACTTGGAAAAAATTACCTGTCATATCTATGAATAGTGGAAGATTCATAGCCAAACAATAAATAGAGAGGTTCATGGGAGGCAAAATGGCAAATTTTGATTTCAATAAATTTTAAAAAGGTTTTTCACAAAGAAAAACAATTCAGCCAAAAATTTTTAAAAGTAGGAAATGGGGGGGGGTGGCGCAGGGGATATTGCAAGCTCTTCTAATAAAGATCTCATTCCTCAAATGTATATGGAACTGAGTCAAAATTATAAAATTAGGAGCCATTCCCTAATTGACAAATTGTCAAAGGATATAAACAGGCAGTTTTCAGAGATATAAATCAAAGCTATTGATATGTTTTTAAAATTCTTTAAATCACTAATAATCAGATAAATGCAAGTGAAAACAATTTTGAAGTATCACCTTCATATTTGCTAAGGTGACATAAGAGGAAAATGACAAGTGCTGGAAGGGATGTGGAAAAATAAGTAGATAAATGTACTATTGGTAGTCACTTCACCTTGTTTACCTCAGTCTCCTCATCTGTAAAATGAACTGGCAAAGGAAATGGCAAATCACTCCAGTATCTTTGCCAAGAAAATTCTAAATGGGGACGCAAAAAGTCAGAAACAACTAAACAACTGAGAAACTGTTGGTGGAACTGTGAACTGTTCTAACCATTCTGGAGAACAATTTGAAAATATGTCCGAAAGTACCATAAAACTCCTTATAGGGGGCAGCTAGGTGGCATAGTGGATAGAGCACCAGCCCTGGATTTAGGAGGAACTAAGTTCAAATCCAGCCTCAGACACAACACTTACTAGCTGTGTGACCCTGGGAAAGTCACTTAACCCTCATTGCCCTGCAAAAACACAAAAAAACAACAAAAAAACCTATTTATACTCTTTGACCCAGCAATACTACTACTGGGAGAGCAAAAAAAAAAAAAAAAAGGACTCATATGTACAAAAAATATTTGTAGCAGCTCTTTTTCCTAGTGGCAAAAAATTAGAAACTAAGGGGATACCCATCAAATGGGGAATGACTGAAGAAGGTGTGGTATGTAAATCTGAAGAAACACTGTTGTGTAATGATTGGAATGACACCACCTACTGGAGACTTACTATAGGAAAGTTCCACCATGAGGAGAATGCCTCAGAGGGCAAGGCCATACAGCTTTTCCTTGGCATCAGGAAGTAACGTTTGCTCATGGGTACTGTCTACTAAGGCTACCAGCCAATCACCCTGAGGAGCCTCCCATTTTCTGGGAGGGGACAGGAAGGAGGAAGGAGGGCTGCAAGGAAAGGTTTCTCATTTTTTGGTTCCCGTCTTGATGGTGGTGGTGGCGGCAGAGGACTTCACAGGAAATTTGAGGAAAGATAGGAATGCCAGGCTGTTGCAATTCTGTTCTCAATCTTTCTCTTTCTATCTTTCAATAAACCCTTAAAAACCTAAACTCGTTTTATCAGTGATTTTAGTCAGTTTCCCCAAAAACTGGGGGAACAGATTAGAACCCACATTTAGAATCTTAAATTACACAGTTGTAAGAAATGACAAAGGGGATAATTTCAGAAAAACTTGGGAAGATTTATATGAACTGATGCAAAGTGAAGTAAGCAGAACCAAGAAAAGAATGTACACAGTAATAGCAACATTGTAACGATAATCAAACATGAAAGACTTAGCTACTCTGATAAATGGCATGATCCCATACAATTCCAAAAGACTCATGAGGAATAATATCCATCTCCATCTCGAGAACTGGTGGAATTATAGTGCAGTTTGAAGAATTTCTCTCTTTTTTTTTTCTTGCCTTTTTTTTGGGGGGGGGGAGTTAGCATGGCTAAAGCTGAAATATGTTACATGACCATATATGTAATAAACATCATGTTTCTAGTCTTTTCAATGTGTAGGGGATGTGTACAAAGAGAAAGAAAATTTAGAGATGAAAAGAAAAAGAAAAATTTTAAATTATTTTTTAAAATTGTCTCAACTAAGATCCCATCTTTCACAGGAATCATTTCCCAATCCTTTTTAAATCTGGTGGCTTTCCTTTGTTAATTATTTCTTATTTTCCTTTATATAGTTCATTTGGACATATTAGTTTGCACTTTGTCTCCCTCATTAGATCATGAGCTCCTTGGGCTCAGAGACTGTCTTTTGCCTCTTATTGTATCTCTGTTGTTGTTGTTGTTGTTGATCTCTATTGCTTTACATAATGCCTGTATGAGAAATAATTATTAATAACCAAAATCTTGGGGGACTTAGAGATCTCCCCTTCTCATTTAAGGCAAGCTCTCCTTGAGAGATTCCATCAAATCTCCTCATCTAGGTCAAACTCCACCCAACCTCAAGTTTACAAAGAATCTTGGGTGGAGACAGATCCTTTTGTCTAGATTGCTGAACAATCAATGAGATTAAACAACAGCTAAAAGGAAAACTGTTTTTTCCCTGATAAGCTTGAGTGGGGGCCTTACATTCCTTTCTCTGATGTTATATCTGGACTTCATTTTAATACAACCTATTTCCAATCATGTCAACCAATTAGATTTAAATAATGTTAACCAAATTATATTTGATTGCTTTGTGATGGACCTCCTACAGTGGGAAGGGGATATGAACCAAGACCCACCTACAAGAAGGGCATCTTTGGTCTGAGAGAGATACCAATAGAACTTCTTTTATTAATATCCTGCTTGCCATATTAATAAAAGAATTAAATAATACAGAAAGTCTGTCTCTCATATTTTTAATCAACAGACCTGGAACAAAGGTGCTTAATAAATGTTTGTTGATTGATTGTCATAGACTCCTTTCTAATGAAGCCTATCTACCTCTTCTCAAAATAATGTTAAAAAAATAAAATGAAATTCATAGGATTATAAAGGAAAATAATTACTTTGAAATATAGTTGTCAAAATATTAAAAGTTTGAAGTTCATAGACCCTTTGAAATCTAGCCTATGTTACTCTGATGTAGAGAGTAATCTCTCAAAATCCAGAAAGGAACCAAGTTCTTGCAGGAAATTCAGCTTTCAGAGGGAAGGAGAAGAGAACAAGAATTTATTAAGTACTCATTCTTTTCTAGACTCAGTGCTAAGTGTTTTACAAGTATCTCATTTGATCCTCTCAAAATCCTGTGATACAGTTCATACTATTTTAACTACTTTACAGGTGAGTAACCTAAGTAGATAAAGAGATACTAAGTGACTTGCTCAGGGTTAAACTACTAGGAATTGTCTCAGGCCACATTTTAACTGAAATATTCCTATTTCTAGGCCCATTGCTCTATCCACTGTACTACCTACTTTGACGATGATGGGGCAGTGAATTCCAGGCATGGAGGTAGTAGAAAACAACAGAAGTTTATTGGATTAGTGGTACAGTGGATTGAGTCATTGAGTCAGTCATGACCACATTAGTTCAAATGCTACTTTAGCTGTGCAAACATGGACAAATCATAACCTCTTTTAGTCTCAGTTTCTTCATCTATAACCTGGGAATAATATTAGCACCTGCCTTTCATAGATTTTGTGTGGATCAAATGAGGTCTTTGCCAATCTGGAACTTTGCAAATCTTAGAATGCTAGGTAAAATGATTTTGAAAGAGTCATAGGAGAAAACTCTTACAAACTTAGGGATTAATAAAGGAATCATGTAAGAAAAAACTTGAGCAGAGACTGGAAAGAACTTGGGATTCCAAAATGTAGAGAGATAAGATTTATTTGAAAGCACTAGGCCAAAAAAAAAGGTTGACAAACAATAAAAATGTAGCTGACTATAATGTTTATACCTTAGAAGACAATAGGAATTTATGGGGATGGTTTACATGTTTTGAAGTAGCTTGGCATATTTCCTGTCTATAAATGTCTTTTATGTATTTTTTTAGATTAAGTATCATGAATTTGCTTGAAATGTGCCATGTACATTCATACAATATTCAGTTTAACAAAGCTTTTGGAAAAATCTGTCTCTGACAGTAGCCAGAATTTCATAAACCACCCCTTATGAAAAGCTATACTCTAACAAGATAGTAAATACCAGAAGTATGTTTGTCCATATTTTCCTCTCTATATTTGGCTTGTAAAAACCTTAATTGTGTCCTATAATTGGTGTTATTTTCTGTGTATGTGTAAATATATATTTATGCATGTAAAATACTTTATATATTATATTGTATATATTATATATCTTTGAAAAGAAATATACAAATATATGCATATATTTCTTTTCAAAGAGATTTCATTTTAGATGAGGCCAATTCTTTTGAGTTATCTATAACTGTGCCAACTTGCAATACACAAAATACATGTTGCTCAGTGCTGAGAACAATAGTGGATTTAGTTAGAATTTCTAAAACCAAAGCAATAAAATTTATCACTTCCAAATATGGTGTGGTGTAATATATGAAACCAGATACTTGATTTGAATGACATGATTTAGCACCAATATATTCTAATGCCCTTTACCATGCAAGGTCTTATTAGTTTTCAAAAAAATTTATTAATTAAAAACATAACTTTCTAAATCAAAATACTTCTAATCTGATACCAAATAGCTAGAAAAACATGTAAATTTAAAACTAAAGAGTCCATCAAAAACTAAAATTATATTTTCACCAATATAAGACACATCACAGAATGATGAGAAAATTTAGGGTGACAGCATTACCCCCAAAACACCAGCAAAATTCTAAGGTATATGATTAACTCATATAAGAGGGATTCAAGTTCTGTTGTCTCTAACAGCTTTATTTGCTCTATTCTCAGTGTTTGTTTTTGTTGTCGTTATAGATATACTGGTGAGGAAGTAGAAGTGGACTTGGATAGAAAACCTGATTTTAAATCCAGATTCTACAACTTATTAGCCACGCAGCATTGAGTCATGTTATCTTCCTGGTCTTAGTTTCCTCATTTATGAAAATGGTATTCACATTATGATCTATTAAGGTAATGTCCATTGAAACATTTTTATATATATGCATATAAATAATGTCATTTAAATAAGTTACTATATTTCGTGAAAATTATTTTTGTAGAACTCACATTTCATACTCACATCAACAACTGTTTAAGAGCTTTACCACATACCAGGAACTATACTAAGCATGAACAATATAAACAGAAGCAAAAAAGATAGTCCTTGCCTTCCTGGAGTATAGATTTGAATGGAGAAAGACAACACATAAAAGGAAACTAAATGTGAGTGGGGGGAAAATTACTCATTCAAGAACATGATAGAGAAAGATATCCAGATAGTTAGGAGTGGGACTGAAGAGGAATGAAGAAATAAACATTCGTAGCATTCATTCTTCTTTTAAATTGGACGTTCCATGGGGAACTGACCAATTAGAGTACTAGCCACCAGGACAGAGGAATCTTTTAGGCTGAGAGGGTTGTAAGGTAGAGGTTCTTTCTGTGTAAGGAGATTCTTAGAGCATGGTGGTAAAAGTATCCTCCAGGATAAAAGATTTAGTTAAAATAAGCTTTTGATATTTTTGGTTTTGGTCTTTGAAGCTTCCTAATGGCCCTGTACTCAGAAATCTCCAAACCTTGGGTTCTGCAGAAAGAAAAAAATATATATATACAATGAAAAACAAATCCCATAAAACAGCTTAATTCAAATATTCAACGGTCAGACAGTGGTTCAAGGCTCTAGCACCTATTGTATGATAACCTTCTGCAAACAGTGATCCCTCTCCACAACACTATGCTAGTCCTTTGCAGGATAGTGTTCAAAATCCATGATATATTGTACATGAATTGCCCTCTCATGAATGTTTTTGTGACCTTGAGTAATTCACTTTGTAAGAGTGTCCATTTCCTCATTGGAGCTCCCCAACTCATTTCTCAGAAAACAAAACAAAACAAAACAAAACAGAAACTTGTTCTTCATGCTAGATTTTATCAGCCAACCTATTATTATTATATTGGTGAATTTTAGTGCATAAGTATAGGCAGTGCATATTATATATATATACACACATACATATATCATGCATAATAATTGTATATATCCCTATATATCTTTTGATAAATAACTATAATATATATGCTATGTAGTCATATCTATATTTTTATTTCCCAGTCAAATGCTGTACCTTTTTTAAGTTTAGCAGGGAGAAGATGATAACCACAAATTGTAATTCAGTTTATAAAACAATTTTCAAATAGCATTTGATCTTTGTTAATATAGTTCAATTAATGCCAAATGTAGTAATTTGTGCATGATAGGAATTTAAGATTTATTGAACTGAGTTACATTGAATTAGAGTTGTTAGCATTAAAAATATTAACTGAAGACTAAAAAAATGAAAATTTAAGCACACATATAATGCTAGTAAGCTCTTTACTAAAGAGCCATTAGTTAAAATGGGGACCTTTATTGTTTTTGTTTTTGTTTTTTTTGTTTTGGGGGATTTTTTGGAGGAGGTTTGGTTTCAGAAAACGAGCAGTAGAATAGTAAACAGAAACATAATTCATATATTTTTTCATTATTTCTCATCATTATAGATAATATGGGGGAGGGGAGTAATACACACAAAAAGAGAGAGGTTTTTTTTTTATATGTAAGTGCTTAAGCAACTACAAATCAGAGAAACTAAGGCATTAATTTGAAATATATTATCACTGGGCATGATGGTGCATTCTTTTACTCCCTGCTACCCAGGAGGTTGAGGCTTGGGGGTTGAGTTTAGGATTTCTGAGTTCTAGTGGGCTAAGCATAACATTTTCTCAAGCCACAAATCCTCAAGTATTCTCTCTTTAAGTCTATTTCACTGTTTTTCTCTTTTGCCTCATCATTCCACATTTCATTCACACTGGAACCTTGACATTTTTCAATTCTTTATTATTCTCCCCCTTTTAACTTATTGTTTTAGCTCCTATTCTCCAGCTACTTAAAAACATCTTCCAGTAACCTGTGGTGTTCCCTTGTTTATATTTTTGCCTTCCTACTAGGGAAAGATTTAACTTAACCAAATGAATTTGGGTAAAGATGGCAGAGTAAAATAACCATTTTTCCTGAGGTCTCCCAATATTTTCCATAAGCAACTTTTTAAAAAGTTTGTCAAATCACATTCTAAGTTGCATAACTAACAAAAAGTTACAGTCATTATCCAGCCCAGGATAACTTAGGAGGAAAGAACGAGAGGTCTGTAGCACTGAGGTGATAGGCAGCCCAGAGCATAGGTTGGTGGAAATAACCCCAAATGTAGATCTTGGGAACAGTGGCAGCAGTAGTTGTAGCAGCAGTTCCAGGAATGCTTAGCACACAGAAACAGTAAGTGGATCAATAGAATAGATTAGGCACATCATATATGGAAGTAAGCACAGTAACCTAATGTTTGATAAACCCAAAGATCCTAGCTATTTTAAGCCAGAATTCACTATTTGACAAAAACTGTTGGAAAAACTGGAAAGCAATTTGGAAGAAACTAGGCCTAGTCCAACATCTTATACCACATGCTAAGATAAGTTCAAAATGGGTACATGATTTAAACATGAAAGGTGAATATTAGGGGAATGTAGAGAAAAGTTACCTCTCAGATAAAGGATGAGTTCATGACCAGAGATAGAGTTGTTTGTGCGAGGTTAAAAGGATGGTTTTATTTATAATAAATTTAATTCTTTTGAAGACACCAAATAAATGCAGCCAAAATTAGAAGGAAAGTAGGAAACTGGGAAAAATAGAGCAAATTTCTCTGATATAGAAGTGAGCATCTATAAAGAAAGGATGGTAAACAGAGCTGAAAGTGTCCTTAGAGATCTTCCAGTACAAACACAGTCCCAACAAATGAGGAAACTGAAGCCCAGAGAAATGAATTGATGTGCCTAAAAAACACAGTTTATGAGTGGCAAAGCCATCATTGAACCCAGATCTTCTTGTTCTGAGACTAGCATTCTTTCTAATATGTCATCACCTCCCTAATATCTGTAAGGATCGGAATGACGCCACCTGCTGGAGACTTACTGTAGCAAAGCTCCGCCATGAGGAGAAGGCATCTGAGGGCAAGACATCCAGCTATTTGGTGTCAGGAAGTGACTTTTGCTTGTGGGAGGAAGAGAGGGTGAGGCTGGCATTCTCGCTTTCTTTCTTTAGGACTCGGGTAGAGAAGGGAGCTAGAAATATACTCTCCCTTTAATAAATAGATGAATTTAGACCTTTCTCTCTCCCTTTACCAAAATCTTATTCTCCTTAATAAAAGCTTAAAAGTCTAACTCTTGCTAAAGCTTATAATTTATTGGTGACCACTCATTAGATATTTTAGACAGACTAGCCAGAATTTTAGCCCCTTACATATCTTTAGATTTTTTGAAATTTTATTATCCAAAGACATCTACCCCTACCCCATATGGAAGTTGTGCAAAAACTGCTACACATTTAGATTGACTTTTGAAGGGCCCTAATTTTTTTTTTTTTTTTTTTTGCAGGGCAATGGGGGTTAAGTGACTTGCCCAGGGTCACGCAGCTAGTGTCAAGTGTCTGAGGCCAGATTTGAACTTAGGTCTTCCTGAATCCAAGGCTGGTTCTTTATCTACTGTGCCACCTAGCTGCCCCCAGGGCCCTAATTTATAGACAAATCATAGCTTTGGTACTTACAAGAGTCCTACTATCTAGTCCCTATAGGGCTGAACAATCAGGTTGGAGGGATGGTTCACATTTCACTTACTATGGACTAATGCCAATTCAAATTAGAACTCTCAGTGGTTCAAAGTGTAATTTCTCACTCATAACTGATTTTGATTAGGCTTTACAGATGCAAGCCTGACACAACACAACTACCTGCAGCCTAAGAATATATGATGGATATTGGGAAGGTCTTAAGATCTCTTTTTGTAGATCATCCCTACATAATTGGTTGTTCCAGGAGATTTATTCTGTTTAGCTTAAGGCCTTTTTCTCTCATAGAGATTGTTATCTATCTCAATCAAACAATTAACATAGTCATTTACAACTTAGCATGAATGAAGAATCAGAAATCAGATTTTGGAAGGAGGTTGGGAAGAATACATAGGACCTAAGAGGATAACATGGGTGGTAGGATTAAGAGCACAGAACAAGGGCAGCCAGGTGGCACAGTGGATAAAGCACCAGCCCTGGATTCAGGAGGACCCGAATTCAAATCCAACATCAGACACTTGACACTTACTAGCTATGTGACCCTGGGCAAGTCACTTAATCCCAATTGCCTCACCAAAAAAAAAAAAAAAAAGAACACAATAAGAAAACTATTGGCTATATTAGTTCACATTAAAATAGTGCTTTAAGACTTAACAAATAATTTTCTTCACAACAATCATGTGAAGTATTAGATAGTTAAAGCATTATTATCCCCATATTATACATGAATACACTAAGGATGAGTAATAATTGACTACACAACTAGAAAATGTGGAACCCAGGAATCAATCTAATGGTATATTAAATTTGGAAGGGGTTCTAAAGATCATTTAGTTTCACATCCTGCTTTTAGTAAGAAGGTAACTAAGATCCAAGGAGGTAAAGTGACTTGATTAAGGTCAGCTTTCAAGTGACCATGTCAACTTAGTTCTTCAGATTCTGGGTCTATGGTATTCATTTCCTTTACAACTTGGCCAAAGGCTAGCCCTGTATTGGCATCAAGATAAAGTGTGATGCTTCTGGTTTATACACTCAAAATGAAAGCACCCTTTTCATAGGCAAGGAAAGCTCCTGACTCTACCTCGCTTCACTCTGACAGGCTCCATGTGATCACACATAGCCAATGGTGGGTAGGATAAAGACATTATACTTATTTTACATTCAAGTTTATAAGATGATTGCATTAACCACATTTACTCTCATCTTAGTTAAAGAAGAAAGAAAACCTGCCTCATTGAAATGCTGACAGATTGGTTGGCATCATGTACATCTTTGATATGTTATCATAAAATCGTGTGACTGGTGACTGTTTGATAGAGAAACCTGCTGTGACTCAGGCTGATTTCATGGCTGCATTTGATTGACAACAAGAGTCCATGCAAAAAAAAAAAAAGTGTGATCTGTCAAAAATGGTAGGGTTTCCATGTGGTCTGTTGTTATTTAGATAGTATTTCCTGCCCCCTCCCTTTCTTTTTACCCTTTGTGCTCTACAAAGTAACACATGAAAAGGAAGCTGTATGCTCACATTCATCTTCCCTGCCAGATTGTGCATTCATAAGGAGGTTCTTTTACTCGAAAATGCAATTTAATTTTTTTCAAATCAAAGACATAACTTTGTCGAATTTTCTATATCTGGGAGGATCAATAAAACAGAAACCTTTTGCCCAAACTTTATATTTCTTTTGTCCCACTGCAAAATATTACAATACTCTCATCCCAGAATTCAGCAGAAATAGATGAGTAAATAGAATATGGAATAGTCCTTAACAACTCTCTCTCTCTCTCTCTCTCTCTCTCTCTCTCTCTCTCTCTCTCTCTCCCCCCCCCCCCCGCCTTTGCCTCTCCTACCCTTCCTCTGTGTGTCTGTTTCTTTTCCATCTTCTTCTTTCCCATCTCTCTGTCTCTCTCCTTCCCTGATCTCTCATCTGGAGCTAGTCCTTCTTTTCCTGCTACTCCTTCCCTCTTTTTCCCCCTCTCTCTTCCCTTTCTCCCTTCCCCCTGTTTTTCCATTCCTATCTCTCCATCTTTGCCTTCTTTCTCCTCCCTCTTTCCCTTCTTTCTTCTTGTTTTCTCTTCTGCTCTCCCTCTCTTCCTCTCCTTTTTAAATTTCTTCCTCCTTTCTCCTTCCCCCTGTCTTTCCCCCACTCCCTCTTCCCTACCTTTCCTCATTATCCCTTGTCCTACCTTTCTTCCTCCCTCTTTTCTCCTTTGTGTTCTTCTATTTCTTCCTCTCCCTCCATCTTTATTTCTCTCAGTCTTGTCTCCCTCCGTGCCTTTCCTCTTCTGTTTCTTTCCCCTATGCCTTTCCCCATCACCATCTCCTGCTTACCCCCCACATGGTTCCCATTAGCATGTGATATTTTTCAAAGAGAAATGGATTCCTGTGAAGGAAGAAATGCTCACTGCTGCTGGAGTACAGGCAAGATATAAAGAATTTCTGCTGGACCTTGGGAAAGATCACTGTAAAATGCTTTCTTCTTAATTTTTCTTTTTTTTGGAGGGGGGGCATTCCAATAAAGAACGCCTAGATTTCTCATATGTTTCATGTTAATAGCTTAGCTTTAACAGAAGCTAAAGTGTGAAATGGCTCATTCCTCCCTCCACCCCCCTCAGCCAAACACACACACTTCTAATCCTGGGGAATTAGCATAAAGTCAGGCAATGTAGGTTGAATTTTTGAGCTCCTTTCTAAGTCCCACCATTTGCTCTTCTTGTCATCATGTAAAGGCTTTTCTCTGGCTGCTTTGCATGTTGATTTACTGGTGATTGTCATCTGCATAATTAACACATTTTGTCACTTTTAGGCAAAAGGAATACAACCTTTCATTTAAAAATAAAATAAAAATGCTCTCCCTTTGAAGAAAATACACAGTTGACTCAGGTTTGGGGGAGAGGGACAACTATATCACAAAATGCCAGGGACATCTTTGTTAAAGGTCACTGGGGCTAGTCCTCATCATAAAAGCCAGGAGAAAGATTCTGGCATCTTTACTCATAGGAATGAACTAAGATTACTTTTAAATTCCATTTATTTTACAGAAGAGACAGAGACATAATGCATACATGTTTTTAAACTCATAGCTTTCTGGCTTAGTAAACACATTTCACCATTTTTCAAGAAACATAATCTTCAATGAAAGGCACAATCCTCCCTTCAGACTGATAGTCCTTATCAACCCCCCTTGAAAAATGGACTTGGGAAAAATAAAGTGTTGAAGCTAAAAGCTGGCTTCCAGTGAATCTGAATGATTTTCACCATGGTTGGTACATCAGAGTAATCATAATAATTCACTTTGTTAGCACTTTGACATTTCCAAAGCTCTTTCTACCCAATATGTCCTATGAGTTAGGTAGCTTAAGTATTATTATCTCCATTTTCTTAGAAGTTTAGGAAATTGAGGCTCAGAGATGTTGAATGATTTGTCCATGTCTACACAAACACAAAGTGTCAGAACCTATACACACACCTATTTCCAACACTCTTTCTTTAAAAACAAAACGGATGTTTATAAAAAACCCATTCATTTATTTTTACACAGGCCAAGCAGAAAAGATATATATATATATGCCATCTATATAAACCATTTATTTTATAAGTAAGGAAAACAAGGCCAAAAGAAGTTAACTGACTGCTAAAACCACATGGCTAGTAAGCTGCTGAGCAAGAAAGAACTGGAAACTAGATCCTGTGATCCCAAAGGTCCACCATATTTTCTGTTATACCACATTATAGCAGTGATATGTCCCAGTGACCCCAAATCTACCCCTTCTCAATTAGAACCCTCTTTCAAAATAAAGCATTAAAATTAAGTAAAACAAAGCAGCATATCGATCATTTGTGAAAATGTGTCTCATTCAGCACTTATAGTCCACAACTTCTCAGCTGAGAGAAAGGAGCTATGTTTCACCGTTAGTCCTCTGAAATGAACAAAAGTAATTTAATCTATTAACGTCCCGGTGTCTTTAATTGTCTAATATACTTTTTATTATGACATGTTGCTCTTCAAATCTGGAAGGTAGATTAAGATTATTGTGACTCTAGTTTTACATTAATAAGGACATATTTCTATTAAAAACAATTTCAAAATTATGCCCATTCTTTTTTTTTCCATTTTCTTTCATTTCCTTTCCTTTTTTTTATACTGGGTCTTTCTACCTCACATGGTCTAGAAGCACAACAACCACTCAGAGTCCCTATCTGAATATTGATTAGCAGGAAAGTTTTGACTTGCTTATTTTTTTTTTTACCCAGCATTTTACCATAGTGCTTATCACATAGTAGGTGCTTAATAAATGTTTATTAATTTATTGATGTTACTGACCTAGGCTGATTTGCCACTCTGCAGGCATTGAGGTGGTCTTCTGCTCCTGATCCCTTACCATCTTGGTCCTAGACTTAGTGAGGATGCTCTATCAGCTTTCGTAGCTCAGAACTCTTGAGTTACATTTATCCAAGAGCCTCAGACTGCCCAGCAGCAAGGCCACAGACCTGTGCCATATGCCCAGTCAATTTTGCTCCTTCCCAAAGGCCTAGCTTAAAATGTTATACATTTTCTGTGGAAATATTTCTTTGAGCTCCCTTTCCTAGGCCTCCAAGATGAAAACAATCCATTCCACAATTACTTTCTTATCACTTTGTACTTGTTGTAGGTTAACCCTAAATTTGGTTTAGCCAAACAGTTTCAAAGTATGACACTTGTGAACTATGAAACCTAATCAAAAGTACATTAATAGTTATCATTAAATGCACATTTTTTTCTAAGAATAAAATTGATAGAAAATGAAGCTTCCCTTCTGCATTCACCAGGTCAGGAACTGAAGGAAGTGAACAATACATAGAGATTAGGAAAAACATTAAAACAACCCTCAGTTAATTGTCCCTCCCTGTCTCCAATTGAAGGTAATGATTTATAACTCTGGTAGATAGGTATTCAATGTATTACGGTGTAAGGTGTGTTCAGGGAAGACTAGTACCATTGACATGAGGGCTGCTGAGCCCTTTTCTGGGATGCTTTCCATGTTCGATGTCCATCTGATTCACTCAACTCTCACCTGAGGCTCCAAGACGTTGTAACATGTGCAGTGACCACACCCCAATGAATCATTTTAGCAGATGAGCTAAACCAGGTTGAGGGCACTTGAAGCATCTCAATCCTTTTGGTGAGTGTGTGTGTTTGGTGGGGGAGAGGGGTTCTACCCCAAGCATGTGAAGACTACTCCCATGGAACAGGTGGAAGAGAAGAATTTGTATCAATGGCCATGAGGGGATGTGAAGCAGCTTCTATGGAGCACTTAGAGCTCAGGTAGATATCGGACACCAAGGCTATGCATTGAGCCATCACCAGTTTTCTTGACACTGTCTTGCTGATGGACTTTGATGACTTTGGATGAGTGAGGCAACTACTGCAAGCAACTCTGCCTCACTTAAATCTAATTTACGCATGAAGAAATACGTTACCCATACCATTTTACCAATTTCAAAGTCTTGTGGTGCCTTTACACAGCCTGTAGTCACAACCCTCCTTATAGGCACACCAGGTCATCTTTTCACTGGATTGAAGCAGCAGTGGGATTTGGCAGCCTTCTGGGTCTGAGCAGCTCTTTGGAAGGAGCTCACTTTTCACTTCCTGGTGTGAGGAAGGGACTAGAAAAAGGTGTCCTAAAATTGTCTGCTTCACTCAACCTTGGCCTATTTACCACAATGGGCAGAAATCCTACCCTGCAGTTGAAACACAAAAAAGTACAAAAACTTTTGCAAAGATGAATCCACTCACCATTGGTACACGGAATATCTGCACACTTATTGACAACATGACATCCAGTAGACCTGAAAGATGAACAGCTCTTGTTTCAAGAGAACTCAGCAGGTATCACATCCAAATATCAGCCCTGAGGGAAGCAAGGCTGGTAAACAAAGATCAGATGATGAAAGTTACAGCTAAATATACATTTTTCCAGAGTGGCCACAGTGAAAGGTCTGCTCAACCAGAGTCAGACACGCTGTACCTTGACCCCAGGATAGTGATGTAAAGAATGGACACCAACCAACCAACCATGCAATGAATCTGGTCAGATTGAACTAAGGATCAGGGAAAAGTTCAAAACGCCTCCTTCAGCCCATTCCACCCCTTGGTAGAAAAGTCCCAAAAATGTTTTGGAGAATTTTTCAGATTCAAAAGAGTTTCAAAACAATCCTAAAAGCTGGAGGGGCTTAAAACAAAACAAAAAAAACTTTTGAGAATAGTACAACATAAACAATAATTGTTAAACCATGGGCAAAAGATATCATAGGCAGTTTATAAATGTAGTATGGGATAAATAATTGTGAGGGCCAAGAGCAACAGTATAAACATCATGTCCACTAAATAAATGATGACACATCTTATTGTTTTTTGTACTTCATTCTCAAAGAGGACCATGACAGATGTCATGACTTGTAGTGAACTGAATTTAAGTGAGGAAGGGTTGTGCAAAATCACCAGCCTTACTCCAGTGGCAAGATGTATATCAGGATGACTGGAGATGGCAGTTGGGGTTAGGTGACTTGCCCAGGGTCACACAACTAATAAGTATCTGAAGTGAATTTTAAACTCAGGTCCTCCCAACTTCAGGGCCAGTGCTCTATCCACTGCACCACCTAAATGATGTTTTTACTGTACCCCACAACAGCCTGAATCATCTAAGTTTAAAGTTAATGGATCATGGACATCTTATATGCAACCTATCTCAACGCCTAGGTTGATACAAGACCCACTCCCAACTAGCACTTGTTCGAAGTTCCAAGGACCACCAGACAAAATTTTTGCTGCTGAGATACCACCAATTTGGTGGCAATTTTAATTCCCTAAATGGAGGTAAAGGGGTTGTAATACAATGGAGTTGGATTAAGACCCCTTCACCTTCATTCAGGGACTTAAAATTGTCACCAAGTTGTCTAAAGGACCTCATTTCCTCCAAGTAAGCACCTGTTTAACATTAGCATAAAAATAAAATATTACCTCCTCCATATCATTAAAAAGAATAGCCCCAAAGGCTTCACCAGACTGCAAAAGGGGTCCATGACACAAAAAAAATAAGAACTTCTGCTTTTGAATAACAGCATCAGGGGCAGCTAGATGGCGCAGTGGATAAAGCACCGGCCCTGGATTCAGGAAATCCTGAGTTCAAATCCGGCCTCAGACATTTGACACTTACTAGCTGTGTGACCCTGGGCAAGTCACTTAACCCTCATTGACCCCCCCCCCAAAAAAAAAAGAATAACAGCATCTTCCAAAAACTCTATTTTTTGTATGTCCTATGCTATGTGTAGATTTTACTAATACTAAAATAACATTTTCTTAATGAAAATGTTTCATGTAAAAAAACAGTGAGGCCCAGTGGTTAAGACAGCTAGCCTTGGAGCCCTGAATCCCTGTGCTCAAATCTTGTCCTGGACACAAGTAGTGGTGTAGCAGTGGGCAAGTCACTTGCTGGGTGATCCAGGGAACTAACTCTCCCAAACTATCTAAAGTGGAAGAGAAGACAATGATCTGAAGGTTGTCACTCAGAACTACGACATGGATACTACATTGAACATGTGTATAGAGACATAAGTATATATACACATATGATCACAAATATGTACATATAATCATGCTTGGCAATTTTCAGTAATCTGATGTTTTAAAACTGGGAATCATATTATGTGAGACATAATAAATTTCACTTGAAAAGCTGGGGGAAAAAGCAAAGCTCCTACCAATAATTCCCCAAATCAGTCTTTCTGGGAAGGAGGTGTCCAAGCAATCTTGAGAGGGTTCTGGGGTACTTGGCAAGCCTAACCTATTTCCCCAGATTCCATAGATCCTTCAGAGTATATAAAACTTTAGAGGTTTGGAAGATCTCACATACTGGATGGAATAAGGGAAGACTCAAGAGAGGGTTAATTGACATTATATCTACAAGTACTCCTGGTCAGAGAAGTCCTTTTAAAGATGGATCCAAGATACCACTGATGCAATGGAGGTCATTCCCTAAGAAAAAGTCTGGGAAATAGGATACCCAAGCCAATAGTCAAGGTTGTAATGACAAAACTCTTGTATTAAAAGTCAATTTCAGTGTTCCACAATATCATTGCCATGGGGATGATATAGGAGATAGAAACCTCAGCAACTATGATTATGAACTAATCACATACATTACTTGCAATAATATCAATGTACTGATGAGAAGCCATGCTACTAGGGACCCCAAAGGGGAAAAAGGTATGTTCTATAAGGGACTAGATAGTAGGTGCCATAGTAGCATATTTTATTCTTCAGTTCATTTCAGTTGTGTCTGACTCTTCATGACCTCACATTTTGGGCTTTCTTGGCAGAGATATTGAAGTGGTTTGTCATCTCTTTCTCTAACTCCTTTTACAAACTGAGGCAAACAAGGTTAAATGACTTGCCCAGGATCACACAGCTAGTATGTGTCTGACACTGGATTTGAACTTCGGTCTTCTTGACTCCAAGCCTGGTGCTCTCTATCCAATGTGCCACCTAGTTTCCCTGTAACATACTTAGGTCTCTGTAATCTTTTATACTGAATATATATTACCTACAGTAAAGATAATCCTCTTGCCTTTTGAAGGAAGAAGACAGATAACATTAATTACCAACCAGATGAAGGGTAAAACAAGAAGGGTAATGAAATTCTGATCTTCAAAGTCAGATATTTCAACTGTCATGAAGAGCATCACTGTCTACGTTAACCTTGGCTAACGGGATAGTGATCTTGTAACCAAGTCAATATAGTATCCTGTCCCTCATGTTCATACTGATGATGGACTCATTCCAAAATCTTTTTCTTGTTAGGATATCAACCTAGTTATTAAATTTGGCAGACAGTATATGATATTTTTAGGGAATATCAGTGTCTAATTTGATTCTCTCCAGGCCTAAGACTGTTTAACCTAATAGCTACCAGTCAGGAAAAAGTATAACTACAAAATTTGTATGGCTAGTACCTCAAGACTCTCACAGGCTATCCATGTAGCTCATAGCTTCACTCCCTAGGAGGATTTACTAGGACTCCTTATAGAGCCCCAGTTGTTGGGTTAATAACAACCAAAGTACAGTGTCCTTTCCTATAAGGAGTAGAATTAACAAGAAAGCAAACAACAAAAAATGTTCAAGAGGTAGGTTCTAGGCTCATGGCAGATGTAAATCACTGGCGCTGGACTAGAAGTCTGAGGCACTGGCTTCATCCTAATCTGTTCATGGAGAGCACTAACAACTAGGGAGTTAAGGCAAGCATGATATTGAATTACCATTTCCATTTAACAATGGCCTCATTGACCTAACCATTTTGTTAGAGGACCCCTCTTGCATTACCTAATTCATAAAAAGCAAATCTAGACAAATTACGTGATCTTGCATCATCAATTCAGTATCAATATGGATCCAATTACATGAAAACATTTTTTATTAAGCATAATAAAATAAGTGTCCACTTTGAAATTTATAACTCCAAAAGTCCCATGTTCACTTGATCTGACCACATGTTGGTGGCTTCCAAAGGCTCCAGTTAGTTCAGTCTTTACAAACAGAAACCTCTAGGCATTAGGTCCTATAAAATCAAAAAAGCCTAAGTAACAAAATTGTTGTATAGTTTGCTTTAGATTGTTTGATGCTAAGTCTATTCCAGATCCCACTCAAAAGAAGCTGAGCATTTAGATAAATAGTAGTCATTAAAACATCCAGATCTGGAATATGGGTTTCCCCATCCCAAATAGTCTAATAAACTATTGAACTTTCTTCTTAGTCTGTGGGGGAATCAGATACTAATGGTATACTACAAATTACATCTAGATCTTCCTCATCCAATATATCCCCCAGAACTTAGCTCAATGGTTTAGACTCTGAATTTTCTTTTAGTTAATTTCTCAACCATTGAGTCACCATCTGTTCTGAGGCTTCTGACACTAGGGTCTCATCTGGTTTGGTCACCATTATTTATTTGGTTAGCATAATGGTAGCTATTAATGCCCTTAAAAAGTACTACTTCATTTATTTCTTTGTCCATCAAACCATGGCATTATGGAGGAAAGTTAAAATAGTCTTAAGGAAAGATGATGAAAGTATTTGGAACTAGTTCTAAAGGAAAAGTGCTGGCAAGATCCATTAGGCCATGTGACTCAGATGGGGCTTGGACTATCTGGTCTACCATGCTGACAAACTAAAAAAAATCGTTTGTAGGAATCAGCATAGCAACTTTAAATAACTCTGAATAATGTGTTGTTAATCACTGGATGCCATCTGCCTCCTTTACTGGCTACATAGGGGTAATTATAAGGGGGGTTTGTATAATGAAGTACTCCACTTCTTTCATCTTCATTAGTAGGGAAGTAATGTCTTTCCCATACACATAGACATACACATAGACACACACAGATATATACACATGCATAGACACACACACACACACACATACATGATTCAGGAAATTTCATGGGCTATCAATAACTGGCATAGAAGCTGCTTTGAACACTCAAACAGGTTTTACCTCATTCCCATAATACACTCTCCTTCATCAGCTACCATACATTGGAGTCAAACATGCAGTCTTATACTTATATTCACCTGGGCAATGTAGTAATCCTTCTTTTGATAATTTGTCCCCTAAAACTGCCAGTGGAAATTAAGATACCTCTTTGAGTCCATGGAGGGTCCACTGGCATAACATCTCACTTCCACTATTTAACTGCCTTTTATATATATTTGGTGCCCTTAAGCTAAAGTAACTAGTATATATGAGCTCTGCTTCCCTTAACCTGAGTTCCAGGGTAACCTTGTCCTCAAAATGAGGGCTCATTAGAACTGTCCATCAAATCTAGATACAAAGACTTGTGTGCCCTGTAATAGCTAGATGGGGTGTAGAGCTGGCCAGGTTGATTGGAGACTTTCAGAAATGTCCTAAATCTTGGTGGGGAAGGATGACATTTACTAAACCAGGACTGAATGCCAAACATCATTTTATCAAAATTATTCCATATGATGATGATCAATCATCTTCTTATCTACCTCCTATTTTGCAAGCCATACTCAAAGTTCCTTACAGAAAAGAGTATCATAATTATCTGCCAACCTAATATGGAAGTAGCTATCATTAACGCTATGCTGGAGCCAGTTCAAATTGGTTTGTGAGAGCTGATTGCTAAATTTTCAAGTGTGAGCATGTCTACCTCAGAAATTAAAAAATACTAATATCAGTGATAGTCAATTTATTGTTTTGTTGATTATCTAGACTTAAGAAAGTTTTGGAGAAAATGTCACTTCTGCAGATTAAATTTTAACGTGTACTAAGTGTACATTTCCCCCCCTGGAAACCTTGTTATTAAACATTTATGATCACACTGTTGGCATCATGCCTCCTCACGTCATCCCCTGGATGACTATTTGTGGGAATATATTCCTGCTTGCCCAAATAGCTTCTGGGGCTACCTGAATCTCCCACTTAAATTTCACCAGGCCATAGCTGTCTAATCATTCAGACCCATAGCTAATGACTCATGCTTTTCAAGGGTGGCTTCATTCAAAAGGAATGATCTAACTGCATCCATAACGTTGGTCATAAGGAGCGGGAGTTTGTTAGGAGAGGACCTAATCCCCTCCTTCAATCATACCTTTCTAAAAAAAATTATTTTCTCTCTTTCAATTCCCCAACAGGGAGCTGGCTGTATAGAGAACACATTTTTATATGGACAAGTGTGCCAAATTTTCCACTTTATCTGCCTCAAGAGGGATGAATGGCAATCCTCATCTGGGATATTCAATTGATCCACCTCCTTTTAGAAGAGCAAAGCATCTTTAAACTTTCTAGTCCATGAAATTCTGCAACTGACCAATGTGCTAAATCATCCCACTAAATGGACCCTTCTGTCATTAGCCTCTGTTCTAAAGTTTCATTGACTCCTTATTTAAATTTCTTTAGTAACTACCCAGTTTTCTTACTGTCAAAAGCCCAAATCTAACTCCCTCACACCAGAGGACACTTCCTGGGAAAATGTGTGGTGGAGGGGGCGATGAATGCGATAATCTTGAGGTTGTTGTTGTTGTCATTTACCACTTACTCTGATTCCTAATCATAATGATATCTATGATCCTGTAGGTAGCTTTTGCTTCTAAATGGTTCAAACCAATCTCTAGAAAAACCTCTATATACCAAAGCATTTTTCTTCCTATTCTCTATCTCTGCCTACATTAGATGATCCTTTGATTTCAGTGCCCATTTTGTTCTTTTTAAATTTAAATTGCTTAAAATGTAAAGATAATATTTATTGTTTTTCCTTGCTTTGGACATATAGCTTTTCCAGAGGCATCAACAGGAACAAAAATAATGATTCCTGCATTTCTGCTTTTCTATGATATATCATGTACCAATCTCATTGCATCACTAGGAACATCCTTCCTATTCTAAAGGTTCTCCATATAGTCTGAAGAAGGCAAAATAAGGTCAAAATGGGTACAAAAATGGGTACATATTTTGACATAAAAGGTGATAACATAAGTAAATTAGGAGATGAAGAAATAGTTTGCCTCTCAGATCTTTGGAAAAGAGAACAATAAAATAATGGAATTTGGCAGACACCCAGGGGTCCTACTTGATTGATTTAGTAGTGTTTGAATTGGGTGTGAATGAGAAACTACTAATTACCCACTTAAAATTATTAGATTTTTAGCCACACCTGGCCGGCCCTGTTAAACCTAGTTTAAATTTGGCCAACCCTGAGAAGGAGTGTCCTCAGAGACTGTAGACTGCGTCATCAATAGGGGACCAGTCTCAGCCACACAACTTGAAGGATCTCCCCTTTGGGGGAGGGAGAAAAAAGTAGAAAAAGGGACCCACAACAGGAAGTGGGGGCTCTTGCCTTGGAGGAGCTTTCAGAGCACACTGGAGACAGGCTGCACAGCTGACTCCCATAGAAATGACAGACCTCTGGTGGTGAGTTAATAATATCCAGCTCTTTGAATTAGCTGAGCTGAAAGCAAGTTTGGGTTTTGAGACAGTCTTTGTTAAGAGCCAGGAACATTATCCATTTTCCTCTTTCCCTATTCCCTTGTCATTGCTTAATTGATTTCACCTTTGCTGTGTATTTTATTCCCATTAATAAAATCTGATTAGTTTGTGGAAAAGAGGCTGTCAATCCCCTTTCTTATTGGCCTGAGAGAAATAAATTAAAAAGGCAGTTCAGAGGGGAGGAAACTTTGGACCTGGATGTCCCTCATTATTTTCTGAACCCTAATATTTGGGGAGCCCCCCAATTAACTCTCCCCATATTAAATTTGGCCCCTACATGACCAAACAAGAGATAGAGAATATTATGAAATGCAAAATGAATGATTTTGATTACATTAAATAAAAAAGTTTTTGTACAAACTGAAGCAATGCATCCAAAATTAGAAGCGAGGCAGAAAGCTGGGAAACAATTTTTATAGCCAGTACTTCTGATAAAGGCCTTGTTTCTAAAATATATCAAGAACTAAATCAAATTTATAAGAATCCAAGTGATTCCCAAATTGAGAAATGGTCAAAGGATAAGAACAGGCAGTTTTCTGATGAAGAAGTCAAAGCTATCTATTGCCATATCAAAAAATGCTCTAAATCACTATTGATTAGAGAGATGCAAACTAAAGCAACTCTGAGGTACCACCTGACACCTATCAGATTGGCTATTATGACAAAAAAGGAAAATAATAAATGTTGGAGAAACTATGGAAAAATTGGAACAGTAATGCATTGTTGGTGGAGCTGTGAACTGATCCAACCATTCTGGAGAGCAATTTGGAACTATGCCCAAAGGGCTATAAAGCTTTGCATACCCTTTGACCCAGCAATACTACTATTCAGTCTTTTTCCCAAAGAGATCATAAAAAGGGGGAAAGGACCCACATGTACAAAAATATTTATAGCCTCTTTTTATGTGGTGGCAAGGAATTGGAAATTATGGGGTTGCCTATCAATTGGGGAATGGCTGGACAAGTTGTGGTATATGAATGTAATGGAATACTATTGTGCCGTAAGAAACAATGAGCAGGTATATTGCAGAGAAACCTGGAAGGACTTGCATGAACTGTTGATGAGTGTGATGAGCAGATCCAGGAGAACATTTCACACAGTATTAACAACATTGTGTGTTGATCTACTGTGATAGGCTTGATTTTTCTCAGCAATACAAAGATATACAAAATAGTTCCAAAGGACTCATGATGGAAAAGACTCTCAAAATCCAGGAAAAAAATAGAACTGTGGAATATGGATGCAGATTGAACCATACTATTTCTTTTGGTTTTTGGTACTGTTGTTTTTCTTTTTTGAGGTTTTTCCTTTTTGCTCTGATTCTTCTCTGATAACATGTCTGTCGTAAAATAATGGAATTTGACAGACTGATTGGAGATGGGCCATACCTGGCCTGCCCTGAGTGACATATGCTGCTGATGTCAACAGATGAAGCACTCTCCATAGGCAGTTTGAAGGACCATCCTTTTGGGGCAGGGAGAGTAAATACTCACTGAGGAGAGCTGGTTTTTTTTTGTTTTCTGGTCAGTGAGCTGCTGGGAGAGGACGAGAAAGAGGTTTTTCCTGGCAGTTTGTCCTGTGGGCCTTGGCTGCATAGCTGTTTCCCATTGAAGCTATGGACCCCAGGTGGTGAGTTAATAAAACGAGCTGGCTCTTTGAATTAGCTGAGCTGGAAGTGAGTTTGGGAATTGTATAGGCTTTTGTTAGTGTTAGGGGGATTATCCATTTTCCTTTTCTTTATTCCCTTGTCCTTGAATTTATTAATTTTATCTTTGCTGTGTATTTTATTCCCATTAATAAAACCTGATTCATTTGTAGAATACAGGCTGTTAAGCTCCTTTCTTATTGGTCTGGGAGAAATAACTAAAAAGACAGTTCAGAGGGGAGGATGTTTTGGACCTAGAGGTCCCTCATTATTTTCTGAACTCAATATTATGGTGAGCCACCCAATTAACTCTCCACATGTCCAATGCAGAAATATGTTTATTGTGATTGTACATATTTAACGTATGTCACCTATATCAGATTACTTGCTATCTTGGGGAGGGGGGAAGGAGGGAAGAGAGGGAGAAAAATTTGAAACTAGAAATGTTATAAAAACAAATGTTGAAAACTATCTCTAAATGTAACTGGAAAATAATAAAATATTTATATGGAAAAAATAAAGAAGGCCTTGAACACTGGGGAAATTATCTCTTTCTGTCAAGACCATCACATAGGTCTTTTATTCTTTTTCAACATATTTTCTCCATTAAAAATATTTTAACCAGGAGGCCATTATGAAAATAAAAACAAATAAACCAATTTTTTCCCTAAATTTGGCTTAGTCCAGAAGGTTGAAGGTTTATTTTTAAAATTCAAAATGCCTCGGCATGGGGACAGCTAGATGGCACAGTGGATAGAGTACCAGCCCTGGAATCAGGAGGACCTGAGTTCAAATCCTGCCTCAGACACTTAACACTTGCAAGTCACTTAACCCCAATTGCCTCACTAAAAAAAAGAAAAAAAAGAAAAAATTAAAAAATTAAAATGCCTCCGCATGAACCATCAACTCTAATTAAAAGCTGTTTTAATAATTAAGCATCAAATGCAAATTTTGCAAGAAAGACAAAAAAGAAATAAAATATAACCACTTTTCTATAGTTTTCAAAATAATAAGTGAAGTAAGGAACCTGCACATTGGTAGTCCAGGAAAATATAATCTCAATTTCTTTTATTCCAGGCTAATCTGTTTATAGTTTACCCTGACCAGTTATGTAAAGCCCGTGCTCTTACTCCAGAATAGCTTGGTGATGATTTGTGAAAACAACAAATGAATCTCATGAAGTGATCACTTTATTTGAATTTGTACCATTTAAAGTTATAATTATATAAAAAGTATGGCAATAATAGATTCTAGCCCAATGGAAATATGAAGTTGGAATTCAAATAATTAGACCAGCAAACAGGGATTTATTATTTGCACTAATCAGGACCTACGTGTAATTCTTTCAATCATTTATCACATTTTAATTTTCATGCTGGTTGTGTATTAATCTTCTCTTCTGTTAGACTGCAGGGACTCAGCATCTATCTGTACTTGTGCGTGTTATAGAGCAAAGAACACTGGAGAAGGAATTAGAAAACATGGATTCAGATTCTGACTTTTACTATGGCATACAGAAAATCACTTTGACCCCTGTTCTCCTCAAGTGCTATATCATCAAAAAGCATTGATTAACAGAATAGAAATATAATCAGGAAGAAAGAAATCCAGATTGTCCCTGTATTTGTGGAGCTTACATTTTCATGGGGAGAACAATATATAAAAGGGTACTGAAAAGGGGATAGGGAAAGGTGCACCTGCTTATTGGGATGAAGTGCATGGTGAAATGGTGGGGATAGTCTGGTGAGTCAGGAGAGCAGTCTGGAAAGCACAGAAGACATGTCTTCCTTAAAATGGAGGTTTTCAGGAGAATGAGCCAATCAGAAGAAGTTGCATGGGTAAAAGTTATTTTCTGTATGAGAAGTCCAGGGGTGGTATGACTTTCCAGCAAACTTGATGATATCAAATTTCCCTCATGTTCAGCTGCATCCTCTGTATTCTTAAACAATGGGACAAGAATTCAACCATCCACGTGGAAATATGTGTCATGGTTTGTTAGCTTACTAAGATTGTACAGTCGTACAACACGTTACATGCTTGAATTTATGCCTAATTGCTGCCATATTAACCACATGACTGCAGCATTAAACTTCAGTTGAAATGCTAAGGAATCATAAAACTGAATTAATATCAGGGTTTGAGGAAAACAACTTATATTCAACCTGGCAACATTATTAATCAATTCTCAGGAATATACAAATACAAATGATAATAATACTCCAATACTATAAGGATCCATGATTTCATTTGTATAGGTCCTCTCTCCAAGGATGTGAATCACAGTCACCTCCATATTTTATCAATGTTAATGACAATCACCTCCATATCTTATCAAATCTATGATCATGCCCAAGTAATTTAATTTTTCCATTCTTTGTTTTATTTTTTCATCCATAAGATTGTGATCGAATGACATTATGTAGAGTTCATGGCAAAAGCTTTTCCATGTTTTAATAGATTTGTTTTGTTGATTGCTGTGTAGAAAAAACAAACATTCTTTGGTGGTCAGTCTTTAGATGATACATTGAACTTAGCTACGCTGGTCCTAGGTCTACAAAAAGACACCCCTCCACTCCCACCCAGGGTAGCTCTCATCATTCCTTTTTCATTTGAAGGAACCATAGCCCTAGTGCTGGGAGAGACCTAAGAAGTCATCTAGTCCAACCCTTCCATAAGGAAGGGTTACAACCCAGAAGGATTAAGTGAACTGTTGAAGGTCATATAGGTAGTTAGTATCAGAGGTAGGATTTGAAAAACGGTCCTTTGAGTTCAAAACCAGTGCTCTACCTACTGTACCACAAAAAGGATCATCCTCATACCACTTAGTTAGGATCTCTTAGTGGAAGAGAGAGGAAATGAGGCAAAGTAGAAAGAAAACTGGATTTGGCCTCAGAGAGCCTAGATTCAAATCCTGGCTCTGACATTCATTACCAGCTATGGAAACTCAAGTAAATTGCTTAATCTTTCTAGAATAAATTGAAGCCTTTACTGTAAAATGAAAGGATTCGATGATGATCTTGAAGGTCCTTTCAAAGTATAAATCCATGATAATATGAAATCGATGCTAACAGTATTGACAATAATAACAAATCACATTTATATATGTTTCAAATCTCTTCCTACTCTCCATCCTCCACTCAACCATCAAGTTGACCTTCTCAAAGTGACTTTCTGATCATCTCTCTCTCTCTGTGTCTCTGTCAGACACACACACACACACACACACACACATGATTCTTATTGCCTCCAGGATCAAATATAAGTCTGAAAATGATTTGTTGCAATGGCCACAAAGGCAACTGAAGCAGGTTCTATGGAGTACTTAGAGCTTGGTCAGACATTGAAGATGCCAATGTCATCCATTGCATCCTCGGCTACTTACTACTGCCTACCTCAAAGGATTTTCACAAGAAATAGTTTTAATGTTATATGTTAACATGTAGTGGATATAATGCCACATCTGGAGCCAAAAGACCTGTGTTCAAATCATGACTCCATTATTTAATATGTTTATAATAATTATTTAGTCTAGTCATTTGACCCCTTTACCTTGGCTCCCTCCTCTGTAAATAGAACAGACTGTACTAAATGACCTCTGAGGTGGTTTCTATCCCCAAATTTATGATATTATCATCTATCGTGTCCCATATAATTATATTTTTCTGGTTGGTATAATTAGCAATATCTAACCATTATAATTCAGTAAGCATAGCAGATACAATATTGGACTTGGAGTCAGAAAGACCTGAATTCAAAATTTACCTCATATACTTACTTAATGGGTAATACTGGACAAGTCACTTAACTTCACTCAATCTCAATTTTCTTTTCTTTAAAATAGGTATAATCACAATAGCACCTATCTCACAGCATTGTTAAGAGGATAAAATGAGATTTTATATAATATTTTATATATATATGTACAAATATACACATGCATGCATATATCTTTGTAAATCTTAAAACACTAAATACATGTTAGCTATTTTATTAATATTAATATTTTTCATCAAAACTTGAATTCAGAAACTTCCTTTCTTTTCTCCAAGGTACCATGATCTTAAAATTGTCAGTGATCCTAACAATGAAGATTTTGTTGTTGTTGAGTTTTAGTCTGACTCTTCATGACCCCATTTGGGGTTTTCTTGGCAAAAATACCAAAGTGGTTTGCTATTTCCTTCTCTAGCTCAGTTTACAGATAAAGAACTGAGGCAAACAGGGTTAAGTGACTTCCCTAGAGTCACACAGCTAATAAGTATCTGAGGCCAAATTTGAACTCATGAATATGTCTTCCTGGCTCCAAGCCCAGTGCTCTATCCATTGAACCACCTAGTTACCCAACAATGAAGAAGGAATATCTATTTTGCTAATAATAGCAAAGGAATGATCAGGGACAATTATCTGTGAACTTTGGGATGAGTGGGAATGACTAGAAAAGAGCAGCGAAGTTTATTCCTACGAACTCTAAAGCAGAATAAGGACCCACCCCACCTCAACTTTCATAGTCTGAGTCAGAAATATAGAGGGGGAAAAAATGTCTAGTAGAAATTGCTGCAGGTTCCAGATCCTATGCTCCCTGTGAGTTATATATTTTCTCTATACTAGAGAAAATCCCTAATTCTGTTGACAGTGAAAATACATCAGATAGAATTGACTTTGAAATGATCAATGTGATTATAAATTGAATTATTCTAATCTACTATCTTCTGCATTATATAGTATTAGCCTACTGGAAGTTCCCAAGAAAATACTGAAATCTGCAGGATTATAAGTGACATGGGTAATAGTTCACTGAAGTTTCATATTGATATGGGGAAAATGGGGTACAGGTTTGGGTACGGGTTGGGGTTCTTGGGAATTCCTCTTTAAAGAATTACACCCTCTTGCACCCAAAAGTAGTTAGAATAAGGTGGTAGTTTATTTAGGGCCAAGGGAAGGGAAGGGTAGGGGGAGGGAAACCATGAAAGAAATCCTTGGACTTTTCATGGAGAGATTGGCATAAAGCACATGGCTCAGAGGTACCAAATCTCCTCGAACAGGAGACTGGAAGGTACTTTTATAGAGGACTGATGGGGGTGGACCATCTGCCTGTGAAAATTTCCTTTAGTGAGGGAGGACCATCCCCCACTGGTGGTAGCTGAGGGAATTGGGTGAGGAGTGGAGGACCATCCCCCACTAGTAGTGACTAGAGGAATTGGGTGAGGGGTGGCTAAGGATCCCTCTTCAGAATGCAAAGGCCGCAGCCACACTCAAATTTATCTCCCCAGGGTAAGGGAGACCAGAATGATGGGTAGGGATCCGAAGCTAGCTCAGTCCGATTTGGTTCAGCTTATCTCTCTAGGCGTTATCTGTCCTCTGATTTAGTTTCTCAAGGAGAAAGTTCCTTGATGTACCCCAGAGAACTTCTGGGGTGCTCTGCACCCCATGACAATATTTTGTAATTTTCTTCAGTGTTCCAAAATTCCTTGTCATGATATACAAATAGGGAGTTAGTGAATGCCTAGCAGAACTAGGAAAAAATATGGAAATTACAGAAAAGCAAACAGATTACAATGGCTAGAATAAATGAAGTAAATAAAAGTAGAATTATAAGTGAAATAAGACCTTTGGAGGATAGAATTATAAGGAGATGAAATAGTTTATAACTGAAGGTAGAACATTTTATTCATGTAATGAACCCTTAAAAAAATCAGGATAGAAAAAAACAACAGAATTCAACAATTCCATGGGACAGTAAGAATGTTAGAAGAAATTAAAAATATTCAAAAAATAGAAGAAAACATAATTTACCCACCAAAAAAGAATTATACAGGTAGAAAAAATCAAGGACAGATAGCATAAGAATCATTAGACATTGGGGCAGCTAGGTGGCACAGTGGATAAAGCACGGGCCCTGGATTCAGGAAGACCTGAGGTCAAATCAGGCTTCAGACACTTGATACTTACTAGATGTGTGACCCTGGGGAAGTCATTTAATCCTCATTGCCCCACAAAAAAAAAGAAAAAAGAAAAAGAAAAAAAAAGAATCATCAGACATCATTCAAAACCATTACCATTTTCCTCCCCCTAAATATCCTGGGTACCATAATTCAAGAAATCATAAATGAAAACTATTTACATTTACTGAATACAGAGGGAAAAGTGAACATACAATCTGCTGGTCACCTCTTGAAAGATATCCAAAACCAAATACTCCCTAATTATGAAATCAGGGAATTTCATATTCCAAATCCATAGCTCTCAGGTCAAAGAAAAGCTTCTCTAAGATTCAGTGCAATAATATGGGGGAGGGGGAATCTACCATTAAGGGAATAGAAGAAATCTTTTAAGTATTCATTTCTGATTTAAAAAAAGATCAGAGCTCAATAGAAATGATAAATTGCAAATAAACATCAAAAAAGAGGATGAAGATAAATACATTTGAGCAAATGGAGGGGCATGAATATTGATGCAATGCATACTTTGGGAGAGAAAAGAATCAGGGGTAGCAGTCATAATATCAGACAAAGAAACAGTAAAAATAGACATGGTTAAAAGAGTACATGAGGAAACTTCATTATGCTTAAAGGCACATTGACAATGAAGGAGTATCAATACTTAATCTATATGTCCTGACTGCCATAGCATCTAAGTACTTAAGGAAAATGTTAATTGAATTACAGGGAGAAATTTAAAAACAACAACAACAACAACAAAACAACCATAGGTGGCCCCTCTCAGTCCTAGATAAATATAATCAATAGATAAACAAAAAAAAAGTTAAGGACCTTAATAGAACTTTTAGAAAATTTAGATAAAAGTAATCTCTGGACTATACTAAATGGAAACAGAAAATATATGTATATACATATACACACACAGAAAGACATACATACATTGTTTATTTCTGTCTATTTGTCTATCTATCTATCTATCTATCTATCTATCTATCTATCTATCTCCCAAGGCTAAGTTTGTTTTTTGGTTTTTTTGCAGGGCAATGAGGGTTGTGACTTGCCCAGGGTCACACAGCTAGTAAGTGTCAAGTGTCTGAGACCATATTTGAACTCAGGTCCTCCTGAATCCAGGGCCAATGTTTTATCCACTATGCCACCTAGCTTCCCCCAAAGGCTAAGGATTTTGTGATTTATTCTACAGACAACAGAAGGCAATGAATTGTTTGCCTGTAGGGATTGAAGAGATAGGCAAAAGCTTTTTTTCAAAAAGATGATGGAGATCTAAGGATATTTATAGGTAGTGAGAAAGAATTCAGTAGATAAGGAGAGATTGAAAATGAAAAGGGGCAGCTAGGTGGCACAGTGGATAGAGCACCGGCCCTGGATTCAGGAGGACCTGAGTTCAAATCCGGCCTCAGACACTTAACACTTACTAGCTGTGTGACCCTGGGCAAGTCACTTAACCCCAATTGCCTCACTAAAAAAAAAAAAAAAGAAAAAGAAAATGAAAGAAAGAGAAGATCAATTAAGAGATGAACTAGAAGATGAGCTGAAAAAGAACACAAGCAAAATGTTTTGATGGGAAGAAGAGTTGCTTCTTCCTTAGATATGGAAGTGGAGGAGGATAAAATGAGGGATGATAGAAAGGACTTATGAGTTGTAGAGTAAAGGAGAAGGAGCTCATGACACTTGACCTCATTTTTTTCACAGTTACTTTGGAGACAAGGTCTCCTGCTAAAAGAGATGGGAGGGTTTTTAAAAATTGGAGAAGGATTGAAATTATGATTGTGAGGTATATGATAGAGGATTAACCCAGGGAAAATAAAAAGATTGTATGGCAGTGAGGGCCCAGTTGAGATTAGAAAACAATATTTTTTCATGGAAACTTCCAAAATGATGATATGACTTCTATTAAAGTGTTGAGGCTTAAAAGGAGAAGTGAATAAGATTGATTGTAGGAATAACCCAGGGTTGGGAATAACCCAAGTAATGAGTAGCAATAGTATACTTAGGTAAGGGATGCAAAAGTTGTTGTTTTTGCTCAGTTGTTTTAGTCACGTCTGACTCTGTGACTCCATTTGGAGTTTTCTTGACAAAGATAGTGGAGTGATTTAACATTTCCTTCTCCAGCTCATTTTTCAGAGGAGCAAACTGAGTCAAATAGAGTTAAGTTACTTTCCCAGAGTCACATAGCAAGTGTCTGAGGTCATATTTAAACTCAGGAAGATGAGTCTTCTTGACTCCAGGGCTGGTATTCTACCTACTATGTAACCTACCTGGCTCAATACGACAGTAGAAACCTGTTTATATTTGAACTGGTCAACATATATCAATAATGATGATGATGATAATGATAACAATAACAACTAACATTTATATAGCATATTAAGATTTGCAAAGAGGTGTACAAATGCTCTATTTTTTTTTGATTCACATAGCAGTCCTGGGAAGTATTATCTCTATTTTACATACGGGGAAACTGAGGCTGAGAGACATTAAGTGACTTGCCTATAGCCATAGAACTAGTAAGTGTCTCAGGTAGGATTTGAATGGGTCTTTTATTTTTATTTTTTTGGCGAGGCAATTGGGGTTAAGTGACTTACCCAGGGTCACACAGCTAGTAAGTATTAAGTGTCTGAAGCCGTATTTGAATTCAGGTCATCCTGAATCCAGAGCTGGTGCTCTATCCACTGTGCCACCTAGCTGCCCCTGAACTCAAGTCTTTCTGACTCTAAGTGCTATTGTCTTACCCACTGCACAAGGATCAAGACTTAAAGGAAGAAAATTAGTCTAGTGCTATAATGATGGACTGGGAGAATGTGGAAGTGGGGGGGGGGACTACCAATTATTGTTTTTAAATGGAATAGATTTAGCATGAATTAGGCAAAGAGAGATAGGACAGGGAATTATCATGATCAATTATACAGGAGTATTTTGGAGTTCAGCATCATTGAGGTAACACAATTAACTGGTGATGCCAAAATCTAAGATATGATTAGCCCTGTTTGAGGAGATTGAATTAAAGCAGTTCTTTACAATAGTTAACCCGTGATTGTAGTAGGCAAAATGTGAGAAGTCAACACAGGGAGCTGGAAGAACTAGTTAGGAATCAATTGAAATAGTCATTTGGGAAGATTACATAGTCTAGTTTTGAAGGTCCACTGTTCTCTGGTATTATAACCTGAAGCTTCCTAGAGAGGATGGTGGCTGGGCTCTGATACCTGTGTGCCCAAGCTAGTTCTGTTGTGGTGCAGATGGCTCAGAAATCAGGCTTCTTTTCTTGTCACATTTCAGGTCCAGAGTTTTTCCTGGAATTCAGTGACACTTTACACTTACTAGCTGTGTGACTTTGGGCAGTCACTTAACTCTCATTGCCATCAGCCCCCTCCCCCAAAAAAATACTACATCAAAGCATAAAAATGTTTATAAGACCTGAGTCCTTAATGAGACTCAGAAGATGGTACAATCAAAAATACTTGGGGAATTCAAACACATTTTCATTTACTCATGGTCAAATAATCTACAAAGTGATCCAAATATTCTCTTATGTAAAGGAAACATTGTTAAATTAAATTCACAATTAGAATAGACTTATAGACAAAGCCTTTCCTTATGAAGAAGCAGTATGCTATTGTGAAAAATAAACTAAATTTGGTTTTCAAAGATCTTGGTTCAAGTTCTAGTTCTCTTCCTCTTTAACTATGTGCCTATCGGCAAGAAATTTAATTGTACAGAGCCTCAATTGTTCATTTGTGAAATGAATATAATAGTTTTCATAATACTATGAGATAATGTGCTTAAAGTACCTTTTAGCTAAAAAGTAACATATAAATGTGCATGTTATGATTTGCTAATTATTCTGATTGGCTCCAGTTGTGTTGTTGTTGTTGTTCATGGAGGTGCTTTTTAATTTGTTTGCTTTTATTTTTGTTTTGTTTTATCTTATGGCCTTTTGTGTACTTAGTGTTAACCTGGAAATTAAGGAAACAATCAATATAGGAGAAATAAGGCCTTTAATCTGGGCTGAGGAACTATAGCTCATGGTATCACAAAGCTCAGAAGCTAGGAATACCCAAAAATGGGAACTGAGGACAGGGTTTTTATAGTGTAACAGAATATAAGGGAACCTAAAGATTGCTCCAGAGTCAAGTATAACTACTTAATGTAAATGAACTTTTAACAAAAGAAACAATAGAACTGCCCCTGAGTTAAGTATAGAAGCTACTAACTCTAAATAGAAACTACTTAATGTAGGTGGACCCTTTTTACATAATAACATAAAGTCCAGGGAGTAAGGTTGGGAAACATTGGGAGGGGATAAGTTGTTTGGGGGAAGGTGGCAGAGGTACATAAGTCCATCAAGAGTCTGGAAATGACAAAGACAGTCAGCCCCAGGCAATTCATCTGCCTGGGTAGGGGGACTGGGTGGGGAATCAGTCAGTTCTTAGTAAATTTGTAGTTATCATTAGTATCAAGTAATAGAATTGAATTAGGAGTCAAGAAACACTTGGTAGACCAACCCTGGAGTCAGAAGGAGCTGAGTTCAAATTTGATCTCATAAATTTACTAGTTATGTGACTCTGGGCAAGTTACTTAATCTCAATTGCCTCAAAAAAGAAAGAAAGAAAGAAAGAAAGAAAGAAAGAAAGAAAGAAAGAAAGAAAGAAAGAAAGAAAGAAAGAAAGAAAGAAAGAAAAAAGACATGAATCAGAGTTCTGAATCTGAAACTGAGTTGATGAGGCAAGTCACCTGCCTTGTATGAGACTCTTTTTGTTTGTAAAATGTATGGAAGAGACTAAGTGATCTCTGCTAGTCCTCAGGCCTGTGAACTGAAAGGGGAAAGTGGACTAGGCTTCATAAGATCCTGGGCTCTTATCTTGATTCTATCACTGTTTTGTGACCATGAATAAGCCTTTATCTTCCCTGGTTATGAGTTTCTGCATATATAAAAATGAATAAATGACTTATACAAGATGATCTCCTAGCCCCAGGTTAGCTCCAAAAGTCTGCCTGTTGACTTATATGATATATTCTTCAATGTTTCTTTCCATGCAAAATTATGCTTCACTCTAAAGTTAGCATTTCCATTTTTCATAATACCTCACAGGAAAATAGACATTTAGTACAAAGAAAATGAAACAATACATCACCTTGTAACAGCAGTGCTAGGTTTCTGAAGTCACTCTTTAGCCATATATTTCACAGAAACAATAGGTTTGGTTTTGCTTTTATTTGATAATAAAGCATTTTGTTCTAAATACATTCCCAAAGACCTTCAATTTGTCCTCCTTCATCCTGAATATACAGTACCTTATATTACTCTTCATGACTAGACTGATATTCCCATTTCACCAGAATACCTCTTACATACATTTTAAATGTAGATGTTCACAATTTTGGTGAATTCCCCTCCCCCTCTCCTATGAGGCACAGAACATGGACCCCATTCATCTATTTTGATGATTTGGTCCATTACTGCATTTTCCCATTTGAAACAAATAACAACAACAACAACCACAACAATTCTTATTATCTTTGTTGTTTTGACTTGCTCCCATACTGTGAAAAGCATCTGTTACAATGATATTCAATTACCAATGTATTTGTATTTTTTCTTGGTTCCTTTATTTCAATCCTTCATTCTTTCCTTCATTTAACAAATATTCATTGAATGCCTACTGTGTATAAAGCCCTCTAATAGACTTACAGAGACATATAAAGTTAAGATAGCATCCCTACCCTAAAGAAGCTTTCTGTTTAGTAGGGGGATAAAACACAAACAATTATAATTATTAAGAAATAAGAACATTATGAATAGGGCCAGGATGTGTGATTTCACTGGTATGAATAAACTCCTGGTGAAAGAAACTCCATAACCCAATGCAGGTTCACACCTTCTTGCAATTCATAACCTCTGAGATTTGCCTACAGCATTCAGAAGTTAAGTGACATGCCTAAAGTCACACAGCCATATTTGTAACCATCAGGACTTGAATTCACATCTTCCTGGCTTCTGAGAAAATGATTATTTCTCTTTCATATTAATAGCCAGTTATTAAAATTGGGGAGACCCAAGCTTTTTATTCCCTGTCCAATTTCCTTGTCTTAAACCCAGTCTCTCAAGGACAAGGCTGATGGAAGATAGGCTTAACATTGTCCTCATTGTGGGTATTGCTACTCCACCCAACTAGATCAGGCTTCTTATCTAAAATTAATTCCGGTCCATCAGCATTTCACTCAAGCTAATTCCCGGTGGAGGTAAATCCTCTGGTTCTGTTGCCCAAGGCTGTGGGTGGTTTGGATGTAGAAGTAGCCCCTTAGTCCAGTAGTGAAATGATGTTAGTCTCCCAAGTTCCTCATTAGAATAGGTCCACCTATCTGGAATTGTTAACAAATCAAAGTGGATTGCCACCCTCAGTAACACCCACTCTTCCAAGGGCTTATGAACTGTGAGCCCACTGCCATGAGTGGTCTTTGGTCCAAGAGATAACCAAATGACCATTCCCTTTATTAAAAAAAAAGCTAGTGTTATTAATGAAATTATTAATTACCCAGAAATTATGTGTCTCAAACTTTTTACATGTCAAACTTCAAAGATAGTCCTCTATCCACCAGGGACTATGTGAATATATTAGAGAAGTGAAATATGTGTATAAGGGGGAAAATGGTTATCAAGGGGGTGGTATGGAGAACGGGATATTTGAGTTGAGTTTTGATTAACCAGAAGAAGGGAAGTGGGACTTTCTTGGTGTAGAAAAGAACATGATCAGAGATATGAGGGTCTGAAGCCCCCAAGCATATTTGTGAGACAGAATAGTCACAGTTTTAGTTGCTTTTGAATGTGTTTAGTAACATGTAGTAAAGTTGCCAAAAGTGTTTTTAGATTGTGGAGGTTCATGCAGAGAGTTAGAATTTTATTCAGTAGGCAACAGGGAGACATTTAAAGGAAAGAAGTGAAGGGGTGATCTGACCAGTAGTTTAAAGATTGGTGTCAGCAGTTTGAAGGCTGGATTAGATAGGAGAAACAGCAGAGACAAAAGGACCGGTTAGGAGGTTGTTGTGATTGTCTTGGTTGTTGGTAATGTTGTACTAAGGTCCATGGGATGGCGGGGAAGGGGAAGATATAAATGAGCCTGGCTATAGCTTTTCTTTTTCCACATTTAATTTAGTATTATTTTCCTTCACAAATTCTGTTTTTTAACAATTTGTTTATTGATATTTTAAAAACTAATAAAAAAAACCTCTTTCACTTCCCAGTGACTCCTTTCTCACCAACACCTCCAAAGAGTTAAGCAAAGTCAATCAATACAGTGATCATATCTGAATATACAGACTTCATTCTTCATATATAGCCTATCTCTTCTCTTATAAGAGATGGTAGAGACACTTTATCATTTGGCTTCTGAAGTTATGTTTGGTCACTGCATTTATCAGAGTTCTGAAATCTTTCAATATTGTTTTTCTTTATGTTATTGTGGTCACCATGCAAATTTTGCTCTGTTTTGACATTTCTTTTTCCTGTATTAGTTCATACAAATTTTCCACAGTTCTTCATATTCTTTTTTTTTTGCAGGGAAATGAAGGTTAAGCAACTTTCCCAGGGTCACACAGCTAGTGTCAAGTGTCTGAGGCTGGATTTGAACTCAGGTCCTCTGAATCCAAGGCTGGTGCTTTATCCACTGCGCCACCACCAAGCTGCCCCCCATCATTTCTTATATCCCTGTAACATTACATTAAAAAAATGCAATGCCATTTATTCATCTAGTCTTCTATTGATTGGTATCTACTTTTCTCCTAAGTCTTTTACATTTTGAACTTCTACCCCCCACCCCCAGCTATGTTTTTGATACCCTTCTAGTTTATATCTAGTAATGATACTGATAGATTCTAGAGTATATACAATTAAGTGACTTTTCTTTTTTCTTACTAGGTACTTAGGCATCATTTTCCAGAAAAGTTGGACCAATTCACAGCTCCACTAATAGTGCATTAGTGCATTCACTCTATATTCCAGCAAAACTGCTCTATTATTTGTGCTCAAACTTGACTGCTACCTCCTATGTCCAAGTATTCTCTCAAACTGTCATCCATTCTAGGAATTCATTCCCTTCTCTTAGAGTCCTTGTCTTCTTTCTTGAGTGTATTCAGGGCACTGCCTCTTTTGAGAAATCTTTCCTGATTGCCCAATTTCTAATATTCTCCCTTTCCTCAAATTTTCTAGAATTCTATACATAGCTGCTATACCCCCAGAGCAGAATGTAAACTCCCTAAGAGTAAAGAATCATTCATTTTTTTCTCTTTCTTTTTCTTTTTCTTTCTTCTTTTTTTTTTTTTTTGCAGGGCAATGGGGGTTAAGCGACTTGCCCAAGGTCACACAGCTAGTAAGTATCAAGTGTCTGAGGCCGGATTTGAACTCAGGTCCTCCTGAATCCAGAGCCAGTGCTTTATCTACTAGGCCACTTAGCTGCCCCCGAGACTCGTTCATTTTTTAAAAAATAATTTTATTCCCAGTGTTTAGTTGGATGTCTGGATTATTAGGCACTTCATTTTTCTTTTCAAAGATGACTCCTAATTAGGAAAATAAAAATTCATTCAGGACATTCTTAATACCTATTCATAGGTGAAAGGAACTAAGTAGGTATTCAATTTATTCAATTCTGTAAACAATTATTAAACATTTATTTAATGCAAGGTAAAGTGCTAGGTATTGTAAAATAATCCCCCACATTTGTCTAACTACAGTTTTTTAACAGATTTCATATATATTATATCAGTTGATATTCACAATAAACCTTCTATATATCACTACCCTGTTGAGATAGCATCACCTCTCAGATTGATACAAAGTAAAAAAGATGTTTAGTTTGCTTTTCTTTAATATCACATGAGTTTCCTGATTACAAAAGCCATAACAAAGTTCTTATATATTCTCGGCACAGAAATAATTTTAATTCACATTAATTGTATTTATATATGTGTGTATATATACATAGATATTTTATGCATACAAACATACATGGGTATATGTACATATACACACATACATATATATACATGCATACAGACTTACATACAGACATACACACACACACACATATGAATTTGCTCTGGCACACTACAAGAAGAAAGAACAACTTTCTTGATCAAAGCAAATAAACTTTTGTTTTTTAATTGGGGGGTCAATGTTCTTCTAGCTCACATTTTCTCTGGTTGTGGACTAGAATATTTAACAATTTGTTTTTTAAAGGCTTTTAATCACAGTGAACCTGAGTTCAAACTTGAGAGTTCTGCTTTCTAATTTTTGTTAGTCAAGAAGCTATTTTAAAAGTACCAGTAAACTCAGAGGGGTGTGGCTTCTTTAAGTAAAGAAAATCTTTCTGATAACTGAGAGTTTTTTGTAATGCCTTTTCAAGAGGAAGGTCATTATCACATGAATTAAATGACTACAAGTAATTACTTCATCATAACATTTTAATGAATTGGATAATGCATTTTTATTAACATTTCATAAAATTTGGGCATATAAATCATAGGTTTTACACCCAAGATATATTGAATCAAGAAGGTTTGGTGGGTTTTGTTTTGTTTGTTGATTTTGAAAAGTGAGAGGGGAATGGAAAGAACAAATATGTCTATACCTTAAAAAAACCAAAATCAAAACATCATCTATCTAAAACATTTATTATTTTTCCCCTACAGAAAGAATGCAACTCTCCCACTCCTTCCTCTATCTTTCCTCCACCCAATATTTTTATATGATTTTGAGACCTTGATTTGCCCTCAGTCCTCCTCTCACCTAGAGATGCCGTCAACCTTTGACCCATGTACATGTCTCCTGAGAGGTCTCTTGACTTGTTAGCTATGCTGTCAAACTCCCATGGAGACATGGTGACTAGCAGCTGACAGGAAAACATCTTGTGTCAAACCAAAATCCCATCAATTTGCCCAAGGACATTTGAACTCACCTTTTATTTTAATCCACTTGGGGGAAAAGTGAAGGGATGAATCGATTTCTCTCTACTTTCCCTGGTTACTAAAGAGAATGTAGCCAAGGAAATCAAAGAAAGAAAGGGCACATCTATGCCACAATATTCTTAGCAGCAATTTTTGTGATTAAAAAAAAAAAACCCTGAAAACAAAGTGAGTGCCCTTCAATTGTGGCTTAAGGAGTAATAGAATGATTTTATTCTCTAAAGAACGACTATTATGAAGAACTTCAAGGAACATGGTAAAGTTTATATGGAGTAATGCTGAGTGAAGTAAGTTGAATGGAGAGAAGCTATACCACAACTAAATTAATATATCTATCTATATCTATCTATCTATATAATTAAATTTATATAATCTTTAAATAATTGTGATGACAAATATGGATCCAAGAATACAGATGATGAGGCACACCTTCCTGCTTTTGTATAGAGGTGAGAGCCTCCAAGTACAAGATGTCACATATATTGTCAGGTATAATCACTGTATATGTTGGTTTTATTTTACACTTTTTTCCTTATTATTTGAGAGAGAATTCCATGGAGTTGTAACATTTAGAAATAACTGTAATCTGAAAACAAAAGGAATCAATTAAAATTCATTAAAATACTTTCTTTTAGTCTCTACATGTAACTGGAAAATAATAAAATACTTTTATCAGAAAAAAAATACTTTCTTTTAGAGAATGGATACCTTTAAATACTCTAGTATTTTTTTATGACTTTTGTATCTTATAACTATGGAAAAAAAAACCACTATGTTCACCCAAATCTTGCTTGCAATTGATTTTTCAAATTTTTTAAAGATATAGACATCATGTAAATGTTGCTAAAGCTGAGCTTGAACCCTCACTCAACAGGATGTTATTGGGCAAATCATCTCACCTCTGTGCGCTTCAATTTCTTCACCTGTAAAATCTGGAGATTGATTTAGAGCAGAGATATGAAATGTAATATCCCAATGGTGTCATGAGGCCCATGTCACTCCTGAGTGTGGCTTGAACCAGAGTAAAATGTAATTGAGAGAGGCAGCTAGGTGGCTCAGTGGATAAAGCACCGGCCCTGGATTCAGGAGTACCTGAGTTCAAATCTGGCCTCAGACACTTGACACTTACTAGCTGTGTGACCCTGGGCAAGTCACTTAACCCCCATTGCCCCGCAAAAAAAAAATAAAATGTAATTGAGAAATACTTAAGAAAATATTTAAAAATACAATAAATAAAATGTTTTTTATTTCTAAATCAATATGTACCTTATTTGTTGTTCAGTCATTTTCTAGTCATATCCAACTCTTTTTCTTTTTTTTTCTTTTGGGTGGGGCGATGAGTGTTAAGTGACTTGCCCAGGGTCTGAGACCAAATTTGAACTCAGGTCCTCCTGAATCCAGGGCTGGTGCTTTATTCCCTGAGCCACCTAGCTGATCCCCTCCCCTAACTCTTTTTCATGTCCATATGTTTTGACAGCATTTGAAGTTTTCTTGGCAGAGATACTAGAATGGTTTTCCATTTTCTCCTCCAGCTCATTTTATAAATGAGGCAACTGCGAAAAAAACAGTTAAGTGACTTGCCCAAGGTCACATAGCTAGCATCTGAGGCCACATTTGAACTCAGAAAGATGATTCTTCCTGACTCTAGGCCGGGCTCTTGTGGGGACCAATTTTTAATTGGGGAGTGTTAGCTAAGCGGCTCCCTGCAATATTGGGGCAAGGAAGGAGACCAGCAGTCTCCCTCAAAACAGAACAGGATTTATTTTAACAAGAATGAACTTTAAAAAAACAAACAAACAAACAAACCCACAAACAGGATCAGTAGGATCAAGAGAAAGGAAGTAAAATGGGGAAAGGGAAATTATACAACCAGAAAAAATACCACCACCCAGGAATCAGCTGAGAATACACAGCCCCGCTCCTGTTGCCTTCCAGCTTCCAGCTTCCAGCTAGAATGGCAAATTCTCCTCCCACTTCCCAGCAAACCCCAGCAGTCCCCAACCAATTAGCTGGCTGCTCTGACAGTCACATGATTGCCCTCACTAGGCTTCCAATCACTATAATCTTGCCAGGCTCACATAGGCGTCTGTGAGTGGTGATGCCCTGAGGTGCCAGCACCATGGTGACAGCTACAACCAGTGGGTGGAGCACCATGCCTTTGCAGAGCACTAGAGGCCAGTGTGCTTGCTGAGGTTATATTTTTTTAATTCTAGCCAAAAGATGGGGTCATAAAAATCTCAAATAACAATTAATTCTTTACACTCCGATCCTTGAACTTACAAAGATCTTTATATCTGGGTTTGGTGGTCCCCATTTCTATCTGAGTTAGAGCATCTCTAGGTTTCTTTCTAGCTCTAAATCTTGAGATCCTGTAGATTGCCACCCAGGTAGTTAAGTGGCAGAGTCAGGATTCAAACCCAGTTCTGATGGCTATCAGTATGGCACTCCTATCATATCACAGTTTTGGGGCAAGTTCTGGACTTGAATGGTATTATTTGATATTATAACATGGATGAAAAACCAGCAAAGGAGACTAAAGGTAGTCAGAGAAATAGTGGGAGATGCAGGAGTTAATAGTTTTGGGGTTTTTTTTTAATAATTTTAAAACATATATATGTTTTGTCTTACAAGTTAGATTGTTATTTTCTGAAGGCAAATGGTATCTATATCTATTGATCTTTAACTGACTTCTCTTTTCTTAGCCTCAATTTCCTATATTGTTAAATGAGTAAATTGAACTCAAAGGTTTCTTGGATCACTTCCATATCTAGCATTCTCTTATTCAGAGGATTTAGAACTAAAAAGGACCTGGCTACTCTCTCCTTTCTAAGTATTCATGATACTATTCTTGCCTGGTCTTTTTAACCTTTTTTTTTTTTTTTCATTTTCATTTCAACACAATGCTGGTCATAGGAATGTGTTTATAGTATGTACTTAATGCTTGAATTAATGAATGAATACAGTAAAAAATCAAAGCCTCTATTCAACTTCCAAGAAGTCTTTCCTTTCTTCCTTCTTACCTCCTCTCCTCTACCCCACTACATCCTCATGGAGGAAACAGAGAAATTTGAGGTACTACAAAGCTGCACTATTAAAGAGTGAAAATTTAGTGCTTTGAATGTGTCCAGATTTTGCTTCCCATTTCTACTACATGAAGAAATACCATTGACTTAAAATGGAGTTAAAGTTCTCCATGATAGTGAAAACTGGGTTTGGAAAATGGAATTGTTCTGTCATTGTAGATATAGTCCCTTAAAATTGTAGTGGTCTGGGGAAATGGAAGGGTTAATACGTATGTGTCTACTGAATATATTTGGGACTAGAATTGAGGTGACTTGTTTTCTGGTCCCTACATTTCCACTCCTGCTAACTTCTCTTTTCTAAGTCTCAGTTTCCTCCATTTTCAAATGAAGGGATTGAACTCCAAGATTTCTTGGGTCCCTTCCACAGCTAGAATTCTATTATTCTGAGAATTTATAACTGAAAGAGATTAGTCTACTCTCTCCTAGGTTTTTATGAAATTGTTCTCCTTGTTCTCCTACTGTCTGGGTTTTCTTTTTTACTCTTCTTTCATTTACCTTTATCCATGTGATCCCAATTGACCTTGTGTCTGCCAAGGATCTCCTGAGACCCTTCTTCTTTTCCCTGTTTATTTATTTAATTAGATGATCTTATCATTTCCTATTTGTTTAATTAAAATCTCTTGGCAGATGATTCCCAGATGTACACATCTCGTCCTTGTTTTCTCCTGAGCCACAATCACACATCTCCAACTGTCTCTTGTACATTTCAAATTGAATATCCAGTAGGTACCTAATATGTCCAAAACAAAACTTATTGTCTTTCCAAAAGAAAAGAAAAGGCCCATCTCCATCCACTGTTTCTATCCTTATTGATCAGAGCATGAGCATCCTTCTAGTCACCTAGGCTAAAATTTTTAGTGGCACCTCAACTCTTGACTCTCCTCCTCCCTCACACAGCCAATCCATTGCCCAACCTTGTTTCTAACTTTAAAATATCTTTCTTTTGCCTTCTTTTTTTTCTCCACATTTATAGCCACAACCCTAATTTAGGCCTTCATCACATCTCACCTGGGCTATTGCAGTAGATATCTAACAGATCTCTCTGCATTGTAATCCATTCTCCACTCAGCTGTCTTGGTGATTTTGCTAAAGCTTAGTCTGACCTATTCACCACCCAGCCCTTCAGCTGAATTTACTCCAATGGCTTCCTATGAACTCCAAGATCAAATATAAAGTTCTCTCTTTAGTGTTTAAAGCTCTTTATAACCTGCTCCTTCTTAGCCTTTCTTGTCTTCTTACATCATATTCCCTCAATGTACTCTATGATCTATTGACACTGGCCTGCTTACAGTTACTTGGTCATTACTTTCATTTCCCATTTTGTGCCCTTGTACCAGCTGTTCCATGTCTATAATTCTCTGGTCCTTCACCTCTGTCCCTTGACTTCCTTCAAGATTCAGCTCTAATTCCACCTTCTGCAAGAGTACTGTCCTGGTGTTTTATAGGCTAATGCCTCCACTGTCAGATCACTTTGCATCCAACCTTTATCTTGATTTGTATTTGGTTCTTCCATTAGAATGGGAGTTCCTTTAAGTAAAAGAGCTTACCACCTCCCTCCCCCCTTCTCCTCTCAATATTACCAGTACTTAGTACAGTGCCACATAATAGAAATGATTATTTATTAATAAGTGCTCGTTGACTGACTGAGCTTAATGATCATTCAGTTTACCCCCTCAAACAACATATGAGGAAATTAAGATCTGAAAATCTAAAAAGTCTTTCATGTATATTCAAACCCATATCCATTGACACTAAAGCTCAGTGCCTTTGGCCAGTAGTACCAGTACACTACCTCAGTCGTTTATGATATTCTCTTCTGTATCTGAGAGGAGGGCCTCATCATCGAGGAAATTCTATTCAGCACTTTTTTATAAGCACTAAATTGATTTCCTTCTCTGAATACTAAACCCTCCTTCTCAGTCTCCCCTTCTGGAAAAAAAATCCATAAATCACAAAACAAACTGAGAAAATAGGAAAGAAGAAGAAAAAAAAGGAACGAGAAGCTTTCTTTTCATGTTTTTCAAACACCTTCTTGTGTTTCATCTCTGTGGTCTGTTTCTGTTTTGTTGTTCATCTTTGCTGAGTGGCCCACAAGGATCTGGTTTTACAATTTTGGCTGAGATTTTGTGACTACCTTTCTCGCTTTGGCCCAGACATAAGCATGATTCAGGCAGAGAATTAGCTTGGGAAGCAGATCCTGCACTCAAGCTTAAGAATAAATAGGTGGCCGAGACAGTTTATCCAAAGCAAATCATTTTTTAAACTACCTTTGGGATTCCTTTACAGAAAACGTTTTTTTGGTACATCTCCTGTTCAGTTTCTTTTTCTCTGTTTATCTTACTGTCTTTTTTTTTTTCCGACATGACTTTATCACAGCTTTTTATGATGGGCATATGTGTATATTTAAAATGTGCTAGCACATACTCAGACACCCCCATGTGTTACATTGTGATATGCATTCAAAGCTTCATTAAAATAGCAACAACAAAAGACTAACTTGAAAGGGGGGGGCAGGGAACCACACACAGAGGACCCAAATTCACAATTAGTTAAGTCCTGCTGACCTGGGCTTCTGGGAAGGAGGAGGGGCAGGGCTCAGTTGGAGGATGGAGTAGAGACACACCATGAAAAGATGCTTTCCAGGAACTCTTACTGCCCTTTGAAGATGCCATCCTTTTTGTTCCTTGGATTTACAAGCACCAAAAAAGAAGGATGCATTTTAGGGGACACAATTGATAATGGTACCCAAGAAGGGCCTTTGTTTCAGGGAGACTTTTTGGATTAAGTGTAGGTCCAATTCATTCTCTTGGGTACATGCACAGGGCTCCCACTGAAAGAAGTGACGGGATCATTGTCAGCCTGACCTTGGCCTTCTGTTGCCTCTGAATCCCTGTCATTCAGACTAAGACTGCCCTCCCAGTGGTTGCAATGAGGTTAGTCAGTCGTTCATTGCTGAATGACAAGCTGGGGTGGTGACTGCCCTTTGTCTGCTCCTGTCAGGGAGGAGCAGAGAAGAAATTAACTTCCTCTCTTGTATAGTACAGGCAATAAGGCAGGCTTACATCAGAGGGCCAGTCATTATGAAGAATAACTAACAAATGGTTATAGTTTCAATTAGCAATGTTCATTAATGCAAAGATAATAAATGTTTCTCAGGCAATGGCAAATTTTCCCTTGGCTGGTGAGATGAAGGGATCCATTTTCCCCCTCCTGGTTTTAAGATTCACTGCCAGCAAGAAAATATTTGGCTCCCCACCTCCTCCTCATGTCAATCCCCTTTTCTATCCATATAAAATGGGGCTCTCAGAAGCAGGGGCCAAACCACACCGTGACACTTAGCGAGTTGGAAAGGAAGCTTAGCCATGCCAAGAACAAGTCTTCCCAGCTCCATGGAGACTCCAAGTGAACATGGGTGCAGAGGCAAATGGTTCTCAGAGCTAAACAGAGATGGATTTCGTGCCAGTGAAGTCTCATGGGCAAGTAGACGATCCTCTTTCAATTTGGGAATGAATAGGGGGAAATGAACAATATGAGAATGGCATTAGTATGACTTCATTTTTATATAATGGACTCAGGCTAACTTATCAGATTCCAGAGAATTGAGAAATAATAGAGAAAGTCTACAAGTCATGAATAATATAGGCCTACCAGATACCACCTGGTTGAGACCCCATAATCAGAAACAGAAATATCTATAGTAGGTGAGATAGGCATGTGGTAGAGTGGAAAAACAACAACAACAAAAATAGAAAAGAAAAGAAACAAACAAACAAAACCCTGGCTCTACTTATAGGACCTAGGTTTAAATCCCTTCTCTGACATTTAATTTCTATGTGATCCTGTGTAAGTAATTTTGTTCCTCTTGGTATTAGTTTCTTTGTCTAAAAAGAAAAGGAATTCTGTTAGAATAGTGATCTCTAAGGTCTTATGAGCCTATTCAGGGCACCTTCCTCTGTGTGGAGTGATTTAAGAGAATCTGCCTCATTATATTACTGGTTGGTCTTGCTTTTCTCATCTCCACTACTATTATACAACCCGTCTTATCAAATTGTCATCATCTCTTTAGGGCACATGAAAGACAAATAAACAAAAAGTCAGGATATGTGTTACAAGGGTCATATTCACAGACTTTTAAATACATAATCTCCAGAAGGTCATTACCAAAATATATTTATGTTTCCTGGGAAAGGAAGGACTAAAGTTCCTGTTTGTGGAGTTGAGGACAATTTCTTTGCCTTATCTCTTTAGCATGCACAAGTTTGTAATATGAGCCAGTTGATTATTCACAGTCCTAGAACACTATAGTTGGAGGGACATCAAAGATAATCTAGCCCTGTTCTTTCATTTGACAGGTAAAGAAGCAGAGACCAAGAGTAGAGAAGCACTTAGACTCAACCAAGTTCACACTACAAGTCAGTAGCAAAGCCAGGACCACAGCTCATATCTTTTGACTTGACGATGTTCTTTCCACTATACCACATTGACTTGTGGGGTGCCATATTGGTTTCTTTGAGAGATCTTTTGGCATAAGTCAGTTAATGCAAGTTTTAAAATTTAGGAAGAACTTGGCAGCAGAGTCCAAAAACATTAGGCCAAAATGATGACATAGCCATGGAAATTTCCTGGAGGAATAAAACAGGAAAAGGACCCTGATAGGGGAAGCAATGGTTAAATAGATGAAGTGAGAGTCCACAGAGGACAGAATTTACCTATTTTACAATTTTCCTTAGCTTTGGCCTAGTCTACAAATTGTAAAATTGGGTCAGCGTAGTCCTCATGTGCTGCCTTAACCAAATAACACAAGAGAACCCTTAGCAAGTTACTTTTCTCTTGGCTTCAGTTTCCCAATCTGTAAAGGGAATACAATATGGTATTGTGGCAATAGCACTGAAGTTAAGGTCATATGGTCCTGGTTCCATTTCTGGTTCTGCTATAATGCTGCTTTAAGACAATCATTTCTTCTCTTTGGGCCTCAGTTTACTTATCTGTAAAATAAAGGAGTTAGACTAAATAGTGTTTAAGGTTTGAGGGTCTGGGATAGCATGGATACATATAGGAATCATTTCCGTGACTGATAACCAATTGCTATTGTCTCAATTCAATTGTCCCTTAGTTTACAACTTCAATCTGGGGTTTCAGAAAATGATATGAGACCAAAAGTTTCTAGTAGGCATAAGCATGCAAAATCCTGACTAGCATCCTTTTTATATTTGGGGTGGGGAGGCATTAAGGAAGAAGAAAGGGGTATATAAGAAAGAAAGGCTGGCAAATGCCTTTTTCACTAGCCTGCAGGACTTCTACCATAAAAGGGAAAAGAGTCAGTATCTGCATTTTTCCCTTTGGATTTCTTTTTTTTTTTTTTCTTGCACTTGGTCTTTGATTCTTTTTTTTTTTTTTGTCATCAACATTTTTAGATTCTTCCCTTCACCAAACACACAATGAACAACAACAACAATAACAAAAAATACCCACTGCTTTTTCTGTGATTATTAATAAACATAGAGTATTCACATAGGGATTAAGAGGGATTAACACAGGCCCAACACTGATCCACACTTGATTACACATTACGCATACATGTCAAAGATAAAGAGGATCTAGGGAAATCCTTCTCCTCCCTTGGAAAGTTTATTAAAATGATAAATGAGGTTATGGTGGCAGTTTAAACAACTATAAAGAACTCTCTTGTGGACAAACTCCAACCCCCTGCTTGTTAGGATAAATTTTGACTAGAAGAAGCTGGCTGGAGCACAAACACATCAGAACTGTACCCAGGCATTACCTGTGGTTGTCTAGGTAACCAAAGCCCTAGGATTCCTGGAAACTGGATCTTCCAGAAGGACCACTGGAGATACCCTAGATATTAGCTATTCAGATACCTCCCTCTCTGTGGATCATTTTCTTGGGACTATTCTCCCGAGAAATAGTCAATATATTAATTTTCCAAATGGAACTCCACGCTGACAAGGAATAATGAGGGGGTTGTATAATGGCCTCATTTTCCATCTGTCCTAGGTACCGTTGAGTGTGTGCACAATGCCTTCAAACCCATAGTTTAAGCCTAGGAAACAGTGCTGCAGAAGGGGAGTCAGTTCACTCTTATACAAAATGACTATAGGCCAGGCTTACCACTTCAGTAGTGGTCATGAGACACCTAACAACATGTCTGGAAAGTCCCAAAGCCTTGGGTATCTACCATAAATCAGTAAGATAAACTACCCACTCTAACCGTGCCCCCCCCCCAAACACTCACATTCCTTCATCCTTTTCTCACCCATCAGACAAATTTCCTATTGCTCAAGTCACAAATAAGTGTCTCATTAATTAACGTTTAATGTCATGAGAATGTCTTAACATGTTTATCTTTTCACCTTGTAGCACTTGCTTCATTTGAAGACAGCTAATGACATACTTCACATTTCCCAGTTAATTTTAATGAAGCTCTGAGATTCACTTGCTTATCCTAGAGCAAAGGAAAGAGATGACCTGGATATCCCAGGTCAAAAGGACACTTTATCCATTGGAGAAGAAGTGAACCCAACAGGAATATCATGCAATCACTAGAAGGCAGAGTGAAAATGGATCCAGACGTCAAACTGGAGGGGTAAAATAGTGGAAAGAGAGCTGGAAGTATGGTCAGAAGACCCAAATTCAAATCACAGTTATGTTACACACAAACTGTGTATCGTTGAACTATTCACTTCTGCTTTTGAGCCTCAGTTTTCCCATTCATAAAATAAGAGGATAGACTAAATGATCTCTAACATCTTTTTAGCTTTAACACCTATCATCCTATGCTCTTACCAAAGAATCTAGTCTTAAATAATATGCAAGGTATTCCTAAAGTATTTGTGCAGTATTACACTATCAGTGCTTAAGGATTGGAAGTAGAAATTGGGGCTTTGTAACTATCACAGAATCCAGAAATGGAAGATTCAGTGTATTGACAAATGATCATGCCAATCATTATTCTCCTTTGCCAGGCATTTAAGATCCTTCACAATTTGGTCCCAATTCACTTTTTCTTTTTTGGTGGGGCAATGAGGGTTAAGTGACTTGCCCAAGATCACGCAACTTGTAAGTATAAAGTATCTGAGTCCGTATTTGAATTCAGCTCCTGCTGAATCCAGGGCCAGTGCTTTTATCCACTGCACCACCTAGCTGTCCCCGCCCCCCAATTCACTTTCAAGTTTTATACTCTGTCCTACATTTTTCTCCCTTTCCATTTACATCCAAACTGTCTTATTCATATTCCTCTAATATGTCTTGAACTTTCCCACTTCTGTACCTTTGTTCATGCAAAGAAATACCATTTTCCTACCATCTCTGCATCTCTGTATGCCAAACAACAACAATAACAACAAAAATCACCCATATTTCAAGGCCAAAATTATCTCTCCTGAATTCCTACATATTATATTGACTACACTACTTTTGTGACATATTACATACTGTCTTGTGTTACAGTTAGGTCTAGATAGAATATTATATTTCTAAAGGCAGTTTGAGGATTATTGATTTAGAACTGGAAGGGACCTTAGTGAATATCTTTCCCAAGCTATTAATGGCCCAGGTAAAGAAACTATGACCCAGATAAGTTAAATCACTTGTTCATCATCACTAAAGTAACTAATAGCAAAATCCAGATCACGTAATATAAACTACTCAGTTTACAGTCATGGATATGGAAGCCCAGAGAAAGGAAGTGACTTGGACACAATTACGAACCCCAAGTTTTACTAAGCTCTCAGAGGACAAGCATAGTGAAGTATAAAAAATATAGTGCCATTTATCATCAGTCATTTATAAAGTACCTATTACATTCTACATACAAAGCAAAACTGGACCAATGCAATAGAATATGTCCTGCAGATACAAAGTCAATCCAAAAGCCCTTTGACTCAGAGTTTCCATTCTAATGGAGAAGACAACATGTGCATAAATGCATATCTACAGAAACTTTATACAGTAAGCAGAAAGCAATAGCTGTAGGGTTGCGGTAGGGTACTAGGTTCACTTAAAAGAATGATGGATACTGAACCTGGATAAGATAAGATCCCATAACATGGAGGAGAGAGGCACCTTAGCAGTCTTCAATTATTTGATAGTCACCTGAAAGAGAAAATATATTTGTTCTGTTTGACCCTAGTTTATGAAAAAAAAATCGAATGAATTAATGAATGTCACAGTGGAAAATTGAAAGAAAAATATCTTTTCTCCTCTGTGCCATAGGTAGAATGTACTAAAGTTACTTGATTAATAACAATAAATTAGGAACTCTAACTCCTATAGATCTATGTTTATCAAGCACTTTTAATCCCCAGTTAAGTGATAGGCTGAATAGCAAAGTATATAAAGGGCCAGCCTCAAAGTCAAGAAAACTTGAATTAAAATCCTACACCTGACACATATTAGCTGTGTGATGATGGGCAAGACATTTAACATCTCAGTGCACCAGATACCTCTAAGACCATAAACTACTAATATGTTTTATTCTCACACCAGTGAAATCACTGGTTTGGTAGGGAAAATGCTTTATTGTATAATTATACAGAGGAGAAGACTGCCCTTGGAGGTGAAATGAATTGCCCAAGGTCATTTCTGGTATGTGGCAAAGTCAAGTCTATAATTCAAGACTCCTTCCTTCTATACCCTACCCCAGTGATTTTTGCCTTACATAGGTATTTGACAAGAATCTTTTTTTTTTTCTCCCTGGGGAACCAAATGGAGCCCACATTAAGTGAATTAGAACTTCATTACGATTATTTTCAAGTCATAACCAGCACAGTAAAGTTGTGTCCCATTGTCATATGAAAAGATGAACATTGGTGTTCTAAAGCCAAAACATTCTTGAAATTTTGAACTTTGTGATAAAATTGCATAAATCCATGATATTTTAAAAAAGCAATAACAAGATCATGATGAAACAGAAGCTCAGTGTGATCCCGGCTTTCAACATCAAGTAGGATAACTATTCTTATTTATGTTTCATGAAAGGGAAGGTTTTTTTTAGGTAAGAGTTCACATATTTGCAAGTAGACCTCGAGATATTGGTGTTATAGTATAATAGAATGCTTAAACTGGAAGGATCATTTATGGAGGTGGAAGGAACTTTAGAGACCATCTCATTCAAACTACTCATTTTTACAGGAAAGAAAACTGAGGCTCAGAGAGGCAAAAAAATTATATAACCAGCTATTGGCAGAGTTTAAACTAGAATAGTCTTCTCTGATTGCTAATTATACTCCATCCTATCAGAAACTAGATCTCCATTTTCCTAAACTAAATCCCACAGCTTCCTCACCAGAGAGGCAGGGTGTCCAAGCAAAAACACATGAGTTTTCATCCAGATCAGGTCACAGGTTACCATGGAGGGCTTGAGTGAATCACTTTGGGAAACATTCTTTAGTTTTTTTAAGCAATAAGCTGGATCTCTTGATACCCAGCACTACATATCCTCTGAACATCATAAGAGTAAATGGGAAACCCCATATGAAAATTCCTGGGATCTTTCAACAAACTCAATATTATTTGTCTGTGATTTAATTCCTGAGGACTTTATAAAGATTTGTGCTTTCTGGTTTCTGGGGCTTAGCTTGAGACCTGATTTCAAACCACAAAATCCACGGAAGCCTCAAAAGGAAGAGCCCTAACCTGAGCAGAAGGCTTGGCAAGCAATGCTGTGTAAGGACAAAGCAGCCAGCATCCTCCCTCTAGAGACAAAACACATTACTTCTATGACATGCTTAGTCTCCATCTGCTCAGAGAAAGAGAGAGAATTTCCCATATGGCAGAGCACTGGGCTGCTATTGAGCTCTGAGATTGACTCTCTCTACAATGCAGAATTGAATGTTAAGTAACTTTAGGCTGATCCAATGGTAATAGCATATGTGTGTGATGTGAATGAGGAGAAATGTAAACCTTGATTATTTTGTTCTATTTTTTTTTTTGTGCTAATAAGAGCAATTGTCAGTAATCGCTAATCAGGTTAGAAGGACTTTGGTTAATCTGTTATTAATTTTCCAGGAGAACTCTCAAGCAATGGCCCTCATGCTCATCACTAAATGATATATTCATGAAAAAATTAAAAATACCCCCCCAATTATGTTATGTGGTCATATTTTCCACATAAACATAGGCATTCATTTCCTCTACTAGTACCCAGAGCCAGCCTCGTACCTAATTTGCTGGGCTATTTGGCAACCAAGAATGATTAAGACCCTGCTGTTTGCAGTTAATATGGTACATAAGTTGAATTTGAGGCCAGAAAGGGAAGTAACACTGATTCTAAACTATTCCTTTGTTTGTGCAAAATGGAACTTAACGTGCTGAAGCATGCCGAGTTCTATAGGTTACACACAGCCAAAGACATGTTAAAGAGGGAAGGACGGAGACTGACTCCATTTTTTAAATGTTTCACTATGCTCTTGTTTGCGGGGAGGGGAGAATCATATATTGGACGTATATTTTCTAGAGAGGAGGTTAGTTCTGTCAGTTAGAGCCCAGTGCTAATGAGAGCAGGGTCATGGGTTTGATTCCCGGGTGGGCTGCTTAGTTTTGCTCCAGTCTGTGCCCACAGCCTGCACTCCTAATCCCAGCCAGCTGTCATGCAAATATGTGTCCTGGGTCACTGAGGGCATCCAGCAAATGGGAGGCAAACTCATCTCTGCACTTGGAAACGCAGCTTATAGTGGAAATAATACTGGATTTAGGGTTAGAAGACTTGTATTCAAGTTCTAGCTCAGTCACTCATCGGATGTGTAAGCACTTGCAATCACTTTACTTTGTCAAGCATTGATTTCCTTATCTGTCTGTAAAAATGGAACACAAATACTTGTTCTAGGTACCTCAATGGGCTGTTGTGAGGATAAAATAGGATAATATACGCTAGTCTTTTTAGCTCAAAAGCACTATATATAAATATATATATATATATATATATATATATATATATATAATGTTTCCATTATTTGTATTATCATCTGCACATAAGAAGCCTTGATTGGGATTAGAATGCATGATCTAATAGCTAAGGTACTGTGATTTAAATATGCTACTAAAATCCAGTGAACATGATTAATGTTTTAACATGTTTTGTCTCAGTAGGATAATTAAGTTCAAGAGCAATGGGAAAGTTCATATGCCCCTATGAGGAAATAATTTACCCAACATCTGTCTCTCAGCTCCTACCTTATGGCTACCTAAAGGTATAACTTCTTCCAAGTTATTCCCAAATTTAGGTTCACCCAATGCTAGAAGCCACCCTATGATATCTAAATTAGGCCTCCTTCCTGTGGTCTTGCAGTTCAAATTCAACACCAAAAAGAATAATGTCATATTTTTAAGGTGTATGATGGAGAATTTGGTGCCATTGGTATTTGGCCACTAAAATAGGTCTCATGAATATGTTTTCCAATAAATTTAGTAATGATATTACAAGGGGACTAGTGACTGGACAAGGACTAAGGATTACAGAGAAACATCAAGATAGATCGGCTTGGATTTGAAGTAATACCCTTTATTTCAGCCCTAATTATCATATCACTGAAGGAACTGCCCATTACAAAAAGAAACAGTGGAAATAACATTATCAATGAGATTTTTAAACTCAGGACTTCTCCTGAACTATTGAAAAGACCCTGGGAGAGCCCAGTCTGTAGGCTGTACCATTGATGGTAGACTGCCTGACTATGTCATTGATGACATCAGTGGTGGTTCTATGGAAGAGGTAGCCAATAGCATCAAGAAGAGATTATTGTAATAAATTATAATTTGTTGAAAAGAAAACAGCAAATAAAAAAATAAATGAATTTGTAAAAATCTTGGTTCTGTTGATAAGAGCTAAACCCTAATTGAATTCTGGTTATGGAAAAGTACTAGGGTATGGACCTAAACCTAAGATAATAAACTCAATATCATATTATTAGGAATTAGCTAAATTAATTACAATGTTCTGAGCTAGACCTAAAGATACAACCTTTTTTTAAAAAATTACATGTATGTTGTTGTTACTCAGTTGTGTCTGACTTTTGTGACCCCATTTGGGATTTTCTTGACAAAGATAGTGGAGTATTTTGCCATTTCCTTCTGCAGCCCATTTTACAGATGAAGAAACCAAGGCAAACAGGGTTAAGAAGTTTGCCGAGGGTCACACAGCTACTAAGCATCTGAGTCTAAATTTGAACTCAGGTCTTCCTGAGTCCAGGTCAGCTGCACTATCCACAGCACCACCTACCTTCCTTTACTTAAATGTAGGTCCTTTTAATGGTCTTTTTTCAATGATTTCTATTGGTACCATAGCTCTTATAAACTAGAGTATGGGAGTAAAAAATCTGATAGGTTAAAAAGAGCATGAAAGGTTTCACATATGACTCCAGTAATGGAATGAATGATTATTGTACAAGAATACATCCAAATAATTTCAGAAAGCTTCATCACCAGATTTCTGACCATCAGGTAGTGACATTTTTAGATATAACAGTTCATGAGTTTATTTAACAAGGCAATTTGATTTGTATTAGTGAGACCACATATATGGATGAAATGATGAAGCTATAACAGATTTCCTTTTCTCTTAAGACTTTTTGTAAGACAAGAATCCTCTGTGAAAGTCTTTTGCAGAAATGACATCTTCATAGCAATATTATTGATTTGGGGTATAGAAAATTAATGAGGGGCAGCTAGGTGGCACAGTGGATAGAGCACTGGCCCTGGAGTCAGGAGGACCTGAGTTCAAATCTGACCTCAGATACTTAACACTTACTAACTGTGTGACCCTGGGCAAGTTACTTAACCTGCATTGCCCTGCCTGCCCCCCCCCCCACCAAAAAAAAGAAAATTAATGACTTGAACATAGTCATTTGTATTTAAGTTGTGCTCTAATTATATATCCTTTTGAAATATAGCAATTTAGAATATTAAGGTATTTTTGCTCCCTTCTCATATTCTCAATAATGATGCCATTATATATCACATTAGTATATTTTAAAAGGATACACAATTCGACCACAACTTAAAGAAATTAAATCAACTCTATTAAATTTATTACCTTTATCACTGATCTTCAACCACTATCAGTCATTGTTGAATAAAACCTGTTAGTATGCCAAACAGTTCAACATATCCCAATTCTGAATCTGCTGTCTAGCTTTGCTTTGTCTCAGAGGCACCTTGTAGGAGGCACTTCTCTACAGAGAGAATTTTCCCCAAATTGCCATTTCAAGTTCTCAGCCTATGCCTTTCAAATTGTTCCAATAAAAAGAAATTTAAATGAAAACTTATTTGCTTTTCCACCCGTGATTCAGAGAAAGAATCGACTAGTATTTATTTTGTATCTACACATATTTTCCCCCAATTTCTTTTTATTACACTACTATTCTCTTAGCTAGCCAGGCTTAAAACCTTAGAGTCATCTTTGACTTCCCTCCCTCCCTTAGTCCTCACATTCAATCAACTTGAAGTCCTGTTGATTCTTTCTTTGCAAAATCACTTAATCCATTCCCTCCTATCTGCTTCCACTGCCACCACCCTAGTTCAGGTTCTCATTACCTCTCCCCTGAACTATTGTCAAGCCCTCTAACTGTTTTGTTGTTGTTGTTGTTGTTGTTGTTGTTGTTGTTGTTTTTGTTTTTTTTCTAGTGAGGCAATTGGGGTTAAGTGATTTGCCCAGGGTCACACAGCTAGGACCCATTAAGTGTCTGAGGCTGGATTTGAACTCAGCTACTCCTGACTCCAGGGCCGGTGGTCTATCCACTCCGCCACCTAGCTGCCCCTAACTGTTTTGTCCTATTTCTTATCTTTCCTTTCTTTAATCTGTGTTTCAAACACTTCCTGAAATAATTTCCCAGGGGTGGCTATCTCACTTCATTGCTCACAAACCTCCTGGGTTTTCACATTGCCTTCAGAAGAAAAATACAAACTCCTTCCTGTGGCAGTTTAGGCCCTCTCCTACCAAGCTCCAATTTACTGTTCCCAACATTATCTCATAGTACTCAACTTTATGTAGTCTATGCTCCAGCCAAACGTGCCATTCCCGATTCTTTTTCATCCTTTGTCAACCCCATGCTTTTGCTCACACTATGGTCTACATTGATCTCCTCAATATCGTTGCTGTTGAAATCTTTTCCATCCTTCAAATTCTGGATTCTGTATTGCCTTCTTTAGGATGCCTCCTTTGAATCTTTCAGTTATATGTGGTCTTTAATTTCTCAAATCTATCTGAACTTCCCTAAGCACTTATCTATGGGAAGCTAGGTGGCACAGTGGGTAGAGAACCACGCCTGATTAAGGAAGATTCATCTCCCAGAATTCAAATCTGGCCTCAGACACTTACTAGCTGTCTGACCATGGACAAGTCACTTAACCCTATTGGCCTCAGTTTCCTTATATGTAAAATGAACTGGAGAAGGAAATGGCAAACTATTCCAGTATCTTTGTCAAGAAAACCTCCAAGGAGGTCACAAAGAGTTTGACCACAACTGAAACAACTAAACAACAACAAACAAGAAGCACTTGTCTAATCCTTAAGATGTTAACTACCTAACAGCTATAAGCTTCCAGAGAAAACCTTGTCTTATTTGGAGACATCTTCGTTTTGCTTTCTAAATCAGTTCTTATTATATGAGGGTCATGGGGTCTACTGGGAATAAAAGAGGTCATGCAAGTCTGATTGGTTTCCTAACTCTGATGTCACGAGCAAGGAGATACTAGGGAGTATCAGGGGATGATCCCCTGATGTCATTCTCAGAACATGGAAGTTTCTAGCATGAAAAGAAGATTTCAGGAAAAAAAGGAGATGGTGATAGGCAGGAGGCATGTCTATAGTAGAGGCATGTCATGAGAAAGGCTAAAAACAAAAATTCAAAGAATTATTAGATTTCCACAGCTCTTAATCTTAATAGCTGTTGATTGGTTTATTGATTGATGTGAGTTGGTGGTTGTCTGTATATAGATCTTGTAAGCAAATACATCTCCATTGAGACATGCAAGTGGCTCATGGGGTACATTTCTTTGGATTGTTTACAATCTTACAAATGGCCTGGCTGTTCCCATTAAAATTTCACAGGAAAATAGTTTTATCTATTTGGATTAGATGTATTTCTCTTCTATACATTTCTTTCCCCTTATATCCAAGGATTGCTTGTTCCATTACATTCTTTTTTCCTTGGCTGTTTTCCTTAGGTATTCTCAGAGATGGCACCACCCATTAACAGAGTATCTGATTTATATTTAACTCACAACTGTTTATACAACCTCAGTTTCAGTTTGGCCATATGGAAGAAGGTGTTCATTCGAATGTCTGCCTATATCCGGAAAATAGATTGTTATATGATACTCCAAAATAAATTATACAAATGCTAGGAAATGCCAGTTTCCTCTTTTGAGCAGGCTCATCAAAGGTTGGGTGACTTTTAGCATTTCAAGTTCCATTTTTCTTCCCCCCAAGGTATGAATATAAGCAATATAATTGTTATAGCATATCTGCAAAGTATATATTCTTGCTGATACTATAGCACCTTAAAGATTGCTACATTCTTTATCAACATTGTTTCATTTGATCTTTATCTTAACAATTTTAGGTAACTATAAAGAGTGTTCTGGGCTGAGCCTGATTCTGGCTAGTCCCCTGTTAGTTGAGGTTCAATGTTAGAATGAAATAAAAAACTTGTAGGTCATTCAAGTAAGCAGAAATAGTTGATTCTGAACATGGATATGCATTGAAGACTCTAAGAATCGATAAAATTGAGCCACATTCCCTAGCATGACTAGATGACCATAACAGCTCCTTCCCATTCTCAAATTCTTTGATTCTATACAAATATCTGCTGTTCTTCCTTCTAGACAGTAGCACTGGGTGGCAGCAGCTTTGGGGAGGCAGAGGTCACAGAAGATGTTCTGGAGAGTATCATTCTTAGGCACCAGCAGAGGTAGTATCTCTCCACTTTGATAATAAACAGCATGATTAGGAAAGAAACATTATGAACACATGATGTTGACTGGCTGTGTGGCCTGGGGCAAGTGACTACTTCTCTGGGCCTCAATTTCCACTGGCTGGAAAATGGGCCCCAATGTAAGATCCTTAATGAAACTATAGGAATAATAATCAAAGAATCTTGTAAAAGTCACTTGTGGCATACTATATATATAATATTATATATATATATATATATATATATATATTCCTTTTTAAATATAAGGAAACTTCCAAACAAGTATTCTCCTAAAGAGCTTTCATACATGTATTTATGTGGATATACACATAGACTTGTACAATAGTATGTTGGTAAATGCTTAATAACTGGCTCATGAGGGGGGAAATGCATATATCACACACTTTTAGTTTAATCTTCATTATCAGGATTTTCTCCATAATTTTCATTCATTTATATATGTATATATCAGCCATACACATATGCATATGTAAATATTTATACATTAACACATCTCTGTCTCTGTCTGTCTCTTTGTCTCTGTCTCTCTGTCTCTCTGTCTCTGTCTCTGTCTGTCTCTCTCTGTCTGTCTCTCTGTCTCTGTCTCTCTCTCTCCCCGAGTCCTTCTATCATTGCTTATTTTAATGACTGATCTTGATTACCTGAAAGATGCAGTATCCTGTGGTAGAATTGGCACCAAACTGGAAGCCAAAGACTGAGGTCTCTTCTGGAAGAGAGAAGTCACTTAACTTCTTTCTCTTTTTTCTTCTCACTTTTTATGAATGAGAATGTTTAATAAGTCATAGTGGACAGAAAGCTGGAACTTGAATGAAGAAGACCTGAGTTCAAATTTGAACTATGTGACCCTTGGTAAGTTACTTAACCTCTATCTGCTTCAGTTTCCTGAACTGTAACATGGGGGCAATAATAGCACTTGGCTTCTAGATAAATAGGAGTTTATCTACAAAAAACATTAATTACAGACTCAGAATATGTCAGCTTGCTTGATTGTTTAAGCCAAATTCAGCAGTAAATGCCTCTTCTCAATAGGCCCTTAACTAGGACTCCCGATACCTGAGGCAAACACAGGGAATGGGATTGGGGTGGTGGGGTTGGAGAAAAGATGGAGCAGAGTATATTCTACTCCATTGGCTTTCAGTTACTGGCTATAGAAGGGCATAGTCTAACCCTTAGATTTTAGGGACTCTAGAGGACTGGCAAATTATAGTCACAAGACCAAATGTAGCTGTTGCCCCCTGTTATTATATAGCACATGAGCTAAGAGTAGCTTTTACCTGGCCTTGAGTTAGCTGAACCTTGCTCTAAGAATTACAGCTCCAGTCCTCTTGGCACATGCACTGATCCTCAACCCTACAACTCTTGATAAGAGGCCAGGACTAGTGGAGGTTGTATGCAGCTATGGGATAAAGGAAAGTGGTGAGACCTTTGGGCATGATGCTTCAATTCAGGGCCAGCTCTGGGGAGAAAACATGTCCTCTGAAAATTGAAACTCTGGGGACAAAAACTTAATCATCCCCCCCATCCCAATTATGGATCTGGTTCTCATTAACAACTGACTGAGTGCTTATGCATGCACCCACAGTCATAGAGCTCAGAAAAACAACACAGGGCATGGCAGGAGAAAGTAAAGGCCAAGAATCTTCTGCTTCTCATTAAGTCCATGTGCAACATATTCATTAGCCTGCATACTGTACTGGTTTGCATCCTGTGCTCTTGTGTCATTACTTATTTTTAATGATTGAGCTTGATTACCTGAAGGAGACTGTGCTATGTGGTAGAATGAGCATGGCATCAGAGGTTGAGGGTAGAGTCTCTGTTCTTGGTTGGGAAAAGGCACTTAACTTTTCTGAGCCCTGGTCGCCTCATTTGTAAAATGAGGACTTTTATCAGATAGCCTCTAAAGTCCCTCTTAGCAATGAAAATCAAAATGGTAATCTATTTTTAACCTCCCTGCCATCTCCACACATGGCACCTCCATTATGCCCCAAATTCCAATTTCCCTCAGTCCTTCTTCTAGAACTGGAACAGTGGATCTTGTCCCTAGGATGCCCGGCCCTGATAGATAAGTTTGTGCCTTGTCATGCCTGGAACCTGGCCTCCACACGACTTTTCAGACATCCCTATGCCCTGAAACCTCTCCTTCTTTCCTATTTTTCTAGGTCCCTTTCTTTATAGTGTAGTCATCCTTTATAATATAAACTAATGGCAAGGATTGTCTTGTTTTTGTTTTTGTTTTTCATTTGTAACACTAGCACTTAGTGTAGTACCTCATTGGTAAAAACAATTTAATAAATCTTTTGTCTGTCAGTCTGTCTACCTGTCTGTCTGTCTGTCTGTCTATCTATCTATCTATCTATCTATCACCTAACTATCTATCTATCATCTATCACCTATCTATCTATCTATCTATCTATCTATCTATCTATCTATCTATCTATCTATCTATCTATCTATCTATCTATCTATCTATGTATCTGTCTGTCTGTCTGTCTGTCTATCATCTATCACCTATCATCTATCAATTTATCCATCATCTATCAATTATCTATCATCTATCACCTATCTATCTATCTATCTATCTATCTATCTATCTATCTATCTATCTATCTATCTATCTATCTATCTATCTATCTATCTATCTATCTGTCTATCTCAACCATCTATCTATAACAGTGAATAATTTCTAGGATTTAGCATCCAGAAAATCTGGATTTGTTTACTGACTCTAGCATTTCCTAGCTGTGTGACTATTGCAAATCATTTAGGGCACTTTCTTGGACTCTTTAAAAGGGGGAAAATAAAAGCTACAGTGCCTACTTCAATCTGAGAATTTATAGGTATTGGGATTTTAATTCAGGGTCATAAGCATTCTCCCTCTTAACCTTGTTTTTCACTATCTTTGACCCTGAAGGCAGACTTGAGTAACACCCAGGAGTACTTTTGGGGACACAGAGTTTACAAGAAACAGAGATGAAATCATGGAGTCTTCAAGAGCTGAGCCAAAATAGGGAGATATCATCCCCAATCCTACCAAGGATTTAAAGCTCATTAAATTGAAGAAACAGTAAACAATAATTATGAACAAGAAAAACAGGAAAAAAAAGAAGCCAAAGCATCTGAAAGGAGAACTAAGTTGTAGAAGAAAAGGCAGAGATAAAGGAAGAACACTGAATTCCTATCAGAATCTTGGAGATACATTTAGGCAGCACCTTCAGGTTTCATGCATCTTTTCAAAGACTGAGGGAAATTCCCCCCACCTGTCTGCTTTTTCCTCAACTTCCCCTCCTTGTGTCTTTCTAGTAACTGACAGGATGATAAACTTGACTTTCATTTTTTATCTAACCATCAGGAAATTAGGTCTTATCTAGAGATAAACATAAATTCAAATTAGGGAAGAAAAACAAATCTCTGCCTGAATGTTAGGAATTTTCCTAACTAGGGATTCCAAACAATTGAGATCATAATAACTTTTCTTCTGATATGGAAGGGACTACATGTACCTGAGATATTACATGTATCTCCCTAAGATGCTAAGAAGTGAGATAATAGAAGAAGGCATCCAATCCTACCTTCCACAAAGACACTTATATGCTCTGGTGTTACAACAAATGTAAGGTAGTTCCCAACCTTTATGTGAAATACTGCAATGTCACTTAATATTATTCCTTCCTCCATCTTTTCATTCAGCACATAGACTCATATTAACTTATTTTGAAATGCTTGAGTTCTAGTGGGTGGGGGTGGGAATGGAGGAGGAAGAGAAGTTGGAACACAAATTTTTAAAAAACTGATGTTAAAATTTGTTTTTACATATATTTTGGAAAATAAAATTCTATTCAATAATAATAAAAAGCAATTCAGTATAGTGGGAAGGATTTTAGACTTAGAATATAGAAAGACAGCACTGATTCTTAACTCTAACTCTTGCTACAGTGGTAAGGAAAGTAACTTCACCATTTCATCCCCTTTCCTCATCTCTAAAATGGGGATTATCTTGCTCACATTATTCCTGCTCCAAAGGATCACTACAAAGAAAGGGCTTTATGGACCTTAAAGTGTTTAAGAAAGGTTACTTATATTTAGAGCGTCTTAAATCACAGACTGAGGGCAGCTAGATGGCACAGTGGATGGAGCTCTTATGCTGGATTCAGGACCTGAGTTCAAATCTGGCCTAAGACACTTGACACTTACTAGCTGTGTGACCCTGGGCAAGTCACTTTACCCCAGTTACCTCACCCCCCCAAAAAAGAAAAAAACCCACAGTACTTTGTATTTTAAAAAGAAGGACCTATTTTAGTGCCTTACACAGAGGAGATAACCTCATTGTTGTTGGTATTCAGTCATTTCAGTTGTGCCCAACCCTTTGTGACCCCATTTGGGGTTTTCTTGGCAAAGTTAGTAGAATGGTTTGCCATTTCCTTCTCTAGCTCATTTTACATATGAAGAAATTGAGGCAAACAGGGTTAAGTGACTGCCTGGGGTCACAGAGCTGGTAAGTATCTGAGGCCAGATTTGAACTCAAGAAGATAAGTCTTCCTGACCCCAGTCCTGGCACACCATACACTGTGCCATTGAGCTGCCATTCATTAATGTTGGAATGAAATAAAATGCATGTACTTTTAATAACTAATGCATATACTTGATGAAAAGTTGGGTTCTGCTTGAAGAAAACTTGCAATTATGCTCTACCTCTGCCACATATTGACTATGTGACCTTAGGCAAGTCATTTAACTCCTCAATTCTGAGATTATAAATTGCAGAAAAGTTGCCTGTCTGCATTATTTGAAGACTTTCTTCACTGGGAACTCCCGACAGAGATTAAATCACAGGCCTGTTTATTTTTTTAATTTTAATTTTATTTTTTAACATCGTAGTAATGATGATTTTGACAGAATATCGCAGCTTAGAGCTCAAGGAAAATAACTCATCCAAGGTTTTGCCATCAGCTTCTGTGCATTTTGGACAACAAATTCACTGCAGATGGACCTGTAGGCACAGATGCTTCACACCTCCTGTTCATTCTACCCAGCTTCCAGGTACTGAGGCCCTCCATGACCTCTCCCTGCCACTTTTCTAAGAGGCAGCTGTGACATAATTGAAAGAACACTGGCTTTAGGAGTTACCTGGGTCTGAGTTCCAGCTCTATCAACTATTAGCTCTGTGACCTTAAGAAAGACCTCAGGTTATATTTAAGGTCCCCTCTACCTCCAAATCTTATAAAATTTAATTATAGTTTTTAAGCAGTTCATTTTCTTAAACGTAGAATGAATGGAATATATACTCTCAATGACATAAATTACCTTTTGTCTTTGTATCCCCATGGCCAAACACCATGCTAAGGATATTTTTTGTTGTTGTTTAGTCATTTTCCCATCATGTCAGATACTTTGTGACCCCATTTGGAGTTTTCCTGGCAAAGATACTGGAGTGGTTTGGCATTTTCTTCTACAACTCCTTTTAGAGATAAGGAAACTGAGGCAAGAAGGATTAAATGACTTGCCTGGGGTCACATAGCTAGTAAGTGTCTGAGAACAGATTTGAAAATCAGAAAGAGAAATTTTCCTGACTTCAGACCCACAACTCTAACTATTGCACCAACCAGCTACCCATGCTTAGGATACAGTAGGTGCTTAAATGCTTGTTGATTGGTTGGCTAGTTTTTCATTATTAGCTTCAATCAATGGAGATGAGTTCCTCATCTATATCTCTAATCTAGACTTCTCTCTTGAGCTCTAGACCAGGATCTCCATCTGTCTACTAGATATTGCCATTGATATCTGCCATAGCTATTATTGCATTTAGCATGTCCAAAGCATCCTTATTATTATATTATTATACCCTAAACCTATTATTCCTCTGGATCCTTTCCCATGTTCCCCCTGCTCCGGCTTTTCCTTTACCTTTATGAAATGTATCATATCCAATCAATCTAATCACCAGGTCCTCTGCATTCTATAGGGTGGGCCAAAAGTCACAAAGCAATTTTAATATTTAATAAGTCCTTTATTTTTTGTTTTTAATTTACAATACCACAGTATCATATAAAGTATATATAGAAATTAAATTTATATTACATGTGAAAAATAAAATCTTGTAACTGGTGAAAAATAAGGAAAAAATAATTGAAAAAAGTTATTAAAGCAACATGACTTTCAGCCCACACTGTATTTCTCCAATATCTCAAGAGATTATCACATTTTCTTTACTCCTACAACCTCTCACTGCCATCTTCTCAGACTATTGAAATAGTATTCTTGCAGATCTTTTAAAAAATATATTTTCCACTTTATCCTCACCCTCTCACAAAGCTATCCCATATAAGGAAGAAGAAAAAAAGAACTAAAAAAAAGGGAAAACTAACCAACACATCAGGGCAGATGGTGCAGTTAGGTAGTACAGTCCATAGACCCTGGTGTTGGGAAAGATTGAAGGCAAAAGGAGAAGGGGAGAGCTGGTGATGAGATGGATAGAGAGTATCATGGAATCCATGAACATAAGTTTGGACAGCGAAGGGTAGATAGGTCTGACATGCTATGGTCCAAGGGGTCACAAAGAGTCAAACATGACTGAAAAACTGAATAACAATACCAAAACATCAAGAAAAGTCTGATCTTATCTGTAAGGGTCTATATCCTGACTCCCCTACCTCTCTTGCAGATATTCTAACCTCTAATTCATATCCTTCAAATCTGCCTTTTACTAAATTGCTCTCTCTCTCTCTCTCCATACACACACACACACACACACACACACACACACACACACACACACATATAGCAAGTTAGTTGCAATTATTGTTGCAAATATATGTATATACATACATATATACAAACATATATACACATATAAATATATACATGCACATATATGTGTATATATGTGTGTATATATACATACATATACATGTGTATATATGTATATATACATACATACACACACACACATATATATTCTTTAGCATTGATCTGGTCATACCACTCCTTTGCTAAAAACAAAACAAAAACGAAGTTTCAGTAACTCTCTTGCCTATGAGAAATACAAATAAAACAAAGCAATCAAGGCCCTTCACAATTTGGCACACCTCTACCTTTCCAGATTTAGCTCATATTACTCCTTTCTACATTCTCGACATTCCAGTGAAAGGGAACAATTCTTTGTCCTCAAAACATGTACTGTGTTGTTCTACATTAGTACATTTTCCCAGGCTACACTTATGTATAGAATGTCTTTAGTCCTCCTCAACTTCTTCATCTTTAAAATTCAACTTCAACACCCCCTTCCTCAGGAATCCTTCCTTGATGCCCAAAATTAGTAAAACACTTTTACCTCTGTACTTCCACATAGCATTTGGTTTTGCACTTCTCTGATACACTTATTGTATAATATTGCTTATTATAGTTTGTGTTGTATCCCCCTACTGGATTATAATTTCCCTGAAGACTGTGTCTTCTCGAATGTGTCTTCCTTGGCATTGAACACATTGCTTAGCACACAGTAGGACTCTACCAAATGTTTGTTGTATGTATCTGTACTGAATAGTTAGATTTCACATTTGTATGTTGAATGTCTTTGCACCTCAATAACACTTTTCCCATTTTCAAAAAAAAACACTTCAAAATCTAATTATGTCTCTCAAAAGTCAGATGTAATTTAACCACTCTATTTCTACTTTTCTTCCCATATTTCAATTAGTGCAATCATATATGACACATCACTAATGCCAACTCATGGCATTATCACACAATTATATAAATAAGCACATTTCCATCTACATTTGTAAATGTCTTATCAACACTCAAACTGTGTATACATTTGACTGAAACATTCTCTATTTATGGAATAAACAAAAAAAAGATGAATGAATGTGAAATTCAGAAACACACTAACTATGCTTCAGGACTCTGGACTATACAATAAGTTACATTTGCCTGGGAGTCAGAAGACCTGAGTTCCAGAAAAATTTGTTTCAATTCAGCAAGATTTTATTAAGCACAATGATGTGCCAGACATTGTGCTTGGTCCTGAAAACTTGAAACAACAATATAACTGTCCCTGTCCTCAAAGAACTCATTTTCCACTGGAATCGCTTTAGATACTTTTACACTATTGGTTTTCAGGTGTATAAAGTAAATCTTCCACAAAAGCCCTGAAAGGTAGCTAATACAAGGGTTTTATTTATATTTCATAAAGGATTCTGGGTCTAACAGAGGTTATATGAATTATCCAGGATCACATAGCTACCAAGTGTCAGAAGTGGGGCACAAATCTTTATTTCTTGATTCTAACTCTAGCTCTTTCCAGAAAACCATTATGCTTTACAACATTTCATTCCTTTGAGCCTTGGTGTGAGACTTTGTAAAGTTAGGGGATAGGGGAGCAGCTAGGTGGCACAGTGGATAGAGCACCGGCCCTGGAGTCAGGAAGACCTGAGTTCAAATCTGGCCTCGGACACTTGACACGTACCAGCTGTGTGACCCTGGGCAAGTCGCTTAACCCCAATTGCCTCACCCCCCCAAAAAACAAAACAAAAAAAAGTTAGGGGGTAGGATTTGGTGACCACTAAGATCTTTCTAGGTCTAAACAGCATGGTAGAATAGAGTAATAGAATTAGGAACCAAGGGATCTTTGTTTGAATATGGACATATGGCTTTGAGCAAATCACTTAACCTCTGTGGGTTTCAGTTTTTTCATGTTTAAAATGAGGGAGTTGGACAGAAGATCTCCAAGTTTCCTTCATGCTCCAACCAGCAATCTATTCTCTCTCTCTCTCTCTCTCTCTCTCTCTCTCTCTCTCTCTCTCTCTCTCTCTCTCTCTCTCTCTCTCTCTTTCTCTCTCTCTCTATCTATCTATCTCTCACCTGTCCTGTCATGTTATTGTTCTGTTGTTCTGTAATGGTTAATGGGAGCTATAGCCTGATAGAAAAGGATGGTCATCTAAGGTCCTTTTCAGTCAGTTCTAAATCCTATGAGGCTATGATCAGGAAACTTTTACTGTTGATTAGTGTGGTGAGCTATGGATCCCTTTGAGTGATAGAGAATGTTTTAAGAAGTCATTACATCAGAGTAGTAAGGCTTGTAGGATTTAGAACTGTTTCAAACCTTTTGTTTTTGGGAAGCGAGTTGGTGTAGTGGATAGAGTGCCAGGCCTGAAGTCAGGAAGATTCATCTTTGTGAGTTCAAATCTGGTCTCAGACATTTACTAGCTATGCGACCCTCGGCAAATCACTTAACCTGGTTTGCCTCAGTTTCCTCATCTGTAAAATGAGCTGGAGAAAGAAATAGTAAACCACTTGAGTCTTTACCAATAAAACCCCAAATAAGGTCATGAAGAGTTGGACAGGACTGAAATGACAGAACAACAACAATTTAAGATACAGAGTGCCTACAAGAACTCATTACTTCAGAGTATTGAGCATCATAGGATTTAGAACTGTGTTAAACCCCTCCATTTTACAGCTGAAGAAACTAAGGCCTAAAGATAGCAATATCTTAGTGGTCACCATATCTAAACACCTACCTTGCTAACATTCAGGGAAAGAAACATAGTTGGCAAATAGTAGAGTGATAATCTAAAAAAGAAATCCTCTGATTCCGAATTAAGCAATCTTTCTCTTTTCAACCCAGAGACGACATCCCCGCCCCCCCCCCTGCCTTTATAGACACACACGCACACACTTTTATTAAATCTTAAGAAAAAGAAGGGGACAGAAAAAAGGACTCAATTTGGAGGGAGATCTTTTAAAAGTAAGAGTTAAAAAAATAAAAATTCAATTAACCAAGCCAGAAAACCCCCACCCCCCAACCACAACAAAATCAGGCAGCCAAAAGCCTGCCACCCCCACCCCTCTCTCCCTAGCCTGCAGAATGGCAAAAAAAAAAAGCTGTTAAAATACTCGTTAAGAACTGAAAGCCATCTGCTTGAACCTGCTCTCTCTGGTTACAAATGGTTGTAGATAAAGCAAAATACTGTTCCTACCCAGATCACTGGGCTGATGCTTAAATAAAATCTGAGAAATCAGTGGTTAAAGTGTGGTGAGCTTTGGATAGGAAATGAAAGTTAACCCCTCCCAACATGAGTTGATAATCATGGATATCACTTGTTTCTTAGACTATACTTGCTTTGGCATCCAACCTTCCCAGATGTCCCAAGCCTAGAGCTTTCCACTTCTCTCCTGCCCAACCCCCAACCCAGTGGGTGAGTCTTCCTTTGGCTTTGAGGAAAAAAACCCAACAAAATCCAAGAAATGAATGTCAAAGTTACAACCTTTATTCCCCTCCAAGGAAGGAAAAGAGATGGGAATACCTGACCTGGGCAGCCTTCCCTTTGGAAGCCTTGTTGAGCTGGGAAGTGAATGCTGGAATGTTTCAACTTTCAGGGCTAGCAGGATTCAGATTTATAGTCAGTCTGTTTATACTATATCATGTGTGGTAGCATAGGATATCAAAGAAAGGGGTTCTACAGGGCTACCACCAGTTTCCATGAAAAATGGCTCTTCTTCTCATGCATGGCATTCTAATGCAGCACAGATGGAAACTGGGGCTTTTCAGTTTTACTATTTCTGTACATCACACAGGCCATAAATACTCCCGAAATCAGCCATGATTTCTAAGGTTCCATATAACCGACTTTACCAGGATCAGCTGCTGCAGTTTATGTGTTCCCCCCAGAGAAAAGCTGCCCAGGCTCCCAGATTTTATAGGCCATTTCAGGGAGACCTCACAAATAAAAATGGATGGAAAGTATGGCCCATATTTTTAATATCCACACAGTTAATACCACATTTGCTTGTCCCAGTTTACATTCATCAGTTGTGTGTTGTACTGACTCCTTTCTTGTCAAAGTACATGTTTAGCCATAGTGACCTAGATTAGTGCAGTTGGAAAACACCTTAGAGATAATCTAGCCCTATCTCATTTTACAAATGAGGAAACTGAGGCCCAGTAGAGGGAAGTGACATATTCAAGGTCATAGAGCCGACTTTGTTAGTGTCAGAGCTAGAATCTGAGCCAAGCAGTTCTGACACAACTAGACTAGTGTTATTTTGTATTATGTTGTTGTTCAGTTATTTATTTATGTCCAACTCTTCGTGATTCCATTTGGAGTTTTCTTGGCAAAGATGCTAGAGTGGTTTGACAATTCCTTTTCCAGTTCATTTTTTACAGATGAACAAACTGAGGCAAACATGGTTAAGTGACTTGCCCAGGCTCACAAAGCTAGTAATTATCTGAGGGAAGATTTGAACTCAGGAAGCTGAGTCTTCCTGACTCCAGACTTAGACATCTATCTACTGTGCCACCTAGCTGCCCACTTCCTAATACACCACACTTCAAACCTTTTGAAAACTTATATATAAGACTTTTAGAACATTAGTTATACATACAAACACACATGTATATATACCTACACATGTACATGTGTACATGTACATGTGCATGTACGTGTGTGTGTGCTCTGAGGGGTCCTTATCCCAATTCCTACTCTCACTGGCAAGTCACATCCAAAGAATGTGGTTACAATGTCCCTACAGTGTTCTTGGGGCTATTTTCCTAATACAGTAGCTCTTGAGTCCCCATTGGTCTGTTCCTTGTCATGATCGTCAGTTGATATCAATTAGATAGGCATAGGTAATTGGCTTATAGAAAAGGGTATTAGGATATTATTGTAAGCACAGTTTATTTTTCAAAATCCTCACAAAAATCTGTGGCACAATCTCCCAGGAATATGTATAGTTCAGGGTAAAATAGACTTACGTTAGAGCATATGTCCCAAAAAGAAATCCTTTTCCTGGAGTCCTCAAGATTTTCCCCTGAGTTATAACATAATTTTTCTGCGTATTCTTTGTACAGCCTTGAATATTTCCAGGAAGCTTCTGTATCCTGATGGAGTTACTCTTTTTAGGTGTTCCTGAGATACTATTAGGATAGGACACTGATGGTAAATCGGAAGACCATAATCTTCCAGAGCCTTCAAAGCTTGGAAAGTTTCCCTTTGACTAAAGTGGGGAAGAGGAGAACAAGATGGAAACCTCATCTCAAGGCACAGATCTTTTCTCACAAATGATGGTTTCCCAGGGGTTTCAATGAAACACCTTCTCTTCTCCATTTGCTGGAATATTTTGGGTTGTAAACCATCTTTTTGGTTTTATATAGGCCTCAGAATTTTACCAAGTTGCTCAACCTATCTTAACAGACTTCTTGTTAAAAGAAGTTGAAATATCTTTGATTGATTCAAGAAGGTTTCTAGGCCTTGTCCAAACCTAGTGAAAACTTGAGGTTTCTTCTCACTTGATTATGGTGTAGCATGTTATCACTTTACGTGGGGTGGAAGGATTAAAAAAAATTTTAACTGTTTCTCTTAGGGTTCTAGAGGTAACCCTGAGTTTCCACTACTGTTGTAAGGCCACATCCAGTGTTCTACCCCCAAATATGAATCAACTGACATGAATTAATGTGTGTGTGTGTGAGTTTTGTGTTTTGTTTTGTTTTTTTACTAAAGGGCTATGAAAAAAATTATAGACATACTCCCAACCAGGAATACAGGCACGTTCTTCCCTTGCATAAATAAAGGCCTTGGGAATAATGGGTTCATATTTAAAGGACAATTGTATTGAGGAATATGTATAGAGAACAAGATTCCTCTGGACTTCTCACCCCACAAGTCCCTTCATACATTTATAAAGTCATTAAAAGGATCTCCTTTAGGTGAAGGTTTTTGTTGAGCTCCAAGTATTAGTACTTTTCTGGAATCAATAGCTGGTTCCTCTCTCTGTTAAGCAGAACCACAGTATCTGAAGTTGCACTTCCTAACATAATTTAGGATTAATTACATATAACATATATATATATATATATGTGTGTGTGTGTGTGTATACACACAATTATACCTATATATGCATATACATATATATGTATATATGTGTTTGTTTTAGAAATGTCATTTTTTTATTTAAGAAAAAATGAGTTAATAATTTTACCCCTTTTTAGAACCTAAACGTCAGTTGACCATGGAATTCTTTCTCATCTATAACTATCCCTGTATGAACTGTTTACCAGGCTAATTCATTAGAGGAAACTTTTTGATGATGAACAAGATTTTGTTTGCATGAATTCATGCTTAGAAATTCCTAAGGCTATGTCTTCACTGGACTTTCTCACTATCCCAGTGTATATGATCTCCTTAAAACGGCTTATTAACTTTGCATTTTTGCCAAGTTTTGTTGTCATTTGTTGGCTTATTTAAAAATAAATCTTCTTGTGAATAAAAATCATACACTACTGACAATATTGGTTCAATTCAGGATTTCAGGTACTTAGTAAGTCACGATTTAATATTCCTCTTTGATTACACACTGATATAGGTTTGGAAAAGAATAAAATTATTTCCCAATTGGTGATTTAAAAAAAAAAAGTTTAATCTAGTGGAAAGTTCTATTATAAACAAATCCTTTATTCAGTTTGGGGTTGAAAAAATGAATATGATCCATTCCTGTTTGGGGGGGGGCTATGGATGAATTTTATTTATGAGAAATAGAGCTGGAAGATACTTAGAGGTCATCTAATCCATCACCCTCCATTTTATCAATGAGAGAACTAAGATACTAAGAGGTAAAGTGACTTAGACAAGGTGATATTGGCAGTAAGTGGCAGAGCCAATATCTTTTGACATTAAATATAATGGTCTTTCAATTACATCATGTTAATGATGTTCTGAATAGACAACTATCAGGGTAGGGGGTCTTCTACACATGAAGGTCATCTAACAAAGGCAGCTTGGTTGTGTAATGGGGTAAGAGTCAAAGGCTTGGGTTCATTATCTTGGAAAGTGACATCTCTTTGTTCATCTTTTCTAATCTGCCAAACAGGGATAATACCTATCCTAGGGTTATTCTGAGGATCAAATGAAATATATCATGAATGTGAAAGCACTGTAAAAAATATAAACATACAAGCTTAAGACTTTATGATTAATGGTTTAGGATGGTCCATTTAACTAAAGCATAGAGTGGGATGGTAAAGTTAATGGGGCACTGTGAAATAATAGTATGGGTGCTCCAGTAATTCTAGTTTTCATAGAACAACAGAGTTGGAGGGGATTTCAAGGGCCATGTAGTCCAGTCCCCTCATTATTCAAAAGACAAAAAACCAAGAACCAGACATTAGAAATGTCAAAAACCTGGAAGAGGCAATGGTGCAATATGGAAGCTGGGCTTGGAACCTATCTCAGATTATTTTTTGACCCCTATGATCTTGAGCAAGTCATTTTAACTTTCTTCTTCCTTGATTTCCTTATCTGTATAATGTAGGCAATTGGATTAGAAAAATCTCTATGGTCCCTTCCAGATCTAAATCTGCAACAGATTCACAGAGCCAGAATTTGAAACCTGCTGCACTGACTCCATAGCCAGGCCTTTTCCCACTTCTCCATGCTGTAATAGCTTTAAAGAGCATCACTTTGTCGGTTTTGTTCAACATAGTCACAAACTCACATTGTAAAATTTGTCTTTTTTGCTCTCTAGTAAATGAGCATTTTATTCAGGAAAGCTGGCCTAAGTTTATTTTTTATTCACAGTTTTGGCCACTTAAAACATATAAACCCCACCCCTTCCCTGAACTCTCTCATTCAGTGTTCAGATGGGCATACGACGTATCTCCCTGCCTTATGCCTTTGGTGGGTACCAGAGTATATGGAGCTCTGGAGTCTAACAGGATGTCCATTCTAAATGGTCTTTGAATGTGATTTAGGACCTGCACCGCATAAGTATGCCATCATGGGAGATTTTCAGATGCCAAATAAATTCCTTATAGGCTCATAGACTAATAGGATATTTTATGATTTAGGTATAGTTGCCTCTATGAAAAGGAGCTCTATATAACTCCCTTATGGATTTATCAAGGAACTATACTCTCAAGGATTGTCTTTCCCTCACTGGCCGGATAATGATTTCAGCAGAAAAACAAAGTTAAAAGCCATTTGTAGGAGAGAGATAGATGGGTAGACAACTAGACAGACAGATCAATCAAGTGATGCAAACTACATACATTTAATCAGCGGAAATATACCAATGTACTTTTAATAGAGGAATGAAATGCAATATCATGGAAATGACACTAACTTTAGAGTCAAAGGGCCAGTGTTCAAATCCCAACTCTTCCATGTGTTACTTCTTTGATCTAGTCCTTGATTTCCCAATCTATAAAATGGACTAGATTATCTCTGTTTTCTCTTCCAGCTTAAAATGGATAGTTCTCTGATATCTCAGGGCCTCATTCTCCTAAGTTTGTAAAATGAGGCAGTTTGATTTAATAATCTATAAGGTCCCTCTGAACCCTAAATCCAAGAATTCTAGGAGATCTCTAAATACACCTTTGTAAGAAAGAATAAAATAAAGTATATCAAGCAACCTCAAGTTGAATTCTAAAGGTTTGGTACTGTAATGTTTGTCTTTTTCTTTTCTTTTAATTTTCCTTTTAAAAATGCCACAATGGCTTTTCCAAATCCTAGATCACCCACAAGATGCTCTGATGATATGCAAAACATACACCTATCATTCCCTTAAGGATTGAAAACATACTGCAAAATTCAAAATCTATTTTAGTGGCCTTTTTAGACTGCATTCAAACTGTTTGGTTTTTGCTTGTGGCCAAACAGGGCTTCCTGTTTCTAAGGAGAAAGGTTTAAACAAGGCTCATAAAAAGACTCAAAAGGCTTCTTGGATATCAAAGCATCTTTACAAAACATTATCTGATGAGTTAAGTGTACAGAAATAAGAAACACACGGCTTTAATTTCCTTTAAAATACACATCAGATTAGGAATTAAGGGGAAAGGGCTCCAGAAAGGGGCTGGGGTTCACCAAACTCAAAATACTGAAAATGTTGCTGAAAATTTTTGATACACTTGAATTTTTCTCACTGTTTCTGTATATCAACATGTGTCACCTCCTTGAAATGGCTTATTGGCTTGATATTTTTGCCAAGGTTTGTTAGCATTTGTTGGCTCACTTTTGAAAATCTTCCTTTGAATAAAAATCACATACTGCTGGTAATATTCCTTCAATTCAGGAATTTAGGTACTTCCTAAAACATGATTTCATATTCCTCTTTGATTATACCTTGATCTAAGCTTAGAAAAGAATAAAATAACTTCCCAATTAGTAATCTTTTAAAAAAAGTTTAATTTAATGGAAAGTTATATTATATACATATCCTTTATTCAAATTAACATGATCTGGGCAGCTAGGTGGGACAGTGGATAGAGCACTGGCCCTGGATTCAGGAGGACCTGAATTCAAATCCGGTCTCAGACGCTTTACACTTACTAGCTGTGTGACCCTGGGCAAGTCACTTAACCCCAATTGCCTTACACACACACACACACACACACACACACACACACACACACACACACACACACATTAACATGATCCATTTCTATTTGGGGGGTCAATTTTTTCTTTTTTAAATAATAATAATAAATATTTTAATTTAAAGTTTTGAGTTCCAAATTCTATCCTTCCTTTCTTAAGGTAGTAAGCAATCAGATATGGGTTCTACATGTGCGATTATGTAAAACATTACCATATTAGTCATTTTGTACAAGAAAATTTGAAGAAAAGAAAAAAAATGAAAGTGAAATGCTTCAGTCTATGTTCAATCAATATCCGTTCTTTCTCTGGAGGTAGATAGTATGCTTTATCGTTAGTTCTTTGGGATTGCTTTGGATCATTGTATTTATGAGGATAGTTAAGTCATTCACAGTTCTTCATCAAACAATATTGCTGTCACTATGCACAACTTTCTCCTGGCTTTGCTGACTTCACTTTACACCAGTGCATATAAGTCTTTCCAGGACTTTCTGAAATCATCCTGCTTGACGTTTCTTTTTTTTTTTCTTTTTGTGAAGCAATGGGGGTTAAGTGACTTGCCCAGGGTCACACACCTAGTAAGTGTCAAGTGTCTTAGGCCAGATTTGAACTCAGGTCCTCCTGAATCTAGGGCATGTGCTTTATCCATTGCACCACCTAGCTGCCCCCAACTGCTTGTCATTTCTTATGGCACAATATTATTCCATTACAATCATGTACCACAGCTTGTTTAGCCATTCTCCAATTAATGGGCATTCCTTTGATGTCCAATTCTTAGAGACTACAGAAAGAGCAAATAGGTCTGTTCCTCTAGTTTTGGGGATGTCTTTGAGATATAAACCTAGCAGTGGTTCAATTTAAAAAAAAAATATGTATCTAAGGGAGCAGCTAGGTAGTGCAGTAGATAAAGCACTGGCCCTGGATTTAGGAGGACCTGAGTTCAAATCCAACCTCAGACACTTGACACTTACTAGCTGTGTGATTCTGGGAAAGTCACTTAACCCTCATTACCCTGAAAAAAAAAGAAAGAAAGAAAGAGAGAGAGAGAAAAGAAAAAGAAAAGAGAAAAGAAAAAGAAAAAATATGTATTTAAGTATTTCATTGATTATAATATATATTTGTGTATACATAAAGTCACTCTATGCCAGGAAAAACAAAACAAAACAAAACACTGATTTTGAGCTTTCAAGCTTTGATTCTGATACATGCTCACCTTAACTAGGCAAATCACTTAACCTCAGAGTGCCTGCAGGAGTTCTCTGCTATGTTTGCCATATTTCCTCCAAACCTACTTCAGTTCACAGTTCTGAAGATTCTTTCTGGACTTCCTTCCCAGTAGACATCATCTCTCTGGAAACACCTTCATCTCCATAATGTCTGCTTCTGATTAATTATGTCATTCCTAAAACTCTGAAGAAGCACACATGTTTATTTCAAATGCTTCAGTCCATTACTCCATTTGAATCTTGTGCTCCAAAGATGCTCTCCACTCCCTTTTCAGCTCCATGCTATGTTACATTCTTATAAGGATGTAAGCACCTCGAGGGCAGGTACTGTGTTGCTTTTTGTTTGTATTTGTTTTCATAGTTCTTAGCACAATACTTGGCAGGGGGGCCTGATAAATTCCTTATCTATCTCTAAGATTTCAACTCAAAAACCAGCTGGCAATCTGCATTGGTAGACAGTTTCTTCATGGGTAGTTCCCTACATCAATGAAACTACAGATGTAGTCCATCAAATGAATACAACAATTCATATTTCCAAAACTCTAAGATTTGCAACTCAGCAAGTTACAAAATTAGTACTGACCCATTTTATAAGTGAGGGAATGGAGGCTGGTAGATATGTGGCATGTAAGGTTCTGGAGGACAGAGACTGTTGTATTTTTGACTTTGTCATCGCAATACCTATCATAGTTCCTGGAACCTAGCACCCTTTTTCTTCATCACTGTATTTGAATCTTCAACACTAAGAACTTCTTCAATAGTAAGTTGGCAACATTTTTCCATGTTTTTGAAATAAAGCATTTTGAAGAGACCCACAAATTAACTTTAGCTATTGACTTCCTCTTATGACTATTACAAAAAGAGAGACATGATGGTCAATGTTATATAATGTAAAACTAGCTTCAAAGGAAAATGGATTGATCAGCTAAATATTTACCTTTTTATCAGGTCATAGAAAAGTTAGCGAGAGAAAGAGCTATAGTAATTTAAAACCCAATGTCTTCTAATTCCAGAAATATTCTGTCCTCTATTTAAAAAAAAATAGCAAATCTAGCTATGTGCACCTCAAATCCTTACCTTAGGACTTCCATAAATTTCCAAGGTAATAAGTGGTCTTTTCAGGTTCTAAGATTTATACATACAAAGCTTGCTACCCCATAGAAAGCAAAAAGAAGATGGTGAAAGGGGAAGGAAAGGACCAAGATTTAAACTCTTCTTCTTTCCTTCTATCCCTAGAAGTAGGGGAAATAGAATAACCTTGGGTTACATACCCCAAACTCAATTTCCTTATTGTAATAGCTCTGGAAAAACATTTCCTGTTAGCTACCCATTTAAACTCAACCAGTCCCCAAAGGCCTAAGTTAAAATATCTCCGGATATGTGAAGTCTTTTGATTACCTCTTTTCTTTTTAAGTTGGAAACACAAATGATAAGATTGTAAGCTTGTTGATGGAAAGGATCATATCTTATTTATCTTTGTGTCTCATACTACACTTAACATTGTGTTGTACACAGTAGTTCAAAAAATGACTATTGAATAAATGATTGATTGTCCCTATCTCACAGTGATTCCTACTTTACTGAATATCCATGGCATTATATTGTTCCTAATACTCATTTGTTACTTAGGATAGACTGCCTTGTATTACTAGTTTCCTCTTGTTGAATATACATAACCTTCTCAGATTGATTATAAGTATATAGAGGCTACACCACATGTCTTATCTGACTTCTGTGGTCCCCACAGAATTTAACACGCAGCCTTTTCTGTTAAATATGCACTAAATAAAAATTGGTTGATGCTGCTGCACCTATTTTCACGCATTTGAAGAAACCAAAGTACTACATGTCATCAAAAGTACTTTTCATGAGTACACATTAGTTCAGAAATAATTTAATTTTATTCTATTTGACCTGGCAGCAGGCCTAATTATTAAAAAGGGAATGGGATGCAGTCTTAAACTTGTAGTTAAGGAGACCTTATTTTCTACCTCATGTGTTAAAACCATCAGAAAACTTGAAACAATGATGTCCTGGTTATATAACTGAGAATTGACTACATGACTGTCAGAATGAGAAGATAATGATGACTTATGTGCCACCAGTAGTGCAAAAAGAAAGAAGGACTAAAGCAACAAGAAAAAAGAGTAATACACATGAAGAATTAATGGAAATAGAAGTGGAGCAATTTTTAACATTTTAATGCCATGTGAAAAATTTTCTCCTAGCTTTAGGATATCGTTGAAGATCATGGAACATCATGATTTCAGAAGAATTGCATTTATGAGTGACTCAGAGGAAAGATAGACATACAGTAGGTCTAAGTAGGCTTCAACACATTATCCATTCTCTACACAATTCCCTACAAAACAGATATTCAAAAAGCACAGATATGAACTTGACATTCCCCTGCTCAGGAAGGTTCAGTGGCTCCCCATTAACTCCACCATAAACTCCTTTATCTGGCATTTAAAACCCTTCATTATATGGGTTTAACTTACTTCCAGTATGATGTCACATTCATCTCCCTCCCATCTACTATATTCCAACAATACAAGTCTAATTTGTGATTATCTATACAAATTATTTTAGTATGAAATAGTGTGGAATAGTGTGTATAAAGTTAACCTCAGAGTCAGGATGACCTGAATTCAATTACTGTCTCTGACACTTATTAGTAACGAGCAAGTCACCTAACTTCTCAGTTCCTTAGGCAATTCTCTATGGGTTGCAAAATACAATAGCATAGGGAAAGTTCTTCATTGGGAGTTGAAGCCAATAGAATTATAGGTTTGGAGGTATTCATCATCCATCCACCCATCCATCCACCCATCCATCCACCCATCCATCCACCCATCCAACATACATGTGTGTATGTGTGTGTATATATGTGTGCATGTATGTTTATTGAATTGAATTCAACTGAAACATATATGTATATATATACATATATACACATACACACAAATATATATGTTTCAGTTGAATTCAATTCAATAAACATTTATTGAGCATCTATTATATGCCAGGCACTACATAGCACTAGGGATAGGAATAAGAAAAAGGAAGATAGTCCTTGCCATCAAAGAACTTGCCATCTAATGGAGGAAGACAATATACAAAGGGAAGCTGAAAGTAGGAAGAAGAGAGAGAGAACCAGGGAGTGTGATGTTCCATGGAGTCAAAACCAAGAAGAGTTGCTGTTGGAAAATGGAGGATTAACTGGAAAGTTCAGGACCCTTATATAAAGGAAGACTTTGGGAGGAGTTTAAAAATCCAATTTCCAGTTTTGTAATCAGAGGGAAAAGGCAACTGATGGAGGTGTTGAGTACCAAAAGCTGAGTCAATCAACATAGTAAGAAGATTTCAGGTGATCAGCTTACCACGGTGGAGGTATTATCTTTAGGAAAGTAAAAACCATTAAGGTGAAAGGAACAGCCGAAAATCATTGGGATCACAATTATTTTATTATTATTTTTTTTTTTAGTAAGGCAATTGGGGTTAAGTGACTTGCCCAGGGTCACACAGCTAGTAAGTGTTAAGTGTCTGAGGCCGGATTTGAACTCAGGTACTCCTGAATCCAGGGCTGGTGCTCTATCCACTGCGCCATCTAGCTTCCCCACAATTATTTTTTATTATGAAGTACATAAAATTTACATCTTATAGATTTTTTTAAAAAATGAAAGTATTCAGGTTGCAGACAAGATATAGGAAGGTCTATTTGGTTCCTGTGTCAGTCAAAATACCAAAACAAAATAAAACAAAATTGATGTCGTATATTTGAGGCTTGTGAAGAAAATTAAGCAAAAGGATGGGAGAAAAACTGGAGAGACAATAGCTATCAGGAAATATAGAAGGAAAAGTAAGAAAAGATGGCTGTTTATGAAGGAAAAGTCAGTGTTGTAAAAGGTAAAATAGTTTGCATTATCAAAAAATTTAATTGTCATCTTTGCTCATTTCTTAGCCTTTCTCTTATTCCCCTGGACAAACACTAGGCACTTAGCTATGACAGTAATAGGGACTGAAGAGTCAGATTTTAAACAATTTTTTACTTCATTCACAGGGACCTCAGACTAACCAAAGGGGCAGGGGATCCTGTATACGATGTAAACATAGGGAGTCAAAAGTGTAATAACAGCTACTCATTTGAAATGATCATTTCATCATGTATATGAGGAAGGAAAGAAGGAAGGGAGGGAGGGAGGAAGGAAAGAAGGAAAGATGGGAAGGAGGGAACTGAAAAAGAAGGGAAGAAAAATAACAAAAGAGAAGAGACTGCTTATAATGAATAGAACCTATTCCAGGTGACTTCTGTGTTTCTCTTTTATGGCCTTGGGTAAAACATTTAACTTCTCTCTGAGCCTCAGGTTCCTTATCTGCATAACAGGAGGGTTGCTTTTGATGACCTCTAAGGTAATTTCCAGCTCTGAATTTATGCATTCATGACCCTATGACCTTGGGTCAGTCACTTCATATATCTCTGGATTTTAGTTTCCTCATTTGTCAAAATGATCTCTAAGGTCTCTTGTAACTAAACTTTTTTAAGATCCCATGATATTCCTTCAGTTGTGTTTTGTTTTGTTTTGTTTTGTTTATTAAGAGAGAATTATAAAACCAGATGGCATGATACTATGGAAAAAGCTCTATATTGAATTAATCTGGCTTCAAATCCTGCCTCTGACTATTATTACCTGGGTGACCTTGGAAAAGTCACTTAACTTCTCTGGCCATCAATTTCCTCAACTGTAAAATGAGGGAATTGAGTAGATGGTTTCTGGGATCCCTTCCAATTCTTGATCTATAAAACTATGACTATGAGCTTTCTCTTTTCACTCCTGCCGGAGATGTCCTCTGATGTTCATTCTTTAATGACATATAGAATAATTTCTGTCACTGAGCATTTAGAATTGTGATTTGCAATAACTAATTCAACAAAGTCCTGCCTCCAGAGTCCCAGGTTTCCCTCTAAGTAGTCAAATATGTAGACAAAAGAGGGACACACACACACACACACACACACACACACACTCACACACTCACACACTCACACACATACGACTCGAACTCAGATGGAGAACCCCATGCTAGGTAGAATAAAGGCCATAGAATACCAACCCCCAACTCTTCCTTCGGCTGCTCTGATTAGGTTCCAGTGAACAGCTGGAGTAGAGTGCAGGGGGCCTGGCTCCTATTGTTGCCGGACCCTAAGTGCTCTCTGCTGAGCGAGTATACAGGGTTAGACGTGTGTGTAGTTAACGCCATAAAGGGATTTCAGTGTGCTCTTTCACAAAATGGCTCCTTTAAAATGGCATATTTTGCAGCGCATTATCACTATTCAGTTTGTGAAGAGGCTTTACCATCCTAATGTGCACATTAGTCGAGAGATAATTATGAGTTCAGGCCCCTCTTCAGTCAATCACAGCGCAGCTCCCATCCAAGCCATTTTCTGAAAGCAATTGAAAATTGCCAGTTAAGAATGCACGGTAATGTTTGCCATAAGATGTCTCAATATGCAGATAGGGATTGGAGACTTGAAACTGCACATCATGTCAAAGACCCATTGTGTCAAGGATCCATTTCTTTAAAATTGTTCTCGAATATGAATTTAGAATTCAATAGACCATATCAGCTTAAAAAAAAGTAGTCAAGGGGTAGTGATTAAATAATATATGCTTTTCAAAACGATATGTTTATATGACAGAAAGAATTACTGTAGTCAATTTCTTAAATATATATATGTGAGTGTGTGTATGTATGGGGAAGGGAATGCAAATTGAGGTGTTCTGATTGAAGTAATCATTTTGTGGTGGCTGGAAAAGAAAGATTAGGAGAATTAGCAATGTGGAGAAAACTAACTCATGTTGAGTTGTTGTTGTTGTTGTTTGCATGCTTGTTTCATTTTTTTCCCTTCCAGACAGTAGGAACATATGATATTAACATTAGGGAAGAAGTCTCTCCTGAGAGCCTAAGTTTCTGAAGAACTGGATGTCTGATCTCAGCTGGTCTGACAAACAAAGGATCATGTATTCATAGCTGAAAGGAACCTGATGGATCATTTTGCAGTAGTTTTCATTTTATTTTCTTTATCTATTCATTCATTCATTCATTCATTCATTCATTCATTCATTCATCCATTCATATATATATATATATGTTTATTTATCCATCCATCCATCCATTCATTCATTAATTTAGTTGTTTGTTTATTTATTCATTTGCCCACCAATTTATTTATTTATTTATTCAGTTGCTCATTTATTTGCTTTTGTTTTTATTTTCATTTTACAGATGAGGAAAGTGAGACTTAAAGGATTGAATAACTTATCTAGGGTCATACAAGTAAGCCCATGATTCAAACCCAGGCGCTCTAAAACCAGCCAGTCTTCTGTAAGTTGCAGAAGGTTATGAATCCCCTCCCCCTCAGAAACACTGCCCCCATTATTCATTTTTTTTTGGTATATACCAAAAAAAATTTTGATACAAAATCATTAGTGCCTATTAACTCATTAACCTTCATTTTCTCAACATTTCTGATCACTGTAGCCTTTGGCAAGGGTGCTATACTATCAGAGAAGGCCCAAATCCAAGGAACACAGCCAGGCTTAGGCATGGAACTTTGTCCCTCCCTTCTCTCACCTCTCCACATTGCCATGGCTTTTAGTGGCCTTCTCTTTGTGCCCCATTCTTTGTTCCTATTTTGCTTTCCTAACTTCTGCCTCATTCTGTTATGATGTGCAGTAACAACAATTCATATTTTCCAGAGGTTTAGGTTTTTGTTAAAATACTCTTTCCACTGCAACTCTGTGAAATAGATAATACAATTATTTCTGCCCTCATTTTACAGACAAGAAAACTGTTTTGTTTTCTGTTTTGAAAAAGGTTCTGTAATTGGTGTTTTTTCCCAAAGTGTGTTAAATCTCTAAACAAATATATCTCCACATAATATCAACCTTTCAAATAATTTATGCTTTCTTTGAAGGAAGTTATAGAATGGTAGGGCTAGATTATGATCTTAGAGTTCATCTAGCCTAGAGGTGTCAAACATGGCAGCACGTGATCCCCAACACTCCTTAGCACAGCCTGAATGAGATTAAAATGTAACTGGTAAATATTTAACAAAATAAATAAAAATACAGCAAAACATAGATACCATCAAATTTTAAAGCTAAATCAATATGTGGCCCACAGGGATCCTCATGCACCAATTAGTGGCCCCGTTTCTATTTGAATTTTATACCACTCATCTAGCTGAGTGTTTTCATTTTGTAAATGAGGAAACTAAGGCCCACTAAAATGATTTGTTCAAGTTCATAAAGTAAGGAGGACACAGTGTTTAAAGTTCACCTGTTGACTCCAAATCAAAATGGTAGCAGGTGATTCAGTAGAAAAAATACCAAGCCTGGAGTCATAAAGACCTTAGTTCAAATCTGGCCTCAAATACATGTTAGCTATGTGAATCTTGTCAAGTCATGTAACCTCTGTTTGCCTCAGTTTCCTCATTTTTAAAGTGGAGATAATAATAGTACCTATTTCTCAGAGTTGCTGAGAGGATCAAATGAGATATTGACTATAAAGTGCTTAGTACAGTGCTTGGTACATAGTAAATAAAGGTTAGCTATCATTATTAAAATCTTTGATTACATAAATTTTTCCCATCTGTCAAAATCCAGATCAAATCTCATTTCCTCAATGAAGTTTTCCCTGATTCCACCAGGTCTCTCGTTCCTCAGACCTCATATTGCACTTAACATCAGTGGTCTTGGAATATCTTCCATGAATATCTGAAGAGTCTGACTCCAAGGGGTAGGCCTTTTATTCATCTTGGGTAACCATGAAGTTACATCAACACCTCCATTGTCTGTGAATGTTTTCCTAAATAAGTGTTTGTTGAGGGAATGAATAAATGCATAAAAGGCAAGATAACTTAAGTACGGTGCTAAAAAATGGAAGCTTTAACTGAAATTTAAGAATTGAACGCATACTACTGAAACGTTTTTTGAAGGACTTCCAGTTTTTTTTTTTAATGTATGAGGTATTTTATTTTTTCCATTACATGTAAAGATAGTTCTCAACTTTTGTTTATACATGCTTTACAATTTCAGATTTTTCTCCCTCCCTCCCCTCCCTCCCCCCTCCCCTAGACAGCAGGCAATCTGATATAGGTTATATATATATATCTCTATAATATACATATAGATATATATATATACACACACACATATATACACATAATAACATTAATCCTATTTCTGCATTAATCCTGTTACAAGAGAAAGAATCAGAGCAGTGATGCAAAACCTCAAAATAGAAAGAAAAAAAAAACCAACAGCACCCAAAACAAAAGAAATAATATGGTTCAATCAGCATCTATACTCCACAGTTCTTTCTTTCTTTTTTTTTCTTGGATTTGGAGATCCTCTTCTATCATGAGTTCCCTGGAACTCTTCTGTACCATTGCATTGGTGAGAAGAATATAGTCCATCACAGTAGGTCAACACTCAATGTTGATGATACTGTGTACAATGTTCTTCTGGTTCTGCTCATCTCACTCATCATCAGCTCATGTAAGACCCTCCAGGTTTCTCTGAACTCTTCCTGCTCATCATTTCTTACAGCACAATAGTATTCCATTGTATTCATATACCACAACTTGTCCAGCCATTCCCCAATTGATGGGCACCCCCTCAACTTCCAATTCCTTGCTACCACGTAAAGAGCAGCTATAAATATTTTTGTACATGTGGGTCCCTTTCCCCCTTCCATGATTTCTTTGGGCAAAAGACCTAAAAGTGGGATTGCTGGGTCAAAGGGTATGCACAGCTTTATCGCCCTTTGGGCATAATTCCAAATTGCTCTCCAGAATGGTTGGATCAGCTCACAGCTCCACCAACAATGCATTAGTGTTCCAATTTTCCCACAGCCTCTCCAACATTTATTATCTTCCTTTTTTGTCATTTTAGCCAATCTGATAGGTGTCAGGTGGTACCTCAGAGTTGTTTTAATTTGCATCTCTCTAATCATTAGAGATTTAGAGCATTTTTTCATATGGGAATAGATAGCTTTGGTTTCTTCATCAGAAAACTGCCTGTTCATATCCTTTGACCATTTCTCAATTGGGGAATGACTTGGATTCTTATAAATTTGATTTAATTCCCTATATATTTTAGAGATGAGGCCTTTATCAGAAGCACTGGCCTCAAAAATTGTTTCCCAGCTTTCTGCCTCCCTTCCAATTTTGGATGCATTGCTTTTGTTTGTACAAAAATTTTTTAATTTAATATAATCAAAATCATCCATTTTGCATTTTATAATATACTCTATCTCTTGTTTGGTCAAAAACTTTTCCTTTCCAAAGATCTGATAGGTACACTATTCCTTTCTCTCCTAATTTACCTATGGTATCACCTCTTATGTCTAAATCATGTATCCATTTTGACCTTATTTTAGTATAAGGTGTAAGATGTTGGTCTATGCCTAATTTCTGCCATACTATCTTCCAGTTTTTCCAGCAGTTTTTGTCAAATACTGAGTTCCTATTCCAGAAGCTGGAGTCTTTGGGTTTATCAAACACTACATTACTAGGACTTCCAGTTTTTGAAGGACCGCCCTTTTGGGGAGGAGACCGTGATGAACAGCCGTGCACCTGCTGCTGCCCTGGAGAGTGTGGCCAAGTGTGAGAGACTTCCAGGATGCCAGCTTAAAAAACTGAGTAGAGAACGGAGGTTCTCTCTCGGCTTGCACACTCTGGCTCGGGTTTGACGGTGCGCGTTCTGGTGATTGGCTCTGGTTCTCAGCCTGAGAGGAAGTTTTGGGATTTGGTGAGTTTTATAAAGGAATATAGACTAAGCCTAGATCTAAGACTATTCATTTGTATTTCTACTTTCCTATTTCCCTAATCAGTATCACCTGTTTGTTGGCTAATTAATTCCCAAACAATAAAAGCGAATCCCTCTCTGATTAAAGCTCAGAGGCTTTTTTTCTTACTGGTCTGGGAGATATATAAGGGAAAAAGTTAAAGGGGAAGTTTAATGATCTTATATCCAATTTTAAATCTCACAGTACCAAATGATTAATAAAGACAATTAAATGCAAAGAACCTCAAAGGGCATACTGTTTAACCTCCTCGATTTCTGTGAGGAAATTGAGTCCAGGAGGTTATATGACTTATCCATTGTTACACACCTGATTAGTGACTGAAGTTGAATTTGAATCCAGGCTTCCTGACTAATTGGGCAGAAAAGTGGTACAGTGGTTAGAGTCCCAGGCCTGAAATCAAGATGACTCATCTTTCTGAGTTCAAATCTGGTCTCAAACACTTAGTAGGTGAATGACCCTGGGCAAGTCACTCAACCTTGTTTGCCTCAGTTTCCTCATTTATAAAATGAACTGGAGATGGAAATGGCAAACCCCTCCAGTATCACTACCAAGGAAAACCCCAAAATAGAGTCATGGAGTTATACTCATAGTCATAGTTAGTCATAACTGTAAAATGACTGAATAACAACTTTCTGGCTACTAGTCTGCCATCAGCACTGTTTTCTGTAACCAAAGGCAAATTACTTCATCTCTATAAAGTGGGAATGATGATTATTGTATTATCTATCTGATGGGGCTGTGGTAAAATTAAGTACTTAGTAAAACTTCAAGAAGATTTGGGCTTTGAAGACCTAAATTTAAATCCAGGCTCTCTTTGGCAAATCACTTATGTGTACAGTTAAGTTCCATCATCTTTAAACTGAGAATATTTGCTAGATAACCTCCCTTTCAATTCTAAATGCTATAATCTCCTATGACAACCAAATCTACTTTGACCAAAAGAGCCAACTTTTAAGCTTAAACTCTTCCAGGGCCAATTCCTGTGATGTTAGGGAAGGCAATACAATGAAATGGAATGAGCCAATCGAGTTAAAGAAATTGGGATCAAATACTATCTGAGGCAAGTTACCGAACTAACTCAGTTTCCTTATAGATAAAATGTTGGAAAATGAACTAGATGGCCTTTGATCTACTTTCAACTCTAAATCTCTGATGATCCTAAGAACTAGACTTTCAGCGAAGAATTTATCTTGTTCTTCCTCTTGTTCTTCTTCTTGTTCATGTTGTTTATATTTTTCTTCTTGTTGTTCTTGTTCTTTTTTATCTTGTTCTTGTTCCTCTTGTTCTTCTTGTTCCTCTTGTTCTTGTTCTTGTTCTTCTTTTTCTTCTTGTTCTTCTTCTTGTGTCACACTCAGGGTACCTAGAATAGTAACTGCCAAATAAAAATGTAGAATCATATAATTTGAGATGGAAGAACTTTAAAAGTTATCTAGTATAACCACCTCTTTTAAAAGATAATTGAAGTTGTGGGGACCAATTTTTAATTGGGAGTGCTAGCTAAGCAGTTTGCTGCAATACTGGGGCAGGGAAGGAGACTGGCAGCCTCCCTCAAAACAGAACAAGATTTATTTTTTTTGTTTTGTTTTGTTTTTTGGGGGGTTTTTTGTGGTTTGTTTTTTTTTTTTTTTGTGGGGCAATGGGGGTTAAGTGACTTGCCCAGGGTCACACAGCTAGTTAAGTGTCAAGTGTCTGAGGCCGGATTTGAACTCAGGTACTCCTGAATCCAGGGCCGGTGCTTTATCCACTGCACCACCTAGCCGCCCCCAAGATTTATTTTAACAAGAACGAACTTTAAAAAAAACACAAACAGGATCAGTAGGATCAGGGGAAAGGAAATAAAATGGGGAAAGGGAAATTATAATACCTGAAAAAATACCACCGCCCAGGAATCAGCTGAAAATATGCAGCAGAACGCCTGTTGCTTTCCAGCTTCCACCTAGAATGCCCAATTCTCCTCCCCCAAACCTAGAAACACCCCACACAGCCCCAGCCAATGGGATGGCCGCTCTGACAGTCACATGACTGCCCTCACTAGGCTTCCAATCATAATTTTGCCAGGCCCATGTAAGCCTCGGGAGTGGTGAAGACGTGAGGTGCCAGAGCCCTGGCAATGGCTACAACCAGTGGGTGGAGCACCTTGCAGTTTGCAGAGCCCCAGGCCAGTGCCAGCCAAGGCATATAAACCTCAAATAACAATTAATTCTTTACAAAGTAAAGTCCAAGAAAATTAATTGGCTTGCCCACAGTCATGCAAGGAAAGGGGAGATGAAAAGAAGAAAAAGAAAGGGAAAGGAGGAAGAGAAGAGGAGGAGAAGAAAGAAGAGATATAGAGAAGAAAAAAATGTGGAAGAAAGGAAGGAAGGAAGGAGAAAGGAAAATAAATATAGGGTGTCCCAAAAATCTTAGTGAAATTTTAAGCAATTAAAGCTTAAAACTTAGACACTGAGACTACTTTTTGAAAAACTTGCATGTATACATATGTGTTCATATGCATATATTTTATATAACATATATGTATGCACTTTTTTTGCAGGACAATGAGGCTTAAGTGACTTGCCCAGGGTCACACAGCTAATGTCAAGTGTTTGAGGCTAGATTTGAACTCAGGTCCTCCTGAATCCAGGGCTGGTGCTTTATCCACTGTGCCACCTAGCTGCCCCTACCATATATGTATGTGTGTATATGTGTGTGCGCATGTGTGTATATATATGTATACTTGTGTATGTATATGTACATATGTAGGATGTGTATGTATCTCCATCTTTACATCCCTATCTCTATATTATTCATTCTAGTTTCAATAATTTATTAAAATAAGAGGGAAATGAATGAGTTAAACACAGAGTTTACCTCAAAGTCACAAAAGAGGGGCACAACCATAATTCAAAAGGGCAATTAAAGCCCATGATTATCACTGAAGAGCACAAACAAACCTGGAATGGAGGATAGGTTCCTGCTCTGATAATGCTCAGAACATATGCATTATGCGTGATAATAAGATAATAATACCTCTCATATAGAAATGAATATTGTGGGATGATTCAAGAGGAAACATCAACTTCCCTTCTAATTTTTCTATTTTTTGGCAAGGTTATTATTATAATGGTTAAAATGTTGGTTGCTCAATGGCTTTTTAAAAAGATCACTTTGAGTATTTTGAATATAAAAGAAAAACTATGTTTATAGTTCATTTAAAGCTACAGTAGATTTAAAAGAGCTACAAGTGCCCTATAGAAAAGATATTATTTACTATAACAAAAAAATGGAAACAAAATAAATTCCCAACAATTGAGCAGTGAGTAAACAAATTATGGTCTATGAATATTATAGGAACTTTAATCAAAATAAATGATGATTGTGAAGATTTCATTGAAACATGGGAAGACATATGAAATGATGCAAAGTAGAAAAGAATATAGAAATGTTATGAGCATATTTGAATATCCTTAAGATTATTCTCATTGTTCAATGGAAGTGGATCCTATTGTGAAATATGCTGTGTTTTCAAAGGCATCATCTATGCCTTACCCAGAGAAATTAAATTATTTTCTGGGATGTAGTGGTCACAGACTGATGATGATACACATGTACTGGTTCTCAGGTATAATGTAGCATAGGCACAGAGATCAGGGACTTAGACAACACAATTCAGTTCCTATGTATATATTTTTTTTGGTTTTTTTGGGGGGGGTTTTTTGCGGGGCAATGGGGGTTAAGTGACTTGCCCAGGGTCACACAGCTAGTTAAGTGTCAAGTGTCTGAGGCCGGATTTGAACTCAGGTACTCCTGAATCCAGGGCCGGTGCTTTATCCACTGCGCCACCTAGCTGCCCCTCAGTTCCTATGTATATTGAAGGTACTCATTAAGTTCTTTGATTCACAGAGAACCTGGATTCAAGGCCCAGTTTCCTGTGTGTGTGTGTGTGTGTGTGTGTGTGTGTGTGTGTGTGTGTGTGTGTGTGTGTAAAGAGGAAAAGGGCCTTGCCAAAGTATGTATGTACATATGTGTATATATATATATGTGTGTGTATGTACATATACACACATGTATGTGTGCACATATAAATGACCCTTTTCCTCTTTGAACCTCAGTTTCTTCATCTATAAAATAAAGGGATGAGCCTAGAAAATGTTTATGATGCTATCCATTTCTATGACTTCAAAGTTATAGGGAATTACCCATGGTAAAACTTCCTCTACCACTGCAGATCAGCACTATATCAGTAATTTATAGTCTGGGAGAATTATTAGGAACAGAGAGAAGATAAGTGACTTGTCCAGGGACACACAGCCATTATCTGTCAGAGTCAGAATCTGATCCCAGTCTTTTTGGCTTTGAGGCCAGCTTTCTAACCACTACACAATGCTCTTTCTCAAATAGTTTACAACAAAAGAAACAAAAATTATCAATAATTACTCCAAAATATTCAACACTAACAATTAGAGACATTATAATTAAGGTAACTAACTCAACAATCTGATATCTATAAAGCTAATAAGATGGGCAAATTTATGATCTGATAGTCTTTTGAATGACAGCAATGCTAAGTCATTGATGGTGGAACTCTAAATTTAGTTCATCCAACTTAGAAAACAATTTAAATTTATTCTATGAAAGTCACTAAACTGCTTACACATTTTCACTTTAGAGATTCCATTATTAGAACTATAGTCAAGGAAATTGTTGCCAAAAGAAAGGTCCATGTATATTTAAAAGTCTGTAGCAACATTATTTGACATAAATATGTTAGAAAGAAACAATATATCCAACAATTGACTAATGGACAAAGAAATTATGATATATAAATGCAATAGGAAATTTAATCAAAATAAATAATGATTGTGAAGATTTCAGTGAAACATGGGAAGACATATGAAGTGATGAAAAGTGAAGAAGGCAGGGTTGAAATGATTATAATCATAGAATTGATATTAATGGATAAATGAATGGAAAAATGCATTAACATCTTACCATATGGAAGCAATTATATTGTAGAGATATAAACAAGGCAATCAATGTAGACTTTGTCCTCAAGAAGCTTTCATTCTAATGGGGAAAAGTAACCCATATAGGGGAGCAAAATTTGGAAAGAATAGCAGGAGGAATTGGGCCAGTATGTGGGAGTGGGGGCAGCTTAGAGATGTCCAAGAAATTGTACGATGGTCTGAGTACCAGCTGAGATAAGATCATATCTCAACAATCAGAACCTGGGTTGCTAGGAAGAAAAATCTGAAATTCAGTGGGAAGAGGTAACCAGAGTGCTAGTAACATAGGTTTGGAGATGGTGCTATGGCAAGGATATCGGACATGGCAGTGAGTTACATGGATTGTCTGATCCTGTCAGAATCAGTCTTATGATAGAAAGGCCACCCTTAGGAACAAAAAAAAAAAAGAAAAAAAGAAAAAAAAAAAGAAATTTAACACAAATTTAAGGAGAGATTTAAGCTCAAGGCACTATTTAACTAAAGTCTCTCTACATTTGTATTCTAAGTGGCCTGATCTGGGGCAAGGAAAAGTATATTCCAGACAAGTCTCTGAGAAACTTATTTATATACCTGTGGAGGGGCCCAATAGGAAAGTTACTCAGTTTTGCTTCCTTTTCTTCTTCATCTGATGACCAACAGTATTTGAGTCCATCAAAACAAAACAAAACTATAACTGAAAACCCCTGGGAATTAAACTATAAAGAACAATGGAAAAACTCATTATTCTTTTAAGGAAGAAGTGGCACTTCAACCAAGCACTTTATCTGAAGCCAGAAGGTGTTTGTAGTCAGTCAACAATCTTCTGTTAAGTGCTTACTATGTGCTAGGTGCTATGTTAAGTAATGGATATGAAGAAAGTAAAAAATAGTTCTTGCTTTTAAGAAATTCATATTTGAATGAAGATGAAATGTGAATGACTTGGTACATAGAAAACATATGTAGAACAGATGAAATGTAACCTCAGAGGAGACTCTGTTAGCACTTGAGGGCCTGGGGTGGGAGGGAATGAGGAATAGTTTCTTCCAAGAGGTAGAATTTTGACTGAATCTTGAAGGAAACTGGGCAATCTGAGGGACAAGTGAGAAAGGAGGGCATTACATGCATAGAAGGCAATAAGTACAAAGGAATGGAAATGGATGATGCAATGATATGTGTAATGTACAGTGAATAGGCCAGTGCTGCTGGATAATAGAATATGTGGAATGGGATAAAGTATAAGAAAATTGGAAAGGTAGGAAAAGGCCAGGTTATGAAAAATGTTAAATGTAAAACAGAGGACTTTATATATGATCTTGAATGTAATATGGAACAACTGATAATTGTTGAGTAGAGAAGTAATATGATTAGGTTGATGTTTTAGAAAAAAATAATTTTGGTAGGTGAGTGGAGGATGAATTGAAGTGGAGAGAGACATGAGGAGGGGATACCAGCCAAAAATCTATCTTAAAAGTGAGTTAAAAGAAGAAGATGTATATGAGATATTGTAAGATTTGTCATCTGACTGGATATTTGTCATGAGTGAGAGAGAGTAATTAGGGATGACATAAAGGTTGCAACATGGGAGATTGTAAGTATGGAGGTGTTCTCATGTAATAGAATTTTTGAGAAAAGATAAATAGCTATGTTTTGGACATGTTGAATTTGAGATGCCATGGGAACATCCACATAAAATATTTTTTAAAACCCCAACAGTTTGTGATTCAGGATTGGAACTCAGGAAAGAAACTGGGATGGAATATAAAGATATGGCAATAATCTGCATAGCGATAATAATTGAACCCTTGAGAACTGATGAAATCATCATGTGATACAGTAGAGAGAGAAGAGAGAAGTGTTCTGGATAGAGTCTTAGAGGACACCCATGGTTAATGACCATGGCATAGATGAAAAATTATCAAAGAAGATTGAGGAGTGTGACCAGACAGGGAGAAAACATATAGAAGCATGAAACTCAAAGGGGAGAGAATATGAAGGAGAAAGAAGATCAGCAGTGTTAAATGCTGCAGAGATGTGAAAATGGATTAAGATTGAGAAAAAGTCATTAAATTGTACAGTTAAGAGATTCAAAGTAACTTTGGAGAGGGAAGTTTCCATTGCATGATGTGGTTATAATTCAGATAGGAGAGAGTTTAAAGAAAATGGAAGAAGATGGAAAAGTAGTGAAAGTAGACTACCTTCTTGAGGAATTTAGCCATAAAAAGAAGCAAGAAATCAAATGATATTAAAATGTAATAGCAGGATTAAGTAAGATCTGTTTGTTTTAGGGTACAGGAGACATGAGTAGGCAAAAAGGAATGAACAAATGGAGAGGGAGAGACTGAAAATAAAAGTTGGGAGTTCTTCCTTGTGTTAGTACAGTTGCACCTGTGATCATGCGACCAGCAATGATCATGAACATTTTGATCCTATAGTATATGGAATTGCAACAATGGGAATTGCAATGTGGTCCACTCCATCTCATAATCCTACTGAGAGAGAGAGTCAGAGAGAGAGAGACAGAGAGAGAGACAGAGAGGCAGAGAGACAGAGAGAGAGAAAGAAAAAGAAAAGAAAACATATATAAACCAAACAATAGTATAGTTAGGTGAATTCTAAGTGGTTTAGATGATCATACCAAAAGATTGATCATTAATGGTTTTTTGTCAAGTTGGAAGGAAATCTCAGTGTAGTGTTTTAAGAATTTAAATTTAGTTCTGGGCTATTTATAATTTTTATCAATAACTTGGAATAAAGCATTTACTAAATCCTTATTGATGGAGTCTGTAACACAAAGCAGGAAGAGATATGAAAGCTATTTTGTGACAGTCAGTCAGGCTCTAAAAAGATGTTGAATAGATAGAATGCCAGGATCAATCCAGTAAGATGACATTTAATAGGTATAAATATAAGGTATTGTAATTGGTTCCAAAAATTAACACCACGAATAGACAAAAATTATTAGAATGGACTTTGAAAGTGATCTGATGATTTTATTATACAGTAAGTTCCACACATGTCAACAATGTCTACTGAAAATGTCAAATAAGGATGTGGAACCAAGATGGCTGAGAGAACCTAGGAAGTTGCCTGAGCTCTCCCCAGTTTCCCTCAGAAACAACAGTAAATCAGGGAAAAAAACCAGTAAATTTGACTCAATTCCCTATATATTGGAGAAATGAAGTCTTTATAAGAGACACTATAAACATTGTTTCCTAGCTTTCTGCTTGCCTTCTAATCTTGGTTTCATTGGTTTAGTTTGTGCAAAAGCTTTTTTTAACTTAATATAATCAAAATGATCTAGTTTACATTTTACAATGCTCTCTATTTCTCGTTTGGTCATGACATTATAACTCATTTAACTTCCTCTTAAAGAACTTGCATGCTATACTACTTGGTGCATATTTTTAGTATTGATATGACTTCATTGTCTATGGTACCTTTGAGCAAGATGTAGTTTCCTTCCTTATCTCTTTTAATTAGGTCTATTTTTGCTTCTGCTTTGTCTGAGATCAGGATTATCACTCCTCCTTTTTTGTTTTTACTTCAGCTGAAGCATAAAAGATTCTGCTCCAGCCCCTTACATTTACTCTGCATGTGTGTGCCTCTCTTCTTCAAGTGTGTTTCTTATAAACAATATTTTAGGATTCTGGTTTTTGATCCACTCTGCTATCTGCTTCTGTTTTAAGGGAGAGTTCATTCCATTCACATTCAAAGTTAGGATTACTAATTGTGTATTTTCCTTCATCCAATTTTTATCCCATTTGTCCTCTCTCTCCTTTCACCTTTTCCCCTTTTCACACTGTCTTGCTTCTGTCTGCCACCTCCCCTCTTCTGCTCTCTCTTCTGTCAATTCCACCCCCCTCCCCCAGCCTTTACTTGATTTCCTCCCCTTCTACTTTCCTGTTGGGTAAGATAGATTCCTATATTCAACTGCTTGTGTATATTATTCCCTTTATGAGTCAATACTGATGAGAGTAAGGTTCAAGTGATGCCCATCACCCACCCTCCCATCTTTCCCTCCAATGTAATAGGTTTTTTGTACCTCTTCAAGTGAAATAATTTACCATTTTCTATTTCTCCCTTCCTTCTGTACCCAGTGTACTCCTCTTTCTCATCCTTTAATTATTTTTGGTCATTCCATCAAATTCACCTTATACCCATACCCTCTGTCTACAGTATATTACTTCTAGCTGTACTATTAGTAGTACAATTTTTAAGAATTATTGAGTATCATCTTCTACTGTAGGGATGTAAACAATTTAGTTCCATTGAATTCCTTAAGTTTTATTTTCCCTTTTTTCCCTTTTTAGGCTTCTCTTTGGTCTTGATATTAACAATCAAACTTTTTGTTCAATTCTGGTCTCTTTCTTATGAATACTTGAAATCTTTGTATTTCATTGAATGACCATTTTTTCTCCTTGAAGTATTATGATTAATTTCTCTCGATAAGTGATTCTTAGTTGTAATCCTATCTCCATTGCCTTGTGGAATATCATGTTCCATGAACTCTGAGCCTTTAAGGTTGTAGCTTGTATATTCTGTGTAATCCTGATCATGGCTCCCTGAGAGTACAATTGTTTCTTTCTGAACTGCTAGTTCTATAATTTGGTTATAATTCTTTGGAGTTTTTATTTTGCAATCTCTTTCCTGAAGTGATCAGTGGATTCTTTCAGTGCATATTTTGCCCTCTGGTCCAGAATATCAGGGTAGTTTTTCATGATAATTTCTTTTTTTTTTTTAACAGATCTCGAAAATATTTTATTTCAGAAATAAAAATGTTGAGAACTTCATATAATAGAAACCATGTGTTCATAACAATGAGACAATGAAGAAATGAAGTCATGCAGAAATCATGAGTATATCTATGAAAAAATTACAATTCATCTAAGTATTAGATTTCTACCTCACAAGCAGATAGGGCACAGATATTAGTTCATTGATTTGAGTCACTTTTACTTAACTAATGGGATGCCCAAAGAAGTTAGCAACACTCTGCAAAAGAATGTAATCTATTTCCTTATCATATTTACACAACCTATGAAAATGCATTCCAAAGAACACAACTCATAAGATACATTGATATTCCTTATATCAATAAGATAACAAAATGAATATCGTACCACTGAAATCTTAGGATAGTTCAATGATAATAATAATTGCAACAATAATCATCATTCTTTATATAAACTATTATGTTTAGAATAGTTCCTTAAAGCACAAGGAATTACAGAACACCAGTACAGGAAGAAGTCTCAGAAAATTAGAACATGGAGTATAGAATGTTGCAACTAGGATTGTTTTGGAACATAAATTGTTAGTGCATAAAACCTACCGTGTCAAAGATGGAAGAAACCTTAGGGCATAGAATCTTAAAATTAAAAGGCATAAAAAATTAGTGTTGGAAAGAACTTAGTAATGCAGAATATTGAACCTTAAGGCATATGGTTAAAGTTGAAAGAGACCTTATAGAGCATTTAATTCAGGCCCTTAATTTAAGCTGGGGGATCCTGAGTTTAAAGGAGGGAAGAATGAGTTGCTCAATGGCATGTATATAATTAATATTTGGCATGGCCAAAGTTCTTTCTGTTACACCATATTGAATTCTACCAGAAAAGTGTTGTCTCAGTTGACTCTGTGTTAGGTAGTGGTTGTTATTTGTCCTTTGTTCTCGAAGAGGACCATGACAGATGTAATTGTAAACCTACAATGAATTGGTTTACATGAGGGAAGGCTGTGTAAAATCACCAGACTCACTTTTTCTTCTAGAGCCATTTGAGTCCAGTGGCAATATATATATATATATATATATATATATATATATATATATATATCTCAGGACAACTGGAGATGACCCCAGATATTTAAGGTGATTGGGGTTAAGTGACCTGCCCAGGGTGCTCCATAATAATTTCTTGAAAGATGCTGTCCAGGTTCTTCTTTTGAATGTTTCTTTCAGGTAGTCCAGTGATTTGGACATTGTCTCTCCTGGATCTATTTTCCAGGTCAGTTGTTTTTTCATGAAGTATTTAGCATTTTTTTTTTCTATTTTCAGGCATTTTCCTGAAGCTACACTGAAACAAGTTTATGTCTAGCTATTGGGGGCTGTCTATTTGCCTGGGACTATGCTGAAGCACATAGTAGGCCTAGTTCTGTCTGGCTTCCTGGGTTGGTTAGGTACCTGTAGGATTGGAGTCTATGTGTTTTCTTGGGGTAACAATGAAGCATGTGACAGTTATAGAGTCTGCTCCTTTTCCTGATTATGCTGAGGCATGTGGAGGGCCTGTTATTGGCATTTGCTTGCTCAGTTGCACTGGGGCTCATGATCTCCCACTGGTTTGTTGAGGTGGGGCTTGCTATTGACTTGCTGGGATACTTGCTGTCCTGGACTGTGTTCCCCTTTTACCGAAGTGAAACAAACCTTTCTTGCCAATCTTCAAAGTTTCTTGGGCTAAAAGATTGTTTCACCCTGTCTTTTTACTGGTTCTGATATTCCATGATTTCTTTTGGTGTGCCATTTTATGGGTTTGGGGAGGCAAATATGGGAGAATTATAGTGATTTAATGCTTTCTCTACCATCTTGGTTCCCAGAAGTGAGTAAAAATCACTACCACCCCCAATGTCTTTACTCAAAGGAGGATCATAAGGAGAAAAACATAGAAAGGTTACACAGCAGACAAACCTCAGTGTCCCAATTGCATGGCTCTAGTCTGCTCCCTTACTTTATCCTCACTCTCAATCTGCAAATCAAAGAAACCATTATAGGTTCTCCTAAGAATATACCAATTCTGGTGCCACTGTCTGCTTCCCTTAAGTAACATAGTTACCACAGCTCCATATGATTGTGCCAAGGCAATCACCTATTCTCATGGGAGCTCCTTTCACAAATCATGGTGCATTAGAATCATCTGAGGGCTATTTCTTAAGGGATTAGGAAGGCTTATCTGTGATTCTCCCATTCCCCTAATGCCTTTTTCTCCCTACTTTACCAACACCTTGCCCTCTCTAACCTTTGATTAAAGCTTATCCATGTTTGTCCTCTGAATGTCATAGCCTTTATACATATCCACCACTCTTTTCTCTCTCCTGCTGCTATGACCTTCTTTTCCTCAGCCCACTCCCTATTGACCTAAGCAATCAGCCACGTTGTTGAAAAATAGCAAATGTTTCCCATCACAGAAGATCTTTATTGATATAGTCAGTATGAACAGCATTCAAAAAACAGATTGGCCAGGCACAAGCCAAGTGTTTGCTGATAGCTCATTAGTCCCAGATGCTCAGATTGTGAGATTGCATACTTGACACTAGATCCGGCAGATTTTGTGGCAAGACATACATTGTGTAAACTTCAGTCAGTTCCAAGGTGTTATTGTGGGGTCTGACAGATAATGTTTTGTTTGTGGATCTCAAGGGCTGAGAAGTTTAAAGAATAAATGGCAGCATCCTCTTGTTTTAAAGGTGGCCTTGTAAACTCTCCTTAATACTGAAATTTCTTAGGTTAGACTCCACTTTTACTCTGCTAGGCCCAGAGTAATATTTAGACTGGTTTCTGGAAGTGATTGCTTTTGGTTGATCCTATTTCATAGTAACAGAGGGATTAAAAATGAAAAGAGAGAGGTGGGGAGTGAGGGAAGGAAGGATGGAGGGAAAGAGAGGGAGATGTAGAGAGATATAGAGAGAAAAAAGAGAAAGAAAACTATACATAGAGAAAGAGACACAGAAGAAATGCATATTATTAGTAATAATAACTGACATTTACATTATGCTTTATGGTTTGCAAAGCACTTTATAAATATTGTCAAATTAAATACTGGAAATCACATTGTGGGGTACATAAGTATTATTTTACCCCTTTTTAAAATGAGAAACTGAGATTCATAGAGCTTATGACTTTCATATGATCACACAGTTTGAATATTTGGTTCCTCTTTTTGACTCTAGGTACTCTTTCCTTTCTATAATATCACCTCTCATAAGCCCCTCATGAGGCAGGTTGGTAATTCAGTGAATAGAGATTTGGCCCAGGGGTCAAGAAAACATGTGAAAATCACACTTAAGACACATTAGCCTTGTGACCCACCTCTGTTTGCTTCAGTTTCCTCAACTATAAAATGAGGATAATAATAGCAATTACCTCCCAGGATTGTCATGAAGATCAAATAAAATAGTATTTATAAAGTACTTAGCACAATGCTGGCACATAGTAGGTGCTATATAAATGTTAGCTATTACTATTATTAATTGCTTGGTTGGAAGCAATTTTATAAGAACCTGTCCTTGTCTGTATAGTGGCCTCCACCACATTTTCTGATTTTCTAAGCTCTATCTTTTTTGTTAAAGCCAAATTCAAGTTCTATTTCCTTGATGAAGGCTTTTATCATCTCATTTCAGCCTTCAGTAACCCCTCTACCCCTCGGGTTCCTATAGAGTTTATGCTTTTAACCACTTATTCAATGCTTAGAATATGTTGCTGTGTATTTGTTATATGGCTGGTCATCAGGTCTACACTGTAAGCCCCCAGAGGGCAGAAAATATACCCTATGTGTTTTTCTTAATCCTGTGTCTAGCATAGGACCTTGAACATGTAACTTCATTCAAAATATTAAATATCTCTGATTTCATCAGTGTAGTTTCTTCCTTTTCCAGTGTACCTCAAACCCCACCTTGACTTAGTAGTCTTCATGAGTTATCATGACTGAAAAAAAAAGTCTTTTTCTGATGACTGGCTGACCCTTCAGTTATGATTGCCCTTTCACTTAACTAGTCTAGTTAGATGGCAGACATGTGATCTCTTACCACTCATATTTGAAGCTTTCTTAGATTGGTAGAACTTGTCATAGCTTGAACTCTGCTGTCAAAGATTTTGACAAACCAAACTATCTCCACACTATGAGGAAGAATCAAAAGAGGATTTTGATGGTGGTTTCCCACAGTAAGTGATTAATAAATGTTTATTAATGACTTCTCTTAATGATGCTAATTTAATTCCTGTAATGAATACTTTCAGTTTTCAGTTAAGAACTGGAAGAAATTGAGACTGGTATGTACACAAGAAAGAAATAGAGATTTCCCTTCACTGACTACTAAGTGCCACTTTAAATCAGAGATTCTTAACCTAAGGTCTATAAATTTGCTTCTCTTTTAAGAATATCTTGATAGCTATATTTAATTATAATTGGTTTCCTTTATAATCTTGAGTACATTATGCATTTAAAAATATCAGTCTGAGACTATCAAGAGTCATTGATACTTTAAAAAATACTAAGAACCTCTGCTTTAGTAGGTTAACTGTCCTGGAGGACCCCAGAGATCAATCTTTGGATCTGTCCTGTTTAAAAAATTCTTTGAATGAAGGTCTAGACAGCATGATTATCAAACTTACAGAAGAAGATACATATGACAAAATGGACAACAAAGTCTATAAACAAAATCAACTTGGCACCATGGAGTGACAGGAAGAATGTGATTTAATAAGAAGAACTAATAAGAGAAATAAATAAAATATTCTATACTTAGGTTCTAACTGCACAAATGTAGGATGGTGGAACCATGAGTTGACTCAATATGACTGTTAGTTATCTTAATATGAACCAATAATGCCACACAGCAACTTAGAAAGCTAATGCCTTAAGAGAGGCATGGCACACAAAACATTCAAAATAAGAGAGCTCATAGTGATGTTAGACTCTGTTCTGGTCAGGACATACCTGCACTCAATTCTAGGCATGACAATTTTTAAAAGACCAGACAAACTGAAACATATATCCATTCATTCAACAAGCCTGTTCAGTAAAAGTTTACCTTTATAGTAAGAGGGCTAGAAAACATACCATATTAGAATTGGGTGAAAAAACTTGGAAGGTTTAATCTGGAAAAGAAAAGACATGGGAATTTGCTAACTGTCTTCAAGGTGATTTAGACACTTGTGAAGTTGAATAGCAACAACAACAAAAATAGCATTTTAAATATATTTATATGCCAGATGTGCTAAAAGCTTTAAAAATATTATCTCATCCCATCTTGATAACAATCTTGTGAGATAGATGGTATCATTATCCAATCCAAAAATCATTTAAGTGCCTACTATTTGCCAAGCTCTATGCTTGGGGCAGCCCTGGAGTCAGGAGGACATGAGTTCAAATCCAGCCTCAGACACTTGACACTTACTGGCTGTGTGACCCTGATCAAATCACTTAATCCCAATTGCCTCAGACATCCAGGGCCATCTCCAGTTGTCCCTATAGATGTCTTGCCACTGGACCTACATGGCTCTGGAGGAGCCTGGAGGCTGGAGACTATGCACAGTCCTCCCTCACTTAAATCAAATTTGCTGCAAGTCATGGCCATCACCTCCCAATATCATGGTCCTCTTAGAGAATTAAGGACTAACATGAACAATGCTAAATGCTTCCATTCATATATACACACATCTCTTGCTCTTTCCATATCCATATCCATATCCATATCCATATCCATATCCATATCCATATCCATATAGATAGATAGATAGATACACAGAATGTGTGTATATATTATGTATACCTATATCTATATGAATATAGATATATAGAGAGATAAGCATGTATGTATCTATGTACATATGTGTATATCTATACACATATACATATGTTTCTTGGATTTGTTTTTTATCTATCTGTAGCTCTTGTTCACTTTTAATTTACAACTGGATTTTTATCAAAATGTATATATCCAGGGGCAGTTAGGTGGTGCAGTGGATAGAGCACCGGCCCTGGATTCATGAGGACCTGCGTTCAAATCCGACTTCAGACACTTGACACTTACTAGCTGTATGACTCTGGGTAAATCACTTAACCCCAATTGCCTTACCAAAAAAAAAAAAAGACAAAAAATAATGTATATATCCATATTTGTCTTGATCTCTCCATCTATATCCATGATAGTCTACTAAACTAACTACAGTCTGTAATGTCTGTTATGCATATTTTTTTTTAGTGAGGCAATTGGGGTTAAGTGACTTGCCCAGGGTCACACAGCTAGTAAGTGTTAAGTGTCTGAGGCTGGATTTGAACTCAGGTACTCCTGACTCCAGGGCCGGTGCTCTATCCACTGCCATCTAGCCGCCCCCTATGCATATTTTTTAACCCACTTTGTTCTTCAAGTGTAGATAATTAGACTAATCTCTACCACAGTGAGGGCTGCTTATAACAAAGCACCCAAGTATCTCTAAATTTGCTAATCTTTGTAATTTACATTGGGCTCCTATAATGTGCTTTTTGAATCTCATTGGTATATGACATGGCATCAAATTTCATATACAAATTAGGAAAAACCTTAATATGATTAAATTCTGAGATGCAACCTAATATAATAACTTCTTGAAATGTCTACCATACTTTATAAAAGTATTATTGCTCCTCTTTTTTAGTTTCCTTGCCTAATTCTAAAACAAACAAACAAAAAAGCAGTCAGCCTTAGGGAAAAGAAGTGGGGAAAAATAATTTATTGAATGCCTTTAAGATTACCTTTCTCTTTTCTATAGTATATAATTAAGGAAAACACTGAGAGAATTAACATAGATCATATGAAAGTGCTGATTGAAGCCTTAATTTCATCAAATTTACTACAACCTCCTTTTATACATGAGAAAGCAGCCTCAGTTTGATGAAACACATGCTTATTGTCATAAAATTTTTTATGGAAGAACTGGGCCTAGAATCCAGGTCTACTGACTTCCAATCTAGTGTCTTTTCCATTAACACTATCCCATGAACAACAGCTTATTGCTTACCAACACATACCAGGAGCTGGAGCCTACTTCTTTAAATGCCCAGGCTATTACCTCATTATCTTTACTTTGGAGAGAATGGGAATGTTGTCATGACAACCACAAGAGGAAAAAGGTTAGCCAGTAGAATTTCACATAATACAGAACTCTTTGGTCCTATCTGAAATTGTAAAATTTGTTTGGAATCTCAGATTCTCTAAAGATGTTAAAAAATGTGTTTCTTTCATCCTAAAAAGAATGACCTGGTTGATGCATGATCCTTTTCACCTCATACCTTTGAGTTTTGTTTCTGATCTGATCAAAATCAGTTTAGTAAATGCTTAATTCAATCAATTTGCTTTTACAATGGGACTTCTGGGATTAGGTTCACATGCCTCACTATGCAAGTTGCAACTAGAATTTACCACTCCTTTAGAAAGTTGATATCTCCCAGTGTTTTATATTTGCCTATCAAGTAATCACTCAACCATACAGTTTTCCTGAAGGGCAAGTGGGAAGCAAGACAGGTTTTCCTATTTCCCTAGATTAAACCACACAACCTAATAAGGTAAAGAGGGACAGCTATTTTTGTTAGTGGAAGGAAGGAAGTACTTAATTCTGGAATGGTACAGCATATCTATATGGTCATGTTCCATTGAAACTGGTGGAATCAAAAGATTAGGTGGTTTCATTTTCCCTTGTTCATTTATTCCACTATTTTAAGGAGCCATGGTGAATATACCCTGGATAATGTCTTTTGAGAAAATGATGGTTATTAAAGTGAGATGATGACACTGTTATGAAATTTTCCTGATAAGTCATGGACAACATGCAGAAACATAGCCATTTGCAGATGGGATCTACTCAATTTCCTGGAACCATTTAGGGCCATTTAAAACCAACTGCTGTGTCAACATACTTTGGAAGAGGACTGATAGTAATGCAAATGTTAATCTTTGCTTCTAACTCCAGCTAGGCTAAATAAATCAACCTTTGCATAAATGGGAACTGGTATTTTGTCTCTCTCAGCCCTTCCCTGTCCATTTTTAGCCATATTATCTAAAAAGCACCTCATAATAGATCCGTTGTATTATTTGATCTGTTTATCGGTAAGGTAGTATTTGCCTCTGAATCATCCTAAAAGGTTCTTCAAATCTGGGCAGCACTCAACTGCCTATTTGCAAATCAACATGTCTATCTGCAAATGAGCAAGTTTCCTTGTATGGGCTATAACAAAAATGTCAAGGTAGTTTCCTGATTTTCATCCTGAATGTCAGCATGAATTAATTGAAAAATAGTACATGCACATGACAGGCTAATGGTTGAAACTATCTTAAGTTTATGGTTTACTTGGTTTAAGAAGACTTTAAATATTTTTCAGGAGTTCTGAAGTAGTTGATGACAAAGGGTTTCCTTCCCTTTCCAGGCCAATTCTTCAGTAATAATAAGAGCTATATCTTCTAGAAATTTTTACTACAATGCTTCTCTAATCTTGCATCATGGCACATGGATTGGTCTATTTTATAGAAGGCTGTGCTAGTTTTTCAAGACAGTTAGATTTCCCCTTCCCCACCTCCACCTTCAAGAGTTATGCCATGAAAATAGACAGGTAGAACAACTAATGAATATTCATAAGTGCAGCTCTTGATCTTAAAGAAATTCTACCAGCCTCTGTACTTAGCTTTGTCTCATTCCCCTAAGGCTGTTGTATTTGTAAAATGCCCTAACTCTTATTTTTACCTCAGTGTAAAACTCCTAGTGTCCCCTAACATCAGTGGACCATCAGGAAGCAGTTGACTACTTGGACTGTGCTGACTTTGTGTGATCCAGTTATCTACATGAGTCAGTCAATAAGTTTTTATTAGGTAAGCACCATATCTTAGGCCCTGTGCTAAGCACAGGGGATACAAAGAAAAATAAAAGTGATTCCCTGATCTCAAAGAACTCATAGTCTAATGGAGGAAACAAGATTTAAACAAGTATAAAATTCTATCAACTGCATAAATAAGATATATACAGGGCAAGTTGGAAGGCAGACACTAGCACTAGCATTAAAGGGGAATCAGTAAAGCCTTCTGGTGGAAGATGGGATTTTAGTTGGGACCTGAAGGAAGACAGGAAGTAGAGATGAGGAAGGAGAATTTTCTAGGCATAGGAATAGCCAGTGAAAATGACAGAGTAGGGAGATGGAGTGTCTTATTCCAGGAATAGCAAGGAGGTTAATGTCACTAAATAGCAAAATAGCTAATAGTTACCATGTAAAAAGACCAGAAAATAGGAATATTTCTTAGAGCTGTAGATTGGTCTAGGTCTACCTGGTAGAAAAAATAAATAGTCCACCTATACCTAATAACAATTTTGTACATTTAATATCTTTGTAATAGCATTCTTGCTAATTCCTTTTAGAGAAGACCCTAGACATGAGTCATAAGTGAACTCTGTTAAGGGATTTTCCCTGGAGTTCTATTCTGTGGTAGGTATATAACAAGCCAGTGAATGTGAGGGAGGGAAAATTAATACTCAATCTCCACTATTTGAGGTCAGGCTGCACCAGGACTGAATGTATATCGTAAGCACTTAATAGATGCTTGTTGATTGTTGATTTATTGACAATGTGTTATAGTCTGTGGAAAAGTTGAACTAATGTAAAAAAAAAAAGTTCATCACAGAAGCTTGGCCAATAGGAGATTAATTCTATTTGGGAGCAGAGATACTTTTGGAAACTCAGCTAAGTTATGCAGGTATTGTGTGTGAGAGAGAGTAACCACAATGGGAAAATTATAGATACTCAAAGTAATGAAGTTAGTTACTAGAATAAATGCTACATAGGGGGAAAAAAAAACCCTCTAAAACTCATTAGTGGCCTGAAGATTTAGTTTCCTTTCTCTAGAGTGAGAACAATTGAACCACCTGACTTAGGGATGAAGTCCAAACAGCTTTTCTCTCCTTGGATTATGCATTTCAACACTTTGGGGTTCAACTGCCCTGCTATTTATATAAGAGAAAATGTGATAATAAAAGTTTTGCAACTAAAGATAATAAACCAGACTTGCTAATTAAAACTATAATGAAGAAGAATAATAGAGCCATTTGCATTACTAGGTGGTACTGCCAATGAAGGATCATTAGCAGCGACAACTCCCAGCATGTCCCCACAGTTTGAACCCCTGTGAGGGTCATATTTTTTCATCCCAATTTATAAAATTGAAACAAAAATTATAATGCAACCATCCAGGGATGACTCTGGAAGTGCAAGACTCCTTTACTTGACTTCCAATACCCTCCATTACCTTGTTCCACTTAAGCTTACCATCCTCTTTTCACTGAGATACCCTCAACTCTAATCAAGGTGGACCCTCTGCATATGTCATGTCATGCACATAATTGCCTCCATGGTTTTTTATTATGAGGTTTTCCCTGCCCCCATCTCAATTATAAATTTCCAATTTTCCTCTCCCTAAGCAAATGTTTATCTCAGGATCACAATTTGGTCATTCATACTCAGGGAAAGGAGTACAAAGTATGAGAGACAGCCAGTGACTTAAGGTCTTATCTCTAGAATCACATCTCAGACACTTAATAGCTATGTGACCTTTCAGCAAGTCATTTTACATGTAACTGGGGAAAAACAGTATTCAAAATTTAAAATAAATGCTAGGTATTATTATTATAGTTTTCAGAATTTTAAGAACTAGAAGACACCTTAAAGGATTTTTTCAGGGGGTGTGTGTGGCAATGAGGGTTAAGTGACTTACCCAGGGTCACACAGCTAGTAAGTGTCAAGTGTCTGAAGCCAGATTTGAACTCAGATCCTCCTGAATCTAGGGCCAGTGCTTTGTCCACTGCACCACCTGGTTGTCTTCCCTTAAAGGATTCCTAATCCAACTCTCTCACTTCATAGATGAAGGAACTCTGGGCCAAAGAAGTGAAGTGACTGGTTTGAGGTCACACAGATAGTAAATTGCAGAATCAGGATTCAACAAATCAATCAATAAGTACTTATTACGTGCCTACTATATGTCATGCATGGTTCTAAATGCTGGGGATACAATTACATAAATGAAATTGTTCCTGCACCCACTCTCCAAAAAAGCTTGCATTTTATTTGTGGGAAACAACAAATATACATAGTTGTATATACAAAATACATATGGGTGTATATATGTATATATGTATATGTATACACATGCGGGTGTAAGTGTGGATATGGGTGGATGGATGGATTTTTCATGGGTGAGGAGGAAAAAGTAGTAACTGGGAAGATTAAGAAAGATTTTTACATTTAAGATAGCCCTTGAGATAAGCTATAAAACATACTAGGGCCTTCAAGACGAAAAGGTAAGAAGGAAGTATGTTTCTTGCATGGGGAATAATTTGTACAAAGGCACAAACATAGGAGATAGAGTATCACATGTAAAGAATACATTATGGTATATTGAAGACAAGAGGTGAAAGGCTTTGAATGCCATTTGTAGGAGTTGGTACTTGATTTTAGAGGCAATAGGGAGTCATTGGAGTTTATTGAGTAGTGGAGTGACATGGTCAGAACTTTCCAGACTTTAGGGAACATAACATTTAGGATTATTTTTGCTATAACAGACTACTTCTAGACCTAAATAGAAAAAATATATATATATTGGGATGAAATGGTTCAGTTTGAGATGACTCTATTCCAGTCTGTGAATAATATCTTTCCAATCTTATCTCTGTCCTGAACAGGTTCCTATTGGTCCTAATTCTTCTGAGGTCCTAGTGTGAGGGAGAACTCAGTGCCTTAGATTCTAGGAG